>NC_059158.1:92370092-92995092 GCF_019923935.1 Bubalus bubalis | reverse complement strand
TGGCCATCAAGCACATGAAAGGATTCTCAATATCATTAATTATCAGAGCAAGGCAATTCAAAGCCACAGTGAGATATTACACACACCTGTCAGAATGGCTGTCATCAGGAAGGCCACAAATAAATGTTGGCAAGGATGTAGAGAAAAGGAAACCCTCCTACTTAGTTGTTGGGAATGTGAATTTGTACAACCACTATGGAAAACAGTATGGAGGTTCCTCAAAAAACTACAAATGGAACTACCATATGACCTAGCAATTTCATTCCTGGATATATAGTAAAACAACAACAACAACAACACTAATTTGCAAAGATGCATTCACCCCAATACTCATAACAACATTATTTGCAGTTGTCGAGATACGAAAGCAGCATAGTGTCCATCAGTAGATGAATCAGTAAAGATGTGGCTGCTGCTGCTGCTGCTAAGTCACTTCAGTTATGTCTGACTCTCTGCAACCCCATAGACGGCAGCCCACCAGGCTCCGCCATCCCTGGGATTCTCCAGGCAAGAACACTGGAGTGGGTTGCCATTGCCTTCTCCAAAAGCTGTGGCATATATATATATATATATATACAACCCTTGTAATTGTGGCCTTGCAGCTTTTTGCCTTTATAAGCCTCCCCATTTTGTAGTCAGGTGGAACACAATTTAAGAGCTTCTTGCATCCATGTCTCCCAAGCTTCCATCATAACAAACCCCAAATACATACCTTGATATCAATCAGATCTCTGTTTCTAAAATTTTGGTTAATGATACAAAATGGTCTGAATTAAGAATGTAATTCAAATGTTCTACACTTCCCTACGAGGCAGGTTTCATGTAAATGTTTCAGCAAAACCAAAACTTCAGGGAAAAAAAAGAGAGAGAGAGAAGAACAGAGACAATTAAAATATAGGACATAAGAATTGACTTTTCTCACTTTTCTAGTTCATAACTTTTTAATATAAAAACTAAAACAATGAAATGTGTGATCACATTAAAAGGCTAATCAATGATTTTTTTTTTTTTTTTTAATTTTCATTAAGGCTTGAAATGCTCCTTTGGGACTCTCAGGGAAGACAGTCTAGTGAAAAATTTCAAAGTTTCTGCTCTCCTGACTTCTTACAGAACTTATGGGCTTATTTGCTGATCTGATCCTTGGATGTGGTGAGCGATCTCCACACTGCCATCCTGCCATTCTTTACCTAAAAAACTCTCATTTCCTACAAAATTCCTCAAAAACACTTTTTCATTTCATTCTGTTGCTATTACGCTTTTTGTTGTTCAGTCACCAAGCCCTGTCCAACTGTTTCCCTAAATTCCACTAAACTTCAAATTCCTTGAGAGCATGAACTATGACTTGACTTTGTATCCCTGGGATCTAATTAGCACCATTACATTTTAAGATAAGTTGATGAAAATTACATTTTCAATAGATAACTTGATGTGCCTTTCCTGAATGGATGATATAGCAGTAGAAGCATAAGAATATTTCAGTAGACCTAAGGTATTTTTCTGGATATGCCTAACATTTTCAAGCTTCTTTTATTTTGCTTTCTGATCACTTTGCCATCTCTACCATTACATTTTATCTCTATCTCTGTATCCAGTATAAAACTTCTATTCAGTTTTAAGGTCAAGCTTAATCATGATACATGGCACTTACTGAGTATGTGCTATATACTTGTCATTTGGCCTAATTTTATGTAGTCCTTCATGTAAGCATGCTATGATTATGGAGTTTTATTATTAGATAGTCAGCAATCTATCTTCTATAGCAGTACATCTCAGTCTATCTGGGCTTTTGAGAACCTCCACACAAGAAAAAACTGTTATTCATATTTTCAGTGTAATTTCTTTAGGACTTTGTCTTAAACAGAATTAGATTCCTCTACTTAAAGAAATTTTGAGGATAAAATTTTGCCCCCAATATTGAGAAGAAATAATCTTACCTTTAGAGGAAGAATTAAAATATAACCATTTGAAGTCAGTGTACTATGAATACATTTCACACGAATAGCTGTTTTGTTTTTGTTTTTTGGTCTTTGTGGATTTCCTTCATTCTATTTCATTTATCTGTGGTCAATTACATTCAATGCTATTCTAATTTTGTATATAAATTTTGTGAAAAATGTCTGTACCCAGTTTCTATTAATAAATCTCAATGTTTTGCATTTCAGAGGCAGCAATTCAAGTCTCAAGATTTTTGGTCCATTACTTCTCTGAAACTACTCTTGCCAAAGTACCTACAACACCTTTGTTACTAAAGACAAAGGACACATTTTTTTTCTCTCATACTGTAACTTTTGAAAACGTATTGCTTGGTAACTACTTCTGCTCTCCAGAGTGCACAGCATTTAGCTTATGGGGGGCAGCTACCTTAGATTTTCTCCTATATTGTTCTTGACTGTTTTCTAATCTCTTAAACATCCTTGTTCATTGGTATTCCATGATAGCTCTTCTCTCTCTTTACATTCTCACCATGGTTGACTTCATCCAGACCAGGTTTTCTGATTATTTAAATGTTTATGTCTCCATCTGGCATTTATTTCACAATGCAAATTGACTATCAATGTCAACATCTAAGTTTATGGCATCAAATTCTTTTCAGTACTCTGTAGCACTTGTCATTAGAGTTTGTATGTAATAAAAATGGTAATTTAAAAGTGTGGAAAATAGATTGCCCAAAATATAGGATAATTAAGTTCAGTTCAGTTCAGGCGCTCAGTTGGGTCCAACTCTTTGTGACCCCATGAATCAAAGCACGCCAGGCCTCCCTGTCCATCACCAACTCTAGGAGTTCACTCAAACTCATGTCCATTGAGTCGGTGATGCCATTCAGCCATCTCATCCTCTGTCGTCCCCTTCTCCTCCTGCCCCCAATCCCTCCCAGCATTAGGGTGTTTTCCAATGGGTCAACTCTTCACATGGGGTGGCCAAAGTACTAGAGTTTCAGCTTTAGCACCAGTCCTTCCAATGAACGCCCAGGACTGATCTCCTTTAGGATGGACTGGTTGGACTTCCTTGCAGTCCAAGGGACTCTCAAGAGTCTTCTCCAACACCACAGTTCAAAAGCATCAATTCTTCGGTGCTCAGCTTTCTTCACAGTCCAACTCTCACATCCATACATGACCACAGGAAAAACCATAGCCTTGACTAGACGGACCTTTGTTGGTAAAGTAATATCTCGGCTTTTGAATATGCTATCTAGGTTGGTCATAACTTTCCTTTCAAGGAGTAAGCATCTTTTAATTTCATGGCTGCAGTCATGATCTGCAGTGATTTGGAGCCCAAGAAAATAAAGTCTGACACTGTTTCCACTGTTTCCCCATCTATTTCCCATGAAGTGATGGGACCAGATGCCATGATCTTAGTTTCCTGAATGTTGAGCTTTAAGCCAACTTTTTCACTCTCCTCTTTTACTTTCAATGAGAGGCTTTTGAGTTCCTCTTCACTTTCTGCCATAAGGGTGGGGTCATCTGCATATCTGAGGTTATTGATATTTCTCCCGGCAATTGATTCCAGCTTGTGTTTCTTCCAGCCCAGCGTTTCTCATGATGTACTCTGCGTATAACTTAAATAAGCAGGGTGACAATATACAGCCTTGACGTACTCCTTTTCCTATTTGGAACCAGTCTGTTGTTCCATGTTCAGTTCTAACTGTTTGCTTCCTGACCTGCATATAGGTTTCTCAAGAGGCAGGTCAGGTAGTCTGATATTCCCATGTCTTTCAGAATTTTCCACTGTTTGTTGTAATCCACACAGCCAAAGGCTTTGGCATAGTCAATAAAGCAGAAATAGATGTTTTTCTGGAACTCTCTTGCTTTTTCAATGATCCTTCGGATGTTGGCAATTTGATCTCTGGTTCCTCTGTCTTTTCTAAAACCAGATTGAACATCAAGAAGTTCACAGTTCATGTACTGCTGAAGCCTGGCTTGCAGAATTTTGAGCATTACTTTACTAGCATGTGAGATGAGTGCAATTGTGTGGTAGTTTGAGGAATCTTGGCATTGCCTTTCTTTGGGATTGGATAATTAGCAACCTGTTAAAATAAAAATAGATTTTTATCTTAGGTCATGCATAAAATAAGTTTTATATGGATCAAACATTAAAATATTAGAAATTATAAGTGAGTCATATAAAAATAGATAAAGCTAAGATCATGCTTCTTTTATGAATAGTGAAAGAAGGAAGTTATGTTTCTAAACCCCATCAACAACATTCTTTACTTTTAGATTGGTTTAAACTAGTAAATTTAAAGGACTAACACAAATAAAAAACTGCTATTTAGTACTAAAATGTATTTGTAAATTTGAAAATATTAAGATGATTCTTTTATTTGCTGCTACTTAATTTTAACAGAATCATGTCTGTCTTATTTTAATAAAATTGATTTCATTGTCAATAGATGTTACTTTTGAGAGCTTGAAGAAATATGTGATTATAATATATATAGTAAGCAAATTAAAATGCTTTACTATTACTTATCAGCCATAAAACTTTATAAACTATTGATCTATAAATAAGATTATTTAATAAAGACCATGCTCAATTATCATGTGTAATGCATATCTTCCCATTAAATAAATTAGCAGAAATAAATATTCTTTAATATTTAAGATTAATATTATATCATTATTATGCTAATGATATTAGCATAGTGGTTGTATTTATTAACATATTAATATTAATAATATTTAATATATAGCAGTGAATGTTTGCAGATAGTTTTGACCTTGAAAAGCTTTCTAGCAATAAATTTTACTAAGATTAATAAAGCAGACAGATAAAAGTATAATTGCTTTGATTTGGGTAGGTTTTGAGGGATAGAACCCCAGATACTTGTAATATGCAAAATATTCCTGAGGAACCTCTGATCTCTAAGGAACACATTTCTGTTTCAAAAACAACCATTCAAGCCCCAAATTAATAATTTTCTAACATTCTAGCAGATCATTAGTTACTTTTACATATCACACCAATACGTTTAATGCCTGACCTCTTCTCTGTGTTTTTATTTTCATTCATTAATATCTAATAAATTCCCTCTTCACTGAGAAGAATATTTCATTTTAATTAAGGAAACACTGATAATTTTATCATTGTATAATATGTACATGTAATAATTATATTTTATGATACAAAATAGCAGTCAGTAATAAAGTACACTAAAGAGAGTACTAAAGTACACAGAGAGTAACAGAACACATTTTATGTTATAATTAGAAAAAAAATAGTGCTCAACTATAGACCTCAATTTATACATATCATTGCTTATAAAGCCAAGTGATGAATATTCTCGGGTTTCACTAAAAGCCAAATGATGTTTTTGTTATATTTTATTTTATTATTATTATTTGTTTTTGTTTGTGTGTATATATGTGTGTGTGTGTGTATATATATATATATTTATTGGAATATAATTGCTTTACAATACTCTGTTAGTTTCTGCAGTACAGCAGATTGAATTAGCTATATGTATAAATATATCCTCTCCCTCTTGAGCCTTCCACCCAGGCCCCCAATCCCCTTTCCTCTAGATCATCACAGAACACCCAGCTGAGCTCCCTATGCTATACAGTAGCTTCCCATTAGCTATTTATTTTACACAAGATAAAGTATATATGTCAAGGCTACTCATATGCAGAGTACATCATGAGAAATGCCAGACTGGACAAATACAAGCTGGAATCAAGATTGCCGGCAGAAATATCAATAACCTCAGATATGCAGATGACACCAGCCCTTATGGAAGAAAGTGAAGAGGAACTAAAGAGCCTCTTGATAAATCGGAAAGAAGAGACTGAAAAGCTGACAAAACTCAACATTCAAAATACTATAATCATGGCATCCAGTCCCATCACTTCATGGCAAGATGGGGAAACAATATAAACAATGAGAGAGTTTATTTTACTGAGCTCTAAAATCACTGTAGATGGTGACTGCAGCTGTGAAATTAAAAGACTCTTGCTCTTTGGAAGAAAAACTATGACAAACCTAGACAACAAGCAGAGACATTACTTTGCTGACAAAGGTCCATCTAGTCAAAAATATGGTTTTTCTAGTAGTCATGTTCAGATGTGAGAGTTGAACCATAAAGAAGGCTGAGCGCCAGTGAATTTATGCTTTTGAACTGTGTTGGAGAAGACTCTTGAGAGTCCCTTGGACAGCAATGAGATCAAACAAGTCAATCCTAAAAGAAATTCATCCTGAATATTCATTGGAAGGACTGAGGCTGAAGCCGAACATCCAGTACTTTGGCCACCTGATGCAAAGAGCCAACTCTTTGGAGAAGACTGTGATGCTGGAAAAGATCGAAGGCTGGAGGAGAAGGAGATGACAATGGCTGAGATTGTTGAATGACATCACTGACTCGATGGACATGAGTTTGAGCAAACTCCAGGAGACAGGGGAGGACAGAGGAACCTGGTATGCTGCAGTCCATGGGGTCATGTATAGTTGGAAGTGACTTGCCAACTGAACAACAACAATATACAAAATATTATCTTTAGGAGTCTAAAAAGTCACCATTGTCCTAAACTACTTTGTATAACTTATAGCATTCAATACCAAATATCCAGTTTAACAATTTAACCTCGAATATAGTATAACGTTTAAATATAACTTTATAATATTATAACTTATAAATATAGTATATAACTTTAAATATAGTAGTGTAAACTGGCATTTGAATCACGAGTTTACAGTCTGGAGAAAAAATGGCAACTTGTTTCTATTCCAATAATTGTATTTGCCACTTAAAAAATTGTTTCCTTTATTATTTCTCTTAATTAATTTATTTTTTTACTGTTTTATTGTTTTTTTATTTTTTAATATAAATTTATTTATTTTAATTGGAGGCTAATTACTTTACAATATTGTATTGGTTTTTCCATACATCAACATGAATCCGCCACGGGTGTACACGTGTTCCCAATCCTGAACCCCCCCTCCCACCTCCCTCCCCATACCAACCCTCTGGGTCATCTCAGTGCACCAGTCCGAAGCATCCAGTATCATGCATCGAACCTGGACTGGCGATTCATTTAATATATGATATTATACATGTTTCAATGCCATTCTCCCAAATCATCCCACCCTCGCCCTCTCCCACAGAGTCCAAAAGACTGTTCTATACATCTGTGTCTCTTTTGCTGTCTCACATACAGGGTTATTGTTACCATCTTTCTAAATTCCATATATATGCGTTAGTATACTGTATTGGTGTTTTTCTTTCTGGCTTACTTCACTCTGTATTTATTTTTAATTGAAGGATAATTACAATATTGTATTGCTTTTTGCCATACATCAACATGGATCAGCCATGGGTATACATTTGTTCCCTCCATCTTTAGCTTCCCCCCCACCTCCCACAGTCTCAATGCTACTTTTGATCAAAACCAAAATTGTTTCTGTCTCCATGGCTTAAATTCAGATCTGCCATGGATATGAAATGTACATGAAGTCGTTATTATGATGTCTACTTTGATATAGTGTTTCTGTCATATAGCAATGGTGTTAAAAATTCAGAGATATGAAAATTAATGCCACAGATTGATAAAATAGTATGTAGTAGAAGTCTATTGTGCTTCTATAGTCTCAGTCTATAGGAACTGAGAGTTTTCAAAATCAAAACTGATTTGGAGTTCACAAGCATGCTATTATGGGATGGCTTATAAGATGAAAGTGAAAACGTATTTTAACCTTTATAATGACTGGTCATTACAATAGGGGTTTCTAGATGGCAGGGGATTGTTTGAAAGGAATTATCTCATACCATTTTAGGATGTGAAATAAGCTGTTTTTATGATTATCAGAGGCATTTATGAGAAATAATCTAAGTTAAATGTCATCTATGTTCATGAAATAAGCTAGATTTAGTTCTGGTTACATGGTGTTAGTGGTTTTGTCTGCTGAGGACAAGTTTGGTCTCCATTTTGTATTTAATTTCTACAATACTGACACTTGAAAAATAATTATTTAATAGGAAAAAATTGTAATAATCTATGTCTATTATATTTCCTGATGTTGATCAGGTACTTTGATCAATGAAAGTTTTCAGGAAACTGATAAATTAGTTGCTAGGAATTTAATAAATATGTGAACAGGGAGTCTGTTAAGTAACTTAGTAATATCCCTGGTGTACTCTGGCAGTAGTTATTAAGGTAGCTTAAAATAGCCGTAGAGAATTTATAAATCTCCCAAGAAATTTTTTCAAATGTATTCATTTGATATATTTTAAATGACTATTTCTTGCATTATATGTGTAATTAAGATCCAATTAATTATTTTGCTTTTAAATTTCATGTTCAAAGTTTTAATAATAGTAGTTTCTCTACTACTTGAAGAAAATTTTTTAATGCAACAATAGTAGGTGAATGATGATAGTTATTTATATATAAAGGATGTAGAATATACTAAGGACTTTTAAAACAATATCCATTGTCTCCTAACATGTGACTAAGTGGTGGTAGTGAATGAAGTATATTTATATGTTGCGAGTAAGAAAAAAAAATGTTAATTGCCAAATAGTTTGACTTCTACAAATTAATGCTCCAAATAATGTCTATAATTGCAGAACTAAGTATAATCTCTTCCCACAAATAGCTTTTATGTCACAACTAAAAGAGATCAAATTTAATGCAAAGCCAGACACAATTAATAAGAATACGGTTCATATCAACACATTGTCATATGATAAGTGTTGTTTTGATAAAGGTAAATTGCTATCCCCAACAATTATGATATTCACTGCTATGGCAGAAGTACTTTGGAGTTTGCCCTGACCCCAACAAGTGCTGTGTAAAAATTTAATTTTCTTTTTCCTTTCCACTTATTTGAACTATGCAGGCATCATGGATGCTCTACAAAGTAGGAAAATTTGTTGTAGTCTGGGAGTGGGTTGGAAAAGAATTTCTAGACATGAGACAGAATGAAAGGAAAATAGAGTTTATTAGAGTGGGGAATGCTGTTAGAATAGTGGTCAGGGTCCAGGGAAAGCTGACATTGAATGGGGGTCCTTGGTCCATTTTTATATCCAGAGTACAAGGAGCGGGATAGGGGTCTTGTGGGTCATTTGCTGATTAGATGAGGCATATATACTGGGTGGGGGAAAAGTAAGGCAAATACCTTATCCCTATGAGGTAGGAGGGGAGACAGGTTATACTGCTCAGGAGGACCTGAAATTCCTTACTGGTTATAACATGGAGGTGGGAAGGATGATAAGGATCTGGTTTGGGGCATTCCTGCATTTCAAGGCCCTTGGTTTTTTTCTGTTTTTTCATCTTTGGGACACCACAAGATTCACAATTTCAACTTATAAAGATGGGAATTTTGCTATTATAAGAATAATAGAAGGAAATGCAATGATATCACAATGAGATTTAGTTTTATTTTGATTTTCAGTAAGTGACTAGACTTGGTTATGCTGACATATGTCTTAAGTCTAATAAGTAATTTAGTAAATGCATATTATTCTTATTAGGTATAAATATAATTTACTAAAGCAATTAGCAAACTGATAAATTATATATACTGCCTAATTTCTAAGACTGATTTTAAAATGAATAGTTTTTATTACAAAAGAATTAAATCAGTAACTAAACATTTATATTGAAAATAATCATGATGGCTAGAATAAATTGAGGCAAGTCAAAAATGGATATTTAGCAGGACATATGGACAGAAGTGAATGATTTTAGAAATTTATTTCAACCCTTTGACTTGTATAATGTATAAAAATTCTAGCTATATTTTAATTATCTAAGCAGTGATTTATAAAGAAAATCAGGAAATTGCTTGAAAATAAAAAAACAGAACAGATATTGGCTATAATTCAATCTTCTTTTATTATAGAGAAGCTTCCATAGTTGAAAATGATTAGATTCTGAAAGACTGTTGATAAGAGTGTTAGGTAGTTAAAATAGGAAAAAGGAGTCCAGAATGGCAATGACTAAAAGACAAAGAAGGGAAAGCCTGCAAAAATAGAACAGAGGATGGTCCAAGGACCAGAGTGAGAACCTTAGGTGAAAAAAACAGCCCTCCTGGCTGGAACAATTTACATAAGGCAGTCTCAAGGGAAGGGGAAAAAAAAAAAAAAAAAAAAAAAAAACATAAAAAGAGGAGGCAAAATTGAGGCCCTCCCTTCTCTTTGTTTCTTTTGGGTTGGCTCCCCCACATTCCTTGAGGATGTATTTTCCTCTGCTTGCCAAATAAAACTGAGCTATAACCGAGTACTGAGCTGTAACCGAGTTGTAACACCAAACTGTAACACTGGCCCATCCATTGTTTCAAATTTTTGTTGCAGTGAGAGAGAACCAAGGAAATTACACACTCCCCCAACAAGATTTTTCATAAACACATAGTAAAACTATATAGGAACAAGTTTGAATCTCCAAATTGAATAGATTTGCCTTTTTTTTTGACTCATTGAAAGTTGGTAAATTGAGAATCTTGATTATATAAATATACAGAAGTTCGTTCTTTGTCTCAACATTCTCACTATTTTGAGATAGTTAAGATACTTACACTCTACTCACTTAAAATTTTATGCATATTTATATTTACATTTTTTACATATACAAAACTATGTTTAAATGTAACTATATTTCCAAATTCTATAATAGAAACTTTTCAAAAACCTTTAAAAGGAACTTAGTTATCTAGTAATAAAAATTAACTTTGCTATTGTTAAACTATAAAATTAATTTTTACCCTATTCTATTATCTGTAGCTCTTATCTGTAATGGGAAAGCATTTCCATTTTACTTCTAAAGCAGGGTATCTTCCAGTGGTGTAAATAGAAACTATTACCTTTAAAATCTCAGAAATAAAGGTGATTCATAAAAATCACTGTCAGTTAAATTTAAGCAAATTAATTATTTTAAATAAAATCACATAAGACCTTCAGGAATTTGTATATAGATTAGCAGTGCTATTCCAGAGTCTCTACAAACCACTCTTCTTAAGTCCTCTATTTTTCATGTTTTTTTTGTGTGTCTTTGAAGACTCTAGCTCAGACAGTCTAGTCCTCCTTTTCATTGACTCCTTGCATTTGAGAGACTTTAGATGGTACTCCTTCTAATGTTTTTTCACCTCTGAAAAGATATTCAATAAGCTTTCATTGCTGCCTATATGATTATCTGGTCAACAGAAGAGCTAATTAAGAGTTGAACATTACCAAACATCCATATATCCTAATTTGTTCATAAAAGAAAAAGCACATTTTACTTATTACCCATTAAAATTGCATCCAGGTCAACATTACTACAAAATTTGTTTTTGTATTTGGTATTATGGACCATAGGCTAATAACTTACCACTTTTAAACCTAAATCTTCAGAACTAACAGTATCTAGCTATCAGAATTACTGCAAAGTTTAAAGATATCTATGTGAAATTTCTTTGTCAATATCCATATGCTATACAAAATATTTTTCTAAATATAAATAAGATGAAATCAGACATTTGTGCTCTAAGGAAATCAATGCATGAAAATTCAAATATATAAAACATGGATTACCAACAAAAAATTTATAGGCATAGCAGTTTTCAATTTTAAGATGGTTCATATTAAGAGAAAGATGAGACGAATATTTTTGTTTGCTTTTTAAGCTTTCGTTTTTTAGCTGCAGAAGTGACAACTTCAGATTAAGTTATTTATTAAAGGCCACAAGTATACTAAATACAAGGGCTACAACTATGATTTAAGTGTTAATAGCATTTCACCATTTCCTTTTCCTTCACAAGGAGAATTTACATAAATGTTCCTACACAGGGTAACATTTAAATGAATTGAAATAAAGTTGGAGTTGTTATAAGAGAATTGTTACTGTACTTTCTTCTCACAAACCTCACCCTATCTAAAAAAAGATAAAGAAATTCCATGTCCAAGGAAATAAGAAAATAAACTGTAATAAATAAATAAATAAACTTAAAAACACAAACAATGAAGGACATCTTTATGACACTGTAAAATCTATATACACAAAAGGAAAGCAAATTAGAGCCAATTCATATCCCCTTCATCTCTGATACTGACCCAGAACTCAAAGTTATTTATTTGATTTGCCTTTAAAATGACAAATTTGGAAGCATAAAGAAAAACATGGGAGGAGTGAGAATGTCCCCAGAGGCCCCAGTTTCATAATGCAGAACAAAAAAGAAGACAGAGTTGAAAAAAGAAATGTGATATCACCCATGTATTCTGGAATTTAACCATCTATCCAGTGTATGATGAAAGCTGAGAGAAGATGAAGTGGAGATGAAACATATGGAACAGAAGGAAAGAGAAGATGCTGCAGAGAGTAGGTGCAGAAGACAGTAGCAAAGAAAAGCAAACCTCAAGAAGCAAGTCTTAAAAAGTTAAAACAATAAGCTGAGACTGGCTAACAGTAGGAAAGCAACAAAAGAGATAAAGTACCAGTAAAGTGAAAGTGAAGTCACTCAATCGTGTCCAACTCTTTGCAACCCCATGGACTGTAGCCTACCAGGGTTCTCTGTCCATGGGATTTTCCAGGCAAGAGTACTAAGTGGGTTGCCATTTCCTTCTCCAGGGATCTTCCTGATCCAGGGATCAAACATGGGTCTCCCACACTGCAGGCAGACACTTTAACCTCTGAGCCACCAGGGAAGACTAGAGGTAATCCCAATGCCCTAAGAATGATATGGCAGAAGAAAATATTTCTACTACCTCTGAAGACACAAAAGTTATTCAAGGCCTAGAAAATTCAAAATTTAGGCAAGGCACAGAGTTTTCTGAAGAGGGCACTACAAAAGTGTTTTTCCTAGTGTCCTGGGTACATGGGCCTCAGATGCTCAGAGAGCAGCTTCATTCAAACGTCTGTTCAAAGTGATTATCTGGCGGAAACAAGCAAGGCCACAGCAGGAGAAGAGTGAGAGAGACATAGTTCATTCTCCATGCAGACCGGTTAGCTCAGAACACAGGTCTTAAAAGGAAAACACATATTTATCGTGTGACATGGAGATGAAAGTCAGCTTCAAATGATGCCTGATAATGTTGCCAGGTGCTGTATTGAATTTCAAGTTCCATGTAGAAAGGGTGGTAAATTCCCTTTGCTGAGCAGAAATGCTGTATTCATGGGTAGATTTCTTTTCCCCTTCCAGATATGGAAATTTCCATTACTTTATTAACACTGTATATGCCAGATTTCCAAAGAACTGAATCTAAGATTTCTCTTTTTCCTTCTTATACTATCTTTCTCTATTCTATGAGACATCTTGAAACATAGAATAGAGAAAGATAGTATAAGAGTGTCTCTTTTGTTCTTGGGAAACAATACATGGGCCTGGATTGTATAAAAATCAACCCAGCGTTCTGGAAGCATACTTTTGCTTTTAATAAATGCTTTAGGTGTTTGGATATGTTTGCATTTTCTCAATTGTTGTGTGTTTAATGCTGTGTTAATGTTAAAAGTGAGAAATATGAAATGTAGGATTGATTTAATTCAACCTCAAAGGACCTATTTATATGTGGGATGTATTACATTTTGATTTACTGTGTAAAATACATTGAAACTATTATTTGTGATTACGTAAGTTCTAGTGAAATGTGTTGAACATGGCTTGTATATTTTGAATGGGAAATGGAATAGACTGTCAAGTTTTTACTTAGGAAGCAGCATAGTCTTAGAGTTAACTCTTGGGCCCGTTTCAGAGCCTTCTTTTGTTAAAGGCTAATTCACCCATCTTGGATTCAGAAAACTCAGAAGAGCAACAAATAATTGGAGAGAGTCTCATGAAGGTGATACAGTACTATCCCTTCTTTTTCCCTGAATAGATAGACAACAGGATTAAATGTTGAAACAAATAAGAAAATAAAAACCTGGAAAACATTAGCTCCATCCATCACTTATATTATGTGTCCATGAAGAAATTTCCTTTCCATTATAATTAGAAAAGAATAGTAATAAAAAAGTTATTTCTGTTTTCTCAAAACTTTTTCTTACTCGAATATCCCCTAAGTAGGACTGGCTTCCTAGTGGTGAACTTGAGGAAAAAACCTGGACATGGGTAGTTCAACTATTTCCTCTCTAATTCTTTGAGTTCTAGTATCCTGTAGCAGGGTAGGCAGGCACCTACTACTACTCCATGTCCCCCAGTGAGAGATACCGTAGTGTATCTATATACAGCCTGCTGGGTCTTCCTCTGCTGGGTGGGAGACTACAGTTTAGAATGAGATGTTTAATAAAGCTAATGTATTAGTCTTCATCTGTCAGATTACCTTATTCTTTAATTGTGCAGAAGCCACATAAATAAATTGATGTGACAAATTTTCACCTTTAAACCCTATCAGCAATGCATTTATTCTATTTTCAATGCCCAATAGCCTTTCTTGCAAAGTTTTAGTTAGCCACTGAAACCAACTTACAGGGCATCTGTTCAGTGAAGAGTATTTCTGAATGTCTGGCATAGATGATGGCTCTCTTTTCACTGATGATACAATCCTTTTGTTTTGTATCTTTGCAGTTACCTTTGCTGTTCTATTTGTCTCCAAAGACTATATGATGAAAAAAACTACTTATCAATTTTTGTATCCCATCCATATAGCATTTAACAAATATTTAGTCAGTAGACTGACCATGACACACTTTCACTTTTGATGACATGCATAGCTTTCTCAAATGCATAGATTTATAGCGAATTTTGAACCAAACTATAGGAACAAAGCTTTGGAAGAAAAATTCATTCTGGATTAATATCCTTGTGCTTCCTTCTCTATTTACAGAAAGACTCCAAGTTTTTGAGCCTCAGTTTCTTTATCTCCACAAAGGGAGTAGAAATACTTAAATAGCAAATTAGTTATTTTTGGAAACAAAAGGAACAATGTATATAGGTGCTCATAAAGTGCCTGCTATGAGGTAGTCACTCAGTAAACATGAGCAATTACACTCCAAAATAAGAATATGGCTTTCTAGTGAATGACACATTTCCACTTCTAAAATGAATTTACTGATTCTTTATTTAAAGATACACTTTTTCTCATTTATTTCTAATAAATGACTGTCTAGCTAAATCATCCCATTTGAAGAATACCTTCTCACTGTCCTCTATTTACAATTAGCAGATTTCAAGAATTAGAAAATGATGTCAAGGGTTATCCACTGTGCATAGGAAGAAAACTACATTCTTATTCAGTTCCATGAAATTCACAAGAAACTTTGAGGAAATATTAATATTATCCTACCGAAAGTTATACATTTAAAACTACAGTGTGACTTCCCAAAGAATAATGGAGAAAAGGCAACTTTAGTCTCTAACATTTTCATGAGTGTGCTTTGGAAAACATATCCACTACCTTAAAAATGATAGTACAGAAAAAAAATCATACTGCAATAAATTTCAGCAAAATCTAAATATTTATGTTTATATGTGTCATTTCCCCTTTATTTATCAATTTAATATTAGACATAGATAGTTCTGTTTATATCATTCTACCTGTAAAGGTTTTCTTTTTTTTAATGAAAGGGTAAGCCAAAGTTAAGCAACCATAATTTCACCTATGTATTAATAAGCTTGTTATGTAGCTCTTTATTACTTCAAGTCTTAAATTGTTTAATGTGGTTTAACTTAAAATTTTGTGGTATGTTTGTCAGTGAATAACTATTGTGAAATTTTAATATATATGTTTAATTTTAGCAACATTACAATATGTATTTTATAAACTATAACTCTCAAAGAACAAGGCTCAAATGACAATCTCAGGAAAACAGTCACACATAGGTCTCACATTCTCAGAGCTGTGAGAACTGAAAGCAGAGCCCTCATATAAATCTGGGGATTAGGAAGGATATTTAGAAGACAGTCAACAACCTTCACTTCATTTTCAATGAGCAGATACTGAACATAGTGACCAACAGAATTACAAGTTAGTCATGTTGGCTTCTTTCACTTTTCATTTATTATTTATCAATTCAACAAACATTTTCTAGGTGCTCAGATATGCAGATGACACCAACCTTATGACAGAAAGCAATGAAGAACTAAAGAGCCTCTTGATGAAATTGAAAGAAGAGAGTGAAAAAGTTGGCTTAAAACTCAACATTCAGAAAACTAAGATCATGGCATCTGGTTCCATCACTTTATGGCCAATAGATGGGGAAACAATGAAAACAGTGGCACACTTTATTTTTGGGGGATCCAAAATCACTGCAGGTGGTGACTGCAGCCATGAAATTAAAAGACGCTTGTTTCTTGGAAGAGAAGTTGTTACCAACCTAGACAGCATATTGAAAAGCAGAAACATTATTTGCCAACAAAGGTCCATCTAGACAAGGCTATGGTTTTTCCAGTAGTCATGTATGGATGTGAAAGTTGGACTATAAAGAAAGATGACGCCAAAGAATTGATGATTTTGAACTTTGGTGTTGGAGGAGACTCTCGAAAGTCTCTTGGACTGCAAGGAGATCCAACCAGTCTATCCTAAAGGAGATCAGTCCTTCAAATTCATTAGAAGGACTGATGCTGAAGCTGAAACTCCAATACTTTAACCACCTAATGTGAAGAACTGACTTATTTGAAAAGACCCTGATGCTGGGAAAAATTGAAGGTGGGAGGAGAAGGGGACAACAGAGGATGAGATGGTTAGATGGCATCACCGACTCAATGGATATGAGTATGTGTAGACTCTGGGAGTTGGTGATGGACAGGGAGGCCTGGGGTGCTGCAGTCCATGGGGTTGCAAAGAGTCAGACACAACTGAGTGACTGAACTGAACTGAACTGTGGGAAGACACTGCTAAGAGCTGGAGATATATGTTAAGCAAAACTGGAGTCTTTCCTGGCTCTCTTGGCATTTAAAGCCTTGGGGACACTGGCGAATGTCACAGACTTATCCTTCATAGTCAAGGATCATACAGGCTCTTGTTTGATAAACATGCAGACAAGTCATTAAAAACTGTGTAATTAGCAGTTGTGAAAAACGCATTGAAGCAGTATAAAGACACATAAACACGTTACAGTGGTGTCTTTTCTGGAATGGGCTTCTTTGAGAAGGTAACGTGAATTGAGATCTGAAGAATGACTAGCAATCGTTAATTGGAATTGGGAGGTAGTCAGCCTTGAAGAAGAAAAAACAGCTTATATAAAGGCACAAGGTGGAAAGATAACATGACGTTTGCTTGAAATTGTAATCAGAAGGTGTTAAGAAGAATTTGATTCTGTAGCTTTTTTAAAAAGTTAATTTCATTAAGAGTACATTAAAGAATTTTAAGGAGGGGAATTACATAATGTATTTTTTAAAAAATAAAACATCACTCCATCCACACTTGGAAATGCACTGGGCTATTGTGAATCTGCTGTACAGCGGGGAGCTCAGCTCGGTGCTCTGTGGTGTCTTAGAGGTATGGGGTGAGGCAGGGGGTGGCAGGGAGGGAGGCCCAAAAGAGAGGGGATATATGTACACATTTAGCTGATTCACTTCATTGTACTGCAAAAACTAACAAAACATGCTGAAGCAACTATGCCCCGATTAAAAAATAAATAAATAAATGGAGCTATTGGAAGTATAGAAGGAGTAATGAAGCAAACCTGAGTAAGAGACCTGTGTAATAAACAGGCAGGAAATGATAGCATCTTAGAATCAAATGGTGGCAATGGAGAAAAATACCCTGAATTCAAAGATATTTAGGAAAAAGAATAGCTAGAAGTTGATTGATATAGCATGGAAGGTTCTAAAATCTGAAATCATTGGTACATTTTCCATATTCTGAATCAAGAATTAACCAATGTTCAACTTTATCTAACGTTTCAGCTCTCACTTGCAGAGTAAGTTTTGCATTGTCTAGAGAACTAACTGAAACAGTTTCATAAAATATGAAATATGTTAGACTTACACAAGTCATAAATTTGGGTCACTACTGAATTCAGTCTTCTGAACATTAATTTAACTAAAATTTCTATTTTCTGGATAAGAACCATTTTACCCAATTATAGTCCTTTTCCAATTCTGTCCAAATAAATGGACAATGTCTAATCTAACAAAAAATTGGGATGTATCACTTCAGGGAATACTTTCCGTACACACAGATAGAGAACACTAGATGACATTCTGGGTTGTTAGTTAATCTCTCTTACAAGCTCAGTGGCTCAGTTCTGCAGATAAATCTCATAACAATAAACACGGTGTTCAGAATTGCATCACAACAGATTGATAGATCACCACTTTTCACGGATTCAGAGTTACTCATGAATAATTGTTCTAACCTCACCCAAGTAGAGCCTACAAAGCTCTACTTTTCCTATTTCCTACCCACCTTCATGAGTTCTGCCTTTGCTTAGTTTGCTCTTTGTGCTGATTCATGTACGTGTCAAGTTTGCCCAAATTAGGCCCCCTGTAGAGGATATTCCCTCTTTGAAAGTGCTTCTGCGAGATCCTCTATTGCTTCTCTCCCTGCTTTATTCATATTTCCTCTCAATATTCCTCTTCCTTTCTCTGTTGATACTTTTCTGGCTTCTATTATTCAGTATCCTCTTACCTTGCTTATTTTTCATTCATACCTTTTATTTTCTTTTGATTGTGCTGGGTCTTCATTCCTGCGAGAGCTTTTCTCTAGTTATGGTTGCAGGCTTCTCATTATGGTGGCAGAAGATGCAGAAGGCCTGATCGCTAGGCACACAGACTTTAGAACTTGCACTCAGGGGCTCAGTAGTTGCAGTTCCTGGGATCTAGAGCACAGGCTGAATAGCTGTGGTGCACAGGCTTAGTTACTCCATGGCATGTGGGATTTCCCAGACCAGGGATCAATTCTATGTCTCCTGTATTGGCAGGCAGATTCTTTACAACTGAGCCACCAGGGAATCACTCATTCATAGCTTTAACTAATATCTGATATTGATCCCTGGGTTGAGAATGTCCCCTGGAGGAGGAAATGGCACTCTACTCCAGTATTCTTGTTGGAAGAATCCCATGGACAGAGGAGACTGGGGGGCTGCAATCTATGGGGTCACAAAGAGTTGGGCATGATGGAGCATCTGAGCCACACACATTACTTAGTATTTCAAGACTCGTGCTAGCTTACTGTGGTAGACTGAATACTAACTTCCTTCCACCTCTTGAAGATGTTCATGTCCCAATCTCCTTCATCATAGTAAGGACTTCGCAGAATGATTAAATTAAAGGTTTTGAGATTACAAGCTTATTCTAAATTATCCAGGTTGGCCTAAAGTATCACAGGAGTCCCTGTAAAGTGGAGGCAGGGGGAGCAGATGAGTAGAACACATGGTAATGGAAACAAGAGGTTGGAGTCATGTGGGGAAGAGGTCATGCACTAAGGAGTGGAAGCAGGCTCTGAGAACTGAAAAAGGGAAAGAAAAAGGTTTTCTTCTGAAGCCTTCTGAAGTAATGCAGTTCTACCTTGATTTTTGACTTAAGAACTCTAAAATTCTAAGAGTATGTTTTTATTATTTTAAGCCATCAAATTTGTGGCAACTTGTTATAGAAGCCCTACCTTCTGCATCTGAATGTAATCTTGAAGAAATTAGAAACTTAAACTTTTTTACCATTATATTATTATGTGTAGAACACTGCAATATAATTAATACTAATTTCTAAAGCAAATAACTTATATTAGGAAATAAAATTTATAAATACACACAATCTAATATACACACAATAATGTATAAACATACATGTATACCACAAATGCTACAAGAATATATACTCACATCTAAAAAATACTATACTGCTCTTGGTTAATTAAATATATGCCTATGCACATATTTCAAAAATAGTTGACTAAAACATCTTTTATTTCTCACAAATGTACACAGAATGCAGGCAAGGTAAAAAAAAAAATGCTCATTTAAGTATAACAATCATACCCTAGTGTATTAGATGAATCATTTTAATCAAGAGGACGAGCTTCTACATTAATGCCTGGTGCTTCTGTTGCATGCAGTTGGATAACAGTAACATGGCTATTACAGTTTACAGTGTATATTCTTTCCTGAAACAAAATTGAAATAAATAAAAAGCTTATTATTGCAACTCAGCTAGCTCTTAGCTAGCTGAGAAACCAGGTTTCTCAGCAATAGCAAGGGTATGACTTTTATGGAGAAACAGTGAAAAACATACTTTAGTGCTGAGCAAAAAGAAAAAAACAAACAAACAAACAAAAAAAAACCCTCTATTACTGATTTTGAAGGCTGATTTTTCAGCCTTTTGTGTGAACAGGATTAACACTGGAGCCAGCCAGGGGCTCAACAAACTACTGTAGACTGCCCTAGAAGCCACCTACAATGGTATCCTGGCAACCCTGGATATTTCATTCAAGCCAGAAACCTTATAATAGTTCTACTTTAGTCTTAAGAGTGAGATTGTGATATACAGTTTGTTTGGAATTAAAATTAAAAGTCCATAATCAAATGTAATTCAGATGCTTATATCAATAAGTGGTTTTATCTGGCTAGTTGCACACTGCAACTCCCTTTGTGCCCTTGTTATATAAGGAGGATAATCTTCAGCTTCTTCCTTTGCCAAATAAATTCCTTACCTACACTGATGATGTGATTTCCTAGTCCTCCAATGTATTCATCTATTAAAATAGAATTGCGAATGTTGGAAATTTACATAGAAGCCGATCAGCAGTGTTCATTTTTAGAATAGCTAGAATTCCAAATAGAGATGCTAGGGAGCTGCAATCTGCCATTTTTATATTTGAAAGAAAGGCCTGTTCATTCAAAGAGTATAAATGAGAAATCACAGAGCAATCATTTTTCCTTAAAATTCCTGGTCGATATAAGATTGCTATGTGTGCTTTATTTTATGGAAACAATGAGCAATTAAAATCCCTTTGTTTGTATATTTAGTTATAACATTTTGAGCAAAGCTGATCCAGCTAGAACTCAGAACATTTATTTTAAAGATCTAAGATATATCAAGTTACAATTTATCCAGCCAATATTGCCAAGAAACTGAAATCATAGTATAGTTAATAAGCAGTTGGGGAAACATAGCATTAAAAGTCGATCTTGAGCCTGATTTAGATTTGGCTCCATTTAAGATATTTCCAATTTTATTCACTTACTTCTAAAATTGAAACCTATCTCAATTTAGAAACTATCACATAACAACCAAATTACTTATAATTCTAGTAGCCATTTTTATATTTCTAGTTATCTCTTCAGAATTAAATATTGGATTTAAATTCCCATGTAGTAAATGCTTTTCCAAATTCAGTTTAAATATACATTAGTTATGGACTCATTTTGATTTTGTGTTTTCCTATTTGATTTTTCATAAAATGCATAGATGTTAATGTTAATTAAAGACTAATCTTTTAATAAACACATTTAAAGATAGAACATAATTATTAATTTAAATATTCAAGCTGATCACCATTCCATTTTATAGCTTAATAATTGGGTAAAGAGTGTTGTCAGCAGGAAAGTTTCAGGAAAAAGCCTTGAGAATTCACCTTTGGAAAAGCAATGAGAACACTGTCAAAATTTTCCAAATATCACTTTTTTTCACGACCTTGGGAATAAACCAAAAGCTTGCAACAATTCTGGGTAGCACTTAATTAAGGAAGGGAAAAAAAAAAAACAAAAACAGGCAAACTCAGTAAGAACAGTAAGATTCGTGTTGCTTTAAATTGCTCTATTTCCATCACCCTCTTCCCAGCTCCCTAGCAGCCTTGAAAATTAACTTCATAATCA
The DNA here is from genome assembly GCF_019923935.1 of Bubalus bubalis. Classification (NCBI taxonomy): domain Eukaryota; kingdom Metazoa; phylum Chordata; class Mammalia; order Artiodactyla; family Bovidae; genus Bubalus; species Bubalus bubalis. The sequence continues at coordinate 92,973,436 of NC_059158.1, read as the reverse complement.
CAGTTAAAACCCAGCAGTCTAAGACTTCATGCTGCTGCTGCTGCTGCTGCTAAGTCACTTCAGTTGTGTCCAACTCTGTGCAACCCCATGGACTGAAGCCTACCAGGCTTCTCTGTCCATGGGATTCTCCAGGCAAGAACACTGGAGTGGGTTGCCATTTCCTTCTCCAATGCATGAAAGTGGAAAGTGAAAGTGAAGTTGCTCAGTCATGTCTGACTCTTAGCCACCCCATGGACTGCAGCTTACCAGGCTCCTCCATCCATGGAATTTTCCAGGCAAGAGTACTGGAGTGGGGTGCCATTGCCTTCTCCGCTAAGACTTCATATTAGGCCATAAAAAGTGGTTCTTCATGAATTTTTGAAAGATGGAAATCATATAAAGTATCTTCTCTAATAAAAGTGGAATAAAAACAGGAATCAATAGCAGAAGGAAATCTAGAAAATTCATGACCATGTGGAAATTAACATGCTTCTAATTAATCAGAAAGTCAAAGAAGAAATCACAAAGGGATGAGAATATACTTTGAGATGAATGGAATAAAGACACAACATATGAAAATCTGTGGGATACAGCTAAAGTATTGCTTAGTAAGAAATCTATAACTGTATATGTCTCTATTTTTTAAAAAAAGGAAAGTTGGTTAATCAATAACATAATCTTCTGCTTTAAAACACTAAAATTAGAAGAGCAAGCTGAACTCAAATCAAATTGAAATAAGGCAATTAGTAAAACAGAGAATAGAAAAGCAATAGTGAAAATCAACAAAAAATAGTAGGATAGAATTGAGAGTTCAGAAACAAGCAGAAACATTATGGTCAACTGATTTTTTAAAAGGGTACCAAGACCATTGAACAATCATTTAATAATATCTTAAATAAATGGTACTGATACAACTGTATATCGACTGCTACTTCATATCATATACGAGCAACACAAAATAAGACAAAACCAAAAAAAATTCTCAAAATGGATCTAAGAACTAAATGTAAACTGTAAAAATCCTAGAAAGAAGTGTAAATCTTTTGGAACAAGCAATAGTTTTTTAAAGATGAAATCAAAAGATAAAGAAAACAAGAAAAAAGTACAGCTTGGTTTTTCCATAATAAATCAAAAAAAGAATTGTACAAGATTTATTTTTTTGGATTAATGAGAACAGTCTGTAATTATATATGAAGATAATCACACAACTTTGTAAATATACTGTGAATTGTGAGTATACTACAAATCACTGAATTTTATACTTTGAAATTTATAACATGAATTCTATCTAAATTTAAAATAAACAGAAAATGTTCACTCTGATTAAATCTTAAAATAATTTATTATTTAACAGTATTAAAATTTATTTTCAAAATTGAATAATGAGAAAAATGAAATTTAAGCTCAAAATTTCCCAAAGAAGATAAACTCAAAGCAATGCAGCACTGATCAAGTTTTTATTTATCTTTAGAAATGCTACTGTGCCTATTAGAGAAATTTTGGAACCAGATATAATTTGTTAGGAATTAGGTTTTGACAACTGAAAAAATCATCAGATATTATTATTTTTCAGTTACTATTAAAATTGGAATCTCTTTACAGAGTTTTTTTTTTTTTTTAAGATATGAGTACAGCACATTTAATGTGCTTAACATAATATAGAGGAGGTTAAAGTTAGTTACTTTTATTATTATTATTACTATCACTATTATTCTTATTTTTGTCTTATTATCTCAATAGTTTAATAAATGTACTTGGCTGATTAAGTCTTTCCTTGAAGGATTAGAAATAATATTATTTAACCTTAACCAGTTGTGATTGATTCATTATATAACACAATTGTTTGATCCTTAATAGTAAAGGGGGAATATGTCATGATTTCATTTTCAATCTCACAAAATAAAAAGGAGTGAAATGAAAAGCAATAAAAGTATTGTAATTCACCTGCCTCTTGAGAAATCTGTATGCAGTTCAGGAAGCAACAGTTAGAACTGGACATGGAGCAACAGACTGGTTCCAAATAGGAAAAGGAGTACGTCAAGGCTGTATATCATCAGCCTGCTTATTTAACTTATATGAAAAGTACATCATGAGAAACGCTGGGCTGGATGAAGCACAAGCTTGGAGAAATATCAATAACATCAGATATGCAGATGATACCACCCTTATGGCAGAAAGTGAAGAACTAAAGAGCCTCTTGATGAAAGTGAAAGAGGAGACTGAAAAAGTTGGCTTAAAGCTCCACATTCAGAAAACTAAAGTCATGGCATCTGTCCCATCACTTCATGGGAAATTGATGGGGAAACAGTGGAAACAGTGGCTGACTTTATTTTTTGGGGCTCCAAAATCACTCCAGATGGTGATTGCAGCCATGAAATTAAAAGACGCTTACTCCTTGTAAGGAAAGTTATAACCAGCCTAGACAGCATATTAAAAAGCAGAGACATTACTTAGCCAACAAAGGTCCATCTAATCAAGGCTATGGTTTTTCCAGTAGTCATGTATGGATGTGAGAGTTGGACTTTAAAGATAGCTGAGGCCAAATAATTGATGCTTTTGAACTGTGGTGTTGGAGAAGACTCTTGAGAGTCCCTTGGACTGCAAGGAGATCCAACCAGTCCATCCTAAAGGATATCAGTCCTGAGTGTTCATTGGAGGACCTTATGTTGAAGCTGAAACTCCATTACTTTGGTCATCTGATGTGAAGAGCTGACTCATTAGAAAACATCCTGATGCTGGGAAAGATTGAAGGCAGGAGGAGATGGGAATGACAGAGGATGAGATGGTTAGATGGCATCACCAACTGAATGGAGATGAGTTTGAGTAAACTCTGGGAGTTGGTGATGGATAGGGAGGTTTGGCATGCTGCAGTCCATGGGTTTGCTAAGAGTCAGACATGACTGAGCAACTGAACTGAACTGAATTCATATTTTAATAGAAATACTTCATGCTAATAAATCAAAATAGTTTGGGGACCAGAATATTTTTTTTGAAATATCCTATTAAAATCAAATAACACTGTGTTTCATTTCTGTGCCTAATTTACAGAAGTGCAAAATCATAATACTACAGTTATTTTGTTCTCTGCATTGGAAGTAAGGATTTGGTACTCTGAAATAGCTATTATAATGTTTATCTGAATTGCAATGTATGCACTGTAGCTTAAATTTTTTATGACTAGGGATATGTTTTTCTCAAATATTAATATTTCCCCAAATAGATTAGTCAATAAAAATATAAAAACCACAATAGTGAGTGTCTTCTGATTAAGTAGTTTTATTTGTACTAAGAGTACAAGCAAACTGATTTAAGGTATCACTGATATTCTACAGATTTTCACATGACAATATGAGATAATCCGTGCATGTATGCCTTATCTCAAGATCATAAGACTTAAAAGGTCATGTCCAGATTGTAGACAACTGGTGAATCTGCAAAATTATATGCAAAATATGAGCTTGGACAATTTTCAGAGAGATGTTTGTACATTTAACCAGACTATTGAAAAACTTAACATAATCAGTCTAATGCTCACTTTAGTGTTACATAGTTCCCAAGTCTACAGTAAATATTCATGACTGTGTTTACCTATATAACGAAAGCATGCAAGAAACAACAGACACAAATTTAATTAAAATGAAAATTTTCCTTTTCTGCTTATGAATTTTAATTTTTAGAAACAAGTTTGATAGTTCAGATTTAAAAATATGTGTAAGATTTACTTAATTTATCCATTTGGTTATTCATACAGTTTTATTAAATAATATTCATTTATTTGATAAATATTTAAACTACTGTATTCATAATAAATACATTAGTAACATAAAACAAAATTTTATAACTTTTTGCAAAGCTATGACTTTTTAAATTTTCAGTCTGTAGGCTAATGTACATTCCCAGAGGGATTGCATTAAGTAAAACTGGGTTGCTAGAAAGTTAAGCTTATTAACATCATCCATTTTATTTCAAATTAAGCTATGCTGGCTGCACTTATTGGAGGATTAACTCATTGCAACTCTGGCAGTATCCTATGTTTAATGGGAATACATCATGTAAAACAGAAATGATCAAAGGTCTGAAAACTGGAGCATCCCATTCTAACAGGGGCACCTTAGTCAAACTTTTCTCAAAAACACTTCACTGTTAATGAATCTGTGGGAGAAGAGGAAATCCAAACTGTATTGAAGACACCCCCACTTGTATGCCATGACTATGGCCTTTTGTTGGGTGGAAAAATGTAGCTTGGGAAGTAGAGGTTCAGTTTGCAACTTCTTGGTTAATGCTGTCAGATGAAAACATTCTGGGGGTAATGGTTGGGCAACAATGTGATTGAAATTAATGCCTTTAAACTATACACTTAAAAGTGGTTAAAATGTTAAATTTTATATATTATACCAAAATAAAAAATATGAAAATAATAATTTTTTTTTAAAGAGGAAAGGGAGTGGACAGATTTTTTCTATCTTGTTTTAGCTATACTGTAAGAAGAAATTTCCTACAGTTTGACATTACTGGTAAGCTAAGAATTGGAAGAGCCAGGCAAGGAACAAGATACTTAGGAGATACAAGGTATCTAAAAGTAATATAATGAATGATTCTGACAAAATTATATACTCTAATTTAAATTAAATACTTTAGTTACATATTTCAAGTTACTGAATCCTCAAATGCACAACTACCTTTCATATCAAGGAATATTTTAAATGATAAATCAATAACACCTGAGGAGATGAAAATTTCTTCAACAAGTAACTGAGACACACATACTCACAGTAGAGGATTCAGCCAATTTTAAAATGTGTACAATTTTTACAAATTTAGGACTAGCAGTTTTAATTCAAACATTAGAATACATGAAGTTAGATATTGTGGAGAGTCTATATAAAGAAAGATGTGCAGTAGTAATACAGATATAGCCACTACTATTGTTTATCACTAACAAAATTTTGATCCTATTTTCTCCTTCTAAGAAATATAGTTTGCATTATTTTAATTATGAAAAGTTTGTAGCCATAGGCATTGCCATGGTCTATCAGAAGTTGAAAAAAAAAAAAGAAATCATTGTAAAAGATTTTATCATTTAACATTGGCTAATTTTTAACTCAACTTATCAGTTTTCACATCTTGGAAGATCTTTGACACTATCTTGGAGACCTGTAACTAAATCATGCTGCTGCTGCTGCTAAGTCGCTTCAGTAGTGTCCGACTCTGTGCAACCCCAAAGACGGCAGCCCACCAGGCTTCACCGTCCCTGGGATTATCTAGGCAATAACACTGGAGTGGGTTGCCATTTCCTTCTCCAATGCATGAAAGTGAAAAGTGAAAGTGAAGTCGCTTAGTCATGTCCTACTCTTCGTGACCCCTTGGACTGCAGCCTACCAGGCTCCTCTGCCCATGGGATTTTCCAGGCAAGAGTACTGGAGTGGGGTGCCATTGCCTTCTCCAAATCTACATCATAGCAAAATGCTAAAAATTCAACACCTTTTACATTTAAAAAAAAATAAATTTAAAGGATCATGGTGATTTTGAAAATTAATGGATAGAAGTAATGATTCAACATCTGGCTGGCTGTGATTTCTTGGTAATTATTGTGGATACTAGAGAAAACCCATTTCTAGAGCTGAAGGAGAGTACCCAAGAAAGGACAAATTTGAAAGAGGAATCTCCCCGCCATGTCCTGGAGTTCAGACATTGGAGAGGGACGGTTGTAGCCGACTGTGTAGTTGCCATGGTCAGAAAAAGCAGAAAACAAAAGAATAGGCAAGCTACAGCCAGAAGACAATGGCCACAGGAGGTGATAGCCCGGCCACCCAGGCCTGCAGGCTTGCTTTAGGGGCCTTGCATTGTATGTGTGTGACTGGGGGAAAGCTCAAACAAATGTCCTCACTCCGCATTACTGACCAGGTCTGCCGTGCCACAACCTAGAGAAAGCCCTCTTCCTTCAGTCTTCTTCCAGACCCCCTCCTGAGAAAGTTCAGCACCAGGCTCAAAAGGAGAAAGGCTTTACAGAATTCTCTCATGATCACAGAGCAGGTATTAAAGAATGGATTTGAGCTGAGAGACAACACAATGATACTGTCATTTCTTTTTAAAGTATTTTGGGTGCAATCCTATTTTTATTTCATCATGTTTCAAATACTTCTTGCGGAAAAGTAAAAGGCTTTACATCCAGGAGTAAAAACTAGTATTATTTAAAAGGGCACTGGTTCTGTATCTCTCCAAACGGAAGTCTGAGATAGAGACTTCACAGCTGTTGTGTTTCTCAATTTGGTTCTTCTTCATTTTTAGTTTTTTTCATATTCAATTGCAAAAGAAAAAAACGTTGATGGATTAAGCAAATGGTAATATTCTTTCCACAAAGCTGGGTCTCCTCCATATCAGTTGATTTCTTTTTACCCTTTCATTCATGAATAGTCAATAGGTGTTTGTTGTACAGTGCTTGCTGGGTAATGGGTGAAAATAGACATAACTTCTGCCCTCAAGGAGTTTACTGTTATAGCAGAAACGTTTCTCCTTGATGAATTCTGCTTCAATTTTCTTGGCTGTCATACCTTTGCAGTAGATCAGTGTAGTACTTGGAGTAGTATACTTCAAAAATGCTACATTTTTTATTTGTGAAGAGAGGATGGAAACAAAGACAAAAGTAGAGGGATAGTGATCATGAAAAAGAGACAATTCCAATATGATATTTCAAGACTGATCCACACTGAGAGACAGATTTAGTAATTGTCAGAGAGAAGAAACTGAAGTTATCTTGAGAGGAATTTTAGGACATTTTACTATGTTTCTGTGTTTTCTTTTTCTTTTGAAACTTGTAAACTTTTTCTTGTGTGTGTGAATTGTTGATGTTAGTCTAATGGTAAATATAGCTAACTCAAGATCATTCAGGTGTATTTCACTTGCCCAAAGCGGAGATGGTGTCAATAGTCTATGTCACATAAATAAAGATACAAACAGAAGTATGACTGTGATAAAGAAATATTTGTGATGTTAAGAGTAAATTATAAGTCTTGACCTCCTTTGGATACTAACAAAAATGTTTCCTTGAAGTTTTCTTTAATTAAAATGCAATGAGCTTAGGAGTAAAAATAGATGGGGAAACAATGGAAACAGTGACAGACTTTGTTTTGGGGGGCTCCAAAATCACTACAGATGGTGACTGCAGTCATGAAATTAAAAGACGCTTGCTCCTTGGAAGAAAAGCTATGACCAACCTAGTTCAGTTCAGTTCAGTTCAGTTGCTCAGTCATGTCTGACTCTTTGCGACCCAGGGATTGCAGCACGCCAGACCTCCCTGTCCATCTCCAGCTCCCGGAGTCCACCCAAACCCATGTCCATTGGGTGGATAAGATGGTACCATCCAACCATCTCATCCTCTGTCATCCCCTTCTCCTCCTGTCCTCAATCTTTCCCAGCATCAGGGTCTTTTCAAATGAGTCAGCTGTCCACAACAGGTGGCCAAAGTACTGGAGTTTCATCAGGCCCTCCAATGAACACCCAGGACTGACTTCCTTTAGGATGGACTGATTGGATCTCCTTGCAGTTCAAGGGACTCTCAAGAGTCTTCTCCAACACCACAGTTCAAAAACACCAATTCTTCAGCGCTCAGCTTTCTTTATAGTCCAACTCTCACATCCATATGTGACTACTGGAAAAACCATAGCCTTGACTAGACGAACCTTTGTTGGCAAAGTAATGTCTTTGCTTTTGAATATGCTATCTAGGTTGGTCATAACTTTCCTTCCAAGGAGTAAGCATCTTTTAATTTCATGGCTGCAATCACCATCCATAGTGATTTTGGAGCCCAGAAAAATAAAGTCAGCCAGTGTTTCCCCATCTATTTGCCATGAAGTGATGGGACCAGATGCCATGATCTTAGTTTTCTGAATGTTGAGATTTAAGCCAACTTTTTCAGTCTCCTCTTTCACTTTCATCAAGAGGCTCTTTAGTTCTTATTCATGTTCTGCTATAAGGGTGGTGTCATCTACATATCTGAGGTTATTGATATTTCTCCCGGCAATCTTGATTCCAGCTTGTGCTTCCTCCAGTCCAGTGTTTCTCATGATGTACTCTACATATAAGTTAGAACTGGACATGGAACCACAGACTGGTTCCAAATAGGAAAAGGAGTACTTCAAGGCTGTATACTGTCACCCTGCTTATTTAACTTATACACAGAGTACATCATGAGAGCAACCTAGACAGCATATTAAAAAGCAGAGACATTACTTTGCCAGCAAAGGTCCATCTAGTCAAAGCTATGGTTTTTCCAGTAGTCACATATGCATGTGAGAGTGGACTATAAAGAAAGCTGAGTGCCAAAGAATTGATGCTTTTGAACTGTGGTGTTGGAAAAGACTCTTGAGAGTCCCTTGGACTGCAAGGAGATCCAACCAGTCCATCCTAAAGGAAATCAGTCCTGAATATTCATTGGAAGGATGGATGCTGAAGCTGAAACTCCGATTCTTTGGCCACCTGATGTGAAGAACTATCTCATTAGAAAAGACCCTGATGCTGGGAAAAATCGAAGCCAGGAAGAGAAGTGGATGACAGAGGATAAGATGGTAGGATGGACATCACCAACTCAATGGACATGAGTTTGAGTAAGCTCTGGGAGTTTGTATTGGACAGGGAAGCCTGACATGCTGCAGTCCATGGGGTCACAATGGTCCGGACGTGACTGAGTGACTGAACTGAATTGAGCTTAGGAGTAAATTAGGAAAAGACATGGGTAGTTCGGCTGATGGTATTGTTAGGGACAGAAATTGAAGTATAGGAAATAGCTAGATGGTGCTAAAATATACATATATTTCTGCATGGAAATGTTCATTTGTAAATTTCCTTTCTGTATTAATTTGTACCCTTCCATCATAAAAGCTCAATCTCTATAGAAGACACTTCCATAATCAGTATATGGTTAGTGTAATAAGACAGTGTCTCTCAGCTATGTAGCTGTATTATTTTTCACCTTAATCTTCCTTTATATATGCAATTTATTTTCCTTAGAGTAGACATGTGTGTTAAATCTGAAAAATTTACAACTGGATTTCCCCCAAAGCAAATTAGATTTAAAATACAATGATGGTCAGCTTTCCTCACACTGTTTATATATTATTTCTAATTCTTAAATATGCTTTGTTTTTCCTATATTAAATTCCAAATGTAGGCTCAATTAAAGGATTTAGGACAAAATTTTTTTAAATGATACATAATTTTTTCCACAGTTACTCTCTATTTCATTAACTTACACTATATTACTGCCTCCTCAACACTAGTAAATTCCACCAAAGCAGGGACCCTCCTGTCTTATTCACCAGTGTCCCATCACTGAAAATAGTCTTTGTTCAATAAATTTCTGTTAAAATAATGAATGAATGATTCATATATTGGCAAATAGATGCATAAAAGATCTATAAATATTGTTATCACCTTGGAAATAAGAAGAGGTAAAAATTCGATATCTTTATCTATATCTATACACACATACATATATAGCTATAACATACAGAATATTTTTTCTGTCCTTGTATAACCATACATATAAATAATTATATTTTATAAATTTATCTTTGTATCTAAATAACTGCTAAGTTTTTTAAATATTATTTGCGAACATTTGAAAGGACAAAAGCAGAAAAGGATAAAAATAATAAAATGAACACTGTGGGATGCAACTATTGGTTACGTGATTATAAAAGACAGAGAACATCTCTTTTTAGTTCACAGTAGAAAAGAAAACTTGGTAATGAAGTGACTGGTAAATTTGTTTGTCCACTCCAGCCTGTTACGCCAGAGAAGTCAAGAATAATGTTGAATCTTATGTCAGAGGAAAATCATTATATTAAGAGATTCATACAAGGCAAAAATGGACAATTTCAACTTGTGTTAGAAAATGACTTTTATTACATTGAAATGTTCCATTTATTTTATAATTTAAAAATGGCATGAACTCATATTTGAAACAAATCCCATGAAACAATTAGAAAAAAATTTAATGAGAAATAACGTGAAATATATAAAATTCTGTGAAGCTCTTAAACACCAATTATTAGACAAAGTTGAATAACCACCTTGCAAACCATTTGAATTAAAAACTTTTATATGCATTTTTTTTTTCTATTTGTCTGAATAACTTTGAGGTCAAGTAATATGGCATAACATAGGAGCAATATCTTATTTTCCCTGATTTAATCATGAATATAAATATATGTGGGTTTTTCCCTTGGTAAAGAAAAATAGAAAAGATCCTAAATTCAGAACTTCTGGATATTTGTGCTTATTTTCTGGAATTATCTTTCATATTTATTTTCTGATTTTTTTCTTATCTTCTTCTTGAGACATTCCTAGAACAAGAAATGGTAAGATGAATTTGAATTTGATTCTTAGAATTCAAACTAAATTCCATTTATTCAATCACATATTATTTACAAAAATTGAAGACATTCATGATACTGAATAAAAACTCAAATTCCAAACAAACTAATGCTTACAATTTTTCCCACTTTCAGTCAGTTCAGTCACTCAGTCGTGACCGACTATTTGCAACCCCATGAACCACAGCACACTAGGCCTCCCTGTCCATCACCAATGCCTGGAGTTTACCCAAACTCATGTCCATTGACTTGGTGATTCCATCCAACCATCTCATCCTCTGTCGTCCCCTTCTCCTCCTGCCTTCAATCTTTCCCAGCATCAGGATCTTTTCAAATGAGTCAGCTCTCCGCATCAGGTGGCCAAAGTATTGCACTTTCAGCTTCAACATCAGGACTTCCAATGAACACCCAGGACTGATCTCCTTTAGGAAGGACTGGTTGCATCTCCTTGCAGTCCAAGAGACTCTCAAGAGTCTTCTCCAACAGCACAGTTTAAAGCATCAATTCTTTGGTGCTCAGCTTTCTTTATACATCCATACATGGATGTATACATTCATATGGATGTATACATTCATAAATCCATACATGACTACAGGAAAAATCATAGCCTTGACTAAACAGACCTTTGTTGACAAAGCAATGTCTCTGCTTTTTAAAATGCTGTCTAGGTTGGTCATAACTTTCCTTCCAAGGATTAAATGTCTTTTAATTTCATGGCTGCAATCACCATCTGCAGTGATTTTGGAGCCCCCCAAAATAAAGTCAGCCACTGTTTCCACTGTTTCCCCATCTATTTCCCATGAAGTGATGGGACCAGATGCCATGATCTTAGTTTTCTGAATGTTGAGCTTTAAGCCAACTTTTTTACTCTCCTCTTTCACTTTCTTTAAGAGGCTCTTTAGTTCTTCTTCACTTTCTGTCAAAAGGGTGGTGTCATCTGCATATCTGAGGATATTGATATTTTTCCCGGCAATCTTAATTCGAGTTTTTGCTTCATCCAGCCCAGTGTTACTCATGATGGACTCTGCATGTAAGTTAAATAAGCAGGGTGACAATATACAGTCTTGACGTACTCCTTTTCCTATTTGGAACCAGTCTCTTGTTCCATGTCCAAGCTAACTGTTGCTTCCTGACCTGCACACAGGTTTCTCAAGAGGCAGGTCAAGTAGACTGGTATTCTATTTCTTTCAGAGTTTTCCACAGTTTATTGTGATCCACACAATCAAAGGTTTTGGCATAGTCAACAAAGCAGAAATAGATGTTTTTCTGGAGCTCTCTTTTTCAATGATCCAGTGGATGTTGGTAATTTGATCTCCTGTTCCACTGCCTTTTCTAAATCCAGCTTGAACATCTGGAAGTTCATGGTTCCTGTATTGCTGAAGCCTGGCTTGGAGAATTTTGAGCATTACTTTGCTAGCTTGTGAGATGAGTGCGATTGTGCAGTAGTTTGAGCATTCTTTGGCATTGCCTTTCTTTGGGAATGGAATGAAAACTGACCCTTTCCATCCCTGTGGCCACTGCTGAGTTTTCCAAATTTGCTGGCATATTGAGTGCAGCACTTTCACAGCATCATCTTTTAGGATTTGAAATAGCTCAACTGGAATTCCATCACCTCCACTAGCTTTGTTCATAGTGATGCTTCCTAAGGCCCACTTGATTTCACATTCCACGATGTTTGGTCTAGGTGAGTGATCACACCATCATGATTATCTAGGTTATGAAGAACTTTTTTTGTAGAGTTCTTCTGTGTATTCTTGCCACCTCTTCTTATATCTTCTGCTTCTGTTAGGTCCATACCATTGCTGTCCTTTATTTAGCCCATCTTTGCATGAAACATTCCCTTGGTATCTCTATATTTCTTGACAAGATCTCTAGTCTTTCCCATTTTATTGTTTTCCTCTATTTCTTTGCATTGATCACTGAGGAAGGCTTTCTTATTTCTCCTTGCTATTCTTTGGAACTCTGCACTCAAATGGGTATAGCTTTCCTTTTCTCCTTTGCTTTTCACTTTTCTTCTTTTCACAGCTATTTGTAAGGCCTCCTCAGACAGCCATTTTGTTTTTTTTTTGCTTTCCTTTTTTATTTGGATGGTCTTGCTCCTTGTCTCCTGTACAATGTCACAAACCTCTGGTCCATAATTCAACAGGCACTCTGTCTATGAGATCTAGTATTTCTCGCTTCCACTCTATAGTCATAAGGGAGTTGATTTAGGTCATACCTGAATGGTCTTGTGATTTTCCCCATTTTCTTCAACTGAAGTCTAAATCTGTCAATAAGGAGCTCATGATCTGAGCCATAGTCAGCTCTGGGTCTTGTTTTTGCTAACTGTATAGAGCTTCTCCATCTTTGGCTGCAAAGAATATAAGCAGTCTGGTTTCAGTGTTGACCATCTGGTGATTTCTCACTTTAGTTCCTCATTAAACTCAAACAGAAATTCACATTAATTTACCAAAATTACATGTCATGTTACTATGTTATTAATAATGAAGTTAACTTTCCAGCTCATATAATATTTAAGAAAAATGTTACAATTTCTCAGCAAAGTTTTTATCATGAAGAACAATTTCTGAAAAATTATTTCTGTAACACTTAATATTAGTAAGTTACAATATTTGCCTTAGCAACTTACCCTTCATGAACTATGAATTAAGGCTAACATTTATAATAAAATATCATTGAATAAACAAACTATTATATTTAGCAATATCTCAAAATATGCCTGGAATAAATAGACCTTGGAATTCCATCTCTGTTTCCAGGTCACTCTTTTAATTTAAAATATTTGTGTGTTCACTCCAATATTCTTGCATGGGAAATCCAATGAACAGAGGAGCCTGGCATGGGATCACAAGAGTTGGACATAACTTAGCGCCTAAACAACAATAAAAACAATTGTGTTAACTATAAACCACTATAGGATTTAGGGCTTTGTAATAGTGCTGTTTAGTCACCTAGTAGATACACTAAAAATAACATCTAAGACAGTGATTGATTGTCATAGAGGGCAATTATGGTTCTCAAGGAGTATCTGGCAATATCTGGAGACATTTGTGGTCCCTACTGAAGGTACTACTGATATCTACTTGGTAGAAGCAAGGGATGCTAATAAACTTCTTGATAGGATATTCCCCATAACAAATACATTTCTGGTTCAAAATAATACCAAGATTGAGGAAAGTGAAAGTGAAAGTTTCTCAGTCATGTCCAACTTTTTGAAACCCCATAGACTATACAGTCCATGGAATTCTCCAGGCCAGAATACGGGAGTGGGTAGCCTTTAGAAGCTTGATATAAATATCTTGATTTGATTTTAAAAAGTATGATTTCAAATGGAATAAATGACCTTTAGAGCAACCCATTCAGTTTAGTTCAGTTCAGTTGCTCAGTCGTGTCCAACTCTTTGTGACCCCATGGACAGCAGCACGCCAGGCCTCCCTGTCCATCACCAACTCCTGGAGTTCACTCAAACTCATGTCCATTGTGTCAGCAATGCTATCCAACCATCTCATCCTCTCTTGTCCCCTTCTCTCCTGCCTTCAGTCTTTCCCAGCATCAGGGTCTTTTCAAATGAGTCAGCTCTTCACATCAGGTGGCCAAAGTATTGGAGTTTCAGCTGCAACATCAGTGCTTCCAGTGAATATTCAGGACTGATCTCCTTTAGGATGGACTGGTTGGATCTCCTTGCAGTCCAGGGAACTCTCAAGAGTCTTCTCCAACACCACAGTTCAAAAGCATCAGTTCTTCTGTGCTCAGTTTTCTTTATAGTCCAACTCTCACATCCATACATGACAACTGGAAAAACCATACCTTTGGCTCAATAGACCTTTGTTTACAAAGTAATGTCTCTGCTTTTTAATATGCTGTCTAGGTTGGTCATAACTTTCCTTCCAAGGAGTAAGTGTCTTTTAATAACCCATTCAGTTGAACTTAAAAATTAGAAACTTGTAGAGACAAGCTGTGCATTTGTTTTTTATACTTGGCAAAAACTCACACTCACATAGAGGAAAATTTTCAAGCCATATTGATAAAGTGGTGAATTCTGGTAATGTATATTAGTAACTATTTTCCTAAAATAGATCATAAGAAATAGCCTAGAAGATACCTGAAAAGAATAGGCTTTCTGTTCTGTTTTAGAAAATAAACAGAATAGCTGAAGAGAAGTATATTTCCATAATTCATTATTACACCAGGTAATAGCATCTCAAAAACTTGAAGTGTCTGAGGCATACAGTAAAAATTGAACTAAACTGAAGGAAGATATTAGACTTTAACAGTAACTATCTTTTCACAGACCAGAAGAGAGTTATTGGAAGTATGTTGTAGAAAATCTTGGAAACCATGACTATATTTCTTATTATAGACTAACACAGGAGAGCCAGAGCCACAGAGTATGACATATTCAATATTCTATCTTATCCATCATCCATTCCAATCTCCTTCCTCTTCCTGTACCATAGAAATTAGAAAGCAAAGAAATATATTTCCTGAGTTCACAGCAACAGCTAGGGTTCTACATGTGGTTTAGATTTCTATCATCAAATGTATTCATATGAGTTCTGAAAAAAAAGATCAGAGAAACAGAGAGAGAAGAGAATCAAAGAACAAGGCATCCATTTAGTGGGAGAGTGTGTAGTGACTTTGGAACCAACGGTTCTGATGGTTTCTTCTTGATCTTCATATGGCAGAGGTCAGGTTAAGTGATAAGAATCTGTGGCTGCCAATGGATGCACAAGCTGCCTCAATCTCAGTACCTGGTATTGACTAAATAAAGTATATAAAGTGTCCTGTATCATGATTGTACTTAAAATAGGCAAAATATGGAAACAACCTAAACATTCCACAAGAGTGGGTCACTTAGATAAGTAAATGTACATTAACATAATTTATTTAAATCTACTTGTAAAAGTAATATAGATCCGTGTTAATTGTCAAGGAAAGATGTGATGTTATACATAATTAGGCACTCATTTTTTAGCAAATATTAATATTTATTGAACACCTACTATATATTTGGTAATAAAATTGATACCAACAATGAAAAACTAGAAGTATTTCCAACAACTAGATATTTAATATTTTTAAATTCATAAGATATCTTTAAATGAAAATGATGTGAAGCATTATAAACAATAATCTACCATTTAAAACATTTATGTGTTTGCATATTCATAGAAATTCCCTAGGAGGTCACATAGTAATATTAAGAGTGGATATTTCTGAACCATATGGAAAAAAGCTACTACCTTATCTCTTCACATACTGTTTGAATTTTTTTACATCAGGTTTTCATTGTTTGTATGTGGAGAGGAAATGAATTATTTTCAAATTAAATAATTACTTAGGTATTTGTGATATACCTATAAATCTCCTTTATCTAAAATGCACTATTTTTATCTCAAGTTCAATTTGCTAAATTATGTGAATATTAGTCTTTATATACACATATGTATATATTTATGCCATATGTGTGTCATGTTTTATATATCTGTTATTGATGAAATTAATATGTCTTCTTAAATTGCATCAGAAATAAAAGGAATCAGGCAAATACAATTCTAAATATGTTGTAAACATGCCAGTATGTATTTATTCCAAAGGGCTACATGTAAATGAGCATTTATAATGTGCAAGATTTGCTTCTAAGTACTTTAGATGAATTCCCCTAATTAATCCTCATTACAACCCAATGCAATAGATCCAAAACCTAGCACCCTTTTGTTGTTATTATTGTCAGTTATTCAGTCGTGCCCCACTCTTTGTGACCAAATGGATTGCACCATGCCATGCTCCTCTGTCTCACTATCTCCCAGAATTTGCTCCATTTCATGTCCTGTGAGTTGGTGATGTTATCCAACTATCTCATCCTCTGCTGTCCTCTTCTCCTTTTGCTTTCAATCTTTCCCATCATCAACGTCTTTTCCAATGAGGGCTCTTCCCATCAGGTGGCTAAAATGTTGGAGCTTCAGCTTCCACATCAGTCCTTACAAAGAATATTCAGTGTTGATTTCTTTTAAGATTGACTGGTTTAATCTCCTCGCAGTCCAGGGACCTCTGAAGAGTCTTCTCCAGTGCCACAATTTGAAAGAATCAATTCTTCAATGCTCAGCCTTCTTTATAGTCCAACTTTCACATCCATACATGACTACTGGAAAAACAATAGCTTGACTATACGGATCTTTGTTGGCAAAGTGATGTCTCTGCTTTTTAATACATGGTGCATGTTTGTCATAGCTTTCCCTTTTATGTAATATCACTCAGACAAGCTAAGTGCCTTACCCAGTATATATGACCAGTACATGATAGAGCTTGTTTACCTGAAAGAAAAAAAACAAAAAACAAAAAAAACTCACAATGTAAGGGCTATGAATTGAGTTTATTCAGTGTCTTACTGAGAACTGTAGCTTGAGAGACAGTTTCTCAGCTAGCTCCAAGAAGCTCTCCTAAAGAAGAAAGAGAGGAGCCAGGGTAAATATGAATTGTTTTGCTGGGAAAAACATGTAGTCAAACCTAGAAAGAGTACTACTAATCACAAAGAACAGATATCTCAAGTAAATCATTTTATTTTTTATTATTTTTTTTTATGCTGTAAAAAGCTTTATTGTTTCCATATGGTCCAAGGCTTGAGAGAGGGCTCCAGGGTGTTAAAAAAGCTGCCTAGTGGCTGCAGAGAGCGGCTTCAGGCAGCCCTGATGTTAGGTGGGTTCTTCAATGGCCATTGGTCTCCAGAAGCTCCTAGTCGTGCTTGAGGGTGAGCGTTTCGAAGAGATACTCGCCCAACCCAGCCTGGGGATCAGCCAGCCTGCGGAGGTTGGTCAGGTGGTCACCCATCTTCTTGATGAGTTTCACTTCCTCATCTAGGAAGTGGTTCTCCAGGAAGTCACAGATGTGGGGGTCTCCGCGGGCAGAAGCCAGGCCATGTAGATCCAACAGGGCTTGATTCAGGTTCTTCTCTACGAGAAGGGCGGCCTCCATAGCGTCCTGGGTTTTACCCCACTCATCTTGAGATGGCTTCTGCACGTCCAGGAAGAGGGCGCGGCCGCCACGCTGGTTTTGCAGTTTCAAGAGACGCTCTGTGCCCTCGCGCTTCTCCTTGGCCAATTCGCTAAAAAAGTGACCCACACCCCTCCAGGGCCACATCGTCGCGGTCGAAATAGAAGCCCAGAGAGAGGTAGGTGTAGGAGGCCCGCAGTGGCATGTTAACCAGGCGGTTGACGGCGGCCTCCACCTCGGTAGAATAATTCTGACGAATCTGGGAGCTCATGATTGGTCGGTAATAATAAGGAGTTAAAAAATGGTGGCTGGTCCCAGAGATCGCGGACAGCTGAGTGGCTGATTCCGGAGGTTGCGACTGGAAAGAAGGTTGGAGGGTGGTCGGAGGCTGGAGCAAGGGGCGTCCCTGGGTCTGTTCTGTCCAAGCACTGTTGAAGCAAGAGACAGATCCGCGGGGCCGCCTAGCGCACTTCCTCAAGTAAATCATTTTAGTGCTTTTCCATGTATGGGAAGATGCATGAATCTAGGATCTTTAAAATTTTCTTTAGATATGTATTTTAACTTTCTGGGGGTTAGTATATCTAAAGCTAAAGTGCTTCCTATTTTTCTCCATCCTGAATTCCCCTCAGGCATACTATCGGAAGGCAACTGCAGTAGCTAATAGCTTGATCCTTATAGAACTGGAATTGTCGGGAATTTTTTCCTTTATAGGGCATAGAATTGAAAAGAGTTTTCTAGAACCTCTGAGTTCATGTTTTAAAATACTGTATCTTTTTATTTACCTATTATTTTATTTCTGATAACTAACATCTTCCAAATGATTGTTCTCTCATCCTGGAAGGATGATGATTATCTCACCATGATTTTAATGTCAGGCTATATGCTAGTATAGTGTAAGTCCTGAAAGTTTGGTTTTATTTTTGTAATGCAAGTGCTTGACTTAAGCTTTGATTGCCCAGGCATTCACTTCAAAGAAGAATCTGCTTCAAAGATAGCTGTCTCCAATAAACATAACACCAGGTATAGGGCTAGGTCAAGAGCCAGGCTGCTTTGCTTTAAAGATCTTGGTTGTTTTTGATAACTGACTTTGAACCACTTTTTTTCCCTCTTTCCATGTTTTAAATTCCCATTGTTTTAAATTTACCAAAAAAGAATGAGCTCTTGAAAACCTAGGTCCTCACCGTTGACCCCAATAAAAGTAGACTCTCAGACTCATGACTTGCTCTCTCTTTCTTTGTACATGTGATCTCTCTATGGGACCCTAGATGTGCCATGTAATAGCCAGGATTTGTAAGTAATAATTTACTCTTTTTTCAAGTTTCCTGATGTTTATTGCGAAGGACATCTTGCAAACGTAAGAACCACAAGGGTGGGTTTAGCCACAACATTAGTTATTGACAACTAATGGCTGAGACCTGCACAGAACAAATATGCTTTGTGAATTTCTGTTTGTCTTCTCATAGCACGGTGAAGAATAAGCTCATTGTGTACAACTTCACATTATGTGTACAACTACACATAAGCTTATTGTGTGCAACTTCACATAAGCATATTGTGTAAACCCACATTAACCTCATAATTGCAGTGAAATTCAGCTGCTTGTCATTCATGAAGCTACATAAACATATCTATTTGTTTCATAATCATTTCTTTCTGCCTTAAAAAATATCTTTGCTTTGGAGTGTCTTATTTTTCCATTTTGGTAGATAAAATTTAGAAACAAAGGAGCATATCACAATGGCCACAGAAGGTTATTAAATAATGTTATAGCAATAGCTCACTGTACTTCAAAAGACTTCTTAAGAATAATGGATAAATTTGTGAATCTGGGGAAGAAATTAACATACATCCTAAATCTGTGCAGTAAAGATTTGTCTGTCTTTTCTGTACAACTTTTAATTAGCATTCTTGCCTTTAATTGTCCGTGTGATTCTTAGGAAGTCGTATCCTTTCAAAGAAAGAGTTAATGATTGAAAGTTACCATCTTATTAGTCGAGTGACTGATGCTAGATAATTGTATTGTGAAATATAACAGCTAGACATAAGAGCTTCTTGTTTTTACCAGCTTAGCACTCTTTCTTAATAAAGCACCAAAATGTTATCTTCCAAATGTTATTATTCACACTTTGTTCTATAAACAAACACCACATAATTAAAGAACAAAGGTGACAGTAGAGTATGAAGAAAACTAGTGTTAAACATGAATGTGATTGTATTTTTTTCCCTGAATTTGAAAAAATGCTAAATATATTATTGTGGACCTAAGTAAATGCAAATACATGAACTTTAAGCATAATATACAGAAAAAAAATCTCACAACCAACAAGAATATGTTCATTACTACGGTTAATTAAATATGGTGTTCTGTGATTTCTACATTGTGCAATTCAAATAATTTAAAAATCCATATGATACACTATACATTATATTAAGTACTTGGGATTTAAAACTGAAAAGATCAAATCTCTGCCCTTGACGAAGGAAATGTGCCATGTAACAGATAAGAAAGAGTCAATGCAATGAGCTATGATCCTGCAAGAAAATTATTTTTATTTTTTTATTTTATTGAAAGAATGTACTCATATGTTTCACTTTATTTTATTTTTCTTTTCACTTTACAATATTGTATTGGTTTTGCCATATATCGACATGAATCTGCCACGGGTGTACACATGTTCCCCATCTTGAACACCCCTCCCACCTCCCTCCCCAAACCATCCCTCTGGATCATCCCAGTGCACCAGCCCTGAACACCCTGTATCATGCATCAAAACTGGATTGGTGATTCATTTCACATATGATAATATACATGTTTCAATGCCATTCTCCCAAATCATCCCACCCTCGCCCTCTCTTACAGAGTCCAAAAGACTGTTATATACATTTGTGTCTCTTTTGCTGTCTCACATACAGGGTTATCATTGCCATACAAACTCTGAGTAAAGAAATATCAGAGAAGGTGCTATAAGAGCTAAACTCTATAAATCAATAGGATTTCATCAAACCAAGAAGGAAAAAAAGAGATTGATTCCAGGTAGAGAAAATAATATAAAAGAAGCATGCTTAGTCATGTTCAACCCATTGGTTGCACCAGGCCCTTCTGTCCTGGGATTTTTCAGACAAGAATACTGGAGTGGGTAGCCATTTCCTTCTCCAGGGAATCTTTTGGACTCAGGGATCGACCCCACATCTCCTGTGTACCCTGCATTGCAGGCAGATTATTTGCCTGCTGAGCTACCAGGGAAGCTGCATAAAAGAAGCAGACATGGTGAAACTACATGGGGCAATCACATAATAATTTGCAAATCAATGCAACAAACATGGGCAGTGCATGGCAGGAAGTGGAAGATCAAACTAAATATTAGAGTTAAATTATGCAATTTAAATTACCAGCTCTCTTTTAGAAATGTAACTCCAGTAGCCACTGTGCAATGTAGGGGCATGGTAGGTACAAAGTCCAGGGATCATTTTCAAGTCTATTGCAGGAGTCTAAATGAGAGAGCCTGAGAAAGTGGAGAGAGCCTGAATGTGGGGAGGGGGCGCAGAAGAAGATCTAGAGCAGAGCGGTATGGAGGTAAGGTCAACATCAAAGTAGTCAGCTTCACAAGGACATTTTGGAAGGAATCAGGAAAACTTCAGCTTTAAAAACTGTGCCGTGGTTTTGGCACCCCACTCCAGTATTTTTGCCTGGAAAATCCCACGGATGGAGGAGCCTGGTAGGCTGCAGTCCGTGGGGTCACTAGGAGTCCGACACAACTGAACGACTTCACTTTCACTTTTCACTTTCATGCATTGGAGAAGGAAATGGCAACCGACTCCAGTATTCTTGCCTGGAGAATCCCAGGGACTGGGGAGATTGGTGGGCTGCCGTCTATGGGGTCGCAAAGAGTTGGACACGACTGAAGCGACTTAGCAGTAGCAGTGGCAGCATTTCATTTTATAACATCTGCATTAAACAGTCAGCGCCATGCCTAACTTGTAGATAAAACACAAGTGAAATCCTGATGTCAGGTAGTTTATCTAGTTCACAAAGAAGATTCCAGTATAAAAGCAATAGCTTTCCTGACTATTATTCTGACACTTTTCATAAAATAGCTTAAGTAATTTTTATGTAACCATGAAGATTTCTAGGAAATACTGGTTTCACATTTGAAAATGTATCTGTATCTAGCTACATCCACATCTATACATATAACTGTCAATCATCTATTTATCTTTAGCATAATCCTTAAGAATAGGAGAAACTGTGATCTTAAATTCTGCAATAAATTACTTCCAATTTTTATTATTATATATATACTTATTCTCACAACGGGAGTCCTGATTTCTTCATGACCAATTGCCCAGCCTAGCCAACCATGTTCAGCAACTTCTAGAATGTCTTGACAAGCATTCCATATATCCTAATTCCAGTATTATCTACTGCCACTCTAAACTAAAATTACCAAAAGTACACTTCTTCTTCCATTTATAAAGTTGTTGTCAAGCAACAAAGAACAGTTTAGACTCAGTCCACTAACAAACATAACATTTCAGTTCAATCATATATATCCTTGCCATGGTTTAGAAATGCTTATAGTCATCAATCAATGTATCTAAAATAATTTTAAAGCTAGAATATAAAATGAAGTTTTAAAGTTATTGCATTACTTAAATTATTAATAATAATGAACTAGAATTTGCTGAGTATTTTCAAATTGTCAAACAGTGTCATAAGTACTGTGTATGCATTATCCTATTTAACCCTCATGATGGATACATTATTATTACTATCATTTTTATTATTATGCAACTAGAGCTGCAGAGGTTTAGAAATATTAAACAAATATGTCAAGGTCAGAGAACTAGTAGCTGTCAAAACTAGAACTCAAATCCTCTTCTGTTTGAGCTTAAAGTTAATTGTTATATTATATTACACTGATATTATTGTCTATCGAAGGTCCTCATTCAAAGTCCCTACTATGCTGCTGCTGCTGCTAAGTCACTTCAGTCATGTCCGACTCTGTGAGACCCCATAGACGGTAGCCCACCAGTCTCCCCTGTCCCTGGGATTCTCCAGGCAAGAACACTGGAGTGGGTTGCCATTTCCTTCTCCAATGCATGAAAGTGAAAAGTGAAAGTGAAGTCGTTCAGTCGTGTCCAACCCTCAGTGACCCCATGGACTGCAACCTACCAGGCTCCTCTGACCATGGGATTTTCCAGGCAAGAGTACTGGAGTGGGGTGCCATTGCCTTCTCCAAGTCCCTACTATAGTCCATAGTAAAACATGGTCACTAAAACTAGCTTTTATTGAATGCCACAGTTGCTTAAATGAGAAAATAAATTTATTGAAAGAAACAAAAATATTGAAAAAACAATTCAAGAGGTTTAGTAAAAGTATCATTGAGAGATGCATGCACAAAAATTAACTTTTAAATTAAAAGCCAATGAACATAATTGCTTCCCTGACTTCTTCACTCTACCCAAAAAAATCCTTGAACTGAAATATTAGATTTTACACATTTTTAAAGAGTAAACTCATAATCATAATGGAAAAGCAGATAATATGCAAACAATAAATCCTGTATTTCAAGAAAATCTTAGAAGATAGAAGGTAAATGTGGTATTAGTTACTGATAAGAAGGATCAGAGGGAACTACAGTGTCACATCATACAAGATTCTAGAGAAACACTCAAAGGAAGGTAAATAATAAAAAGTGAGAGGAAGTGCAAAGACATAGGATCTTCTTTTGCATTTTTGAGATCTTTGTTCTGAGAAGCTGCCCATGGACAGCATGGACAATCCTCTTTCTCAACCTATCTCAAGCATAGTCTAAATAAACATCCATCTCCTAAAAGAGAGCTCCTGTTTTATCATCAAGGCTGGAGATTCGTAGGAGCACGGGTAATTCCAGACCACCACAAAGACTATTAAGATAGAAACAAAAGAAGAAACAGGGCTGATTCTGGCCTCCATCCAGAAGCAGTGAATCTCTGAAGTGAGACTTTTGACATGTCAGGCTCTATCTAGAGAAAGAAAGTAGAAAATGCTGAACGTAAGAAGGATGGGCAATTGCCAGAGCTGGAATACAACCTAACTGTACAATCTCACGTCTTAATAACCATGCAGAGTTTTTAGCTAAAATAAGAACACAGTTAACTCACAAAGAAATATCAATAATCAAATGCAATTAAGGGGGAAAAAACCCACTGAAAAAACAGATGTATGAGAAAAATCAACTGTTTTGTGTAAAGACAGGAATCCCTACAAAAGCACTCAGTTCAGTTCAGTTGCTCAGTCGTCTCCGACTCTTTGCCACCACAAAGACTGCAGCACGCCAGGCCTCCCTGTCCATCACCAACTCCCAGAGTTTACACAAACTCATGTCCATTGAGTCGGTGATGCCATCTAACCATCTCATCCTCTGTCGTCCCCTTTTCCTCCCAACCTTCAATCTTTCCTAGCATCAGGGTCTTTTCAAATGGATCAGCTCTTTGCATCAGGTGGCCAAAGTGTTGGAGTTTCAGCTTCATCAGTTCTTCCAATGAATATTCAGGACTTATTTCCTTTAGGATGGACTGGTTGGATCTCCTTGCAGTCCAAGGGACTCTCAAGAGTCTTCTCCAACACCACAGTTCAAAAGCATCAATTCTTCGGGGCTCAGCTTTCTTTATAGTCCAACTCTCACATCCATACATGACTACTGGAAAAACCATAGCCTTCGCTAGATGGACTTTTGCTGGCAAAGTAATGTCTCTGCTTTTTAATATGCTGTCTAGGTTAGTCATAACTTTCCTTCCAAGGAGTAAGTGTCTTAATTTCATGGCTGAAATTACCATCTGCAGTGATTTTGGAGCCCAAAAAGACAAAAGCATTACATCAGAGTAATGGGTTTAAAGAAAATATGTATTCAGTATATTCCATAAAAGTGGACAGCTAAAAAATAAATATAAAGCTTCTTTTTAAGAGAAATTAAGATTATACATTTAAAAATAAATATGACTGGGTATTGACTTAGTAAACTGGAAAATGTAATTGAGAATTTCCATCTGAATGCTGAGCCAAGGACAAAGTGGTAGAATTTATGAGGAAACTTAGAAAAAAATGTGAAGACATATTCACATGTTCCAAAATGTATCTAAGGGAAATAAGTGAAAAGAGAGTACTAAAAGAAAGAACTGAGGAAAATAATAGCATGGCTGAATAAATTTCCCAGAATCTTTAAATTGAGAGGGCTCAAGCACTCTAATTAGAAAAAAATTTAAAAAGAGGGGGAAAAATCAACAACAATGTATTTTAACAAGACAAATGTAGTCATATCCCTGTCAAGTTTTAGAACTCCAAAAGTAAATAGTATAAAAAATCTTTGGCATAAGTTTTTTTTTCTTTTTTTTTGCTGTTATTTTTTTTTAAATCACTGCTAAAAGACAATGACAGCTTGAAATGAAATTATTTTAAACCTATCAACTTATGCCAGGAAAAACTAGCATTCCAATATAAAGAGTAAATAAAGCTATTCAAAAAAATTTGGTACAATTCAAAGATGATAAATTTAGCAAAACAGAAAACAAATCCCCTACCAAAAATGTAAGATACAAGACACGTTATTGGAGGAAATAAAGTAAAATATAACTATAGATAAACAACTGTTTATAAAAATATACATTAATAAAAATGATATGATATTGGAGATAACACTATCTTGGGGCTAGATATGTGGGAAGAATAACATATAATGATATATTTATCAAAGCATTCTGATCTATATGTGAAAAAATTTAAAACTTAAGTGCAGAAGTTATTAGAATTTATATTTACCTGAAACTAATGAATTAACTATTTTTCCATTTTGGCTAAGTAGTAAAGAGTTTGTCATGAGAGTTATTGGATTAAATGTCTTTTATGTGTATAATATTTTGCAAAGCTCATTTTTTGACAAAACTTATGATTAACTTTCCTTTGGTTGGAATTACAATTGGAAGTAAATGCTTCCCTGATGTTAACATGCACTAATAAATCTCTTGATTACTTTGCCTCATGATCTCTTAATAAGCCACTAATGTAGCAGATATTTTTGACTGTCTTCTGAGAGATATGAGAAAAACAAGTGATGAAAATGTGTTGCTTAAACATTGTTTTTTTACTCTTCATCCAGTTTGCTAAAACACAGTCACATTTTATTGGGAATGAAGTTCTACAGAAAACATTTCTTCTTACATTTTTATTAACTTATTAATAAAATATGTTTATAAAATAATAAAAGGTTACAAAAATTATCTGCATGTTTGATGCAATCATATTTTAAAGGTATATTCTATACACTCTTTATATTACGTTCTCGTCGTATTAGAGATTATGGATAGATGAATAGCTCTATCCAAAATCCCTAGTAGTGTCAGGGAAATGTATGAGTGTTGAATTTGAAAAATTCAAGGAAAGTTACTGACAACAGTATACAGGTTTAGTAGCTCCTTCTCCTCTGAGTATCTCTGTAAGATATCAAAAAACTTCAAGCAAACAATTCTATGAAGAATATGGCTGCCCTGTACCCATACTGTCCTTATCTTTCAGAGAATTTAGAAATGTTCAAATGTGTTTAAATGAATAAAGAAATAACTATATGCCTAAATGATTTAATAAATGCATTGTTATCTAGAACAGAGAAAAAAATAACTTACCTTTAAGTACACATATACAATGAAGTAATTATTTAGAAAAGGTTCATTACATTTAATATACTAAATATAGTACTAAATATTGGGACAGAACACTGAATAAGGCAAAATCACCCTTGCCTTCAAAAGTTAAATATCTGAGAGAAAAATGCAACCAAAAAAGAATTGAACAATAAGCTAAGTATTAGGATAAGTGAAGACTAGTTTAGATGCAGAGAGGGAGTACAGAACATGGAGAAATCTGAAGGACAAGTATGAGTTAGCAAGGACAAAGAAGGACTAATGTGTATACATAATGGTTTAGAGAAACACTGTTGACCCTTGAAAAGCATGGATTTATTTAAACTATGTTGGTCCACTTACACATGAATTTTTTCAATAGTAAATACTACAGTACTACATGATCTGAGGATGGTGAAATCAGTGGATGAAAAACCATGGCTATGGAAGAACCACAGATATGGAGGACCAACTATAAGTTATACACGAGTTTTTGACTGAGTGGAAGGTCAGTACCCCAACCCTTTATGTTGCCCATATGTCAAAGGTATGTCCTTTAAAGTCATCCGGATCTTCTCAGATGCACAGAATACATTTCTGGATTTTTTTTCTCCTAATACAGGAACTAAAATGTCAGCCAGAAAGTTGAATTTCTTTCTTTGTGATGTGAATTGAATGTAACACAACTTCTAAAAATATTTATCCCGACTTTGCCCTAATTTTGACACTTGACTATATGTCTTGGATTATTGCCATAGTTTCTAATCTCATCTTCCACTCTAACATGTAACTTTTTTAGGGCATCCTTTCCATTAGTGATTGATATTTTCCTACAAAGGCATGCTGATCTTAAAACACCTGGCTTTCAGATAGTGTTAGGGATCCACACACTAACATTCTTATGATGGCAAACTCAGGTGCTATTATGCGATGTTAACCAACCTTTCTATTGTGTTTTTGAACCAACCTCTCCATGAAATTTCCATTGCAATTACAGTAAAAGCGAATCTATTGGTACTAGCATAAAAAAGAATGCATGGAAATAAACCCATGTGTACATGGTCAGTTCATCTACAACAAAGGAGGTAAGGATATACAAAGGGAAAATACAACCTCTTCTATAAATGTTATGGGAAAACTGGACAACCACATGCAAAAGAATCACCCTGGACTACCTTCTCACACCATATACAAAAAATAACTTAAAATGAATTAAAGACTTAAAGACCTGGAATCATAAAACTCCTAGAAAAAAACTTGTTACATCTTTTGACATAGGTCACAGCGATATTTTTTGGATGTCTCCTCAGGCAATAGAAGCAAAAGCAAAAATAAACAAATCAACTTCAATAAACATCAATAAACATCAATAAGCATCAAACTTAAAAGCTTTTGCACAGAAAAGGAAACAATCAACAAAATATAAAGGCAACCTACTGAATGGGAGAAGATATTTGCAAGCAATATATACAGTAAGGGCTTAATATCCAAAAAATACAAAGAACTCAAATATCAGAAAAAAAAAAAAAAACAAAAACCCTGATTTAAAAATCAGCAGAGGATCTGAATAGGTATTTTTCCAATACCTGGTGAACAGGCACATGAAAAGATGCTCAACCTCACTCATCAGCAAGGAAATACAAATTGAAACCACAATGAAATAAATAAGTTCATTTGTAAACTTTTTTGGTTCCATATATAAGCAATATCATAGATATTTGTCTTTTTTCTGACTCACTTCACTCAGTATAACAATCTCTAGGTACTTATCTGCAAAACAGAAATAGAGTTACAGAAGTAGAAAATAAACTTATGATTACCAGGGGGTCAGGGATGAGGTACGATAAATTGGGTGAATGGAATTGACATATACACACTACTATGGCACCCTGCCGGGGTCCAGCCCCGGCTGATCCAGGGTCTTCGAAGGAGAGACGGCTAGGCGGCCTATTCAAATGTTAATTAGATATAATAAAGAGGAATAGAATGAGGATAGCTCAGTAGGAAAATTCAGTGGAGAAAAGAAGCTGAGTGGCTTGGTTTACGCGGAAAATCAATATAACCCGTGACACCAGGTTAGCTCTGACCACGGAGGCCGCAGGCGCCCTCTCGAATAGCGGAAGGTGCCCCACCTTAGACACCTTCTCGAGTGGGTCTTAGAAGCCCAGGCAAATAAATGGTCGCAGAGGACATCCACGCTCCAGATGGACACTCAGCTAGAAGTTAAAGGGAAGAATGACATGGGGAGACCAAGTGTTGGTGAGCAAGGCCCATAGCTTTATTTTCAACAGGGGCTTTTATACCCTAAGTTACACATAGAGGACAATAGGGGATGCAAAATCAGCAGTCTTTGATGCTTATCAAAAACCAGGGTTTCTTTCCTGCAGATTTATCGTATACAAATGGTTTAGGTGATTTACATCATCTTCTGGCCAGAGGCCTATTAACATTTTATGACTCTTGACAAGGACTTATCAACAAAGACTTATTTTCTCTAAGAGTAATTATTTTAAGGTTTGGCGCCATCCTCCGAAGATAAGATTACGTTCCTATAGGGTGGATGTGTAATGGGTTTACAAAGGAAAGAATTTACTACCTTAAGGGTCTAAAGTTACTAACACCAGGCCACTACTTATTTTTTCTACATACCAACTATATTAATTAATGCACATTCAAGGATACAATTCAAGGGATGTGAAAACTTGGCAACAAACATTGGCTCATCAATGAAATCTTTTACTAGTTTTATTCTGACAGTTTCTAATTCTCTGAGAGGCTCTAAGCTATTTGAATATCTTAAGCTTCCCGTGCCTCTGGAGGCTGGGAGACTGTAAACAATCGTATGCATAGCTGTAGGTGTCCGGGTAAACTTGTCAGGCGAGTTAGAGAGCCATCTGAGGGGTTTGGATTTAAACACTCCTAATTGCCCAGGAACTTTATTAATTGGAGCTGTAAGTTAACTCTTTGACAGAGAGAGTGAGATGGTGGTGGGGGACAGCCCCCAGTAAAGTCAGAGGTGAGAGCACAAAGCAATAAAGTAGGCAGACTCTGGTTTTTGGGGGGTAGATGCTCGAGAATATCCGGGGGCACTCCCGAGGCTCGATCCCGCCTTTGCGTATGCCGAGCCCCCTTCCTCATGACCTTTGTCACGAGTGGAATGTCTCTCGCCGGCTCCCGGCAGCACCCCACTCCAGCACTCTTGCCTGGAAAATCCCATGGACGGAGGAGCCTGGTGGGCTGCAGTCCATGGGGTCGCCAAGAGTTGGACACGACTGAGCGACTTCACTTTCACTTTTCACTTTCATGCATTGGAGAAGGAAATGGCAACCTACTCCAGTGTTCTTGCCTGGAGAATCCCAGGGACGGGGGAGCCTGGTGGGCTGCCATCTATGGGGTCGCACAGAGTCGGACACGACTGAAGCGACTTAGCAGCAGCAGATATATAAAATAGATAACTAATAAGGATTTACTGTATAGTACAGGGAACTTTATTCAATAATCTATAATTGCCTATATGGGAAAATAATCTAAAAAAAGAGTGGACATGTTTATATGTAAAACTTATTCACTTTGCTGTACACCTGAAACTAAATAAGACTAAATCAAATATATTCCAATTTAAATATAAAAAGAAACACATACACAAAATCACAGTACTGCAGTGAGATACCTCTTCACTCTTATCACAGTGTCTATCATCAAAAAGACAGCAAATAAGTGTTGACAAGGCTGTGGAAAATAAGGAACCCTGTGTACTGTTTGTGGGGTTGTAAATTGGTACAGTTGCAATGAAAAACAATGTGGACATTCCTCAAAAAAGTAGAAATAAAACTGCCATATGATCCAGCAGTTTCACTTCAGGTATTTACCCTAAGAAAATAAAATTGCTAATTCAAAAAGATAAGTGCACTACAAAGTCCTCTGCAACATTGTTTGCAGTAACCAAGTAATGGAAGCAACCTAAGTGTCCATTTAAAGACAGATATATAAAGATGTGGTACATGTATACTGTGGAATAATGCTCAGCCAACTGGAGAAGGAAATGGCAACCCACTGCAGTACTCTTGCCTGGAAAAACCCATGGACAGAGGAGCCTGGTAGGCTACAGTCCATGGGGTCACAAAGAGTCGGACATGACTGAGCGACTTCACTTTCACTTTCATTGAAAAACAAAATCTTTCCATTTGGTTCAATATGGATGGATCTAGATAGTGAAATAAGTCAGACAGAGAAAAACAAATACTGCATAATATTACTATATGTGGAATCTGGAGGGGGGAAACACTCAAACAAAACAAAGTAAAACAGACTTACAGATATAAAGAATAAATGAGTTATTGCCAGAAAGTGGGGACGGGGGAGTTAGAGGGTGATCAAACTATCAAACTTGTTGAATAGGATGAAATATAATCGTCCAGTTATATAATAAATAAGTCATGGAGATGTAATATAGAGCATAGGGAGTATGGTCAGTAATACTGTAATAACTTTGTATGAGACAGATGGTTACTAGAATTTTCATGATGATCATTATATGATCAAAAGTGCAATATCAAATCATTATGTAGTGCACCTGAAGTTAATATTATAGATCAACTATATTTTAATTAAAATTTTTCTTTTCTTTTTTATAAGATCTTATTTATATCTTCATTAGAATATCTATTTAAATCTTTACATTGTGATCAGTTCATTTATTCAGTATTTCACTGTCTAGTATGTCTTTGATGTTTCCTGTGTGCCCTCTACTGGCTTATAAATTCTTTTAGAATAAATTGTATGTTCTCTTATTATTTCATCAGTGTCTAGAAAGGTATATTCTAAGGAATATGTGTAATATTCTGTTTTATAATTTGAAAATAAGTAAACTACATAAGTGTAGTTCTGGGAGATGATTTTCTGATTTAAGAAGTTTAGATAAGACAGCTTATCTTAAATAAGAGAAAATTCTAGGTTAAATTGTCTTTTTAAAAGTATCTTAAACAAGTGCGAATTCTAGGGTAAATTATCTTTTTAAAAGCATATTTAAAAAAAACATATGTTCATGCACTGCTCTCTCTTAACCAGTCATCTAATATATTATACTTAATTTTGTATTCACTTAATACTTAATTTTGTATTATACTTAGTTTTGCAATTGAAGAGTCATATTAAAAAATTAAGTTTATGCAATGACACATAAACAAAAGGATGAAGTTTGGGGATATTAGGTTATTGGAGAAGAGTTGAAAAGCTAGAGAAAAGGGACGTATCTGTGAAAAATTAATTATAGTGGGGAGAGGGTAAGAAGACTATTATTAAATTCTATATCCACCCAGACATCAGGTCTAGAACTAATACAAAATATATAATGGAGAGATGAAGTTAGATTTTGATATAAAAATTTGAAAAGTTACTTGATAAGAGAGAGTTCTTGGGAGTGTAGCAGAGATTGAATAATTCCTGAATTGGGACTCCATAATACGAAAGCTGTAGTGTAAAGAGAACTTTGAACTAGATAATTTCTAAGGCTCCTTTTGTGAGTCAAGGATACTTCACATATCCAGGCATATTCCAATTTTCTCCTTTTTATTTATTTTAGGATTCCATTGTTTTCACTGTAGCTAGAAAGAATGGCATATAAGTGAATATAAGTAATAAACATTTGTGTTAAGTAATGCTTTAGAAAATAAAAATATTTCTGAAGCATAGACTTCCAGAGATTTAAAAAATTATTTTCAAATGTTCATAAATTAATAAGTCATCAAGAATTTGAGTACCTTTACAGCATTCAAAGGTTCATTTTGGTTTCACATAAAACTATCTTTTTAAAATTTATTTTTATTTTTTAAACAGAAATACAGTTGATTTGCAGTACTATGTTAATTTCATATGTACATCAAAGTGATTCAGCTATATATATTTTTTCAGATTCTTTTCCCTTATAGGTTGTTACAAAGCATTGAGTACAGATCTCTGTGTTATATAGTAGGTCCTTGTTGTCTGTTTTATGTTTAGTAGTGGATATATAAGTTTAGGATTAACACATACGACTTTCTTAATAGAAGTACATTTCTATAATATTTGTGAAGATTAAGCATATTTAATTTAACATAGTTAATTGATAAAGCTATGTCTGTGTTCATATACTTTATTCATTTGATGATTTTTTTGGTATTTTCTCAACTCTTAGCCAAAACATTTATACATGGTTTATAAGATGCCAAAACAAGCCCTATTAAAAAAAAGATTATAAAACTATAAAATTTATTTTTAATGTGACATGTGATATTAATATGCTTAATAAAGAAAATTAATATAAGGCCTCAAAGAGCAAAGAAAAATGCAAGCAGTAAAAGAAAAAGCATAATTAAAGACATCTGTTAAAAAAAAAGAGTAAGTGGCACATGTTTAAAAAGTCCAGAGAAGGAGCAATGCATCCAGTCACTTTGCTGATTACCTTCATTGTAATAAGAGCACATAACCACAATGAATCTCAGTTTTCTCATCTCTTTAGTGAGGATATTGGTGTAGATCATCTATGTCTTCACACTTATAATTTAATAAAACTCCTCATGTACTCATTATCAAATAAAGTGCATTTTAAATGGTTTGGGAAGCAAAGCATTTTTTTAATGAAAGGAAAGATACAGTTGCAGCTTTTGGAATATTTGTTAACTCAAATATCTAGTTTTGGAACTACCATTTTTATTATCTCTTGTCTTTCTATTGCACACTTTTCAGTCAGTTTGCTACTTATTAATGCCAGAGGGCTTGTGAGGAGTTGGGAAACTTAAATAAGCAAATACTACTATTATATAATCGTTTTAAAAACATAGGAGCAAAAATAAATTAAAATGAGGCCTTTGAATTAACCATGGATTGAAGAATTCTCATTACAGATCATCAGGACTTTGCTATTAAGACTATGAAACATCTCGGTGAGAATTTCATTCTCAACACCTAAGGATAATGTCAATAATTATTCAATTATTAATAGATTAAGTGATTATAAACCTATCTAATAGAAATATTAGTGTGTGCATGTGTGCTCAGTTGCTTCTGTCATGTCAGACTTGTAGCCAGGCTCCTCTGTCAATAGGATTCTCCAGGCAAGAATACTGGAGTGGTGTGTCATGCCCTTCTCCAGGGAATCACCCCAACTCAGGGATTGAATCCACATCTCTTAGGTGTCCTACATTAGCAGGCATATTCTTAATAGAAATATTAGCATTGGCCTCTAAAGATTAATTGTAATTGAATCCCTGAGGCTGGAACAAAGTAATCCCAAATAACAAAAGAATTTATTTTAAGAAAATGATTTTATCTGAATGTAAGATAGTACAAAATATAGAGATATGTTACATAAATATCCAAATTTATTAGTGATTAATGTATTCATAAATTCAATTGATATATATAACACAATTATATTTGAATGCAATAGAAAAACAAAATGTAATATTCTAACATAGGCTTGTATGTAGAGGAAGCTGTAATACTAATTTTAGATAGTTTCTTTTTATAAACTAAGATTTGCAATGGCAAAATGCTTCATGTTTATACAATTTGAATGGCTGTTAGTCACAAAAAATATAAAAACAACTATTGAGTTTTCAAACAGTCAGAAAAATGTTTGCTAATTTTTGTGTGACATATTAGCATCTAAAATATGTGTAAAATTAGAAGACGCTCCTAATAGTTCTTCCATTGGTGTGCAGTGGTTATATAAACCCTATGTCTAAACAGTATCTGGTCTTCCCTGGTAGCTCAGCAGTAATGAATCTGCCTGCCAGTATAGGAGACACCCATTTGATCCCTGAGTCTAGAATATGCCCTGGAGAAGGAAATGGCACTTTCCAACTCCAGTATTTTTGCCTGGGAAATCCATGCACAGAGGAGCCTAGTGGGCTCCATGGGGTCACAAAAGAGTCATACACAACTTGGCAACTAAGCAACAACAAACAACATCTACATATGTCTATTTGTTCTTTCATTACTATTCAACTGATGTGTTTTTAATCATAAATGGGTATTTGTTTTTGCCAGATGCTCTTCTTTTACACTGAAGTTTTGCATAATGTGTTTTGCATCTTCTAAAAATGGCTGCAGAAACATTTTCCACCCAATATTATTTCTGCAGTGTGATCTTGCCAAAGGGAGATTATTTCTCTAGTCCCTTGAATGTGAGCAGATTTGGTACCACTTTGTGTAATAAGATGTGGTGGTAATCATGGCTGATTATGGAGGTAGCCATTTACCAGTCAGTAGTTCCTTCTACTTGACACTTGGAAGACAACCCCAAGGGCATCTGGATATCAGACATATGAGCGATGATGCCATCATGGTAGTGGATTTTCCAGCCTCAACCACCTCAACTGAAGCCAAATAAATAAAAGAATCACCCAATTAAATCTTTCCTGAGTTCATGACCTGAAGAGCAGGGACCAAATGAAGCATTGCTTTAAGCAACTAAAGCACAGAGTAGCTGGAAATGTAGCAGTAAGTAACCAAATACATACCTCTTGAGCAGATGATAATAGAATTTTCTCTGTATATTTAGTTAATGTGGTCAAAAACCATATTGCTTAAATTACAGATATTGAAATAACTTTATATTCCTGAAATATACAGAAGGTCATTTGTGGGCAGATGTTTACTACGAGAAGATATTAAGAGGATCCTTCTGGTAACCGCAAGTTCATTCTCTAAGCATGATCATTCATTCTTTCATGGTTACCAGAAGGGAAGGATTCACAGGGGGTGTAGAGGTGAAATTTGGAAAACTCAGCAGTGGCCACAGGACTGGAAAAAAATCAGTTTTCATTCCAATCCCAAAGAAAGGCAATGCCAAAGAATGCTCAAACTACCACACAATTGCACTCATCTCACACTCTAGTAAAGTAATGCTCAAAATTCTCCAAGCCAGGCTTCAACAATACGTGAACCGTGAACTTCCAGATATTCAAGCTGGTTTTAGAAAAGGCAGAGGAAACAGAGATCAAATTGCCAGCATCTGTGGGATCATCAAAAAAGCTAGAGAGTTTGAGAAAAACATCCACTTCTGCTGTATTGACTACACCAAAGCATTTGACTGTGTGGATTACAACAAACTGTGGAAAATTGTTAAAGAGATGGGAATACCAGACCACCTGACCTACCTCCTGAGAAATCTGTATGCAGGTCAAGAAACAACAGTTAGAACTGGACATGGAACAACAGACTGGTTCCAAATAGCAAAAGGAGTACATCAAGGCTGTATATTGTCACCCTGCTTATTTAACTTATATGCAGAGTACATCATGAGAAACACTGGGCTGGATGAAGTATAAGCTGGAATCAAGATTGCTAGGAGAAATATCAATAACCTCAGATATGCAGATGACACCACCTTTATGGCAGAAAGCGAAGAACTAAAGAGCCTGTTGATGAAAGTGAAAGAGGAGAGTGAAAATGTTGGCTTAAAACTCAACATTCAGAAAACAAAGATCATAGGATCTGGTCCCATCACTTCATGGCAAATAGATGGGGAAAATGTGAAAACATTGAGAGACTTATTATTATTTTTTTTTGGCTCCAAAATCACTACAGATGGTGACTGCAGCCATGAAGTTAAAAGATGCTTGCTCCTTGAAAGAAAAGTTATGACCAACCTAGACAACATATTAAAAAGCAGTGACATTGCTTTGCCAACAAAGTTCCATCTAGTCAAAGCTATGGTTTTTCCACTAGTCATCAATGGATGTGAGAGTTGGTGTGTAAAGAAAGCTGAGCACCAAAGAATTGATGCTTTTGAACTGTGGTGTTGGAGAAGACTCTTGAGAGTCCCTTGGACAGCAAGGAGATCCAACCAGTCCATCCTAAAGGAAATCGGTCCTGATTGTTCATTTGGAGGACTGATGTTGGAGCTGAAACTCCAATACTTTGGCTACCTGATGCAAAGAACTGACTCATTGTAAAATATCCTGATGCTGGGAAAGATTGAAGGCAGGAGGAGAAGGGGATGACAGAGGATGAGATAGTTGGATGATGTCACCATGTCCAACATGAGCTAGACATCAGAACTCATGTCCATGACTCAATGGACATGAGTTTTAGTAAGCTCTGGGGGGAGTTGGTGATGGACAGGGAAGCCTAGTGACTGCAGTCCATGGGGTCACAAACGTGGGACATGACTGAGCGACTGAACTGAACTGAACTGACCTGTGGAGGTGAAAGGGTAGTTACAGATTCATGTACACACTGCTATATTTAAAATGGATAACCAACATAGACCCACTGTATAGCACAGGTAATGGTGCTTAATATTATGTAACAACCTAAATGGGAAAACATCTGTTAAAGAATAGATACACATATATGTATAACTGAATTCCTTTCTGTACACCTGAAACTAACACAACATTGTTAATCAACTATACTCCAGTATATAATTAAAAAGTTACAAGAGAGGGAAGGGACTCTTACTGAAGGTAGGCAGGTGCAAGATATCAAGGGTTGTGGGGAGCAGTGGATGAGGAATTTGATCAGATATCCAGGGAGATAAAATATCCAAGGAGGGAAATTCTCTCTAAACTGACTTAGCAGGATTCTTTCTAGAACTTCACAATGCAGACTTATCAAGGAAAGGGGCCAAAGTTATGGCCGGGTTGAGAAGAAGGTTCATAGGAGTCTGACTAATGTTTGGTTAAGGAGAGAGCATTGCTGGTAGTTCAAATGGTAGAGAATTTGCCTGCAATTCAGGAAACATGGGCTGGATCCCTGGGTTGGGAAGATCCACTTGAGAAGGTCATGGCAACCCACTCCATTATTCTTGCCTGGAAAATCCCATGGACAGAGGAGCCTGGTGAGCTAAAGTCCATGGGGTCACAGAGTTGGACACAACTAAGCGACTAACACTTTCATTTTTTCAGACTTTAGAAACATGTTACAAGCTTGATCATTATCTCTTTGATTTTATTATGTTCAATATTATGTTATTTCTATTGATATCTCTTATA
Source organism: Bubalus bubalis (assembly GCF_019923935.1). Classification (NCBI taxonomy): domain Eukaryota; kingdom Metazoa; phylum Chordata; class Mammalia; order Artiodactyla; family Bovidae; genus Bubalus; species Bubalus bubalis. The sequence continues at coordinate 92,936,460 of NC_059158.1, read as the reverse complement.
GTTTAACATTTTCAGAGTTACAGCTAAACTGAATAATATATTTAATGCTATAGTCTTTCTTTTCCTGAAACACATAACATCACAACATGTTATAAATGAATATATTTTTAAAATAAAAAAAATGATACCTATCAGGTTTCATAATCTTCATATTCTCCATTGAGATGTAAAATAACCCTAAGAAATTACAAAGCTTACCATTTAATGTAAATATAAATATTTTGGTATTCAACAAAATGTTTTTTAAATAAATCCAAGGTCACATTCTTTCTTCAAGGGAGAATAGTAAACACAGTAAGTAGTTAAGAGTATTGTCTTAAGAGCCTAAAGAGCAAGTTTGAAATCCTTCATCTGACAAGTGTCTCTAAAGACGTGTAAATAGCCATGTTAGAAAGGTCCTCAACCATTCTTAGTATCATATATAGAGATAATAACATGTATTTTATCATGAGATTATGGTCAAATTAAACATGATTTCCTCTCCAAATCAGCATAGTAGGTAGTTAATAATAGGAATTCAGTATATGTTAAATTATTAAGATCAAGCTTTGATGCTGTGTTTTGACAGTGTTAAAATGCATGTCCTTTAACTTCTAAAGGATCGTTGTAATATAGAAATTAACTCCTGCTTCAGTCTTATGGACTCCGTGAGAGAGGGAGAGGGTGGGAAGATTTGGGAGAATGGCATTGAAACATGTAAAATATCATGTATGAAACGAGTTGCCAGTCCAGGTTCGATGCACCATACTGGATGCTTGGGGCTGGTGCACTGGGATGACCCAGAGGGATGGAATGGGGAGGGAGGAGGGAGGAGGGTTCAGGATGGGGAACACATGTATACCTGTGGCGGATTCATTTTGATATTTGGCAAAACTAATACAATTATGTAAAGTTTAAAAATAAAATAAAATTAAAAAAAAAAAACTCCTGCTTCATGTCTGTTCTATGGGAGAAAAATAAAGCAATAACATAATCTGAATCCACAAATAGTAGAATATATTGACAGACTGATTAAACATTGAAAAACGAACTCATCACCTCTTCCTACAGAAATTGTTTACATTAAAAGATATTCCTCTGTCTAGACAGATTATGTCTGTACATTTTTAAATGGGTGCCTAGACCAGCACTTTGCATTTTCTTTCTGCTAAGCATGCAAAATACCTGGTATCCTCATCTGAGTGGGGATGAGTAAGGATGAAGTGGAGGATGGATCTGGTCTGTAGTATGATATACTGTAGATGCAGAAGTTGGCTAGTATATAAAGGAGTGTACAAAAAATAAATCAATCCAAAGAAGTAAAGCCAAGTTCAGCAACTGGAAATAAGTTCTGAAGCAAGTAGGAGCTGGAAAAACTTCCCAAGGCAATGTTACAAGATGTAGGTTTGGAGTAGAGAGTCTTATAAAATGCCAGTGGAGGAACTTTTGGTCAGAAAGAGAGTCCTTAAGGGGACTGAACTGGTCCAACAAATTAAATAAGTGTTAGTGTTAGCAAAAAGGTATAAGAATTAAAAATCAAAGTATTGAGAAATGTTTCACTCATTATTTAAGAGACTTTAAAGAACAGGAAACAGTTATAAAGCTACAATTTGTGAGTCCAGTAAGAAACATCAAGGAGAGGCATTTGTGTCTTAAGCAAAAAATTAAGACAGAAAACTTTGCCTTGTATTAGTTGATAAGATTGAAATTAAGAAGAAAGCATTGACATTGCTGAAGTGTAGTTACAATTTATGATAATTTATAGAAAAAGTGAAAGTTGCTTAGTTGTATCCAACTCTTTGCAACCCCATGGATTGAAGGGATTCTCCAGGCCAGAATACAGAAGTGGGTGGCTGTTCCCTTCTCCAGGGGATCTTCCCAACCCAGGGATTGAACCCAGATCCCCCACATTACAGGTGAATTCTTTACCAGTGAATTTCTTCCATCAGGGAAGCCCAAGAATATTGGAGTGGGTAGCCTATCCCTTCTCCAGCAGATCTTCCCAACCCAGGAATTGAACTGAAGTATAGAAAACTTTAGTTTAAAAGAAGAGAGGCTAGTTTTATTTTCATTTTAAAACTTCAGTTGTGCACCTGAATCTCCCCTTGCCTATACTTCCTCTTATTTTTTAAGTTAGATAATGAATGGGTTTCTCACTTTAACTCTATCCCTGCTACCCATGTTAATTTATATTCCTATCTTGTCACTTACATAGATTTAATTTAATTTTAGATAATTTTACTAAGGTATAACTCACATGCCAAAAATGGGCCAGTGTAATGCATAGAATTTGATGTTTGGAGATATACAAACACAGATGAATCCATCACCACAACATAGCCAACACTTCCACATAGCCAACATTCTCCTACCCTTTAGATGTTTTTGTTTATTTTTTGTTGTTGTTTTTGTGTGGTAAGAGCCTTTAACATGAGATCTTAATTTTCAAGAGTACAATACTGAGTTGTTAACTACAGACATAGCTCAGAGATATAGCTCAGATTCAGTTCCAGATGATCACAGTGAAATGAACATCACAATAAAGTGAGTCAAATGAACTTCTTGGTTTTCTGGTGCACATGTAAGTATGCTTGTACTATACTGTAGTCTACTAGAGCTTCCCAGGTATGCTAGTGGTAAATAACCTACCTACCAATGCAGGAGACTTAAGAGACCTGGTTTGATCCCTGGGAAGATCCCCTGGAGGAGGAAATGGCAGCCAACTTCAGTATTCTTGCCTGGAGAATCCCCACAGACAGAGGTTCCTGGTGGACTACAGTCCATGGTGTCATAAGGAGTTGGACATGAGGGAAGCAACTTAGCATGCATGCAGTCTATTAAGTGTGCGATAGCATTATGTATAAAAAAATACATACTTTTATTGAAAAGTACTTTATTGCTTAAAAAAAAAAACACACGTTAGCTATCCCCTGAGCTTTCAGTGAGCCATAATCCTTTTGCAACAGTAATATCAAAGACCACTATCACAGACTATAACAAATATAATAATGAAATGGTTTGAAACGTTGCAAGAATTACTAAAATCTGATAAAGAAAAATTAAGTGACCAAACACTGTTAGAAAAATAGTGCCAATAGACTTGCTTGAGGTGGGGTTGTCACAACCCTTCAATTTCTGATGAACACAGTATCTGCATAGGGCAAAAAAGTAAAGTACAATTAAAGGAAAAAAGTATGCCTGTATGGCATTGTTTTTCAGCAAATCTGTGGAATTTATTCATTTTCAATAACTGAAACTTCATACCCACTGAACAACTGCCCATTCCCCTCTATCCCCAGAACCTGGCAACCATCATTCTATTCTCTATGAGTTTGACAATTTTTAGATACTTCATACAATGAATCATTCAGTATTTGTCCTTTTGTGATTAATTTATTTCACTTAGCATAATGTCCTTCAGTTTGACTCATGTTCCTACATATGGCAGGAATTCCTTTTTTTTCATAGCTGGATGACACTCCATTTGTGTAAATACCATATTTTATTCATCAGTCAATAAAAATTTTGATTGATTCCATATGCTGGCTATTGCACATAATGCTGCAATGAACGTGGGAGTGCAAATAGTTCTTCAAGATTCTGATATCAGTTCTTTAGGATAAATATCCAGAAGTGGAATTGCTGTTTCATGTGATGGCTTTATTTTAGGTTACTGAGAAACCATCATACTCTTTTCCATAGTGTCTATACTTTATCTTCTCACCCACAGTGTACAAGGGTTCCAATTTCTCTATATCTTTACCAGAACTTTTTATCCTTTGTTTTTTGTTTTTTATAACAACAATCCTAACAAGTATAAGGTTATATCTCATGGTGGTTTTGATTTACATTTCCCTGATGATTAATGATATTGAACATCTCCTCACATACTTGTTGTCCACTTGTACATCTATTCAAATTGTTCGCTCATTTTGGTTTAAAAAAGAAAACTGTGATTTTTTTGCTATTGAGCTGTACAAGTTTCTTACGTATTTTGAATATTAACAAATTATTAGATATAATTTTAGTAGTTACATATGTTATTATATAGCTCCTATTAACTTCTAATAATTCCATCTTCCTATCCATCCTTCATAAGCACTTGTTTCTTTTCCTTCCTCCTGGACTTCTCTTGTCTCTCAGCTGGTAAAGAATCTGCCTGCAATGCAAGAGACCCCAGTTCGATTCCTGGGTTGGGAAGATCCCCTGGAGAAGGGATAGGCTACCCACTCCAGTATTCTTGGGCTTCCCTGGTGGCTCAGCTGGTAAAGAATCCACCCACGATGCTGGAGACCTGGGCTTGGTGCCTGTGTTGGAAAGATCTCCTGGAGAAGGGAATGTCTACCCACTCCAGTATTCTGGCCTGGAGAATTCCATGGACCTTTCCATGGGGTCATAAACAGTCAGACACAACTGAGCAACTTTACTCACTGATAGTATCCCTGACCATAATTTCTTCAATAAATTACATTTTTAAAAACAAAACAAAGCAAGATTCATTTTTGTTTGCTTGTGTGCTGTGTTATTTTGTTTTGATTTTCCCCGGACAATTTCTGCTTTAGGCGTGATTACACAGAACCAGCCGGAGAAGGCAATAGCACCCCACTCCAGTACTCTTGCCTGGAAAATCCCATGGACGGAGGAGCCTGGTGGGCTGCAGTCCATGGGGTCGCCAAGAGTTGGACACGACTGAGCGATTTCCCTTTCACTTTTCACTTTCATGCATTGGAGAAGGAAATGGCAACCCACTCCAGTGTTCTTGCCTGGAGAATCCCAGGGACAGGGGAGCCTGGTGGGCTGCCGTCTATGGGTTGCACAGAGTCGGACACGACTGAAGTGACTTAGCAGCAGCAGCACACAGAACCAGCCAGCGGCAAAGATAAATAATTTCTTGTGATAAAAGAGAGGGGGAAACACATGAAAACAGAATAGAAATTAGTATCTCAGTATTATACTGGCCTTCACATTTGCTTTAGTTTCCATTAAAGCAGGGGGATAACGTTGACTCAAATTAACAAATATTTCTCTTAGTAACTACTAGACCCTCATGATCTAAGAACCTAGATCTTTCTTTACTTTTTATTTGTCTATGTTTCTTCTTCTGATCCATTTTTCTCCTGCATTTGTATTACAAGTATATTAAATATATGTTATATAGATGATAAATTACCTCTGCAAGATAGAAAAAGATAAAGATGAAACTAAGAATAAGATTTTTTTGGGGGGGTAGCTAAACAAATAATGGAATCTTTTTTAGTAAATTTGGCATGTTAAAATGATTAATTCAATATTTGGCACAATTAATCTGATTATATAGCAAGATAAACATTGAGAAAAATTACAATTTTAGGACTAGATCTCAATAGACATCAAAAGAAGTTCATTTGTAAAACTTAGTTATGGGAATATGTCTGCTAATTCTAATACCCTACATTAACAGTGGATGTAGAGTTATTTGACATTATGAAAACATGGAAAATCTAATATAGTAAGAAGAGAAATCCATTTTAACTTAATCTATTTCCATACTCATATAGCAATCAGCTGTCAGTTTATGCACTTGCAAATTTTCATTTCCTTTCAACATAAAATGAATTTTGCATGTATAAATTGTCTCTAATTTTATCACATACTGTTATTCTAAGGAAATGCAACAGATCTATTTTTGTCAAAAAAACATCATAATTTTAGAACTTGTTTGAAAATTAACTTCAAAATCTATACATTCACATTGAAATTGTCATGATTAATTCCTCCTAGTTTTTTTTTTAAAGAAGTCATTCATTCCCCCAAAATAGGCAATGTAAATTCTATGTTAATTGATTCCAAAAACTGATGATTATCACTCACTACTTAAATACTCTGCAGAGTTTTTTTTCTTTTTTACACTTCCAGATACTATAAACTTCTGAATTCCCAATTGAAAACTCTTCCTCTTTTGATAGTCTATCTGTACTTCTCTCTAGTACCACTAGTATCTAATGCAATACATTACTATGTATGTATCATCCTTTAGAAAAATAACCCTCATTATCATAGATAATATTCATGAAAACGTGCAATGCCCTAAATGTTGCTCTTGAGAAACTTATATGCAGGTCAGGAAGCAACAGTTAGAAATGGACATGGAACAACAGACTGGTTCCAAATAGGAAAAGGAGTACGTCAAGGCTGTATGTTGTCACCCTGCTTATTTAGCTTCTATGCAGAGTACATCATGAGAAATGCTGGGCTGGAGGAAGCACAAGCTAGAATCAAGATTGCCAGGAGAAATATCAATAACCTCAGATATGCAGGTGACACCACCCTTATGGCAGAAAGTGAAGAGGAACTAAAAAGCCTCTTGATAAAAGTGAAAGAGGAGAGTGAAAAAGTTGCCTTAAAACTCAACATTCAGAAAACTAAGATCATGGCATCTGGACCCATCACTTCATGGCAAATAAATGGGGAAACAGTGAAAACAGTGAGAGACTTAATTTTTTTTTTTTTTGGCTCCAAAATCACTGCAGATGGTGACTGCAGGCAGCCATGAAATTAAAAGATGGTTGTTCCTTGAAAGAAAAGTTATGACCAACCTAGACAGCATATTAAAAAAACAGTGACATTGCTTTGCCAACAAAGTTCCATCTAGTAAAAGCTATGGTTTTTCCACTAGTCATGTATGGAAGTGAGAGTTGGTCTATAAAGAAAGCTGAGTGCCAAAGAATTGATGCTTTTGAACCGTGGTGTTGGACAAGACTCTTGAGAGCCCCTTAGACTGCAAGGAGCTCTAACCAGTCCATCCTAAAGGAAATCAGTCCTGGGTGTTCATTGGAAGGACTGATGTTGAAGCTGAAACTCCAATATTTTGGCCACCTGATGTGAAGAGCTGATTCATTTGAAAAGACCCTGATGTTGGGAAAGATTGAAGGCAGGAGAAGGGGACGACAGAGGATGAGATGGTTAGATGACATCACTGACTCTACGGACATGAGTTTGGGTAAACTCCAGGTGTTGGTGATGGACAGGGAGGCCTGGTGTGCTGCAGTTCATGGGGTTGCAAAGAGTCAGACACAACTGAGCAACTGAACTGAACTGAAATGTTCCCTGATGTAGGTAATCATTTAAACAGATAAGAAGCATAATATTAGTTTCCTATTACTTATGAAACAAGCCACCACAAACTTAGTGCCTTGAAAAATGCAAATTTATTGTTTTACATTATGGAAGTCAGAAGTCTTCTATTAAAAAAAAAAATGGTCTTGGCAGTGTTGTCTTCCTTCCAGAGGCTTTATGGGAGAATATACTTCCTTGTCTTTTCCAGCTTCTAACAGCTATTCACATTCCTGGATTATTCCTCCATCTTCAAAGAGCATTATTCCAATCACTGCTTTCCTTGTCTCAACTCTTTCTTCTGCCTTTGGCATTCTTACCTCCTCTGATAAATGTTTTCTGAATATATTAAGCCCACTCAAATCCAGGGTAATTTCCTTTTCTCAAAAGTCTTTATCACATGATCGAATATACTTTTGCCATAAAAATTATAGACTCAGGTTTTGGGGATTAGGAGGTGAGCATTTTGGGGAAGCCATTATTCTCTATCACTCATGATTAAAAGAGATAAATATTTTTCCATTGTCACTCAGCTTGTTAGGTAGCAAAGGTCAGAATAAACCCAGAATTTTCTGACACCAAATGCAATCCCTGCTATACCACTTTACTTTCCCAAGTAATGCTTACACCTTTCATCCTTCTTAAGCCTCTTATCTACTTAATTTCCAACATGAATACCAAGAAACACATATACTTTGCATATTAAAAACTATGGAAATGTAATCATCATAAGGTTGTCTGTATTGTTGTTCAGTAGCTATGTTGTGTCCGACTCTTTACAACCCCATGAAGAGCATGCCAGGGTCCCCTGTCCTACAGTATCTCTTGGAGTTTGTTCAAACTCATGTCCTTGAATTGGTGATGCCGTCCAACCATCTCATCCTCTGTCATCCTCTTCTCCTGTCTTCAATCTTTCTCAGCATCAAGGTCTTCTCCAGTGAGTAGGCTCTTCTCATCAGGTAGCCAAACTATTGGAGCTTCAGCTTCAGGGTCAGTCCTTTCAATGAATAGTCAGGGTTGATTTCCTTTAGGATTGACTGGGTTGATCTCCTTGCAGTTCAAGGGACTCAAGAGTCTTCTCCAATACCACAGTTTGAAAGCATTAATTTTTCAGTGTTTAGCCTTCTTTATGGTCCGACTCTCACATCCATAAAGGACTACTGGAAAAATAGCTTTGACTGTAGGGACCTCTATCAGGAAAGTAATATCTCTGCCTCTTAATATATTGTCTAGGTTTCTCATAGCTATTCTTCCAGTGATATCTGTATTGCCCCTCCAAAATAACATGGGAACATATTACTTCTCTTCAAGCCTTGGTAAGATTTTTATATTTAAGTTTTTCACAGTTAGACCAAATAAATTTTGTAGAATTGGATTGCTTGATTTTTATTCTAAAAGTAATCTCTCTGCCACATGTTCTCCCTACCTATATTTCTACCTAAAGTCAATATGCTGTATTTCTTTATATGCCATACTCATGTGATAGTCTTAAAAATACATATACTATTTCAGAGTCATGGATATTCACTTTAATATGATTGAATGAGAATCCTTAAAGAGTTGATTTAAATACCAAAGCAAATACAATAGACAATTCTAGGAGTCCAGTCCACACTGGTGTACATCTCATTATTATAACTAAACTTTTTGTTTAAGGGAATTAAAAAAAATGTCCTGTGATGATTTTAGATTGACAGACAGGTTGCAAAGATGGCACAAGAACCCTCATTCAACAAAAGCAGTGATCTGTGTCTGGTATTCAGAAAATTGTACCATGTTTGTTACAGGGTGTAAGCTCAACAAATGTATGAATCAACAATGAATTTGAAATGTAAATGGTTATTCAATTCTCAAATTAGGACTGATTTTCAACTAATTTGATGTTTGCCCCCTAGAAGACATTTGGCATTGTCTGCAACAATGGTTTTATCACAACTTCAAGAGAGGGAAGTTGCTAAGGTCATCTAGTGGCTAGCTACTGGCATGTAGCGAGTAAAAGCCAGGACTACCACTACCCATCCCGTGATGCTCAGGCTGCTCCCTGTCTACAAAGAACTACCTAGACTAAGATGTTGAAACTGCAAGGGTTCAGAAACGGTTTTAGGCCAATACAGTTGTAACCAATACAATGGATTGATGAGAATCTATACATTTCCAATATGAAAATGAGAAAAGTCTGTGTTCAAGATACTCCATAAATTTAATATAAACACATATAAATTAGCACAAAAACTATTTATATAACATCTAGAGAGCAATAGTAATTGCACTGATTTTGAACAAAGTGGAAAACAATTCCTTTTCTGTTGTTTCAATGTTTTGGAGAAAATCACAGATATTAAGTCAGGTTTGCCCAACATTTGATTAGAGAACTATATGCTCTCTTTTGGGAAGTTAAATTATCTTTAAAACAACTCATCAAACACTCTAATTACTCTATTCTTTGTTCTGAACAAAAATTAGCAGCAGCTTCCTACAGAAGACAAGGATACAGATGTTGCTTTTACACTCAGCCAGAATATTTCATTAAAACCAAATTAGAAGTTCAAATACATATTTCAATCTCTTCTCTCTTATGGCTGAAGCATTTTAAGACATAGATTATCAATTTTGTATAAAATATAGGCTAAGAAGAAGTGTTCTTGAGGTATGACATTAAAATCAATTTGAAGAAAACATAATTTTCATGTTTTTAAATCTATTTTTCATATATTATACTATTAAGTATAACAGTATAATGTATATAGTCAAAGCTATGGTTTTTCCAATAGTCATGTATGGATGTAAGAGTTGGATCATAAAGAAGGCTGAGAGCTGAAGAATTGATGCTTTTGAAGTATGGTTTTGGAGAAGACTCTTGAGAGTCCTTTGGACTACAAGAAGATCAAACTAGTCAATTCTAAAGGAAATCAATCCTGAACATACATTGAAGGGACTGATGCTGAGGCTGAAGTTCCAATACTTTGGCTACCTGATGTGAAGAGCCAACTCATTGGAAAAGATCCTGATGCTGGGAAAGACTGAAAGCAGGAAGAGAAGGGGACAGCAGGATGAGATTGTCGGATGTGTCAATGGGCATGGGTTTGAGCAAGCTCCAGGAGATGGTAAAGGGCTTGGAAGCCTGGTGTGCTGCAGTCCATGGGGGTGGCAAAGAGTTGAACATGACTGAGTGACTGAACAATAAGAACAGTACAATTAAGTATAATTCTCAAGTGGAATTTATGAAAGTTCTGAGGACTTTATTGAATTCAGAGAGTTCAACATGACACTACTTTTTAAATCTTTTCCTACACTAAGAAAGGCCGATTCATTTCCTGGCAGAAATATTTACCTTTCACCATCTTATTGTGTTATACAACCTTGTATATTGTGTGAATCAGTGAATTCTTGCACTTCAGTTTCAGTATCTCCTTTTTTTAATTTATTTATTTTTAATTGAAAGATAATTGCTTTATAGTATTGCATTGTTTTCTAACAAACATCATCATGAATCAGCCGTAGTTTTACCCATGCCCCCTCCCACTTGAACATCCCTACCACCTCCCTCCCCATCCACCCCTCTCGGTTGTTACCAAGCCCAGTTTGAGTTCCCTGAGTCATGCAGCAAATTCCCATCAGCTATCTAGCTTACATAGTTTTAGTATATCATATCTAGATATATAGTATATCTCATGTCAACTGTGTATTTTATACTCTCCCTAAGTGATATAAAAATAACCTATTATTATTATTTGTTTTTTAAATTAATTTATTTATTTTAATTGGAGGCTAATTACAATAACTGATGTGGGATGGTACCTCATTGTGGTTTTGGTTTGCATTTCTCTGATAATGAGTGATGTTGATCATCTTTTCATGTGTTTGTTAGCCATCTGTATGTCTTCTTTGGAGAAATGTCTGTTTAGTTCTTTGGCCCACTTTTTGATTGGGTCATTTATTTTTTTGATATTGAGCTACATGAGCTGCTTGTATATTTTGGAGATTAACTCTATGTCAGTTGTTTCATTTGCTATTATTTTTCTCCCATTCTGAAGGCTGCCTTTTCACCTTGTTTATAGTTTCTTTCATTGTGCAAAAGCTTTTAAGTTTAATTAGATCCCATTTGGTTTTTTTGTTTTTATTTCCATTACTCTGGGAGGTGGGTCATAGCCCTCTTATGCTTTTCATGGGAATGCAAACTAGTACAGCCACTATGGAAAACGGTGAGGAGATTCCTTAAAAAGCTGGAAATAGAACTGCCATATGATCCAGCAATCCCACTGCTGGGCATAAGCACAGAGGAAACCAGAATTGAAAGAGAAACATGTACCCCAGTGTTCACTGAAGCACTGTTTACAATAACTAGGACATGGAAGCAAACCTAGATGTCCATCGGCAGATGAATGGATAAGGAAGTTGTGGTACATATACATAATGGAATATTACTCAGCTATAAAAAGAACACATTTGAGTTAATTTTAATGAGGTAGATGAAACTGGAGCCTATTATACTATTTGCTTTTAAACATAAAATGATTGTGAGTTTTCTAGAATTTTCGAGTAACTTAGTTATATGAGAGAGACTTTGAGACACATTCACCTAGGCAATGCATATGATTTAAGCTCAAATGAATTGTTTACTTAATAGTAAGTAAATATCCTGTATGTTAAAACAAATGACTTTTAAAAAATCAAGATCACTCTCCTTTATTAGCCTTTCCCTCCTTGCTCACTTCTTAAATATGAGAGCTCACTAACTCTCTTAACTACTGTACACTGTGATTTCAGTTATATCTTAGAAAGTGATGCCCCCCCCAATACAGATCAGTATTCTCTTATTTTCATTCCTGTGTTTCAACCATTGCCACCCACGTGTATTCAAAACCCATAACATTTGATTATTTCAAAAATTATTCCATGTGTTTTTACTAGGAGGCATGAGAAATCATCTAATATTCACAGAAAAATAAGGAGGTCTATATGGCCTAAGACACATGACCAGCACCTCCTCCAACAGGCTTCAACACCTGATGCCTGAGCACGATCAGAAAACTAACTTTCCTAAATCCCTACAGCTATACAGATACCAAAAGTGTAGAGCTGACAATTCTACTTCTAAACTACTTCTCAACCTTTCTCAAACCCAGACCAACTGTACCAACTGCCATAGTTCTGGACAATATAATTTCTTGCCTCAGTTATTTTCTTTCTTCTATTCCTTTACCCTTTTCCAGTTCTTTCCTCTGCACTAGAGTGATATTTCTAAATTGAGATCTATTTAGTCATTCACTTAAAATTTGTTAAATTGTCCCAATCATAGTCAAGATAAAACTCTAAATGGGATATAATGTAAAGGACTTCTTTATTTATACCCCCCACTAATCTTTCTGATTCTCCTTTCTGATTTAGGCCTTATGTAATAGTCTGACAAAATTACTTTAAAATCCTTAATGAATGCTTATGTTTTTGTTCTATTGTTTCTTTGCCAGTTAAGTTACTCTCAGCCTCTATTTTCATACTCCCTCCACCTGAAAAGTTCTACTCATTTGTCAAATGTTAGCTTAAGAATAATGGAGAAGGCAATGGCACCTACTCCAGTATTCTTGCCTGGAAAATAGCATGGACAGAGGAGCCTGGTGGGCTGCAGTCTATGGGGTAGCTAGGAGTTGGACATGACTGAGCGACTTCACTTTCACTTTTCACTTTCATGCATTAGAGAAAGAAATGGCAACCCACTCCATTGTTCTAGCCTGGAGAATCCCAGGGAAAGGGGAGCCTGGTGGGCTGCCGTCTATGGGGTCGCACAGAGTCAGACACAACTGAAGTGACTTAGCAGCAGCAGAAGCTTAAGAATAATCCATCTAAAGTTTTTTTGGAATCCTAGTATTTCCATTATTCTTAGATTCTATTTTTACATTGATGAGATCATAACTTGTATCATATTATGTTTTACTGCTGTTTGCTGTTTTAACATCGCTCTCCCTTCATTCTCCTACAAACTTCTAGGAGCAGTGACTATTTTAGGAAAATCAGAGTCATTCGATTTCTGTTGAATAATATGGACTGATACTAGTATAGGTGTGTCTAGTTGAATAGTGGGCTGACTGGAGTAGAAAATTAGTGAACATGCTTTGTCTTTAGGCAGAGAAATGCAATGCAGTCATCCAACCATTTTATTTTCTTTCTGTTTTACAGCTTCCTTGCATCTAAATGTTGCCTTTAATTCTGTCCAGTAGTATGTGGGCACCAACAATGGGATGTAAAATCTTCTGCTAGGTCTGCAGTTTATTCTCACTTTGCCCATTTCTGACTAAATTTGGATGATCAGATCAAGAATTCTGATAACCTAGAAATAGTACTGGGTACCTGCAGAACTGTAACGTGAAAAATGAAAACTATTGCATCTAGAATAGTCATCAGTGTATACAAAATGTGTTTCTTGAGGGCTATTGACTTTTAGAGAGTTTAATCTTCCTTTTTGCTTTCTCCACTTCCTGAGTAGGAATTAAGAAAATAAATCAAATCCTGGTGTATTCATTCTAAAACCTTTCCTCTACCTCCCTAATAAATCCAGCAGAAGACAGAAGGAGCCTTGGAAGAGAAAAGGTGTGGAATGATGGTTTAAATCATGAGTTACAGAGATATCTGCCTCCCATGCTGGGTTCTCTTTTCCATGCCAATTGTGAGTTAAAACAGTCAGGATGAATTCCCAAAGGAATTTCTCAACTTGTTAGCATAAATCCTGGATCTTTGGTCACCTTTACAAAAGAAGTCAATTGTATGCCCAAGTGTGCTAGTCTGACTTGTGATATGAGACGAGTCTTATTAAAATAAGCAGAATTATTTAATATCGTGAATCTGTTCTGCACTTTTTCTTTGTGAATCTGTGGAAGTGATATGCAGGAAGTTAGGAAAATACCAGTTCTAATAGATCCTGGATACTGTATTTGCTTCTTATTCTGTATTAAAGAATGTGGTTGAAATAAATACTGTTGATGACCTTTATATATTCCTCCTTATTAGCATCCAGACATCGGATAGATATTTAATTAATCAATTAAGACTAGGTATCAACAACCAAGAAACATTTTTAAGCCTTTTTGTAAATGCAAAGAAAAATTTTTGAAAGACCCCCAGGATATTTAAATATTTAAATACCCCCAGGATATTAAATATTTAAAGACCCTCAGGATACATGCTACATGACGCATTTCCCTAGCCTTCTATATGATAATTCATGCCGCAGGGAAATATTCGTCTACAATCCTGTATCAATACCAAAAAGTCAGTAGAAAGACCCCCAAAGTTCACAATTCCTCTATAATATCTGAAATGGAAAATAATGAGCTGGACAATGCCTATAAAAGTGGCAGATTATATATCAAAATTTTCAGGAGCCAATGGCCACTTGGAAAATAAATTATAAAATATGCTATACATATATATATAATATGTAAAATATATTACTTGTAAAATATATTACCTATACTGCATTTAAAAAAAGGCAGAATAATAATTACCCAGTAAAGAACTACAAAGTTTTAATTGCTTGGCAGCAAACTCCATCCTTCATAGAAAGTTAAAACAGGATTTATGCAAGGTGCTCTTTATTTAAATATTTGAGTGTCATTTGATATTAAAAACAGATAAAAGTAAAATATATTATTGTTTTTTAATAGATATGAAATATCAGACTAGGTCCTTAGAAGTCATAGGTAGAAAATACTCTTTGAAAAATATAGAGAGTGAGAAGAAGAGAAAAAAATATATATATAGTATAAATTCTCAAAGTCACATTGAAGATTAATTTAGAGTAGGAGAGTTCTAAAATATATATTGGTGAGCACACACACAAATCTTCAAAGTTATCTCAGTTCAAAGCATATTTTCATGAAACTGTAAATTGTCTTACATAAAAGTGATTCTTGAAATGAATGTAACCAATTTTATTCATGATTGAAAGGAAACAGGGGAGCAAGAAAGTGGGAAAAAAAACGTATTAAAGTGTGCTCATTTTAGATTTGCAACATTGAATAGTTACCAGATTATTTATAATCATAAAATAGCTAGTTTGTTGAAATCATGTAACACAATAAAAATCACTTTGAGTGAATAATGAGGCTCATGGAATAAGAATCACAAAGTATAACCATAATTTACCATGTAAGGATAATGGTAAAGACAGGGCCTACAAAATAAAAGTACACATATGATTCTTTGGATTGTTTTTCAGAAAAATTTCAACATTTTTGGAAATATGAGTGAAGAATAATTCATCCTTGCATTAATGTTAGTCTTAGCCATGTAACTTTGCCTAATAGGGAGTAATGATGCTGCAGTATGTAAAGGTTTGGCTTTAATCTTATGATGTGATGGTCTATTCATGGGAATAATATGCTCCAGATAGCCAAGGCCTCAGGATGAGATAAGTAGGGCAGACCATAAGCCTTATAGCTGCTAGTTCAAGCAAGGTGAGATAAATATGAAGCTACTTGAATTTGTATCTGCAGCCTGAGGCCCAGAAACTGATGTCTAGAATCTAGGGTAACCCAGATGATTTGCAGCCAGTCCTCATACCCATGAGCATGATTATAAATGATTACTCTTTAAACTTCAAATAATTTGAAACTGAAGCTCCAATACTTTGGCCACCTGATGTGAAGAACTAACTCATTAGAAAAGACCCTGATGCTTGGAAAGTTTGAAGTCAGGAGGAGAAGGGGATGACAGAGGATGAGATGGTTGGATAGCATCACTGACTCAATTGGCATGATTTTGAGCAAGCTCCAGGAGTTGGTGATGGACAGGGAAGCCTGGCATGCTGCAGTCCATGGGGTCGCTGAGTTGGACATGACTGAGTGACTGAACTGAATTTGTCTCTTAAGAACTATAAAGAAAAAAAAAAAGAGTTAGAAAATGATATACTGGGATCTCATGCACAAAATCATTGTTACAATTTATTGTATTTGTACTTTTGTTCACATTGAGTATTCCACACTTGGCAGGTTAAAAAATAATAATATCTGAGTATGGCTGTTCATCCATGTTCTATTGCAAGGAATCTTGAATTTATGTGAACAGAGAGAGAATAGCTATAGGATGCAAAGGATTATGCATAATGACCTGCTATTCTTCACTGATAGGCTTTTAAGTTTGTAGAAAGTAATCTGTTCTGATATTTTAAAGGTCTTCAGGTTTGTTACTGAAGTTTATGAATAACTGAATTAAGAAAATACAACCTTTTAGGAATGAATGACAAAAAATAAAATAAAAATTTGTCAGAAATGAAAGTCAGTGACTGATTTAAACATGGACTTGCATGCATGCTCAGTTGCTCAGCCATGCCCGACTCTTGTGACTCTGTGAACTATACAGCCCACCAGGTTCCTCTGTCCATGGGATTTTCCAGGCAAGAATGCTGGAGTGGGTTGCCATTTCCTTCTCCAGGGGATCTTTCTGAACCACAGATTGAACAAATTGTGTTGCACTGGTAAGTGGATCCTTTACAACTGAGCCACCTGGGAAACCCTTAGACATGTACAGTTGACTATAAAAAAATCTGCCATTGGTTTGTGGTTTTATTGAAATTCTATTTCCTTAGGCTTTGCTCTGTCACATTAAACTCTGAATGTGATGGTCAGTGGGGTACCATATAAAATCCTCCTTGTCAAGAAAAAGTGTACTTTCATCCTAAATTAATGAAAGATTTCCAGGCTAAATATGAAAAAGGGAAATGTTTCCTGGGTATCTTGTAATGAAATCCAAAGAGATTTGCTTGTCTTCCACATATGTTGTTTTATATTTTGAGTTACAACCTATAATTAAATCCAGAGGGAATGAATTATAATTCTTTCTGATAATCCATCTTCCCATATTTCACATAAATTTGGGGGATGTCTTGATATAATAAAGCTAATTGGTCTCTGTGGGAAATACAAAATTGTATTTTGAAGCAGTTTGCTTTCATCTGACTATGAGCTCTGTTTGGCATATTATTAATATGTGAAATAAAAAGTAAATATCTAAGCATATGTAACATCATGCCTATAATCCATATAATAGATTGTGCTACATGAGACCTGTTTAAGTCAGTTCTTTAGGACACATATTGAATTTTTTTCAGAAAAATAATGGTTTCTACAAAAATTAGGGTTTCAGACAAGACTGAAAATAACTATGTAAAAATGAATTTCAGTTCTCTCTGGAGTAAGGCAAGAGTACATTAAATACATAAGAGAAAATGAATTTTAATGTAATTAATATATAGGTGGTGGTTGTTGTTGCTTTCCTTGTTGAGTCCCTAAGTCCTATCTGATTCTCTCCAACTCCATGAACTATAGCCTGCTTCCATCCATGGGATTTCCCTGGTAAGAATACTGGAGTGGGTTGCTGTTTTTCTTCTCCAGGGGATCTTCCTGGCCCAGGGATTGAATCAATGTCTCCTGTTTGGCAGGCAGATTCTTTACCACTGAGCCTCCTGGGAAGCCTTCAGTCCCTCAAGTGTTTGACTCTTTCGTGACACAATGGGCTGTAGCCTGCCTCTGTCTATGGGAAGAATACTGGAGAGGGCTGCCATTTCCTCCTCCAGGGGATCTTCCTGACCCGGGATCAAAGCTGCATCTCTTGCATTACAGGCAGATTCTTTACCACTAGGGAAGCCCTTCTACAGATAGCATATTAACAATATCAGCATGGAAAAAAAATTTCAGAATTTCACATTAGTTTACAATAAATTAATTACTTATACTCTACTCCAGGCATAAAGAAAATGGGCTCTAGTTATAATATACATTTAAAGTATATTAGAGAAAATCTAGGGTTCCAGAGAGTAAAGTTATGTGTGGAGGGACAGGATGGGATTCATGTTTTGGGTGGTTCAGTTCTATGACAGAATGTTATATATCTATATACACATATATAAAATATTTATAATTTATGTATAATGTGTTATATAATACATACATATTTAGTGGAAGGACAAGCTGATCACCAGTGTTGACAGCAAAATTGGTATCTACAGTGGTTGCAAGATGGAGCTCAAAAGCAATTTGAACAAGGAAGGAAACCAGTGTGGTAAATTATATACATTGGTATTTTACCTTTGAGTTTCATATTGCCTTGGTTTGGTGGATGGGTCACTAAATTGTACTGCATGTTGAGAGATGTGAGTGTTCTTGCCTATTCTCCCAATTATTTTACTTACCTCAATAACCCTGATTCATATTTACATAAGTATGTAGGAAAGCGCCTCAGAGGATGATAGCCACTGTTTATTGTATTTGGAGACTTCTAAGAACTAAGCTTTAAGAAAAAAAAAAAAAATGGTTTGCACTAAATGGAGAGCTAGCTTCTACTAGTTCTTCCCTCTTCCCTACCTAAGATATTGTGAGCACAGTTAAAAAAAAAATGCTGATGAAAATTGAAAATATCAAGTCTTGTAGATTATTTCCAAATTTTAGTTCATAAAGCTACAGTACAACACAACTATGACTACTATACTTTTGAGGAATAGTGTTTAATAATTTTCATATTGCTATAACAAATGCACTGACCTTGATATTGTAATAAAAAGAAAAGATATTTTCTCACTGAAGATTATATGCATGAAGATGAATATAAGCTCAAAGTTGTTTTAGAATCTAAGCCAGTGCACTTTATTTTTTCATAATCTCTGCTGCTGCTAAGTCACATCAGTCGTGTCCAACTCTGTGCAACCCCATAGACAGCAGTCCAACAGACTCCTCTGTCCCTGGGATTCTCCAGGCAAGAATTCTCCAATGCATGAAAGTGAAAAGTTAAAGTGAAGTCGCTCAGTCATGTCCGACTCCTAACGACCCCATGGACTGTAGCCTACCAGGCTCCTCCGTCCATGGGATTCTCCAGGCAAGAGTACTGGAGTGGGGTGCCATTGCCCTCTAGGCCCCCTAATTTCAGAAACCCTATGCCACATATGCCCATCAGTTCAGTTCAGTTCAGTTGCTCAGTGGTGTCCGAATCTTTGCGACCCCATGAATCGCAGCCCGTCAGGCCTCCCTGTCCATCACCGACTCCCGGAGTTCACTCAGACTCACATCCATCGAGTCAGTGATGCCATCCAGCCATCTCATCCTCTGTCGTCCCCTTCTCCTCCTGCCCCCAATCCCTCCCAGCATCAGAATCTTTTCCAATGAGTCAACTCTTCGCATGAGGTGGCCAAACTACTGGAGTTTCAGCTTTAGCATCATTCCTTCCAAAGAAATCCCAGGGCTGATCTCCTTCAGAATGGACTGGTTAGATCTCCTTGCAGTCCAAGGCACTCTCAAGAGTCTTCTCCAACACCACGGTTCAAAAGCATCAATTCTTCGGCGCTCAGCCCTCTTCACAGTCCAACTCTCACATCCATACATGACCACAGGAAAAACCATAGCCTTGACTAGATGAAACTTTGTTTGCAAAGTAATGTCTCTGCTTTTGAATATGCTATCTAGGTTGGTCATAACTTTTGTATTCAATTAAAGTGAATCTACATTCCATATCGAAGCAATTTTTCCACAATACTTTTGAAAGAGTTTTAGAAATTTTGTCCTTTATTTATCAATGTGAATAATCCATTTACTTGATAATTGGCCATGATTTGCCAGCAGCTCATATGTACCTAGAAATTCTGGCAAAAATGAGACATCTCACAAATATTTTTCAAATGCAATTGCTCCTAATGAAGTTCCTATAACATTAACAGTTGATAATAATCACACATGTTATGATTTTATAGACATTAGCTTATTTCCCAATAATCATTTTTGTTCCTTTTAAGCCAAAAACAATTTTTTTTAGCTTCAAAATTCCAGAGTCCTTGAAAAACTTAAAGACTTTAAGCATTGTTTATTTAATGACTGCTGGAAAAATAATCCTTAGACATAGTTACATGCTACAGTTTCGCTCTTGTTCAGCTAGCCTGCTATATTCAACTCAGCAAAGTTGTGCAGTCTAGTCCACATGTTACCTAGAGTTCTGGTACTCGAATATATTGTTGAGGAATACCAAGGTGGATTCCTTCATGTCTCTCAGTCAGTTTAGTCACTCAGTCATGTCAAACACTTTGCGACCCCATGGACTGCAACACGCCAAGCCTCCCAGTCCATCATCAACTCCCGGAGTTTACTCAAACTCATGTTCATTAAGTGGGTGATGCCATCCAACCATCTCATCCTCTGTCATCCCCATCTCCTCCTGCCTTCAATCTTTTCCAGCATCAGGATCTTTTCCAATGAGTCAGTTCTTCACATCAGGTGGCTAAAGTATTGGAGCTTCAGCTTCAGCATCAGTCCTTCCAAAGAATATTCAGGACTGATTTCCTTTAGGATGGATTGGTTGGATCTCCTTTCAGTCCAAGGGACTCTCAAGAGTCTTCTCCAACACCACAGTTCAAAAGCATCAGTTCGTGCATTTTGATATTTGGCAAAACTAATACAATTATGTAAAGTTTAAAAAAAAAAAAAAAAGCATCAGTTCTTCGGTGCTCAGCTTTCTTTATGGTCCAACTCTCACAGCCATACATGACTATTGGAAAAACCATAGCTTTGTTTAGATGGACCTTTGTTGGCAAAGTAATGTCTTTGCTTTTTAATATATTGTCTAGGTTCGTCATACATTTTCTTCCAAGGAGTAAGTGTCTTTTAATTTCATGTCTGCAGTCACCATCTGCAGTGATCTTGGAGCCCCCCAAAATAAAGTCTGTCGTTATTTCCACTGTTTTCCCATCTATTTGCAATGAAGTGATGGGACTAAATGCCATAATCTTAGTTTTCATGTCTCTAGGTTCTAATATTTTCTTTATCACCATCCAAGTTAAACCCACAAAACTCAATAAAAGTTAAATATATATATATATATATATATATATATATATATACACACACACTAATATGTGTATATGTAAAGATACACACACAAATCCAATTTGTAACTTTAAATATTTCTTTGCACATGATTTTCATATTATTTTAACTTTAGTATTTTTCAGTTTTTTAGTATGAAATTCTCTCAGAGCTCTCAGAATTGGATTTCACTGTTAATTTTTCTCCCTTTGCTCTGGTAAAGACTATGTATGCAGTGTCAATAAGAAAACTGACAATATAACCAATATTGTAGCTGAAAAAGCATTTACTAAATGAGAAGTTTATAAAATAGGAAAATAAAAGCATTGTATGAGATTGACTTTGGTAAAGACACAAGCTTTCTGAAAAAGACTCTGAAAGCAAGGGAAGGGATTAGGCATTATCTTAACACAGTAATGGACAGACTAAATCCAGTTACTGAACTGGAATATCAGAAGCAAATTCTGATATTCATACTTTTATATGTGACCTCCCAACAATTTTCCAAAGATGTTCTGGGTGGGAATGTGTAACAAACCACACAGGGGAAGAAATTGTATGTGTTTTGTTAATTTATCCATCACTTAATTTCAGTGTTCTATAATGTGTCTGTTAAACATTAAATGGTAAAAATAAATATAAATATGTCAGAAATTGCAATATGTGTAAATGAATTCAATGTCCCAGGTAAAAGATTAACATGTTACTATGGATTGCAAAAAATATACAGTCATATCCAATTTACCAGAGACAGGGCTTGAACCTAAGGACACAGAAGTCAAAGAACTGAACTAGGTACACCTAAAAATACTAATGAAAAGAAAGCCTGAAGTAGTATATTCAAACTGGAGTAATTTAGAGATTAGGGAAAAATGTTGATGAAGAAAAAGATCTCTATATAACAATAAAAACATTAATCCACCTTTATGCACACACACACACACACACATATAGATATACTAAATATTTTCAAGTAAATATCTAGTCTTTACATATGTAAAACAAACACAAAGAAACTACAAGCAACAGACATATTCACCATAACAATGAGAGATTTATCACACATTTATTATTTGCAGGCAGATTCTTTACTTTCTGAGCCACCAGTTAATTGTTTTAAATTTAAGAACTACTGTTTATCAAAATCAAGAAAATTAAAAATAAGCCATTTATAAGGAAAACATTTTCAGACATACAAGATACATAACTCGTATATATACACATCCTATTTCATATGTCATCTGTGTTGTGCTGTGCTTAGTTGCTCAGGCATATCTGACTCTTTCTGGCCCCATGGACTGGACCCTGTCATGGACCTCTGTCCATGGAGATTCTCCACCAACAATACTGGAGTAGGTTGCCATGCCATCCTCCAGTGAATCTTCCCAACCCAAGGATTGAACCCAGATATCACACATTGCAGTCAGATTCCTTACCAGCTGATCTACCAGGAAAATGCCATATATCATTTACTATATATTATAAAAAAAAAAAAAAAGACCTTCTATGAATCAACAAGAAAAAGATAAGCAACTCTGTTAAAAAAACAGGAAAAACCTTGCAGATACATTATTTAGGGGGCTGTGTGCTGTACTTAGTTGCTTAATTGTGTCTGACTCTTTGTGAACCCACGGACTGTAGCCAGCCAGGCTCCTCTGTCCATGGAGATTCTTCAGGCAAGAATACTGAAGTGGATTGCCATCTCCTCCTCGAGGGGATCTTCCCAACCCAGGGATCAAACCTAGGTCTTCTGCACTGCAGGCATATTCTTTACCATCTGAGCCACCAGGGAATCAAGTAACAAATATATGAAGTTTTGCCTTATCTTGTTTAAAATCAGAGAAATTCAAAATAAAATCATGAGATTTATTTAACACATACACTGCATAGGTAAGAATTTTAACATCTGAAAATGTCAAGTACTAGAAAATATGTAGAACAGCTACAGGCTAATAATTGATTGTGATAATGTAACATGACATAGCAAGTCTAGAAAATAATTGGCATTATCTAATATATTTTAAGATATGCAAAACACTTAGAAATTCTACTCCTGGGAATGCATCCTAAAGAAGGTCTTGCTACTTATAAGCTCCAGGAGACCTCTTCAAGAGTATCGATGGGCTTACATTAGCAGACACCTGGGAAGAGCATTATCACCCATTAAAAGAAGAGTGAATTAAATGTCCCTCTCATATTCATAGGTTAGAGTATGGGTTGAAAAGGAGTATGTTGCAGCTAATGTATTCACAACAACACAAGCTTATCTTTAAAAACTTAATTATGATTGAGAAATACAAGTCATGTAGGCAGCATAATTGCACCATAAACATATAAAATTGAACTACATATAGTTTAGGAATAAAAATGTAAAATTATGATAAAAAGAAGGAAATTATAAGCACAAATTCAGGATAATGGTTTTTAATTTGACCAAAAACAAAGCACAGATAATGCAAGAAACAAAGGGATTTCAAAATTATGGTAGGTAATATTTTACTTCTTACTTTGGATGATGTTAACCAAGTCACTACTCTTTACACTATTTAAATTTGACAGTTTTTTATTTCTATAACAATAATTTTAAAAAAATGAAATTTAATACTTTCATCTCACACCTCAAAGGACTGTCTGTCATATAGCCACTTGGAGGCCACCTACTACAGAAGAAAGAGGAATTCCTTATGGCTCCCTAAAGACATATTTTTAATGTCCTATTGGGTTTATAGCATTATAGACTTTCATACTCTATTTCTTTAGATAATTAATTAATTCTGTTTAATCCTCCTTCAAAGATATTTCTTGGTTTCTTTTCCTTTATTTTCCTTCTCTTTAGCTCTCCTAAAGCACACAAGCTGGCATGAACACACAAATGTACACTTGGCCCTGATCCATTATTTCTCTCATATAATTCCTTTGTATTTTATTTTTCTAAGTTTTGTTCACTTCCTTATAATTAACACCCTCTTTAAATGTGGTTTATAAAAAATACATGCTCAAGGCAATTCAGTGGATTTTCAGTAGAGAATAGCCTTTTCTATATATCATACCAAGTAGTTAACATCTATAGGCAAAACGGGGGGGGGGGATTTAAATATAAAGCAAAACACTATAGCAATTCTGAGGGAAAAAAAGAGGAGATGATCTTCTAGATTTGGAGTTAGGCAAAAGGTTCTTAGACATGACACTAAAAACATGGTCCTTAAAAGAAAAAATTTGATAAATTAAAACTTCATCAAAATTAAAACTTTTGCTTTATGAGAGATCCTGTTAAGAAAATAAAAAGATAAGCTAGAGTAAGAGAAGATACTTATCTCATATTCAACATTTCTTGGCTCCAAAGTCACTGCTGATGGTGACTGCAGCTGCAAAAATAAGTCTTGCTCCTTGGAAGAAAAGCTATGACCAACCTAGACGGCATATTAAAAAACAGAGACCTTTCTGTCTTTCTTTTGTCTCTCTCTGACAAAAGCATCTATGGTCTAAACTATGGTTTTTCCAGTAGTCATGCATGGATATGAAAGTTGGACCATAAAGAAGGCTGAATCGCTTCTCGGCCTTTTGGCTAAGATCAAGTATAAAGAAGGCTGAGCGCTGAAGAATTTGTGCTTTTGAATTGTGGAGAAGACTCTCGAGAGTCCCTTGGACAGCAAGAAAATCAAACCAGTCAACCAACTCTGAATATTCATTGGAAGGACTTATTGCTGAAGCTGAAGCTTTAATACTTTGGCCACCTGGAAAAGACCCTGATGCTGGGAAAGCCTGAGGGCAGGAGGAGAAGGGGGCAACAGAAGGTGAGATGGTTGGATGGCATCACTGACTCAATGGACATGAGTTTGAGCAAACTTCCGGAGATGGTGAGGAAGCCTGGGGTGCTGCAGGTCATGGGGTCACAAAGAGTCAAACATAGTGACTGAACGACAATAACAACAGTCAAAATATATACATGGGATATTAAAACACCTTCTTATTGAATGAATAGTCTTATCTCTTTATGCCTCTGAAGTATTAAAATATAACTTCATGGTAAAATTAAATCACTTAACTTCACTTATTT
This sequence comes from Bubalus bubalis, assembly GCF_019923935.1. NCBI lineage: Eukaryota > Metazoa > Chordata > Mammalia > Artiodactyla > Bovidae > Bubalus > Bubalus bubalis. Next base: position 92,911,497 of record NC_059158.1, on the reverse strand, counting down.
ATCCTCATATTTCAATTGCATGTATGCATGCCTGCTAAGTCGATTCACTTGCATCGACTTTCTGTGACCCTATGGACTGTAGCTCTCCAGGCTCCTCTGTCGATGGGATTCTCCAAGCAAGAATACTGGAATGGTTTGCCATGCCCTCATCCAGGGAATCTCCCAATCCAGAGATGGAACCCACATCTCTTATGTCTCCTGCATTGACAGACAGGTTCTTTACCACTAGTGCCACGTGGAAAGCCCTTCATTTATCAGTTACTCACTTATAATTAACAAGCCATTTAACTTAACTGTTTGAAGTAACTTCAGTCAGTAATGTAGTCTAACCCCTTATTTCCAGTGGGAAATTTAAGGCAGAGCTTCTCAAATTTTAGTGGGCGTTAAAATTATCCTGAGAGAATGTTAGCTCAGATTGCTGAGTCTCATCCACAGAAAGTCTAATTCAAAAGTTCTGGGCTTTGCCTGAGGCTTTATTTCTAAGTTTCCAAAGGTTGCTTGTGTTGGGATCCAGGCCTTGGACAATAGGCTGTATTTGAATAGTACTCTCCTTCACGCCAAACAAATAGTTCTCTTAAAAGCCATCCAGTTCCCCAGAGTCAAGTGCTATTTCCAGTTAAATTACATTCTGCACCACCACACTATTCTTGAATTTAATTATTGTTGTTTTATTGATATTTTTAAAGTAAATATGTAAAAGAAGATTTTTCATCTCCACTGAGTGGTATAATAAGCCATAAAATAGAATTTCCACTTCTGTTGCTTATATCTTTCCATGAGCTCATCACATTTTATGAAAAAAATATCAAAATTGAGTTCAGCATTTTAATTTTAGTTTAAAAAATTTGAATTGTTTGAGGTGTTGGGGGAGTGTGTAATTTCCTTGGTTCTGTCTCATCACAACAAAAATTTGAAGGGACAGACCAGCATTACAGCTGGATGGATCAGTTACAGCTCCATATTACAGCTGAGTTTTATTTAGAAAATAAAGGAAAATACATCCTCGAGGCGTGAGGGCATGCCAACCCAAAAGACAGGAAGTATATATAGAGAAAGAGACCTCCAGGCCTTTGGCTCCTCTTTTTATATGTTTTCTCTCCTTCCCCTGGGCCTGCCTTATGTAAATTGGGCTAGCCAGGAGTATTGTTTTTTCTTCCTGAGGCCCTCACTCAGATCCTCGGACCTTCCTTTGTTCTGTTTTCGCAGGCTTTCCCCTACCTTGTCTTTTAGCCACAGCCATTCTGGACTCCTTTTTCCTATTCTAACCACCTAACAGAGGCTTTGTGTAAGAAGTGTAAACTCGTCACAAGATGATTTTCAAACTCTGCATGCATGCAGTACCCACACAGGAGTAAACTCTTGAATACAATGGCACAGAATCATTGCATGATAGATCTTATTTTTTTGAACTGTGAAAATAAAAAAAAGAAACATCATGCTTTGCAGCATTACTTAGAAGGAGATTTTAAAACTCCAGATAATGTTGCCATTTAATGTGTAATCCACAAAGAAATTTTACAGTTCATAATTAAAGGCACTGTTGCAATCCAGGTTCTGCTTTGAATCCATAGGAAAATCTCAAGTTACCACATCTGAAAATTTCTAAAAAATAGGACGCTAATTTTTTTTTCCCCTGATACAGCAAACAGTGACATAGTATATCACAAACTACTGAGTTTGTTCCAACATTCCCCTTCATCTTTTTCTGACAGAGCTAAATTTTCCTATTTCACAGGAAACAAAGGGAAGCAACATTCATACTTTTTTGTATGTCTAAAAACTAAATGACCTGTCTCAGTCAAAATATTTAAGCACAAATCACATTTTTTAATGAACAAAAGTCTTCTGTTTTTTAAAAAAATAAATTAGGACAATCATCAGAAATGAGGAAGAAGGGTTACAAAGATTGCCGTGGTGTAGAATTTGCATTAAAATAGGAAAGGAATGGGGATCCTGGTGAAGAGCACAAGCCAGCTGACAATTGTGCTGACTTAATAAAATTGATTACAGCTTCATGGTTCACAAAATAAAAAAATTGAGATCCAATGGTTTTTAGTTACCTTCTTGATTTAACATTCTTAAATGTCTTTCTGAGGTGCGGTTCCTTTCCTTATTGAGGATAAAAATTGATTTCAATTAGGAAATTTCTTTTCAAGAAAATGCTGAACCCACAGTCACATCTTTCTTTGGGATTTCCTAGATGCTTTCCAAGATACCCAGTTTAACCATTCTTCTTCATTTTTCACAATCCCAAGTTTTACCAAATGCTTCAGGTGTCATAAACACACATTTCCCCACAATATTCTATCTTAAGAAAGATTTACTTCAATCTTAGGGGAAAAAAAAAGTCTACCAAGTATTCATCTTTCTTTTTATATATTTTCAACAACATATATAAAGATAAAAACAGAGTAATACACTTTAATCTGATAACCATCTGTAGGGATGAAGAACACCACCATTCTTGAGGCCTTGTGTCTGGACTAATACATAAGATAGAGTAATGGGAGAAAAATCAATTTAATTCTGTGTGCACAAGAGATCATAATATGAAGCTCAGAGTGTGGCCAAAAGCAGGATGCTTTTATATCTTTTTATACAAAGAAACAATAAATTTATGAAGATTTGACAGGACAAAGAAACTTAGGTTTGGATGTGTAAGGAATTTAAGCAACATTTGGGCTTGGGTAGTTAAATTAGTCAGAAATAACACTATTTATATCAGCTGCTTTGTCCTGAATTTTGTCTCTGGTGATGAGTGTCTTTCTCCCTCCCAGGACAGGAAGGGCATCTTTCAGATAGGAGATTTATTTTCTACTTTCAAAGAGACAGGAAAGAAAGAGTCAAATCATCTCTCTTGCATCAGCCATTTCTTAAGTAAATTTATTTATTGTTTTTTTAGTCTTTAATTGAATTATTTTTACTTGAAGTATAGTTGATATATAATATATGTTTCAGGTGTAAAATATAGTGACTTACAATTTTTAAAGTTTGTATTCTCTTTGTTATTTCAAAATAATTGCTATACTCTTGGTGTTGCACAATATAGCCTTGTAGCTTATTTTATACCTAATGGTTTGTACCACTTAATACCCTACCCTGATACTGACCCTTGTCCCTTCCCCACTGGGTAACCACTAACTTGCTCTCTATATCTGTGAGTCTGCTTCTTTTTCATTATATTCACTGAAAGTGAAAGTTGCTCAGTTATGTCTAACTCTTTGCGACCGCATAGACTATACAGTCCATGGAATACTCCAGGCCAGAATACTGGAGTGGGAAGCCTTTCCCTTCTTCAGGGGATCTTCCCAACCCAGGGATTGAACCCAGGTCTCCTGCATTGCAGGCAGATTCTTTACTAACTGAGCCATTATATTCACTAGTTTATTGTATTTTTGGACTCCACATATAGCTTATATCATATGTAACTTTTAAGTGCTAAAATCACACACTAAAGCTACAAATAAAAAAATTTTAAATGGGGGAATACACAGGTACACTACTGTCTTCCTTATCTAAAGTAGACTTTACTAGATTCCAGCATATTTTCTAAACCTATAACTACTGTTAATACAACTCTATTTGTTTTAAAATTTTTAACCTCTTCTTAAGATTTGACCCAAGGGGGCCCCCAGCATTCAAAATGGAGATAAAACAAGAACCCCAGGAAGAAAAATTCCAATATGGGCTATGTCTGCTCTAAAGATCTCCAGAAAGCACAGCCCTCGGCAGCATCACCCTGATAATATCCCCACTTGGGGACAAATAACCCTAATAATCAAGCTGAAAATTTGGTCTCTCAACAGGGATTGCCTCCGAGTCCTGAATACATTCTACTGGCAATGCTCAGTCTTTTGGCCTGTACCTGCCCCAGCTCGAGCTAGGACTAATACCCAACCCCCATCTATTACAGGTGGTCAAATAGACGAGAGAGGACCAATCATTTCAACTAATGACTCTATACATATGCCTTCTCCCTAGTACATGAAAGGGCCCTCAAACCCTGGGCAGGAAAGAAAACTAATTAACATTTCTTTAGACTATGAAGTCCTTCCCTTTTGCATGGGCCCAACAGAATTGTGCATAAACATCAGCCGACAAACTTGGGCTTTTGTCCTGCCTCCAAAAGAAGACTTTCAGGCATTTCTTGGATTATTTACTGCCCTTTCTTTGTATGTAAACCATGTTTATACTACTGAGACTTTAGGGAAAGAGTTATGGAAAGAACAAAGAACATTTTGCAAAGGGTTTACTTATAAAAACTTTACTTATACTCCCGTTCATTGGGACAAATGTCAAACCAAATCAAGAAAATCAATGTTTGTGGCTAATCATACAATTGTTGATTAGGGACCCCATGGCATGTGGTTATCTGACTGCTCAGAGGATATTAGCAACACTGTGTGTGATATGGAAGGTCACTGACACTATGATGGAGCATTACTATGACAAAGGACTTCTTGAGTGGCTTGACATTGGATTAGCCCCACCTCCTCCTAGGATCGTCCTTGATAAACAGAATGGGCCTGAACAATGGGACATTCGAAAACCTGCTGCAAACACCAGAACACGAAAAAACTTGGGACTTGGACTGGACATTTCATAGGGACCGGTCATGGTCATAGTAACTATTTCTTTCGCTATAATCAGTCATATTTTATACAGGCCTGTGTCCCACTTCCTTTTGTTATAGCCATAAGAAATTTACAATAAGACTTTACGTTCTGTAATTTGTATTAATTGTAAACTATATACTTGTCCTAACTACTCTATCTCTTTAAGAAATGATTCGCTTTTAATTCTTTGATCTCTATGTAATTTGTAGTTAACAGTAAATCTCCAACAACCCTGGGAAGAAGGTCCCATGGTTGGACTTGCTTCCAGATTACCTCAATATTGTGTTACTCTTGATTCATTATAATCATAGTGCCTACAACTGGATACAACTCAAATTTCATTTTACAAATATAATAAAATAAGGGAAATTGTCAGGAAGCATTTAACAGGAGGCTTCCTGTGTGCTGTTTTGGATCTGTCAGGAATTCTCTGCTCCTTATTAATTCTTGAATATTCAGGAATTAAGAGGAAAAGCAAGCCTCTCCCGGGACTGAGGAATCCAGGCATTTCCTTCATTAGTTTTTCTATATGGTGATAAGTACCCTCTTCCTTTTTATGAACCATATGGTAAAAGTGGTTATTTACAACTCTCTCTTTCATATGGCTGACCTCATGTTTTCTTGATAACTTGTAAGTTTTTATTTTATCTCTGCTGAAAATAGCTATCTTGTAAGACAGTATAAATACCTACACAATGTTAAATAAAACACCTTTGCTCCATCAGAGCTCTGGTCTCCGTGTCTTCTTTCTCTTTCTCTCTCTCTCTCTCAGGCTATTTCTTTGGAGCACAAAGGCCCTCTGAGTTCACTTTCCTGCCCGGGCTTCTAAGACCCTCTCGAGAAGGCGCTCTGCACCTTCACCCCATCGAGAGGGTGCCTGAGGCCTCTGTGAACAGAACAAGTCCCATGTTAGGGGCTTTATTGGCTTTCTGTGTAAACCAAGGAATATCAGCCTCTTTCTCTCCTTTACTTTCTTATCGTCGACTCCAGACCACCAGGTTCTGGTCCATTAAAGGACTACAGCATATACCTAATTCCAGTACTCTGCAAGGGAAGAAAGTATGAGCATTGTGATGCTTCACCAAGCTAAAATTCCAATTTTGTTTCCAAATTTCAATTCCAAGCTAAAATTAACAACACGTTCCTTCTTGCCTTCAGAATGAAGAGTGATCCAATTCTATATTTCAAACCAGAGTGCTCACTAAGTTCTCCTAGAGGCATTCAAGTTCATTCAACACTCCCATCCATTATTATTGATTCTGGACACTAATTATGCCTTCCCTCTCAAACCCTCCAGCCAGCTCCTGGCTCCAGCTGGGCATTCTTTTACAAACAGAGAACCCTTTTAGGCAGGAAGATCTAAGAAGCTATTGGAACATTCAGGAACTGTCTCCTGATAACCTCCAGGTGGGTTGAGCTGATACATGCAGGGACTGATAGGGTTTCTTACAAACTTTGAGTGGATTGATTTGGGGAAACCACTATGTGGAGGCATCATCTGAGTTGTCACTTATCCATAGAAACATAAATAAAGAACAATAAAATCACTTTAAAAGAAAATTTATCATCATTTAATTTTTAATAGTACAAAATGCATAGCAAATCAATTAAAATGTCACAGTTTGGAGTAAGTAGTTATAGTATTTACTGCCTTCATGTAGCAATCTTGGAAATCTAGGCAGGGCCAATGCTCTTCTTTCAGCAACCACAGGAACACATCTGTATAGGAACAAGTTTGACTTATTACTTATTGCCAAAGAAAGGCAATGCCAAAGAATGCTCAAACTACCACACAATTGTACTCATCTCACATGCTAGTGAAGTAATGCTCAAAATTCTCCAAGCCAGGCTTCAGCAATACGTGAACTGTGAACTTCCTGATGATCAAGCTGGTTTTAGAAAAGGCAGAGGAACCAGAGATCAAATTGCCAACATCCGCTGGATCATCGAAAAAGCAAGAGAGTTCCAGAAAAACATCTATCTCTGCTTTATTGACTATGCCAAAGCCTTTGACTGTGTGGATCACAATAAACTGTGGAAAATTCTGACAGAGATGGGAATACCAGACCACCTGACCTGCCTCTTGAGAAATCTGTATGCAGGTCAGGAAGCAACAGTTAGAACTGGACATGGAACAACAGACTGGTTCCAAATAGGAAAAGAAGTACGTCAAGGCTGTATATTGTCACCCTGCTTATTTAACTTATATGCAGAGTACATCATGAGAAACGCTGGACTGGAAGAAACACAAGCTGGAATCAAGATTGCCAAAAGAAATATCAATAACCTCAGATACGCAGATGACACCACCCTTATGGCAGAAAGTGAAGAGGAATTCGAAAGCCTCTTGATGAAAGTGAAAGTGGAGAGTGAAAAAGTTGGCTCCAAGCTCAACATTCAGAAAACGAAGATCATGGCATCCGGTCCCATCGCTTCATGGAAAATAGATGGGGAAACAGTGGAAACAGTGTCAGACTTTATTTTGGGGGGTTCCAAAATCACTGCAGATGGTGACTGCAGCCATGAAATTAAAAGACGCTTACTCCTTGGAAGGAAAGTTATGACCAACCTAGATAGCATATTCAAAAGCAGAGACATTGCTTTGCCAACAAAGGTCCGTCTAGTCAAGGCTATGGTTTTTCCTGTGGTCATGTATGGATGTGAGAGTTGGACTGTGAAGAAGGCTGAGCACCAAAGAATTGATGCCTTTGAACTGTGGTGTTGGAGAAGACGCTTGAGAGTCCCTTGGACTGCAAGGAGATCCAACCAGTCCATTCTGAAGGAGATCAGCCCTGGGATTTCTTTGGAAGGAATGATGCTAAAGCTGAAACTCCAGTAGTTTGGCCACCTCATGCGAAGAGTTGACTCATTGGAAAAGATTCTGATGCTGGGAGGGATTGGGGGCAGGAGGAGAAGGGGACGACAGAGGATGAGATGGCTGGATGGCATCACTGACTTGATGGACGTGAGTTTCAGTGAACTCCAGGAGTTGGTGATGGACAGGGAGACCTCGCGTGCTGCGATTCAGGGGGTCGCAAAGAGTCAGATACGACTGAGCAACTGAATTGACTGAACTGAACTGACTTATTACTTAATGCCACGAGGGAGAAGGTATGGCATAGAAAAATAGTTCATCTAAAAAAAGGGATATTGGAAAGAACTTTTGACAGGATTTGGCCTTGTGTTTGATAGTAATAATTTGGGGACTATTTAAAGAAGCAGGCTTTTCTCTGGATGAAATGCTGTTGGGTAGCAGGGGTAATACATATTATGATTGAGTATCTTAATAAATCTTATCTAGGAGGGTAGACGACTGGACCAAGGCTGAAACTGCAGTTGGCAGTTTTAATGAAGTAGCTATCACTCACATAGCGCAGAAAGGGGTTATCTAGTACTTTGTGGCTAGGACAATGTTCATGTGTTGTCTTGTATTCAGATATGAGTATAGAGTCATCAAATAAAGGGTCAGTTTCTCTTTATTGTATTTACAAAATCTATTAAATACATTAGAACATTTAAATTTGAAGTGTATTTAGGAAAAAAAATTGGAAAGCAGATAAACAGACAGTTTAAACTAATAAGATTAACCAATTCGTCAGTGATCTAAGTCACTTGAGATTTTACCCTACTATCAAGAGCCAAATCCAAAGTGTAGATTAATAAAATGGAAGGTGAGTAAAAATTATCTATCAATATTCTATGCTAGGTCGTACTAGAGTACCATTCAGAGGAAAACTGCCTAGATATTTATTATAAACCAGTTGATATTCATAAGTATTTTATGTAAATACTTTCCATCCCCTGTATTAATTTTCTAGACAGATGAGGAATGTGTACATCCATGTGTTTCTTTTAGGACAATTACCTAGTGCTTTTCCTTTGCACTAGCTGCTAAACCCAGCCAGCCTTAGAAATTAGCCATGCAATGCCTCTTCTCCATCTGTCACTGCCTCAATAATCAGATTTAGTGCACAATGGAGATTTATTGTGAATAAAAAATGATAAACAACTAATGAGAGATGTAGATTATATAGAAGTATAGCTTACTGTTTTACTTAACAATGATCAATAAGAATACACAGTTGAAATGACCCTGTAAATCACATTCTTGAGTTGACTAGATGAAAAATCTTGCTCAGTGCTTCCCAGATAGCTCAGTGGCTAAAGAATCTGCCTGCAATGCAGGAGACGAGGTTTCGATCCTTCAGTTGGGAAGATCCCCTGGAGGAGGGCATGGCAACCCACTCCAGTATTCTTGTCTGGAGAATCCCATGGACAGAGGAGACTGACAGGCTACAGTCCATAAGGTCACAAAGAGCTGGACATGACTGAAGCAACTGAGCACAATGGGCACAAATAAACCCATGCTCTCTATAAATTACAGAAAAAATGAAAGATCTTTGTTTTACATGAAGATCTGGGGTTAAAGGATCCTTAATCCTGATGCTCGGAGGGATTGGGGGCAGGAGGAGAAGGGGACGACAGAGGATGAGATGACTGGATGGCATCACCAACTCGATGCACCTGAGTATGGGTGAACTCCAGGAGTTGGTGATGGACAGGGAGGCCTGACGTGCTGCAATTCATGGGGTTGCAGAGAATCGGACATGACTGAGCGACTAAACTGAACTGAAAATCTGTTATAGGTCTATCATTCCATAATTCTAACATAGAAAAAATGTACTTTAGAAAGGTTTATAAGAAGAAAAATTCATGACTCAGAGATGCTGCCTCCTGAAAATTTTGTATACAAAGATCATCACTTACAGCACATGGGACAAACAGGTGAGCACAGACTTAATCTTAAATATTCTAGAATTTAGCAGGTAGTTCTCCTCTTAGCAAGTAATTCTCCTCCCTTCCCTGAGGAATTGGGTAAACATCTGTCACAACATTTAAGCTCCTCTCAGTTAGGGAACATATTTTAGCAATTGTATTCTAGAAATTTATGTAATTGTAATTTTCAGCTTTTTTGTTGTTCATTATGTATAGGGCAGGCTAAGAGTATCATCACTTAGTTGAAAGTGATTAGCAAGATTACTTATAATAAAATTTTATTTCTTAATTTCACCACCCAACTTGACTCATTCTCTAATTTGAGTTTCATTGTATCGTATACAAACTCCTTTCCTTTGAGAATTATTCTATATTAATAAAATCTAAAAATCATGTTAAATTGGAGCAAATAATCTGTGCCACCAATAATATTAATAGAAAATTAATATTTTTCTTTACACCAAATTTCTTCCATAATTTAAACACTTTCAAATAAATGTTTCTGATGGTAGCAATTAAAAGCAAAATAACTCATCCCGTGATATCCTTATTTTTATTTCTAAAAAAGAAGTTTTGTTGGAGCCAATACATGACATTCAGGAAGTCCATATTTATTTAAAGAAGACTTTATCAATATAAACATGGAAGATCATCATATTATATTTTAACTTAATATTAATTTATAATGTTTAAAGTAAAATTGTTTAAGTTATCAGTATATGGTACAATATATGGTACATTTTAATTTTAGGTTTACAGCATCCTTCATGAAGTAACATGAGATAAACCCAAAAAAAGGGATATTCAACAAAATAATTGGCCTGGACTCTTTAAGATTATCAAGGTTATGAAAAAACAAGTAATGTGCCAGGTTAAAAGAGACCAAAGAGAAAACTAAAAGCAATATGAAAACTGAAAGCAATATGAGATTATGGATTAGATCCTGAACAGAGGAAAATAATAGCAGCAAGTGCAGTATTGAGAAAATTGGCAAAATTTTATCATAAGTTATATAGATTAGAGAATAGTATTATATCAATATCAATTACAGAACAGAGTTCCTGATTTTTATAAATAAGTTTGTATAAAGCATGTCATTTTTAGGATACATATGAGGTATGTAAAAGTAAGTTACCAGGATATCTAATACCTACCCTCAATGGTTAAAACATTTTATATAAAAATATAAGGCAAATGTTAATAATTGATACACTTGAGTAAATGGCAGATAGGAGTCATTTTTATTATTTTTTCATTTTTCAATAAGTTTAATTTATGATAAATTTTCAAAAAAGGAATATCAATATATCCATAAAATAAATTATATTAATTTTAGATAAATATAGAGATTTAGTTTATTTACATAGCATTGTGTGTTTCAGGATCCTTATAAATATTTTTCCTTAAGGACAGTTTTTATACCTATGCTATAAACAAACATAGACCTGTGTCCACTTTAGAATGCTCAAACTTTGGAAAATTTGTTTCATAAGAGCAAAATAATAATGACGGTTCTTGTAAATCTAAGGCAGACCAAATTCTTTGGCCTTACAAAGGATGAAACTCATAACTAATGTTTTAAAATCAGTTCTTCCTAATTTCTTCATCAAATTAAGAGGGATATGGATCAGCTCTAACAAGCTGCATTGTCTTGATTAGAGCTCCTCTCAGTGGCTTTATTTAGAATTTCACGTGATAATGATATGCATGCGTGCATGCACACACACACACACATACATTTACAGCTCCACAAATATTTGACTTTACAAATAAAGTAGGAATAAGACTTATTTCAATACTCTGAAATATAACAAATTGCAATTACTTAAGTTTCTTTCCCCAAAATGCTCAAAAACAGGCTATTTAGTATGACATATACAGATGCTTCTATTTAATCCAATATGATCACAGACTTTCCACATCAGGAATACAAAAACAAAGCTTTTATTGTTTTAAAGATAGAACTGTCATTGAAAAGGTAAAGTTAGACTATAAAAGTTAATAAACAAATATGAAAAGTGAAAGTGTTAGTCATTCAGTTGTGTCTGACTTTTTGTGATCGCATAGACTGGAGCCCACCAGACTCCTCTGTCCATGGAATTGTCCAGGCAAGAATACTGGAGTGGGCAGCCATTCCCTTTTTCAGGGGAATCTTTCTGACCTAGGGATTGAACCAAGGTCTCTCACATTGCAGGCAGATTCTTTACCGTCTGAGCCACCTTCTTTTCCAAAAATGCTAAAAAACAGGCTGCTGCTGCTGCTTCTAAGTCGCTTAGTTGTGTCCGACTCTGTGCGACCCCATAGATGGCAGCCCACTTAGTATGAAATATACAGATGCTTCTATTTAATCCAACATGATCACAAACTTTCCACATCAGAGATATAAAATCAAACTTTTTATTTTTCTAAAAATAGAACTATTATTGAAAAGGTAAAGTTGGACTATAAAAGTTAATGAACAAATAGAGTAACACATTATTACTTGTATTTTCTGTCTGTGTTTTCAAAGGAAATTGTATTGAGGGGATGAAGTAAAAGTATAATTGATAAAAACATATGTTTCTTTTCTCTTATTCCAGTAATTGATGTGAAACTAAATTCCTTATATATTAGCCACTCAATGCCAATAAAAATGTATGGAAAGTTGGAGTTTTTATTTTGAATATAAAAATGATATGTTTGACTATTTGATTTGTAAGTCAGAGGAAGGTGAAGCTGAAAAGCAAATGAAATGATGACAGAATTAAATAGGATTTGAAATCCTTTTGCTTAGTGGTAGATAGTGTGTGTGTGCGTGTGTGTGTGTGTGTGTGGAGGGGTGTTGGCGATGGAGGTGTGCTGGCGGGAATAGGCCCAACTCTCCTTTCTTTCCATGGGAAGAGTTTTAAACCCAGCTTCCAAGTGTATTTTAAATGAATGATAATACTGTCCTGCTTTCTTGGACACAGCCAGTGGTGGCCATCTGATTCAGTGTAATAGACAACCTCCAACTCATTTCTCTTGATTCCCACCTCCTGGTTTCCATAGCTCAACATATACCAGAGTTGATCTGCATTACCAAGAGAACATGCCAAAGTGATCATATGCTTCTTCCAACTTTAGGTTATAAAAGTCATCAGGAGTTTCATCTTGGTCCCTCTCTCTACTCTCTCTTTCTCTCTTCCTCTCATTATTTGCTCAAGCAGAGGTCAGCTGCCACGTTGTGAGCTGCCCTATGACAAGGTCACATAGTAAGAAACATAAGATACCTTTTTGCAATGTCATTCCTGGGTGCCATCTCTACAGCATCAGTGTGAGGCATACTTAGATTTTCTTTGGCTAATAAAATCACACCTGTCCTACTCATTTTTTTTTTTTCCAAGCTCAGACCATTAGTCACCTACATATTGAAGCCTACTTGAAACCTACTCTGTGGATAAATATGCCCTAAGACTACTAGTTCTAATCTCTTTGATATTCTCATTGCTAAAGTGAACTATGTGGCAGGTCTGGGAAATAATCTGATTATCTTTTTAAACTTCACATCATATTCAGATATCAAACAGAGCCTTAAACAGGAAAGGAGGTAATAAAGGGGAGTATTATTAAATTGTTTTCACATTCCCTGTTTTTATTTCACTTTTTCTGTCCTTTCATATAAATGAATATATTGGGATGGCCAGAAGGTTTGTTTGGATTTTTCCATAACGTATTGCAGAAAAATCCAAATGGACTTTTAGGCCATATTTAAGTCTATTTCAATGCATTATTAAACCTATTAATATGGTTACTTGATGAAATGCAACTAGTTATTTGCTAGCTTAGTAGGTATAAAATTAAGTCTTCCTCATAATGCAACTTCTGGGCACTGGTCTGGATGGACATTCTTTTCCACTTCCACCTGCAGAAGTAGAATATGTTGAAACCTACCTCTTTTTCTCTCCTCAGATTAAATGCTACCAAGTCTGTAAAGTTCCCTGAATCCATAATGAGACAGATCATTTGGTTCAAGTTTGAATCTTTGTTTTCTGTTATAATGAGTTCTATACCTATATGCGTTCCCTATTAATGTGCTTCCTAAAGTCAGAAACAATCATTGTCCTTTTCATGAATTTTATTAACAGGAGGCTAAATAAAAGTGACTTTTTGTAACCATGTATAATGTTGGTAAGAAAGAAGAAGATAAGAAGAGATAAGAAAGCCTTCTTCAGCGATCAATGCAAAGAAATAGAGGAAAACAACAGAATGGGAAAGACTAGGGATCTCTTCAAGAAAATCAGAGATACCAAGGAACATTTCATGCAAAGATGGGCTCAATAACGGACAGAAATGGTATGGACCTAACAGAAGCATAAGATATTAAGAAGAGATGGCAAGAATACACAGAAGAACTGTACAAAAAAGATCTTCATGACCCAGATAATCACAATGGTGTGATCACTCACCTAGAGCCAGACATCCTGGAATGTGAAGCCAAGTGGGCCTTAGAAAGCATCACTACGAACAAAGCTAGTGGAGGTGATAGAATTCCAGTTGAGCTATTTCAAATCCTGAAAGATGATGCTGTGAAAGTGCTGCACTTAATATGCCAGCAAATTTGGAAAACTCAGCAGTGGCCACCGGACTGGAAAAGGTCAGTTTTCCTTCCAATCCCAAAGAAAGGCAATGCCAAAGAATGCTCAAACTACCGCACAATTGCACTCATCTCATATGCTAGTAAAGTAATGCTCAAAATTCTCCAAGCCAGGCTTCAGCAATATGTGAACCGTGAACTTCCTGATGTGCAAGCTGTTTTTAGAAAAGGCAGAGGAACCAGAGATCAAATTGCCAACATCTGCTGGATCATCGAAAAAGCAAGAGAGTTCCAGAAAAGCATCTATTTTTGCTTTATTGACTATGCCAGAGCCTTTGACTGTGTGGATCACAGTAAACTGGAAAATTCTGTAAGAGATGGGAATACCATACCACCTGATCTGCCTCTTGAGAAATTTGCATGCAGGTCAGGAAGCAACAGTTAGAACTGGACATGGAACAACAGACTGGTTCCAAATAGGAAAAGGAGTACGTCAAGGCTGTATATTGTGACCCTGCTTATTTAACTTATATGCAGAGTACATCACAAGAAACGCTTGACTGGAAGAAACACAAGCTGGAATCAAGATTGCCGGGAGAAATATAAATAACCTCAGATATGCAAATGACACCACCCTTATGGCAGAAAGTGAAGAGGAACTAAAAAGCTTCTTGATGAAAGTGAAAGTGGAGAGTGAAAAAGTTGGCTTAAAGCTCAACATTCAGAAAACAAAGATCATGGCATCTGGTTTCATCACTTCATGAGAAATAGATGGGGAAACAGTGGAAACAGTGTCAGACTTTATTTTTCTGGGCTCCAAAATCACTACAGATGGTGACTGCAGCCATGAAATTAAAAGATGCTTACTCCTTGGAAGGAAAGTTATGACCAACCTAGATAGCATATTCAAAAGCAGAGACATTACTTTGCCAACAAAGGTCCATCTAGTCAAGGCTATGGTTTTTCCTGTGGTCATGTATGGATGTGAGAGTTGGACTGTGAAGAAAGCTGAGCGCCAAAGAATTGATGCTTTTGAACTGTCATGTTGGAGAAGATGCTTGAGAGTCCCTTGGACTGCAAGGAGATCCAACCAGTCCATTCTGAAGGAGATCAGCCCTGGGATTTCTTTGGAAGGAATGATGCTAAAGCTGAAACTCCAGTAGTTTGGCCACCTCATGCGAAGAGTTGACTCATTGGAAAAGATTCTGATGCTGGGAGGGATTGGGGGCAGGAGGAGAAGGGGACGACAGAGGATGAGATGGCTGGATGGCATCACTGACTCGATGGACGTGAGTCTGAGTGAACCCCGGGAGTTGGTGATGGACAGGGAGGCCTGGCGTGCTGCCATTCATGGGGTCGCAAAGAGTCGGACACGACTGAACGACTGATCTGATCTGATCTGATAATGTTGGTAAAGGACTGATATAACTAAAATATCACCATATTATAATCCCATCCTCACAGAATTAATAAGCAACATGGGGTCTTCCCTGGTGGCTCAAATAGTAAAGAATCAGTCTGTAATGGAGAAGACCTGGGTTCAATCCCTAGGTTGGGGAAATCCCCCGGAGAAGGGAGTGGCTAACCACTCCAGTATTCTTGCCTGGAGAATTCCATGAACAGAGGAGCCTGGTGGGCTCCAATCTTCGGGGTCTCAAAGAATCAGATGTGACTGAGTGACTAACACACATACACACATACATAAGAATTAGCAGAGTTGGATATGATTGAACGACTGAACTGAACTGATAAACATTACAATGGAGAAATGGCCATTGTATTTGTCCTATAATCCTGTCCAACAGGGGTTTAGTCATGAAAAAAGGCTACAACCTGAGTCTCATGAAACCTCTGGATGCAGTAGCTAATTTTCAAAAATGCAAAGGGTGGAGAATCATATTAAATCATTTTAAATATATAGCTAGCAAAGTCTAGATTGTGGAAAATACTCTAGGTCAAATAGTTGATTCTGTCAAAAATAAATTGTAAGAAAAAGAAAAAGTAGATGAGGTGTACATTGAATGAGAATTTTTTAATATTAATTTTTAAATGGACACAATTCTAGGAATTAACATTTGTATGATAAAACAAACAAACAAAAAACACAAGAAAATAGTTCCTATAAAACTGATAATAGTTATTTACTGAAAGAGGGAAAGAAGTGCTTCTTGAAAAGTTGATAATCTGTTTCATGAGCTCACAGTTACCTGTGTTACAATAATTCTTTAAGCTATACATTTATTTTGTAGATTTTTCCATCTAAGATTCACTTTAAAATAATATAAGATTTACAAAAAAGGAGAAAGAACATCCATATAAAAGAGATTCATGTACTCAGAAACCATCTATTTCATCAAAAGTTATTTTAAAATTAAACTGTGATATTAAAAGTTAAATTGTTGAACTGTCTACAAGTGAAGGACTAAGATGAATTTTGAAATTGCTTTACTTGCTTCATTTTGGAGAAAAATGAAAACATTCTGAAGTTGATGGAATTAAAGCTGCTTCTTCCAGTTCTAACAACAGATTTCTGTGGGATTGATTTCTCTATTCTTTTGTCAAAAATTATAATGTCATATTGATATATTAATGACCAGTACACAGATTTTCAGGGAAAAATAGATATGGTTGTACAATTCTCTTGTATTTGCTTATGTAACATATGTTTTAATTATATTATAGAAATGAAATTTTATGTCTGGTGCATCTAATAACAAAAAGTTAGACTTGCATTTCATATCATGTGATTTGTTTTTGAATTTCACTTTTCTAGTAGTCCATTTTTACTATATTTTAAGAGAAGATTGCTCTGCAATGAATTGGAAATTAGAAAGCCTAGTTCTTCATCATAGATAATTTGAGAAGTAGTACCTTTCAACACTGATCAGAACACCTTTAACATAATTAATACTGCATGTATTTTTTAACTCAATTCATCAGATCTCGGTGCTCAACACTGCTTCTAAAGTCTCAAAGTCTCTATATATTATATTTTAATTTTTATTATGTAGAAGTGCTTCACTGCAGAGTATGCTTATCTTAATATAATTCAATGGAATTTAGTTTAGTTATACTAAATTTCTGTCATGTTAAACATACTGAACTAGGCAATGAAGGGCAAAATGAATTATTTGTAAGTTGTCTCAAGCTTTAAGCAGCTTAACACTTCAATATGGAAAATAAGAAATATACAAATTGCTATTACCTAAATGCAAATAGGATGTATGAAAAGCCTTTCAACATGTAAGGAGAAGTCATAGTTTGTTCAAGATATCAGGAAAAAACATTTTAACTGAAGAGAAATTTGAAAGACATTGATGAAGAAAAATTGTAGAAAAGAACATGAAGAAAATATTTTAATATTTAATGGGTACTTGTGTTAGTATCAATAGGAATAGTATTCAAATGAAATATTATGGAAAACTTTAAATCCTTGGGTTGAATAACTTATTTATTCTTTCAAAAATCAATTGTGTTGTTACACAATTGATTTTTATCTATGGGCAACTGTATATATACTAGAAAACTAAGGGTGAGGGAGGGAGGAAGGGAAGGTGAGATTAAAATCACAAAGATTAATTAATCAAAAAATAGTATTGAACAATAATTGAGATTACACCAAACTGAAAAACTTCTGTAGAGAGAAGGAACCCATTAACAAAACACAAAGGTAACCTATTGAATGGGAAGATATGTACAAATAAAATGTTTAATAGAGGGTTAATATCCAAAATATATAAAGAACTCATACAAAGCAATAGCATCAAAAATAAATAATTTGATTTTAAAATGAGCAGAGGTCCTGAATGGGCTTCCCTGAAGGCACTAGTGGTAGAGAACACACCTGCTAATGCAGGAGACGCAAAAAGACTGAGAGTGCGATCCCTGGGTCATGAAGACCGCTAAGGAGGGCATGGCAACCCACTCCAGTATTCTTAACTGGAGAATCCCATGGACAGAGCAGCCTAGAGGGCTATGGGGTCTCAAAGAGTTGGACACAACTGAAGTGACTTAGCATGCACACATGCACAGACTACCCGAATAGGAATTTTCCAAGAAGACATACATACAGATTGCCAATATATGTATGTAAAGATGCTCAACATCACTAATAATCAGGTGGATGTAAATCAAAATCACAATGAAATATCACTACAAATGGTTATCACTAAAAAGATAAGAAATGTTGTGTTGGAGACTATGTAGTGAAAAGGGAAATTTATGCACTGTTGGTGGGAATTTAACTTGGTACAACTACTGTGAAAAACAATATGGAAGTTCCTCAGAAAGCTAAAAATAGAACTATCATATGATCCAGCAATTCCACTTTGGGGTATTTATCTCAAGAAAATGGAAACACTAATTTGAAAACATATATGCACCTCATTGTTCATTGCAGCATTATTTACAATAGCCAACATGTGGAAGAAACCTTAGGTCCATTGATAGATGAATGGATAAAGAAAATGTGATGCCTATGTACAAAAATATTTAGTCATTATGTTGTTCACCTGAAGCTAATATAAATTTTGTAAGATAACTATATTTCATTTTTTAAAAAAAGAAAACATTGATAAAGTTAATATAAAATAATGTCTATCTTAGGAAATTGGTGTGGTTTCAGTTAGTGCTGAAATGTTTCTATTGTTCTCCAGAACCAGTGTAAATAAAGAGTTCTTCTCTGTTACTATGTCTGTCAGAGGAAACTTAATTTCTTGTAGATTTCTTTTTCTGAAATCTTATAGTTCTAGTCTCTTTCATTTACTATAAATCTAATCCTTCCCAAGGCAGAGTCTCTCCACACAGCTGCTTATTTCTGCCAGTTCCTAGATCTCTGTCAACAACTCTATGACTTCTAAGTTCCCTGGAGCATCAAACTCTTATGAAGTATTAAATAACTTCCTCCAGTGAAATAATTCTTTTCAACACAGACTGTGGAATTGTACTACTTTCCAATCATTTTTTTTTCATATGCAGTCAAACTCTTGCAAAGTCTCTCAAGCTTGAGCCAGTATCCTGCAAAAGTCCTTTGCAAAAATGAACAACACTAAACACTTTTAATGATGTAACCTTAATCTATTCCCGATTTATCTTAGAAGAGTTGATTATAGTCCAGACAACTTCTCAAGGAAAAATACCAACTTGGGATACTCATTTTTTTTCTTAAATTCTGAGGAGTAATTTAAACTTATTGCAAACTTTTGCATATCTCTGAAATCAGTTCGGTTCAGTTCATTCACTCAGTCGTGTCCAACTCTTTGCGACCCCATGGACTATAGTACACCAGACCTCCCTGTCCATCACCAACTCCAGACAAAAAGTCATGCCCACTGAGTCGGTGATGTCATCCAACCATCTCATTCTCTATCGTCCCCTTCTCCTACTGCCTTCAGTCTTTCCCAGCAAGGCAGTCTTTTCATATGAGTTAGCTCTTTGCATCAGGTGGGCAAAGTATTGGAGTTTCAGCTTCAGCATCAATAGTGGTAGGGATTTCTCTTTTCTCTGTGTTTTCCTCCCCATAAACAGTGTTAGGGAGCAAAATTGAATTTAAAAAAAGAAGTCAGATGAAAAATATGTATGAAATGTAAGCTTATGAACTAAATGCAAAAAAGGTATATAAAACATTTCAATTTATTTCAAGGGTAGAGTTATAAATGAATATTTACTTTAGTGTATTTAAACTCCATGTTAATATGCCAAAAAGTGTCAATGGTGTAAGAAAAATCTATGACCTGATTTAGACCCAAACTAGAACTTAGCTTCAATATTTTAGAATTAGAAATGTAAGATTAGAGTCATTTTTTTTAAGTGGGTGACGTCAAGGTGAAAATTTATTTGGGTAAACTACCTCCAGTCATATTTACCAATAGGAGTTGAAATTTTATGTTGACACAAAAACCTTCACGTGGATGCATGTAGCTGCTTCTTTATAGTGGTCAAAACTTGGAAGCAAACGAATATACTTCAGTAGGTGCTGGGTAAATATACCATGCTATATTCAGACGATGGAATGTTATTCAGCACCAGAAATGTTTTGTCAGCTAATGAAATGTATGGAAGAAACTTGAATACATATCACTAAGTGAAAGAAGCCAGTCTGCAAATACTACACATTGTGTAATTCTGACTATGTGATATTCTGGGAAAGCCAAAACTATAGTGGTAGCCAAAAAAGTAGCAGTTGCCACTTCGGAATGGGGAAGTGAAAATGAATCTGCAGAGCATGGAGGGTTTTTTAGGGTCAAAATATTATTCTTTGCAATGACTGCCATAATGATGGATGCCTGTCATTATACATGTGTCTAAACTCATAGAAAGTACAAGCCCAACAGTAAATCCTAATGTAAACTATGCACTTTGGGTGATATGCTATATCAGTCTAGGTTCATCAGTTGTTACAAGTGTATCAAAATTGTGGGGGATGCAGATAAGTGAGGAAGGCTATGCATGTGTAGGGGTAAGGTGTATATGAGAAATCTCTATAATTCTCATTAATTTCCCTGTGAACCTAAAACTTCTCTAAAAATATTAATAAGAAATGACCAGTTTATTTCCCTCAGGTATCAAAAGGTTATATGCTGTTTCTAGTTATTTTATACTATAAAAATCTCTACAGAATAATGGAAAATAGTCAAATTACTGGTCTTTTATTAAGAGTATTTTCTCCTGCTGTTTCATGATTCTACGGTTAATTTATTCTGCACTTTTAAGAAACTGTTCCAAATGGCTTGCTGTGTGTTTTTGTGTGTGTGCTTTTTTTTTTTTTCTTTAAGAATAGAGAAAAGAAAGCTAAGACTACAAAACGTTAGACAACTACCTCCTAAGGGATGAAGTCACACTTTGTTTTTCACATGGTACTTAATGTTTTAATAGCTCTGTCATAATGGATCCTTAATTGGGTGTCCCTGAAAGGGAAACTGATTTCTGCTTAAAAAAAAAAAAAAAATGGATATATTTTTCACATATCCACTGATAGCTTTTCTCAGTGATACCATCAAAGCATACATTCTTGGAAGTGGAAAATTGAAATTCTTCTGTGCATATAAATGATATTTCAACTGGTTGACTGTAGAATAATGAGGGAACTTGTAAAACTCCATATGACAACACAGTGAGAGTGAGTGCTGACATCTGAGAATAAAATAATAAACAGCTCAACTTCAAATCTGAAAAAAAAATTGATGAAAGCACATTAAACCTTAAAATCCATATCCAAAAACTACAAGAAATTGCATACTGTGTTAGAGTGAATTATTTTCAGTAGTTGAAGGAAAACACATTATTGATACATTTATTAAGTATACAATGGTTAAACCCAATGTTTAAGTAGAAATTATCCAAATAACATTGTTCTTTAAGCTAGAGATAATCAAGTCAAATAGTCTTCTTTCTATAAATAGAATCACAACGCAACCAATTATTCTAGCCCAAACACTAGACATCTTTCTTGATTTCTCTCTTTCTCTCTCTTTCAGTATATAGTCAAATAGACTACTTTATCTATACTACTTCCAAAATTTAATTTTACCAGGTATCAACTTTTTCCAAACTGGTATCTTCTTTCATCTCAACTACCACCCTAGCATCTATAACAAAGACTGTTGGATCCAACGCCTCCAATATCTGTTCTCATTTTAGAGGTGTTGCCTTACCACAAACCCATTTTTTGTGACACCTATAAGATAATCCTCACTAAACTGAGGATGAGGTGAATGGGCCATGCACAGGCATCAGTAAATAGAAAAGTCTAAACCTCAGAATTAAGAGCTATTTTTGGAATAAGCCCTTTTCCTGTTGATGCCAGCACATGAAAAAGACTGGACATATATAGATCAAAGTGCTTCCCTGGTGGCTTAGTGGTAAAGAATCTGCCTGCCAAGGCAGGAGATGTGGGTTTGATCCCTGGCTTGGGAAGATCCCCTGGAGGAGGAAATGGCAACCCCCTTGAGTATAATTTGCCTGTGAAATCCCATGGACAGAGTCTGATGGGGTCCCAAAAGAGTCAGACATGACTGAGCAGTACAAACCTCAGAATTAAGAACTATATTGGTGTCCTTTTTGTGTTGAAAAGGAGTGGATGCATATAGATCAAAAGTCTAGTAAGATTTTGGAAATGTTCCATGGCTAAATAAATCAGATATCTGACTTGCCAAAATTAATGAACTTTAAAGCCACTCCTGGCTTTCCAAATTGGTGTTAGCAAGAAAAGAATCAGTAAATTGTTTTTAGACACCAACAGCTACTCCATGATGTGCTACAGATGTGGTCATAAAGAATAATGTGCAAGGAATTTTCTTCCTGTGAGCAAACTGGGGACTATGAAACCAAATTTTGAGAGTTCCTTTTCTATCCATTTAAGGAACTTGCTCTACTCTAAGGACTAAGATTTCAGCCTGAGTTTCTGCACAGCAGGTTTTTAATATTGATACGTAACAGTGACAACTATATGTATTCTATTTTTTGAACTTTTATGTTATGAAGATGACTTCTTTCCTGACACCCCATGAACTAACCCCTGCTAAACTTCATTTCTATTTTGAAATTATTTATTCATTTATTTAAAATCTGAAAAAGAATAGATATATGTATATGTATGATTGAATCACTTTGCTGTACATCTGAAACTAATGCATTGTAAGTCAACCATACTCAAATATAAGCAATTTTTAATAGAACTAAAAATACACATGTATAAAATTCAAAAAGCATTAAAAGTACAGTCAACAAATTATGGCAAATTTATCACACCCATATAACCCTTCCTAGATGTAAAGGATGATATATATGCCACTGAAATTCTTTTCCTGGGAGTGAAATATTTATCCCTTCAATTGCCAAGAGTGTTGGCTTCTCACAACTCACATCTCAGGGTCTCTTGGCCAAAAATTGCTGCCTTTTTTTTTAGGTTACACAGCCTCTTTAGAACACAACTTATCCAATGAACAGTTGACAAATGAGTTCAAAGGTCTAACACACTTGCCTTGAAAAGACAAATTTCAAAGGTTATCTGAACTCCAAAGCTCACCATTGGGGTCAGTTGAAGCTTTTGCATCTATTTTGCAAAAACGGGGGTGGGGGGGGAACAAACTACTTTTCTGTCCAAACCTACTTCTTTTGCTCCTTTTCCCAGGGACTCCTGGGAAAAATATATATTAAGGACTCCCAAGGAGTCCCTGGGAAAAATATATATTTTTTCCCAGGAGTCCCTGAATGCGAATTTCTACCTCAGAGTCTATTTCCAAGATAACCTGATCTAAGAGAGTTTGTAACAGAATTGATCCTAGAAAACAAAATTTAAAACAAGATTTTAGAAATGGATTATTTACTGGCCTCTGGGTAATGGGGACTCTAATTACAAGTTGTAGATAGAATACTGATAGCTTTGCATACTGTAGCAGTTCAACTTTTAAGACATACACTGAAGGATGAATTGGACTGGAACACTAATCAAAACAAATACACTGGTAGATACACCAACTTGAACATTTGAGACATTAGGGGAAAATAATAATTACAAAGTCTGTAGAATTGGATGGGACTGACCATGCATTGAAGAAAAACAAAGACTTAGGATGATTAATCACCAATTTAAGGTGAAGTGTAAGAGTCAGAGGGTCTTTTTGACATTATATAAAAAGATTCATTTACTGCAGCAAGAGGGCAAAAAAAGCTGCTCATCAGATCTGGGGACTTAATTATAGTGGTAGCATAGTTCCAGAAGAGAACAATGTTCAATAGCAGTGAGTCCTTTATGATAAGATCAGACCCTAATTGAGAAGGACTCAGCATAAAACATCTGAGTCAATATATTTGAAAAGTTCGATTGTCAAATTTCCCTAAATTCTCCGGGCCTAAAAAATTGACCCATTCCTTGTTAAAGGCTAGTGATCCTCCTTGTTTAAGTATAGTACAAAAGGTCTGTGTTAGATGTAATAAAGTACAAAAACCTCAGGATCTATCACCTTTAATCTGTACACCAGATCTGTAACTACTGTCAAGTCAACATAACCGAGCTGGAAAAATGCTGTAATTGTTAAAGGGGAAGTTGCAGAAATTGCTGCAGAAACTAGTCACAGACTAGAATGGGAGTATATGGATTTGGATTCTGATGGTATTGTATATGTGTCAGTGTGGGACATAAATTTGGATAAGGAAAAATTTATCAATTTGGAAGGCTTGTCTCATGATAAAAGATTGGTTAGCTTTTTATTGAAATAGAGTTGTACAATATTGCATTAGTCACAGGTGTGCTGCTTCATGTTTGATATTTGTATAAATTGTGAGATAATCACCATAATAAGTCTAGTAATTATCTGTCCCCATACAATGTTATTACAGTATTATTGACCATATTTCTTATGCTGTATTTTACATACCCATGGCATATTTATTGTATAACTGAAGGTTTGTACTTCCTAATCCCCTTCATCTATTTTGCCTCAACCCCCATCTCCTACTCCTCTGATAGCTGTGTGTTCACTGTAATCCATGAGTCTGTTTTCATTCTGTTTTGTTTGTTTTGTCTTTTAGATTCCATGTGTGTGTGTTAGTTGCTCAGTCATATCTGACTCTTTGGGCGACCCCAGGGGCTGTAGCCCTCCAGGGTCCTCTGTCCATGGAATTCTCCAGGCAAGAGTACTCGAGTGGGTTGCCATTTCCTTCTCCAGGGGATCTTCCCAACCCAGGGATCAAACCCGGGTCTCCTGCATTGCAGTCAGATTCTTTACCATCTGAGCCACAAGTGAAGTCCTTTAGATTCCATATATAAGTGATATCATACAGTATTTGTCTTTCTCTGTCTGACTTACTTCACAGAGTATATAAAAGGTATCTGACAAGGATCATAGGAATATAATTAACAAGTTGCTAAGATAGTTGGTTCTTGGAAGCTTGGGAGAAAAACAGGACCCATGCTATGAGATAAGGAAATTCCAAAATTGTCATGAGAAATAGTGGATAAAAAAGCAAAAGGCAATGTATGGCAAAACCAATACAATACTGTAAAGTAAAATTAATAAATAAAACTGAAAAAAAAAGATGCAAAAGGCTCAGATATGTGGCCAATTAGAAAATTAACCTTTTTCTATTAATAAAGCAGAAAATAAAATTACACTGTTGAGAGGGGCAGTAGAATTATTGAAAACCTTGAGGATTTTTTTTTTCTCTAGATCTAGGACTGATGGCAAGAGATACTTTTATGTGCTGATTTCTCTGACAACAGCAGAGATAATAAAAGTAATTGGGGACAAATTTCAAGTGGCTACAAGAAGAGTCTGACTCACCAAGAGCTATAAATATAGCTAATGTTTGAATATTATGTTCCTAGGGTCAAAATAGATGAGATACCAGTAATGGTACTGCTAAGTTTATACAAACAAAATAAATCAAGGATGAATATTAAAATGTTTAAGGCCATCTATCCCATTAAAATCAGTATTTGGAACTGAGCTTGCATGTGCATGCTCAATCGCTTTAGTCATGTTTGACTCTTTACAACCCCATATACCCTGGCCCACCAGTCTCTGTCCATGGGATTTTCCAGGCAGGAAAACTGGAAAGGGGTGCCACACCCTCCTCCAGGGGATTTTCCCAACCCAGGGATTGAAACTGTGTCTCTTATGTCTCCTGCACTGGAAAATGGATTCCCTCTGGAACTAAGCTAGTTCTCAGCTATAGAGGGTCTGAGTCTCTATGAGGAAGGATCTTGCAGTATCACAGCAAATATTTACAGTAATGATTCTGCTGGTCTCCCCCAAAAGAGACCTAAGGCCATTTAGGTTCAGATTATTATATAATGGGTAAAAAAGAATACTCAAATTTTTCAAGGGGTATTACACCAAGATCTGTGATGATACTGACTCTGGGCACTAAGTATCATCATATTCCCTTCATTAGATTGATTATATTTCAGGACCTTGGCTTAGTCTGGCTCACATGATGGTCATTTTCCTGGCTGATAAATATACAAAATATAGACATACTCAATAGCTGGCAGAATGCCCACATTGGTCTTTTTCTTTGTGAGTTAAGAGCTATTGTGGTGAGGAGGAGGTCAAGATGGTGGAGTAGGAAGATGCAAAGTTCACTTCCCTCCCCCAGTGAATACACTAAAATGACATGTATCAATACATATGGAGCAATTCTCACTGAAAATAATCTCAGTAAGACTCTAACACCTACAAGCAAGGTTGTGAGGAAGATCCACGCAGTCAAGCAGGAAGGGAAGAGACAGGTCATGTTGAAACCTGTGCTACTAGAGGGAACAAAGAAGAGGAGGCAGATTTCATGGACTTGAGGAGCTTCCCTGGGATGGGAGCAGCTGGAACACATATTGGGCATCCCATCCCTGGGGCCTAAAACTTGGAGGGCAGGTCCTCTTACCTGGTTTGAAAACCAGTGGTACTAACAGCAGGGCTGTAAGTAACCTAGCCTGTACTCTTGAGTTGACACACACTTGCCTACTTTGGAAACAAGGCAGAGGAAGCAGATTGAAACTGCCCAGGAATCTGACTACTTTCCTGTGAGAGTCACAGCCTGAGCTTCAGATGGCACCAAGTGTGGCTCCAACCCCAAATGCAGCAAGTGCAGCCTCACACTAGGAATAAGACTGTCCTTGCTGAGAAGGGTGTGCAGCTGTGGGAGATGGAATCTGCTTATACCCAGAACAGCATCCAAACTGGGAGAGGGCAGCCCAATCAGTATGTTTATGAAAGCATGAAGTACTGTTTTAATTATTGAGTTCTTATAGCATGTTTACAGTTTTTAGGAGGGGTTGCTACTCCTCAATGATTTTTCTTTACAGGGTTTTATTGCTTATGTTTGCTTGTTTTTGTTCTATTTAATTTTTAATATAAAGTTTGGTATGAGTTTGATCAGTTCCAAAAAATAAGGCTACAGGTACTATTTTGGTCTCAGATTATATTATATTATATACAAATTAAATGTATATTTTATACAAATTATACACATTTATATTATATACAAATGTATATTATATACAAATTAAATATATATATACATTATATATATATAACATGTATATAATATTAGATAAATACAGAACTATAAAAAGAAATTAACAAACCCACCTGAATAGAAGGAGTTTCCTTAAATATACCTTTCTCAATGATTGACAAATAATGCAAAACAAAAATAAACCCAAGTGTAAAGATATAGAAATTTCTATATACAATCAGTACTTGACCAAAAGTATATGTATACAACATTGCTCCAAGCAGTTATAAACTTGCATTCCCTTCAAATTCATTTAGAATATTTAGATAAATAAACTTATAGATATTTTTAAAAGAAACAATTTTAAAAGACATTGCTATCCTATGGACCACAGTATCTGACTAAATTAAATTAAGCAACATTCTTAAAGAAGTTATACTCAAAAGGTTTGCACTGCATATATAGAAAATAAAAATTGTATCAAGTACATATATAAAAACATCCTAAAATTAGTAAGGAGAAAAAAATAACCAGTTCCAAAATGGGAAAAAGATAGGAACAAGCGTTTCAAAGAAGAAAAAACACATAATTTCCAAAATTAACAAAAATATTAAATTTTATTATCAGTTATTGAAATGAAAACAAAACCCCAATGATATATGATTTTACTCTCATAAAAAAAAGAAAAACAGTTTGACCTTAATGAGTATGGTGGTCATATGAAACAAGTATTCCTACAAATCACTCGTAGTACAGCCATTTTGGAAAACAATTATTACAGTTAAAGATACACACATTATATGACTGGATGTTTAACTCAGAGATAGATCACACAGAAACTCTTACACATGTGTGATACGGATGGATACAAGAATGTAAATAACAGCTAGTTTTGTTCATAACAGAAAATATATATATTAACCAAAATCCCTAACAGAGAAGGAATAAATACTTGCCTCTGAATACAACAGAATATTCAGCTTGTATAAGGAGGCCTTACAAATAGCTGAGAAAAGAGAAGCGAAAAGCAAAGGAGAAAATGAAAGATATACACATCTGAATGCAGAGTTCCAAAGAATAGCAAGAAGAGATAAGAAAGCATTCCTCACTGATCAGTGCAAAGAAATAGAGGAAAACAATAGAATGAGAAAGACTAGAGATCTCTTCAAGAAAATGACAGATATGAAGGGAAAATTTCATGTAAGGATGGGCACAATAAAGGACAGAAATGGCATGGACATAACAAAAATATTAAGAAGAGGTGGCAAAAATACACAGAAGAACTATACAAAAAAGATCTTCATGACCCAGATAACCATAATGGTGTGATTACTCACCTAGAGCCAGACATACTGGAATGTGAAGTCAAGAGGGCCTTAGGAAGCATCATTACGAACAAAGCTAGTGGATGTGGTGGAATTCCAGTTGACCTAAAAGATGATGATGTGAAAATGCTGCGCTCAATATGCCAGCAAATTTGGAAAACTCAGCTGTGGCTACAGGACTGGAAATGGTCAGTTATCATTCCAATCCCAAAGAAGGGCAATGCCAAAGAACATTCAAACTACTGCGCAATTGTACTCATCTCACATGCCAGCAAAGTAATGCTCAAATCTCTCCAAGCCAGGCTTCAGCAATACATGGACCGTGAACTTCCTGATGTTCAAGCTGAATTCAGAAAAGGCAGAGGAACCAGAGATGAAATTGCAAACATCCGTTGGGTCATAGAAAAAGCAAGAGAGTTCCAGAAAGAACATCTGCTTCTGCTTTATTGATTACGCCAAAGCCTTTGACTGTGTAGATCACAACAAACTGGACAATTCTAAAGTGATGGAAATACCAGACCACCTTACCTGCCTCCTGAGAAATCTGTATGCAAATTAAGAAGCAACAATCAGAACTAGACATGGAGAAAGAAACTGGTTCCAAATTGGGAAAGGAGTATATCAAGGCTGTATCTTGTCACCCCACTTCTTTAACTTATATGCAGAGTACATCATGCGAAATGCCGGGCTGGATGAAGCACAAGCTGGAATCACGATTGTCAGGAGAAATACAGTAACCTCAGATATGCAGATGACACTACTCTTATGGCAGAAAACGAAGAGGAACTAAAGAGCCTCTTGATGAAAGTGAAGAGGAGAGTGAAAAAACTGGCTTATAATTCAGCATTTGAAAAACTAAGATCATGGCATCTGGTCCCATCATTTCATGGCAAATAGATGGGGAAACAATGGAAACTGTGACAGACTTTATTTTCTTGGGCTCCAGAATCACTGCAGATGGTGACTGCAGCCATGAAATTAAATGACACTTGCTCCTTGGTAGAAAAACTATGACCAACCTAGATAGCATATTAAAAAGCAGAGACATTACTTTGCCAACAAAGGTCCGTCTAGTCAAAACTATGGTTTTTCCTGTAGACATGTATGGATGTGAGAAAGTGACATCGCTTAGTCATGTCTGAGTCTTTGTGACCCCATGAACTGTAGCCCACCAGGCTCCTCCACCTATGTCATTTTACAGGCAAGAGTACTGGAATGAGTTTCCATTTCCTTTTCTGAGGGATCTTCCCAACCCTGGGATCAAACCCGGGTCTCCCACATTGCAGGCGGACACTGAGCCACCAGAAAAGCCCGATGGAAGTGACAGTTGGACCATAAAGAAAGCTGAGTGCTGAAGAATTGATGCTTTTGAACTGTGGTGTGGGAGAAGACTCTTGAGAGTCCTTTGGACTGCAAGGAGGTCCAACCAGTCCATCCTAAAGGAAATCAGTCCTGAATATTCATTGGAAGGACTGATGCTGAAGCTGAAACTCTCATACTTTGGCCACCTCATGCGAAGAGTTGACTCATTGGAAAAGACCCTGATGCTGGGAGGGATTGAGGGCAGGAGGATAAGGGGATGACAGAGGATGGGATGGCTGGATGGTGTCACTGACACAATGGATATGAGTTTGAGTGAAGTTCAGGAGCTAGTGATGGACAGGGAGGCCTGGTGCACTGCGATTCATGGGGTCTCAAACAGCTGGACACAACTGAGTGACTGAATTGAACTGAATATATATATGTGTGTATATATATATATATAGTTAAACTATATAGTTCATAGTTTATATATATATAAACTATATATATATATTTATAGTATATAGTTTATATATATATAGTTTATAGTTAAACTATATATATATAGTTTAAAATAAGACAAAATCAAATAACATGTGTGTATGTGTGTTTTAAAACTATAGAGAAATCTATGGAATGAATAATGCAAAATTCAGAACTTTGGTTACCTCATTGAAAAGGAGTGGGCATGTGGTAAGTTAATTCACACAGCAAATTTTTATTTGTTTAATTAATTGATTCTAATTGGAGGCTAAATACTTTACAATATAGTGGTGGTTTTTTCCGTACATTGACATAATTAGCTACAGATGTCCATGTGTCCTTCCATCCTGAATCCCCCTATCTCCTCCCCCACCACCACATCCCTCTGTGTTGTCCCAGAGCACCAGCTTTGAGTGCCCTGTTTCATGCATCAAACTTGCACTGGTCATCTATTTCACGTATGGCAATATACATGTTTCAATGCTTTTCTTACAAATCATCCCACCCTCGCCTTCTCCCACATAGTTCAAAAGTCTGTTCTTTACATCTGTGTCTCTTTTGCTTTCTTGCACATAGGATCGTCATTACAGTCTTTTTAAATTCCATATATATGTGTTAATATACGGTAGTGCTGTTTCTCTTTCTGACATATTTCACTCGGTATAATGGCTCCAGTTTCATCCACCTCATTAGAACTGACTCAAATGTGTTCTTTTTTATAACTAATTAATATTCCATTGTGTATATGTACCACAACTTTCTTATCCATTCATCTGCCAATGGACATCTAGGTTGATTCCATGTCCTAGATATTGTGAACATGCTGTAATGAACATTGGGGTACATGTTTCTCTTTCAATTCTGATTTTCTCGGTGTGTATGCCCAGCAGTGGGATTGCTGGATCGTATGGCAGTTCTATTTCCAGAGTTTTAAGGAATCTCCCCACTGTTTTCCATAGTGGCTGTACTAGTTTGCATTCCCACCAACACACACTGGAATTCAACTGTACTTTTAGTGCTCTAGTTTGTAAGCTTAATAATAATATTTTTATTTTGTTTTGTCTTATTATATAACATGTACAGACATATAAACTATATTATTTTGCATATATGATAGCATTAAAACAAGAAAGTTGGTAACATAAAAAAGAAACAAAAGCTCCCTGAAATTTTAACACCATTCCATTAATTTTGACATTCTTCTTTTATATAAAATTCTAGTTATAAATATGCAATTTTACATCTTGAAAATGTTAAAAAGCCACTTGAAAATACATACTTGTTCCTTTGTTGAAAATAAAATGCCTGCCAGATCAAATAAATTTGATTTTCAGCTATATTGGTATTAAACATTTCCCTTTCATACCAATATGTAAAGTTGTTCTAAATCTGCTTTCATGAACATGCCATTTGAGCTAATTACTTTATAGTAAATGCAGCTTTTAAATAATTGCTAAATCTTGGGAAATGCTTTCAATAATTGGCTAGGTTTTCATAAGCAAAACTTGCATCATTAAATTGAAGTTAAATACACATTTGAGACACTTGAAGTGTTAACATATCAGCATTTTAATAGCATAAGTGAAATGACTTGTAGAATTAATACCAAAAATAATTCAAACATCTTCAGAATTTTTTACATATTTTCTTTCATCTGAAAATTTTGTATGAACTTTCTATGTGTATTATGTCAGCTTATAATGAATGTGCTTCCCACTTATTAACATAACTTAATTTTAAAATATTGTTAATATCTCCTAAGGTACAAATTTCCAATTTCTGTGAGATATAGAAAATGAGATAGAAAGGGTTATTTTATGATGATATAAGTAAAAATCAGAGAAGAAGTAACAAAATATTGCAGACAGATTGATATATCTAAATGTTAAATTATTCATAATTAGAATTCATTGGTAATTTTTCATAATGATTTTATTAAAAGTTTTATAAATTTTATATAGTTGGGACAAAGAATGCACAGATCTAGTCTCCTTTTAAAAATTCTCTATTGCTTTACCTCTTGTTTGTGCTTATATATGAATTTTTAGCATTTATTTTTTAGTCAGATTCCAAAAAGTATTTGGAATATAGATGGAAGGATAGATAAAGATAATTTCTTAAGCATAATACTTTCCCTTTGGTTAATTTTTGTTCTTGCTAAAGATGAAAACATTTCTAAATCTCATGCTCAAAATGGATTAAACTGTCTAAGTTTATCAAAAAAATATATATTTCATAAAGAAATGAGGAAGAAATGGTTATATTACATATTGCATATGCATAAATGCATAAACATATATTTTAAACATTTCTTTTCTTCCACTGGAATCCCTTTTCCCTGCCCAACTGACTCCACCTGTCTTCTTTACTTATATCCAATAGGCCTTGAAGAAAACATTTCTGCTCTTCTCAAAAATTAATCTTAAAGTTACAATTAAATAATTAGTTACATGAAGAAAAATTTCTCTCCAAAAATTTCCCTGGAGCACTTGGCCAACACAAGAATGTGTGGGAAATATTTTAAGGCTTAAAAAAATAAGATTTTTCTCTAATTTTGAGATTTGTATGTGCAGACATACACACCCTAGTTACTAGGTCTTCGTAGTCTGTAACTGTGAAGTTGAATCTGGCCTGTGTAGCTCCACACTGTATTAAATCTCAGAGGCAGAGTTTAGAGTGAAATAGAAAAGAACAGCTTTACTACTTTGCAGGCAAAGAGGGCCACAGCAAGGGAACGCCCTCAAAACTGTGTGTCCCAACCCAAGGGTCTTTTTAAAGAGATTTATATTCAAGGTGTGAGGCTGCTGATAAGGATCAGGGAGCTCCCAGGGTCCATGGTCCACATTCCTTTAATCCAGATATCTCTTGGTGTCAGGTGGTGAAGGGTGAACTCTGACCTTCTCTGTAATGAAGAGTGATTCAACAGTCTTTAACATCTTCCATTTGTTGGGAGTTTTAGGTCTGCAGAATAGCTCAAAGATATTGCTTTGTATATAGCTTGAGGGAGAACCAGGACCCTGCCCCCAATGCAGTGCTATTGTTTCTCGACTACTCCTCCCTTTCTTCTGCATTCCCTTCCTTCCCTGATTCATTGGAACCTGCCATTTTGCTTCCCTCGTAGCTCAGACAGTAAAGAATCTGCCTGCAACGCAGGAGACATGGATTCAATCCCTGGGTCAGGAAGATCCCCTGGAGAAGGGCACGGCAACCCACTCCAGTATTCTTGCCTGGAGAATCCCATGGATAAAGGAGCCTGGCAGGCTACGGTCCATGGAGTCCCAAGGAGTCAGACACGATGGAAACAACTAAAAGTTTCACACACTTCTACACCTTGGAATTCAGGGAAAGGGACACAGAAAAGCTTTTGTGTCCAGGAGGCTCACAGTGTCTTGTTTGGTTTCAACTGTGCTCTTTACACATGGAACTATCCACCTCATAACTATATTGTCAACTCCAATACATTGGGTTTGGCAATATGTAGATGTGTGGAATAAATATGAGAAAGACAAAAATGAGCCTCCAGCTGTGATTCCTTCTCAGTGCTGTGACAAAATGGAATGTGAATGATGTTTGACCCACATATATGATTAAGCACACTTGAATAGAACCAGCCTCCTTCCATGTTTGGAACTGGGCAGTCTTAAAGAGATGGCCTCTTATGTTTGACTCTACAACTCTATTACATATTTATACCCTCTTTTACTCAATTATTTCTCCTTTCTCTCTGCGCTGAGTCAAATTCACACTGTTTCTCCCTCATGAGCCTATGCCTTCTCCAGCAGATCTTCCAGATCTGGGAATCAAACCGGGGTCTCCTACATTGCAGGCATAATCTCTACCAGCTGAACTACCAGGGAAGTCCTTATGAGGTACAATCCATCTCTATTCTCTCATCAAAATTTCCTTTGCCTGTTTCTAACTTGAACTCTTTTCTTTTTAATTAATTTATTTATTTTAATTGGAGGCTAAACTGAAAGAAGAGTCTGTCAACTACAGATTGGCACTTGCCAAGAGTATTTGAACAACAAGGGCATTTGCCATCTGTCTCTGCAAAGATTCAACCCTGTGCTGTTGCATCTGCTGACCTTTAATATCCCCCGAGAGGAGTTCAGGTTGAAGAGTGAGGAACTCTGCTCCAGGGAAACTGGTGGAACAGGTCTTTAGATGGTTAGATATTTTCAGGAACTGATTTCATGATCCCAATCCTTGCATCTGCTCATGTCTATAAAAGCACTAAATCCCTTCATGATGACATCAGCTCCTTGTGACTAGCTGAAACCTTTTGTAAAATAAGCACTTGATTGCACTGAACTCCCCCTTCACCAAAATCTTATATGTTTACTTTCCACCACTACCTCTTTGAAACAGTCTCTTAGAGCTCTCTGAGGTGCTGTCTCCCAGGCTCCTCAGATTGCGCCAAATAAAACTGAACTTGCACTCATGTTGTACATCTTTTTTAGTTGACAAGTCTCAGTTCAGAATTGTACACTAGATGTGTTTCTTACTTCCTTTAATGAAGAGATGGCAATTCTGCCTAGATGGTTACATTCCAGGACAATGTAGATAAAACCATGATCTATTGTTGAAGTGGCACATATATTAATGTGCTATATTATTAAGGTAATGGCAAATATTAATTTACAGTGTTATTTCTATTTACATAGTCAAATATAATTTCAATCTACTTTGGAATCTTTCAACTTACCTCTGATGTCTGCATTCATTCAGATTAAAATAGTTGTGTCATACTTTCCTTGTTCGGCAAAACAGCTCCATTCTATGAAAATTTGTGCGTGTTTTAGAGGTTATTTTATGATTATATGTTCATAATTTTTCCATAGAAAATATAAGTTCTGAATATATTGGATGAGTGATGCTAAAGCTGAAACTCCAGTACTTTGGCCACCTCATGTGAAGAGTTGACTCATTGGAAAAGACTCTGATGCTGGGAGGGATTGGGGGCAGAAGGAGAAGGGGACGACAGAGGATGAGATGGCTGGATGGCATCACTGACTGGATGGACGTGAGTCTGGGTGAACTCTGCGAGTTGGTGATGGACAGGGAGGCCTGGCGTGCTGCGATTCATGGGGTCACAAAGAGTCGGACGCGACTGAGCGACTGAACTGAACTGAAAGATAATCCAAAGAAAAAAGAGGTTTGCTATAGATTTCAAACCTTTAGGAGAGTTAATTGAGTGCCCCGAGACTATCGGGGTTTCCTGTGAAGTGAAAAATGAAATGAGCCAACAGGGCTTTGCTCATCCCTTCTACCCTTTCTTTATCCAGAAAATTTTCTATCTGAATTGGACTCTTGTGAAAAATTTCATTTGAGAAATCTTTACAAATGTGAAAACACTGAGTCAGTGGTGTTGGAGAAGACTCTTGAGAGTCCCTTGGACTGCAAGGAGATCCAACCAGTCCATTCTGAAGGAGATCAGCCCTGGGATTTCTTTGGAGGGAATGATGCTGAAGCTGAAACTCCAGTACTTTGGCCACCTCATGCGAAGAGTTGACTCAGTGGAAAAGACTCTGATGCTGGGAGGGATTGGGGGCAGAAGGAGAAGGGGACGACAGAGGATGAGATGGCTGGATGGCATCACTGACTGGATGGACGTGAGTCTGAGTGAACTCCGGGAATTGGTGATGGACAGGGAGGCCTGGCGTGCTGCCATTCATGGGGTCTCAAAGAGTCGGACACGACTCAGCGACTGATCTGATCTGAAAAAAAAAAAAAAAAAAAAAAAAAAACCAACAAGCTTAGAAGCCTTAAAGCTATGGTGACTTGAGCACCCTTTATGGTCTCAGCTGCATGCCTGATGCCTAACCTAACAATACTCTTGACAACAGGCAGTGGGTATGATTTTGTGGACTGCTAGTTCAGCAGTGGAACTCTGTTACCCAGCACTTAATTTTTTGTTTTCATTGTTTTTAATGTTTTTTGTTTTTATTTAACAATCCTGTTTCAAACAGTGTTGGACTCTACAACAGCATCCTTTCGATGTGACTGTATTCCTTGGCTATACAGTCATTGAAAGCACGATGAGTAAACACCTAAAGCAAATAAGATCAGTGAGAGACTCTTGTTTGGGTAAGAATTAAATCTGAAAGTAGGATTACATGACTCTGGTTGTGGGAAGTGGAGGAATACATTTACTAGGAAACAGTACCTCATTTTAAGCCTGCATCCCTATCAGGACTGAAGCTTTACGTTGTGCGAGTTCAACGTGCGAGTTTGAATAGACCCAGGATGTTATTACCACCTTTGGCCAGCAGATGGCAGTAAAATATTTCCTTTTTAAAAAAGCACTATGGTCTAATTAACGCAAGTTGTACAGGGTAGATTGTTACTGCCAAGCAGAGAATGGATCAATTTTTTTTTTTTTAACCGTGATAAATGTTTATTAAATGAATGGATGCACTAAGTGTCAATTAAAAGCAAATGGTAAATTGTTACAGATGAAATAAAGTGAATGATTCTAGACTTAATATTAAGACTGTGGTGGCCTAAATTTTTAAAATCCTTGTTTCAGTCCATATTCCACTGCTTGTGAAAAGCTGAACTCATTCTAAATCTATACCTTGGCAAAATATTCTGAGAAGTGAGAAGCTGGCACGTGTTGGCATGGATACCTAACATCCATACCGTTTCCCTTTGACAAGTTATTAACAGAAATGTTTCACTGAATCTGATGGGCTTTGCTTTACTGAAGAATTTCCTGCCAAACATTTCTTTTCTGTCACAGGGCCAGCTTAAATGGTCGATTGGTGCTCTTGCTTCAATCTCTCTCATTTCCTCTATTCAACAAGATGGAAATTTCACACACTGCACTTTGAAAAAATTATTAAACATTTACTAAGTGCTTATTTCGGAGAAGACAATGGCACCCCACTCCAGTACTCTTGCCTGGAAAATCCCATGGACGGAGGAGCCTGGTAGGCTGCAGTCCATGGGGTCGCTAAGAGTTGGACACGACTGAGCGACTTCACTTTCACTTTTCACTTTCATGCATTGGAGAAGGAGATGGCAACCCACTCCAGTGTTCTTGCCTGGAGAATCCCAGGGGCGGGGGAGCCTGGTGGGCTGCCCTCTACGGGGTCGCACAGAGTCGGACACGACTGAAGTGCAGCAAGTTCTTATTTTATTCTTTTCCTTCCATTTCCCCTAACACTAACCTAATCAAACTCTCCTTGTTTTAATCATCTTTCTCAAAGGATTATGGTCTGAGCTTTCTTTCTCTAGCTCTTCTACTTTCTACCCATTTAATTAGCTGCAAGTAAATTACTTTTTCTGATGTAAGGTCCTGTGATTGTGATTTCTCTCACCTGTTTGTTTTTGGAAGGAGGGTAATTTGGGGAATATTGTGACAACTATCTTATTGTAAATGTCCAAAGTTTTTAGCTTCTCTTTCTATATGATTCATTTTTCCTCTGTGTGTGTTGAGTGTGTGTCTATGTATGTCTGTATGTGTGTGTGTGTGCATGTGTGTGAATTCCAAAAACTTCAAGAACTATGCTGCTATTGCCTCCATACTCTCAGAATCCTCTCAATTATATAGTGGAATGTTTTTATATCTATTGACATTTTACAGCCATTCATTGATATTTCTATTCCAGAATCGATCCTTCATTATTAGCACATGCAATCAGATATATGGAAATATATATACAAAATAGTAATGTTAGTTACGAATTATGGAAATTTATAATAGA
This sequence comes from Bubalus bubalis, assembly GCF_019923935.1. Taxonomy (NCBI): domain Eukaryota; kingdom Metazoa; phylum Chordata; class Mammalia; order Artiodactyla; family Bovidae; genus Bubalus; species Bubalus bubalis. The sequence continues at coordinate 92,873,780 of NC_059158.1, read as the reverse complement.
TAACATTGTAAGTGATTTTTTACCTTCTTTCTTTATGAATTTGGGGTCACAAAGAGTCGGGCACAACTGAGCAACTGAACATGAGTGACTGTAGTTCATGGGGTCTTTCTGCAGCACGCCAGACTTCCCTGTCCTTCACTATGTCCCAGAGTTTGCTCAAACTCGTGTCCATCAAGTTGGTAATGCTATCTAACCATCTTATCCTCTTGTCCCCTTCTCCTCTTGCCCTCAATCTTCCCCAGCATTAGGGTAATTTCCAATGAGTCAGCTCTTCGCATCAGCTGGCCACAGTATTGGAGCTTCAGCTTCAGCATTAGTCCTTCCAATGAATATTCAGGGTTGAATCAAAATTTAGATATACTTATTTAGAAAAAAACTTGGAGAATTGGTTATCACTACTGTGGTTAAAAAAATGAAAGACTTTCCTATGCCTACTCAGTAACGCACCAAAAAAAGAAAAAATAGAAAAGGTATAAAGAACTCAAGGAAAGTTGAAAAGTTTTATAATAAAACATGATACTATTACAAACAAGTAAAAATGTAGTGTCATTTTATTCAGTCATTAAAGATTAAAGATTCATTTCAATTTGAGACTTAGCACTTTCCTCTTTTGAATGATATACATTTAATGACAAAGATTATATTTCACTTTATTACAGATCAGTGTTTGGTATTGCTATAAATAATGCTCAAATGATCTTTAGCTGTGATTTATTCATCTTAATTAGTATAATCAACCTATAAACACAGGTCATTTAAGGTTGGCCTATCAGTCCAGTTCAGTCACTCAGTCGTGTCCAGCTCTTTGCGACCCCATGAATCACAGCACGCCAGGCCTCCCTGTCCATCACCAACTCCTGGAGTTCACTCAGACTCACGTCCATCGAGTCAGTGATGCCATCCAGCCATCTCATCCTCTGTCGTTCCCCTTCTCCTCCTGCCTTCAATATTTCCCAGCATCAGAGTCTTTTCCAATGAGTTGACTCTTCGCATGAGATGGCCAAAGTACTGGAGTTTCAGCTTCAGCATCATTCCCTCCAAAGAAATCCCAGGGCTGATCTCCTTCAGAATGAACTGGTTGGATCTCCTTGCAGTCCAAGGGACTCTCAAGAGTCTTCTCCAACATCACAGTTCAAAAGCATCAATTCTTTGGTGCTCAGCCTTCTTCACAGTCCAACTCTCACATCCATAGGTTGGCCTATACTTTTAGACAAATAATCAATGCTGTAACCTTAAAGCCTAAAGTAATTGCAAATCTGAAAATGGTCAAGAGGTAGAGGGAGTGGAACGGATGTGAAATATACAAGCGCCAAATCCTTGGATAACATAGTGGTTCACATACACAGACTAAAGATTTAAAATACATGTTTAAAAATATATTTAAAATACATGTTTAAAGGTTTAAAAATACATGTTAAAGGTTTAAAATTTAATTAAAATTTAATTTAATTTAAAATACATGTTTAAAGGTTTAAAAATACATGTCCAAGTATTTTACTCATAGAGAAAAGTAACAAATAGGGAAACTAAATGTCTGCCTGAGCATGCTGGGAAGATTGAAGGCAGAAGGAGAAGGGAACAACAGAGGACGAGATGGTTGGATGGCATCACTGATTCAATGGAAATGAGTTTGTGCAAGCTCCGGGAGATGGTGAAGGACAGGGAAGCCTGGTGTGCTCCAGTCCATGGGGTCATAAAGAGTTGGACACAACTGAGTGACTGAACAACAACAATGTGAGACAATAAATCCTGTTTACTTAGGTATATCCAGAAGAGTTAAAACATAGTATCTAGAACTTAATGAAAAATCTACAGAAGAACTAAAAACAGAAATGATATAAGATGCTAATCTTAGAAAATGAGACCAAGAATGAGTTATTTTGTTTTAGTATTTTATACAATCCTTTATTATCACAACTTTCAGCATATTCATGTTATTTTTATACTGAAAAATTATTTTTTGGAAGAATACCAATTTTGACTTCTGAGGCATTATATAAAAGTGTTTTAGTATGAAATATTTCATTTAAAAGGGCTTCCCTGGTGGCTCAGTTATAAAGAATCCACCTGCCAATGTAGGATACATAGGTTCAATCCTTAGGTCAGGAAGACCTCCTAGAGAATGAAATGGAAACCCACTCCAGTATTCTTGCCTGGGAAATCCCATGGACAGAGCCTCGGGAGCTACAGTTTGTGGGGTTGCAAAACAGTTAGACGTAGCTTAGTGACTAAACAACAACAAATTTAATTTAAAATTTCTTTCCTTTTCCATTCTGATATAGTTCAAAGGTATTTTTACTTAAGTTTTGCTAACTATTTAAAGCAATATACTATGAATGTAAACAACTTACATGATTTTATAATTTGCCAAAATAAATGACTTTACAACATCTCATAGAAAACTGAATGGTACAAAACCTAAAAAGAATATGTAATATTTGAAAAATAACACAGATAACACTGATGAAGAGTGAAGGAACACTTTCTAATAAAAATGTAATTTCATGATTCAATGAAATTTTTAACAACAGTTGAGTAAATCAGAAGAAATTTTATGAATATATTATTATTTTGTAAATTCTATTTATTACTCAAAATACATGCAAAATCATAGAAATCTGATGTATTTTTAACATTTCTGTAACAATCACCTATCTTGCAAAAAGTTCATCAAATTCTTAATTAATAAGTATTTACTCCTTTCAGTTAAACAAAATAAAGTTCAAATTGAAGAAAAAAATTATCCACTAGCTCATATTAATATTTTTCTGTCGCTGTTCAGTCAGTAATGGGTCCAGCTCTTTGCGACTCCATGGACTGCAGCATGCCAGGATTCCCTGTCCTTCACTATCTCCCGAACTTTGCTCAAACTCATGTCCATCGTGTTGGTGGTGCCATTCAACCATCTCATCCTCTTTCATTCCCTTCTCCTGCCCTCAATCTTTCCCAGGATCAGGGTCTTTTCTAGTGAGTCTGTTCTTTGCATCAGGTGGCCAAAGTACTGGAGTTTCAGCTTCAGCATCAGTCCTTCCAATGAATATTCAGGACTGATTACCTTTAGGATGGACAGGTGGGATCTCCTTGCAGTCCAGGGGACTCTCAAGAGTCTTCTTCAACACCACAGTTCAAAAGCATCAATTCTTCAGTGCTCAACTTTCATTATGGTCCAACTCTTACATCCATATATGACTACAGGAAAAACCATAGCTTTGACTAGACAGACCTTTGTTGGCAAAGTAAAGTCTCTGCTTTGCAATGTGCTGTCTAGGTTGGTCATAGCTTTTCTTCCAAGGAGCAAGCGTCTTTTAATTTCATGGCTGCAGTCACCATCTGCAGTGATTTTGGAGCCCCAAAATATAAAAGTCTCTCATTGTTTCCATTGATTCCCCATCTATTTGCCATGAAGTGATGGGACTGGATGCCATTATCTTAGTTTTTTGAATGTTGAATTATAAGCCAACTTTTTCACTCTCTTCTTTCACTTTCATCAAGAAGCTCTTTAGTTCCTTGCTCTCAAAACACCACTTTACCTCTCTACTATGACTCACAATATATAACCCCAGTCTAATCACAATGGTGTGATCACTGACCTAGAGCCAGACATCCTGGAATGTGAAGTCAAGTGGGCCTTAGAAAGCATCACTACGAACAAAACTAGTGGAGGTGATGGAATTCCAGTTGAGCTATTTCAAATCCTGAAAGATGATGCTGTGAAAGTGCTACACTCAATTTGCCAGCAAATTTGGAACACTCATCAGTGGCCACAAGACTGGAAAAGGTCAGCTTTCATTCCAATCCCAAAGAAAGGCAATGCCAAAGAATGCTCAAACTACCAAACAATTGCACTCATCTCACATGCTAGTAAAGTAATGCTTAAAATTCTCCAAGCCAGGTTTCAGCAATATGTGAACTGTGAACTTCGTGATGTTCAAGCTGGTTTTAGAAAAGGCAGAGGAACCAGAGATCAAATTGCCAACATCCGCTGGATCATGGAAAAAGCAAGAGAGTTCCAGAAAAACATCTATTTCTGCTTTATTGACTATGCCAAAGCCTTTGACTGTGTGGATCACAATAAACTGTGGAAAATTCTGAAAGGGATGGGAATACCAGACCACCTGATCTGCCTCTTGAGAAATCTGTATGCAGGTCAGGAAGCAACAGTTAGAACCGGACATGGAACAACAGACTGGTTCCAAATAGGAAAAGGAGTACGTCAAGGCTGTATATTGTCACCCTGCTTATTTAACTTATATGCAGAGTACATCATGAGAAACGTTGGACTGGAAGAAATACAAACTGAAATCAAGGTTGCCGGGAGAAATATCAATAACCTCAGATATGCAGATGACACCACCCTTATGGCAGAAAGTGAAGAGGAACTAAAAAGCCTCTTGATGAAAGTGAAAGTGGAGAGTGAAAAAGTTGGCTTAAAGCTCAACATTCAGAAAATGAAGATCATGGCATCCGGTCCCATCACTTCATGGGAAATAGATGGGGAAACAGTGGAAACAGTGTCAGACTTTATTTTTCTGGGCTCCAAAATCACTGCAGATGGTGACTGCAGCCATGAAATTAAAAGAACCTTACTCCTTGGAAGGAAAGTTATGACCAACCTAGATAGCATATTCAAAAGCAGAGACATTACTTGGCCAACCAAAGTTCGTCTAGTCAAAGCTATGGTTTTTCCTGTGGTCATGTACGGATGTGAGAGTTGGACTGTGAAGGCTGAGCACCGAAGAATTGATGCTTCTGAACTGTGATGTTGGAGAAGACTCTTGAGAGTCCCTTGGACTGCAAGGAGATCCAACCAGTCCATTCTGAAGGAGATCAGCCCTGGGATTTCTTTGGAAGGAATGATGCTAAAGCTGAAACTCCAGTACTTTGGCCACCTCATGGGAAGAGTTGACTCATTGGAAAAGACTCTGATGCTGGGAGGGATTGGGGGCAAGAGGAGAAGGGGACGACAGAGGATGAGATGGCTGGATGGCATCACTGACTTGATGGACATGAGTCTTAGTGAACTCCAGGAGTTGGTGATGGACAGGGAGGCCTGGCATGCTGCGATTCATGGGGTCACAAAGAGTCGGACACGACTGAGCGACTGATGTGATATGATCTGATTCCCAAGAAAAACACCAGATAAACCCCAAAGGTAGGAAATTCTACAGAACTTCACCAGTACTCCTGAAAACTAAAACTAACAAAGTCACTAAAAGCAAGAGAAGTTTCTAAAACTGGCATAATCAGAATGAGTCTAAGATGTCTCCAAAAAATCCTTGAACCAAAAGTGAAAACTAAGAAAATCTGAAAAACTATGGACTTTAGTTAACAATGTTGTGTCAATACTGGTTCATTAACTGTTAAAAGAGTACTACACTGAAGTAATAGGGGAAACTGTGCATGGAATATATGGAGACTCTGTTTTCTTCACAAATTTTATGTAACTCTGAAGCTGTTCTAAAATTATGATTGTTTTTAAAAAGTCATTCAAAACAAAATTGAGAGTGGCATAATTTTATGTAGTCATCATATTTTTTCAAAAATATTTCTTTTTAAAGGAAATATTATCTATATTTAGGAGACTGAAATGTGATTTTAAATGGTCTAACTGGTTCACTAATCACATCTCTGAAATTCATTAAGCTTCCCACCCGTGTACAAGGAATGGCTGCATATATAGGCACTAACCAGCTGGACCTTTTCATGGCAATCTACTCAGGTTAGCCATCTTGAAATCAATGGCTACTCATGACTACTGATTAGGTGGCAATGATCAGTGTTGAAGAATAAAAGTGTCAGTAAGGACTGAATTGGCTGTGTTGCAGGTTAGTTCGGTTGGTTCTGTGGAAAGTTTATTTCAGGTAGTAAATCTGCAGAGGTTTTCTTATTGGCAATTAGATTTGAAAAACTACAATCAATGCTGTCATTCCTATTAGCTACTTTAAATTATCCATTCCTCTACAACCTTTAGAATACTGTTTGTTAAATGCTACATGTTCTCCTGGAAAAAAATTTTCTGTTTAGATTGAATGGTCCTTTTGATTAGAGCACTAGGGTTTACTTGTTTAAAGCAATTATAGAAAACATACACCCTGTTGCAGACATTGTAGTCTTACCAGTCAAGGAACTAGCATGACCTTCAAGAAGGAAAAAATGAAACAAAAAAGTAGAAGAAAATGTTTTTATTAGAATGCAAGGATTTTTAAGATACTGGTAATTTTATAATAATGTCAAAAATTCTACCATCTTCCTATGCTTACCCATCACTAAAATTTAGCCAACACTTGCTCCTCACACACAGTGAAATTTTACAAGTTTCATGCTTCACATCTGTACATCTCAGCTAGCTCACACATGAGTTGGAAATATATTTAGAGTACCCTCTCCTGTCTTAAGTTATGTTGATCCCACCCTGTTATAAAACCAGAAGCTGAGAGGAGTAAGAAATGGTACAAGAATAAAAATCTTTTTCATCTCGAAGATTTAAGATGTCAAAACACTGAATTTTGCTAACATCATAAACAATTGACTAACTCTAGGAAAAGAGCATACACTAAACACTATAGTAGTTCGCATCATCCAATAGTAACACACTATGAAATATTATTTGCCATCTTTCAAAAAATATTTTTTTTCATTACCATGAAATACAGCTCTTAAGCCCTATGAATGAAATTCATACCTTGAAGTAATTTCTTCAGGCTCTACTAGATGGAGCCAGAGTATAAAAAATATGTCCATGTTAGGCTCTGCAGTCTAAAGATTCTTAAGCTAAAACAGCTTTACTAGCATCATAAAGCAAAGGAAAATGATAAGAAACAGAATTTTTAGTTTTAAAGCTGTTTACTAGAATCAGAATCATGGTTCATTCACATTTTCTTTTTTCTGAAAAATTCTGTATATATAAACCTTAGGTGAGATTTTTTTTTCTAGAGTCTTTCATTATCTAAATTTCAGATGTTTTCCACCTATATTCTAAAATCATTAGTACTATATAACCATTATTTAAAAAGTATACAAAAAATCCAGTTTACTCTAAAATTTTAAAATATAGTTACTTTCATTTTTTGCAAAAAGAGAAAAAAGAGGAAAATGACAGTGAAAGAAATGGTGAGGCATGTTATAAAACCAGAGTAGTTAATGATAATGTAAAAAGATAAAGACAAAGAAGAAATGTGAACATTATCAGTTTTATCTATTCTTTTACATCTTTTTCTTTAAAAAAAAAATCTGTTCCCTGTATCATGTCATTGGATTTTCTATGTCTAGATTAGTTAACAATGTACAGTCTCCTTTTGTTTTTCAAACAACTAATTTTGGCTCGTGTCTACATTGTCAATTAAGAGAATCCAAAAAGCAAAACCCAAAATATTAAATGAGTGTTTTCTATTTTTAGTTTTTCTATTCCAGGAATAATCTTATTTCAATATCATTGAAAGTCATAAAATTTTAATGTACAAATAAAACTGAAGCTAAAATATCATTTTTAAAAACTTTATCCCAAAGATATAGCCTAAAATGTCAATCATAAAAAAAGATAATTTTTTGGCAAACTGATAACACTTTGTTCGCTAACATATTTATTCATGTAAATGAAGAAAGTACCCTTGAGATATTTGGCAGATGATTGAATTTCAGAATGACAAAGTACCTGCTTGACTAAGTATTTCACATTTATAAAGTTTACTTTGTCAGTTCTTTTAGCAAATCTTTTGTATCTGGTTATATATTACCAACTTTTCCAGATAAAGTAAATAACAGCTGGTTGAATAATGAAAATTTTGTCCAATAGGCATTCTTTTTTTTATCCTTGAAACCAAATATGTTTCTTTTCTGATTCTACCTAATCAACCTAGTTGTTTAGTAATGTGTAAGCATATCCTTTATGGGCTTCCCTGGTAGCTCAGTGCTAAAGAATCTGCCTTGCCAATGCGGGAGATCTGGGTTCGATACAGGAGACCCAGTTCAACCCCTGGTTTAGGAAGATCCCCTGGAGAAAGAAACAGAAACCCACTCCAGTATTCTTGCCTGAGAAATCCTATGGACAGAGGAGCCTGGAGGGCTACAGCCCATGGGGTCACAAAAAAGTCAGATACAATTTAGCGACTAAACAACAACCACCACAAAGCGTATCCTTTACAGATGAGCTGGGCCTATCACTTGAATCATGGAAGGAGGGGTCTGTAACATACAGGTTGCCACACAAAAATGCAAATAATCAGTATTAACAATTTAGTCAAATAACAGTGCAGGTCAGGTTTCAAAAAAAAAAAAAATCAGAAAGTTAAACATGTTTTTGGAAATACGTTGAAAAAGAAACCAGTTGTTTTGTTGTTTTTTCTACATTTTAATTATTTAAATTAAGGTTGTGTTGCTGTGACCATAGAAAAGTTTAGGTGAGATAAATTGTAAATGGAACAGTGACTAGTTACTACTTTAATAAACAAGTAAAAGAGAGGCTGTGATTCTTTAGAATATCTTAATATGTAATTCTTATTAAGATTTTAGAAGCTGAATGTGATTGTAGTAAATATTTATAAAATACGCTAGTAGGTTATCAGCCAGTTTTTCATTCTTGTGAAATATTTGTAGACATGAATTGACATGTACCAAAGGAAAAAGAGAAAATTAAGGCTTACAGTGGCTGGCAGATCTTTTGGAATGATGATTTCTAAGAACACCTTGAATGAATAAGTCTTCCAAAATAATTGAAATTCTTTGTATACATTATTTGTCAAGTAAAAGTTGTAGAGATTTAAAGCTATTAAAGTAGCTCAGAAAAAATAAATTCTGCCAATTCATACAATTAGATAATTCACTAGTAAAGTTATATGTTTTTTTAGAATGATTTGATTATAATCAATATAGAAAAAAAGAGGAGGGGGAGGACTGAAGACAGCAGAAGGAAGAAAAAGTAGAGAAAGTAGTGGGCAGTATCTAACATATAAAAGGAGTCTCCTGATTTTAATTGCTGATTTAATGAAGATCTTTGATACCCTCAATTCAGTTTACAAATGATTTCAAAGAAAACGTCATGAAATACAATAGGTATGCACGTAACACTGCTTTTGTACCATGTGATATATCTCCTTTTATAATCATTGATTTTTATTTTTAACTGAAATTAAGGATGCAAATTCTCCGAATTCTGCTCTCATTAGTGTTGTTAAGAGAGAGTATATGTATTTTGTTTATTTTTTTGTGTTATTTTGTTTGTTGCTTTTAAATTTTTTCATACAACCTAGTGTGAACGTCTATACATGATACTTTTAACTTGCTGTCACCTATTCTTTTACCAATAATGTTGAATCAGAATATGCAACTATTGGAAATAAGTAGGTAAATAATCACAAGATGCTAAAAATTATTTCTTATGTGATGTTTAAGCAGAAGCATATTTTACTGTGTGCTTTTAATATAGTGTAGTTACTTTGGTGGAGAATACCAATGACATATGTTAAAACTTCCAAAAAAAGTGTGTATATAGAATGCCCCCTTCTTTAACAAAATATAATTTTGTCTTCTTAATCTATCAAAAAGGAAGGAGAGTCAATATTAGCTTATTGTTATTAAAATATGAATTATTTTTACTAACAAACTAAAAATACGTGTAGGTTTCCATAGCAGCAAGCAGCACATTTTTATGTTCTAAGAACTGTATCAACAATTGACAAAATTTTGGAATATCATCTAAAATTTAAGGATTGGAATTTAAGTTTTTTTCTTCATGAAAGGGAAAAATAGACTACAATATAATTAGCAATTACTGAGTTGGGATAAAATGGGGAATATTATGTTTATACCATTCCTTGCTGCCATTTTGGTCATGCTGCTGCTGCTGCTGCTAAGTCGCTTCAGTTGTGTCCGACTCTGTGCGACCCCATAGACGGCAGCCCACCAGGCTCCCCCATCCCTGGGATTCTCCAGGCAAGAACACTGGAGTGGTTTTCCATTTCCTTCTCCAATGCATGAAAGTGAAAGTGAAGTTGCTCAGTCGTGTCCGACTCTTAGCGACCCCATGGACTGTAGCCCACCAGGCTCCTCCGTCCATGGGATTTTCCAGGCAAGAGTACTGGAGTGGGGTGCCATTGCCTTCTCTACATTTTGGTCATATGTCTACATTAAACATTTTAGAATGTAGCTGATATCAAAATGTATGTGGAGAAATATTGTGAATGTTATCCAATTCTATTCTATATTGTGATATCTGAATACCTTTCCCTGCTCTACCCTATGTCTACATAAGATATTTTAAAGTATTCTGGATAGTCTGTCCAAATACAGCTTTTGTTGAATATTAAATGAAGAAGAAGTCAAAGTCACTCAGTGCACCCCAAAGTTCAGTCAGTGGAGTAAGTTCAACTCTGCTTTCCATTTTTAACAATCTTATTTATCAGCTCTTTAAGAATCCCAGATGTTTATAGTTGAAAAACACATTGCAGATGGTTTTGTCCAATCCACAATTTTTTTTTCCAGAGGAAACAGAAGTCCAAGAAGTTGTCTTTTAAGTTCAAGCCTGTACAACTAACATGTAGCAAAGATCCTAGAATTCATTCTTACTGATTTAAATCCTTGCTCTCACATGACTTTTGCCCAAATTCCAGATGAGCAATTACAATCAAAATGTATATTACTATAGGTTCACATTTCTTCCAATAAAATTAGAAGATGGTTTCAAGTTTTTGAAGGGCTATGGGTTAAATGATCATTGCTATTGGAGCAACATGAATTATGATGTTGAAGAATTCCAACCTTCATTCTTCAGACCTGGCTTTACAGTGGAAACAAAAAGCTGAGAAGGGCAAAAGAGAAAAGAATGCAATGATAGTTTAGTTAGCTATGGTTTTATGAAGACTGTTTTTAAAGCCAAAGATTAAATAAAACACATGCCTTCAGTACAAATGATTGTAAAGATCTACTGAATGAGCAAATATCAGAGATTCTATAAACTCAGGTCATAGGCTGACGGAGACTCATAGGATGTTTTACTATTGAATATGAACTTACTACATAAAAAAGGAAACTGTATATTGAAACAAAAAATGGATGTTCATTTTATGCTTTGTGTTACCTTGTATGGATAATTTATTTAACACTAAAATGGATATCAGAAGTACTCTATTATTTCATAGAACAGCAAGTTGAAGTGCTATGAAATAGCCAAACACTTGCCTTCTAACCTTACTGCGGGAAGTAAACTGCGGGAAGGTCAGTTTAGAATCTCATCGCTAGATGGCATTGTTACACTTGAATACAATTTGAATAATACACTGATCAAATGAGCTAGTTAAATTAGTAGACAATTATCCCTGTTCTACTCCTCCTTTCATGTGATGAAACTGGTTCCTTATAGCCTGCAGGAGAAGTCCGATAGGATGCCCCCGGTCAGTCAGGGCTGTTTTTTCACAAGCTCTCTCTTCCCAGCTTTCACCTCAATCCGTCATCCAGATTTGACACCACATCGTTCCAACAGTACTCAGAAATGACATGTATATAATGTGGAATATTGTGCACATTTACAGCCAGGGCTCTTTCTTTTAACCATTGCTTTCTGTATCTTGGCATCTCAGTTCTGCCTAGCTGGGTGTTCTTCACTTTCCATGTGTAAACGAACTCCTACACCAAAACTTTAATCATCATCATTATTTTCAGTATTACTATTATTTTAAAGAAAAAACAGAGAATAGCATAACTGATTTCTTTCATTTTCTGTTAGCATTTTGAAATTTCCACGGAGCTTTCTTACAGGCTAATGAAGGCCATGAGACATGCAGGGCAACAATAATACATGGTATTTTTATGATTCAGTTCCATTAATGCTGCACATTATAAATCAAGTTAAGTGGCATTTCTATCGAAAGAGGTTCTTCTTTGCTTGTTTATTTCCTTAAGATCAACAAGGCCAATTCAATAAGCCTAGGAACCCATTTTCTTCCCTAGAATAGACAGCAGCTTTGTTTCCCTATGTTATCATAATCTAGCACTTTTCCTGTTCTAACTGAAAAGCCACTGGGGAAGGGAGTCATTCCATTATAAGTGTTATCAAAAATCAATACTATTCTATTTTTAAATGAATACAAATCTAAAATGCATTGTAAATTTTACCTGGCCTATATGCGTAAGTGATATCACCCAGAGATTCTGTGTGTGATTATAGGACATCACATTTGCATATTTCAGAAGACATAAGTACAATGCAGTGTGAGTGGCAGTGCTGGAAATACCTACCCACGTCACAGAATATTTTTGTTCTATTAAGGCAATAGGGCACCATGGTTTTGGCAGATTGAGATAGAGCTGTAGCTTACATCTTCAGCTTACGATGACTACTTTGTTCTTTTTCAGGTATCTGCCCATCTCTCAACTCAGTACTTCCCCATGAATGTGGAACATTAACTCTTTTACATTTCTCCAACAACAGCCTTCTCAGCATATACTTTCAGCTCCTATTAAGAGAATACAGAAACCATAGAGTTGAGTGTGCAAAAATACAAGCCACCCAATGAAATCTATACTGTAAGCTATTAAATATCAAAGGACATGTGAACATTAAAGCCAATTAAGAGTAAAACAAACTAAGATTGCTCATGAAAGTTCAATTTGGCTATGAGTATGTACCGAGCACAGAAAAAGTTCTGTAGAAATTTATAGTATGATGCAAGTTTCTGTTGGACTGCTATCACAATAGGTAAGAGAAAACTGAAAAAAAAAAAAAAAAAAAAAATGACTGTCCGGTCTAGGTCTTTAACCAATTAATTGAAAGAAAAGGTAAATCCTATTACTATAATTCTCAACAATCATAGTACTGAAATTTATAGTAATATGTAAATATATAAGACTTTATATAACCTTCTTGACAAAGTACCTAGAATCAAGATTTTTAAGTTCAAACTTGAATATATCTTTTTACCTTATAAAGTATTTTTAATTTATTCAGAAAATCTGTTCATATATGTCATACAGGCTTACTAAGATGTTAGAAGCATATCATTTTTATGCAGGCCAACATTTTCCAAAAATTCCTTTTAGTTTTCATTTACTTCAAATTCCTTGTAATGCATCTGAGAACCACAAAGTAAAATGCTTCTGATTCAGAATTTGTCTGTATTTAATTTATATTTCCTGAGAGAACATATTTCACTACTTAAATGATGAATGAAAGAGGGAACTTTTTCAGTATTATTTATTTGTATGATTTCTTAACTGGAGTGTCACCTAATGAATTTTAATGTTGAAAATGAAACCTAGTTGTCATTCTACTAGTGTTCTGATGAACTCCTTCATTTAAATTGTACATGCAGCAAATTAAAGATTTTTAGTTATTTTTACCAAAGTCAAAATGTCACTTAATATAATTTATGATAAATGTGCATTTGGTTTAGGAAAAAAGAAAGTTTATTCCTTGTAGAAAAAAATGATGATTTATTTGTATTAAAACACCGAACTGCTGAAGGATATTTTGATTGCTTTGCCCCGAGTATCCTAGAGAACTGATATGGTTATGATGTTAGCTCCTACAATATATGTATCCTACAATATATTTCTCACATGAGTGTCTCCCAAGTTCACTCACAGTATACCTCTCTTTCTGTCTTTCTTGCTGAGAGGCTAACATTAGCTTTTTATTTCTTGGGTATCAATTTTAAAATTATATCTGGAGCTTAAAAAAGATATACCTTTGCATCAAAACTCTTGAAATAGCTATATATATATATATCAGTACCCTAAGGGAAAATAGAATGCCTTCCCAAGGCATAGAACTTCATCTGAAAAAGTTTACATGTAATATAATTTTCAGTATTTATGTCATCAAATTTGGCTAAACTTGTTTTGTTCAGCACATTTACTAAATATGTTTTTAAATAAGAAGCTGAAATAAATGAAAAGCCAAACCACCACTTGTATTATTTGATTAGTAATTCCATATAACTTCTCATGGAGATTTTACAAATACATTCTTGACTATAAATAATCATGCTAAAATCACAATAATAAATAATGGTCATTTTGTTTGTAGTCTATATGTTTATAATTCTGTTTTAAGATTGACTTGAAGTAAGATAGTGTACTTAAAGCCAAATTCAGAAGCAGATGGTACTAGAAACTTAGTTTTATTAGCATGCTTGTAATTTTTTTAACCATTGTCTTTAAAAAATATATATTTTATTGAAGTATAGTTGATTTATAATGTGTCAATTTCTGTTGTACCGCAAAGGAATTCATTAAACACATATAAACATTCTTTTTCATATTCTTTTCCATTATGATTCATTATAGAATGTTGAATGCAGTTCCCTGTGCTATACAGTGGGACCTTGTTGTTTATTATTCTATATATAATACTTTGCATCTACTAAACCCAAATCCCAAACCGCCTCTCTGAGACTAAAAAGCATTGTCTATAAATTACAGGGATTCAGGTACAAGGATTACTCTATTTTTTTTTTTTTATAAATTGCGTTGATGGTTTTTCCATCAAAAAATGAGTTAAGATGAAAATAGTCTTTAATTATTATGATTATAAATGCATTTCACTAAAAACCCTACAATGCATTAATAGTGTTATTGATTTTATAAAATGAGTTCATTTTGGGTTAACACAAGGCTCTCTCAAGGGGTGGATGATGAGAAGTAAGTGGTTTCTTTGTAGGCATAAATGTCAAAGGGCAGGATGGCATAGTGAAAGAAAACCGAAGACTGAAATTCGGTGACCTAACTCCTCCTTCTTCCATTTTTATTAGCCATGTCACCTTTGCCAAGTTTTAAACATCACAAATTCCCATTTTCCTCACCTGTAAAATGATATTACCAAAACTTGCCTAGATCTTCCTATGAATAAGGAAATAATGAAAGTATTCTGATAACTGTAAGTTATTATAAATGCAAGGTGTTAATACCCTGCACATCTTTCTGGTGGGATAAATAGTTCTCATGAATATGGGAAGTTGAGTTTTGTCTGCTTTTAAAATTTGGCAGTGTTTAATAGTCAGGTATACAATCTGGCAGTTCACAAGAAGTGCCTTCTCTTTTATACCAAAAATAATTTGACATTTTGGTAAAAATGGAAAGCATTTAGAATCTGAAGATCAAGTTGACAGTAATTAGAAAGATTTTACTCTCAAGCTACCTCACATAAGTTCTCACAAAAATGTTTCTTAATATCATTATATTTCTAAGTAAAGATATATATACACATATCTCTATGAAAGAATATATATTAATATAGAACATATTACACATATATGTATATGGGTAAGTATACACATACACAGACTCACACAAAGTCATTCTACCACACTGAGATGGAGAAAACTGAAAATGACTGCCCTGGGATCAGATACTTAGTCTTCATTTTATTTCATTTTAAATATCAGATTTGAAATTAATCCAAAGACCACCATGGAACAGAAAAATGTATGTGTCAACATCATCTTTGAAAACTAAACTTTGCCAGGCACAAGCCCTATTTCAGTCCTCAATTCAATTTGATGCAGATAACGAGATTAATTCACAGGCTTCATTTTAATATTGTCTTTATTTTTAAAAAGCCCATTGATGGTGTCAAAGATTTTGATTAGATAATTTGATCACATTTCTCAAGCCAGATACAAATTAAAGTTGGAGCTAAAACAGAAAATCTTACTGTTTACTATTCAGAACAATCTTCCTATTTCAGGAAATGGCAGCGCTCCAAAAGCCACATGTGTACAAATGAAAATTCATAACATGTTATTCAAACTCCTGTTGTATTTGTGCAATTTACTAATTAGATATGGTAAGTATCAGCACTGAAATATCATACTAGTAGCATTAAAAGGCAAAAGAATCTCCTTTTCTCTGTTCACTTTTCTTTATGAATGATATAAAAGTCTTTTGTAGCATAACTATCATCTATATCAGATATAAAGTAAAACCTTAAGAGTGCAGTGCATATTTTAACAGGAGATTCGTTTTCTGTGTGAGAAACGGAAAGATTCTGATGAATTGATACTCTAAGATTGGTGATATCTGGAATAAATCAAAGTAATGCTCATGTATACAAACTAATTTCTTTTTCAAATTAAGTTCATTGTGTTCTAAATATACAAATTTATTTGACCTCTTTGGGTCTCAACCTGTAAACTTATAAAAAGAATGATTTCTTCTCAGATTTATTGCCTCATTTTCTCAAAACATCTTTATCTACCTTGTAGAATTTTTGGAAATTGATCCATCATGTATATATACTAGCTATACATAATTTTATGGATAGCATATTAAATTGCAGGTAACTGGTTTTTAAAATTAGAGAAGGTGCAATTTTTGCCAAGTAAAAAAACACTGACTCTCCAATTACCACAATTACCTTCTTTAGGTATAATCCCCATTAATTTTCTTCTGAGGATTTTTTTTAATAAAAATATACCTATTTATTGAATATTTACTGAGCCAGACATTGTAGCAGCATTTTATATAAACTTCATGATTTAACCTCTTCCTATAGCTGAGACCATACTTTCTGACAAGCCATTTTACTAACTTAAGAAACCAAAACTTAGAGAGGTAAAATAACTTGCTCAAATACCATATTGTGGTGGTGCTAAAATTTGAACCTACATATGTTTGATTTAAGAACTTAACCTTCTTATTCACCATGATGCATACATTGACTGCTAGTTTTAATCTCAGCTATTTCTCATCAACAGAAAAAACTGACTACTAATATAGATCATATTTGTGTAAATATCTGTTCATGACGAAGATCTGCCAGTAAGGTTTTCAAGATTGACACTGTTAGCAGTCACATATTTCTTGCTTTCCAATGTTAAAGCATCTTGAATGTACAAACTTCAGGACTCTGGAGTCAGGACATGTTTTTCATGCCAACCTAAACAGAAAACACTTAATTCATTTTCAAAAGGGGATGAAAGGGAATATGTGTAATGAGTGCCTACTGTCTCCCACAGGTTCCCATGGCAGCATAGCAGGCTCAAGAGCCATCAGACAGTGAGAAAAAAGAGACACAGAATGGGAGGTGCTGGATCTCTTACATGGAATCACATCAGAGAGAAAACCAGAGCTGAGGCAGTGTGATGTCTGGGAACTGAAGCCGAGGCACAGATCAGGGGAATGTTGGGCCAACTTCAGTAGCATGTTCCAACCTCCTTATTTCTCATCTCCTCAACCCAAGTTTGATGATTTGGGGACAAACCTGCCTCTGTCCATCAGTCTCTACTCTTTTTCCTCAATTTATTTCATTCATTATCTTTTTTTGTTTCCTTCCCTACTTACTTCATACATAGGAAGACACTCTTGAAAATGCCTGTTTACACATGCACACAATTTTCTTTTTTAGTCTCTCATAGCTTCTCATTGTATTCTGTGACACAAACTGAGAAAATCCCTACCACACTCTCAACATATCCCTATTAAAAAAAAAAAAAAGAAAAATAACTTTCAGATTTCTGAGAAACTATAGAGTTTTTAGTAGGCATATGTAGACACCATTTAAGAAAAGGAAATTCATGTGGTAAATGACTTGTATTGATAAGAAAAATGAATATGTTTTCTACAGAATATGTTTTGTATGAGTGAATGTGCACACAAATACATACACACAAAGTTTTATAATTCATAAACTAATCTTTGTCGTTCTCAACAGTTAACTACTCAAAAGCCAAAGCTACTTACTAAATGGTATAAGATTTTACATCTCTTAGTTCCCATATCAGCTCAAAGGTGCCCTGCCAACACAAGTCTCTTCATACATGGACCTGCTTCCCTTCCCTTTGCTTTCCTTGATGTGCTAAACATAGATCAGGAAATCAAGGGCTAAATACATAGGTTAAGGAACAGTAGTTTATTTAATACTGATAGAATTGTGTGGGAAGATCCTCTGGAGGATGGCAGGGCAACTCACTCCAGTGTTTTTGCCTGGAGAATCCCATGAACAGAGTAGCCTGGCAGGTTACAGTCCATGGGATTGCAAAGAGTCAGACACAACTTAAGCAACTTGGCATACACATAGAATTGTACACTCATCATTCCCACCTTCTTTTATCTAATCTTTAATATATTTTTGATTAAAAAATTTTTTTTCAGTTAAACAAACAGTGGTATACATAGTGTTAGACACTTGGATCATTTTCAACATTGGGAAATGACACATTTGTTCATTTCCTCCCCCTGAATATCCTGGTTATAATAACCGGGGGGTGCTAGCTAAAAATAAAGGTATTTTTTTCCTCTCTCCCAGAGAGTCTGATATATTATGGCTGACATGGTACCAGACAATCCTTATGGTAGGATATATTTGCAACACAGTGGTGTGGTCATAATAATGAGTATTTGCCCAAATTAATGCAGGCTGTAGGGTTTTGGGAACTCTGCATTCAAATGGGTATATTTTTCCTTTTCTCCTTTGCCTTTAGCTTCTCTTCTTTTCTCAGCTATTTGTAAGACCTCCTCAGACAACCATTTTGCCTTTTTGTATTTCTTTTTCTTGGGGATAGTCTTGATCACTGCATCCTGTACAATGTGACAAACCTCTGTCCATGTTTCTTCACTCTATCAGTTTTTAAAATAAATTTTTGAAAGACTTCTTGTATCAAAATATGATATCAAAATGAATTAGCACTTTTCCACTTTAGATAGAATTTATCTAAAGTCAATACCATAATGCTGATTTAGGTGCTACACAGAAAATCACAACACCTAAGTTGTGTACTCTCGCTTTGCCTGGAAAATCCCACGGATGGAGGAGCCTGGTGGGCTGCGGTCCATGGGGTCGCTAAGAGTCGGACAGACTGAGTGACTTCACTTTCACTTTTCACTTTCATGCATTGGAGAAGGAAATGGCAACCCACTCCGGTATTCTTGCCTGGAGAATCCCAGGGACGGAGAGCCTGGTGGGCTGCCGTCTCTGGGGTCGCACAGAGTCGGACATGACTGAAGCGACTTAGCAGCAGCAGCAGCAAGTTGTGATACTAGCACAAAGATCTTGGGAACTGAACACTTCTGTGGAGCAACGATTACCTAACTATTAATTACTTAATTCATTGCACATGATTTGTAGTAACATCTTGAATGCCAGGAGTAAAGGGCAGTAGACAAGTATTCAATAAACTTTTAATCATTGATGAACTCATATTATTGCTATTTCTAGAATTCACTAATATTGTTGGATTTTTTTGTTAGTAATTCGTGATGTTGGGAACATATGAAGAAAATCAATTTTTATCAAAAATACACAATTCAAGGAATAATAATTTCCTGCCAGTGTAGGGAACACAGGTTTGATCCCTGGTCTGGAAAGATCCAATATGCCATGAAGCAACTAATCCCATGCACCTAAGCCCACTACTGAGCCTGCACTCGAGAGATCATGAGCCACAAGTACTGTGCTCATGTGCTGTAACTACTGACACCCACATGCCTAGAGCCTGTGCTGGGTAACAAGAGAAGCCATCATAATGAGAAGCCCATCAGATCAGATCAGATCAGATCAGATCAGTCGCTCAGTCGTGTCCGACTCTTTGGGACCCCATGAATCACAGCACGCCAGGCCTCCCTGTCCATCACCAACTTCCGGAGTTCACTGAGACGTCCATCGAGTCAGTGATGCCATCCAGCCATCTCATCCTTGGTCATCCCCTTCTCGTGTATCACAACAAAGACTAGCCTGAGCTCACCACACGTAGAGAAAGCTCATGCACAGCAATGAAGACCCAGTGCATCCATACATTAAAAAAATAATAATAATAATTTATACAATTCAAGAACCTTCCTAGGCCTGCCAAATCACATTCTCTAGTGGTACAGAGTAGAAATAAATATTTTTAAACAGTGATTTTCTTTTGATACCTTCATTATCCTGATCCCATTTCCAGTAAAAATATAATGTTCTCCTTGGGCAGTAAGACATAGCAATCCAGAGTAGAGAAGTCCATATTGACTGAATAAAACAATGTTGAATGATGAGAAAATGAAAATAGCTTTTGTTTTCCATGCTCATCATAATTCATACTCATTTTCATAATATTGATGGAAAGAGATAACGGATGGCTTCATCACCATGAGGAAACATGGTAATAATCCACCTCTGAGAGAAGAGTTCTGGTCATGTAAAACAAGGACTAGTTAAATTATTTTACAGTGTATTTTGAAATGTGCTAAAATGCTTATTTTTTAAGCAGATAACTTTTTTAGCTGAGTGATACAGGTATGTTTAATATTATAATTAGTTTTGCCTCCCCCGCCTTCAAGATCTACCATCTAGAAACAAAAGCAATTCTTAGAGGTGATCAAATACAATGTTATTGTTTTAATGCTGTAAACCTATTACCAAATTTAGAATAAGAAAAATTCACCTTTAAAAAAGATCTTTACTGTAAGCACATTTTTATTTGTATCGTCCTCAAAAAAGAAAGTTCATACTTACGGTCAGAGATATTTTCCTTTTAATTGAATGCATAAATAAAATAAAAGTGTGTTTATATAAACTGATTTATGAAAATCTAATGTGAAATCTTATTCTACCACATGCTTTAGAGTCTGGAAAATTCAGGCTTGATTTACCTTTATAAGGCTCAGTGTCATTGAGACAATTAAATATAGAATTCCACATATTTTCTAAGTGTGGGCACCAGTCTTTTCCCCTCAAAACGAGAGTTGGGGGTGTCCCTGGTGACTCAGTGATAAAGAATCTGCCTGCTAATTCAAGAAACATGGGTTTACTTCCAGCCAAAAGTTAAATAAATAAAGGAATTGGATAATGCATTATCACAGACTCTTCTGGTTTGGGAAAAAAAAAAGAAAAAAAAAAAAAAAAGAAAAGCTCTGTATAGCTATATGATTGGTAGTAGAGAAATGAAAGAGAAAGCGAGAGAGAGATGGGATGTCCAACCAGGTAGCTGATTGTAGTAAGGTGGCTTGGCCAGCGCCATTAGATAGAGCTGTTAAACAAATGAAATTTACTTTTCACATTCTTCTTCAGTGCCAGTCAGTTGGGTGTTTTTAATCACTGTGAGTTTTCAGAGTCCTTCTAAAATCATTACTAGAATGTGAGAGGTTAATCCCACCTCCTGACCTCATAGAGCTATGGGCCAAACCTTTGGAATTCTAAAAGGCAGGGAGGTCTCCTTCCTTCTGATTTAGTTTCACAGACTCCTGGGACATCAATTTTTAAAGGCCCAGTCAACAGATTACAGAAATCATTCAGGTTAAATTTTTATTAGAAAAAAAAATTACAAATACTCTTTCCTGTGAATGTATAAACTTAAATATCTTTTGGGGAGGAATAGGAAAGGGGATGGAGCAAAACATGTGAGAGATTTTTGTAACGCGAATATGCAGCTCTAAGATTAAAGGGTTTTTCTAGTGGTTCTATTGAATAATTAATATCAATTACTATTTCCAAGGGCATCAAAACTTATTAGAAATAATTGGCCAGGGCTTTTATAGGAAGCATATCTGGGAAATAACTAGGGACAACAGATCTGGGCATACTAAACATCTAGAAAATCTTTCATTAGCTCCAATTTTCAAGAAAGAGTTCTAATCTCTGATAGGACTCCAGCCTATTTCTAGAGAGGGTACTAACCTTCTATCAATTGTTGTTAAAATCTTTATCTTAGAAATTTAATATATGGGACTTATTTTCAGCTTCAAAACTGTACTATGGAAAGTACAGCTTGTTGAAGGGGACAGGAATTCTAGCTGTATTGGATTTTTTGTCATTTATACAGGATTTGTTTCCAATCCAGTAATTTGAGGTGAATTCCCTCATTTCCCATCTGTTCCCATGACCCTCTGGCTTGCAAATCACAATGTCTGAAAGAGTCCACGCCCTGAATGATTGGTGCTGTCACAGTCTTGGCACAATCAGAATTGCAGGGCAGAGGAATGACACTTATGAATACTATTGTTGATAAGTAAAGCTAGAATTCTGGGATGTGTGATTTGGCTTTTCCTAGTTATGGTGAAGTATCTGCTGTACACTGGTGGCATTTGTAAGGCCAAATCATTGGGTTAAGGTTTTGGTTTGTACCTGTGAATCAAAATAAAGCACAATAACCTCCATAGAAATAAAACACATCCTCAGCATCAGTGTCAACAAACTTTAAAACCAATTCAGTTGACTCAGATTTAAACCAAACTAGAGCCAGCTTAACCTGAAACTCCTGAAAGTTCAGCTACTTAATCTAATCCTTTCTTGCACATTATATTGATTTGGGAACCCTCCAGAATTTATGACAGTAGATGTCTCATTGCAAAAACTAAAACTAGGAAAAAGGTGGTCCTCTTGAAATCTTACAAAATTTCAGGTTTACCTTATAAAGCAATCATAATGCTAGAACCCCTCAGGGCATCTGAGCACCCAGTTAATGAGGGTTTGTTGAGACTTGATAGCACTGAACAGTTGGTAAACCACTGAGGGCAGTCTTGTTATGCCACCAAAATTATTATTGATAATCTGGAAGATAAGGGATGGCTGCTGAGTTACCTGGGTGGCAGCATATAGAAGAATCTTTGCTGCATTGAAATTGACCTGCACACCTACATTTTCTTCAGGCAACATGGGTGCATGAGTTTCCCAGGGATCTGGGTCAAACCAGGAAGAGAGTTGAGGCAATGGTACGCTTGGAATCTCTCCAGTATGACTCTTAGAGGAGTAGACAAGCTTCTGTAGAGAAACTGTAGGTGGACATTTCCAAATTCCAGCAGCAAAGGATCAAGATATCCATTAGAGTAGAGTACATTCACCGAGGCTATGAGAACTGCAAATTAAAGACTATCAGTTATTGAAATAGGGCTCCATAGAACCCTTCATGGATAACCATGAAGTGATCCACAAATGTAAGTGTTGGCTTAAAACGCTTGCCAGGTCATCTTTACCTTCTCCCACTTACCTGCTATTCAGTATCTTCCTTTCAGATGAATCATAGTCTGGTCATGATGGGGTAAACAGTAGATGAAACAACTGAGGTAAGAATGAAGACTTTTCTCCTCACTTGCCCACATTATCACCTGCAACAGCACCTAAGTAGAAAATGGATGTATATTAACATTAATTTGTATGAATTTTTAATTGCAAAAATTGCTAAATATTACTGATTACTAAATTGCAAACTTCAACTAACAAAGGCATGCACTGCTAAATTTTCTTGCAGAAAGAGGATAAATTTACTCTTCAAAAAAAGTTGTAAAGGATAGGAGACAAAACAATATGTCCAATATAAGATAATCGCATCTTCATAAGGCAGACCAATGATTCAAGTAAATTGGTTTTGCCTGTTAAATATTGTTTGACTATTCCTTCTTCTTAACAAAGTGCTTTAGCCCCTTGAACTTATCTTTGCCTATATAACTTTACCATCCATATTGACCACTTGGAAAACATTTTTCCAACATTCAGTGCAAATATCATCTCTTAAGTCAAAATTTTCCAGATGTGCACAGAAATTATGCACTCCCTCACCTATTCCTTCCCAGGACTTCTTGTTACCTGATACTTTGCATATATTCATATTTTTATAAGCATGTCTCCTTTGAAAGATTTTGAGATTTTTAAAAGAGATTTGTTGTCTTAGCAACAAGCAGTGTGGTTACTAAATATATTTATTGAATTAATAAATGCATATATTTGAAATTATCATAAAGTTTATACAACCAATTAACTATAATTTCCCTTACAGTATCTTCCAGTCACTTACTGACTTCCATGTAGAAGAAGTCTGAGCTCTCTTCCAAATTCCAATCATTCAAATATTTAAAAATATTTTGTGTGGACTCCCTGAGTATCTCTTATTTTCCCCTTATTATTCTTTTTATAACATTATGATAAAATTATTTACAATTTGATCACAATAGTATTAAGGGGTCTCATGTGTAAGCAAAAGAGTCAATATTGGCACACATCAGGACATAAAAATACTGTACGTGTAGGTCACAAATAAGAAAGCTGGAAAAACAGGCTTTGAAATTGGAAACAAAGCAGACATGGAAAGAATCATTATATGAAGGCATCATTTAAGATATTCCTGCTATTTAATTTGACTCAAGTCTAGAAATTGATAACTCTCTACTACCTATATTCATATTCCTGTTGAAGTCAGGAAGTCTTTTTTCCAGCCTACATTCTAAAGTGTTCTTGTTTTTATTTTCAAAACTCAAGTCTATCTCATTCCTGCTGTTGAAACATACAAGTTAAAAAAAAAAAATATATAGAGTACCTAGTTTTCAATCTGTGACTTATCTGAAAATTTAGATATATGAGTTGCCTTTAATTTCTTCAAGTTGTAAAATGATGTGCAGTCTTTGCTTTTTAGAAGATGTTCATATAGTTCTAAGGAATTGGAAACTTAAATCATTATTAGTCCAATAAGAACTTCCTTGTCTCACATGTCTCTCCATCATTCCAACCTGGTAGGTGTCATAAGACACATTAGCCAGCTAGGAAGGAAGATTATTCTTTCACTGGGAATTTTATCTTTTTTTTTTTTTAACATTTATTTCCCTTAATGAAGATAATAGTTTATTCTTTGACTCCTTCCGAATCCTTGAGAAATTTCCTGATACTTCCAGGTTCTCTGTATTATATTCTGTTTCCCTCTCTGAGTGAACAGGACCTACACATCCCTCATGTAGCCAACAACTGGTCCATCAGAAGCCCTCACAATTTTTTTTCCCCCAATAAACGATGGAAATTCAGGCTACCCAAATGCAACTACTTCTTTTTGGTTTGTCAGTCAGTGGTAGATGGCTCATCTTTTGTCTCTGACGTTTACTGAAAGAAATTATATGTTAGATCCTCTGTAACTTCCAGCACTCTAACAGAGTCATATTTGACTAGCTGAGCAGTCTCACTGAACTCTCTCTGATTAGATTTGAGGTGATAATTTGGCACATTCATTGTCTTCCCTTTGTGAAAGGGAATTTAGACTCAAAAAATTAAAATTTTTTTTCTTTACTATCCTCAGTAAAATTGCAAAGCTTAAGAGCTTTCAATCGGTGTCCTTGACATGTCCTTTGAAGCTCTCTTGTTTTGTCTAATATCTTATCCTTCCTACCAAAGTTTCCACTTTAACATATTGCTACACTAGCAAGATAATTCAGATGCTGGGCAACTAACAATGACAACTTTCTATCATAACAACTTTACTCTCAATGTGCTTGGTTGGCTATTTTCATTTTAAAAAGTAGCACAATATACATGTTGTGTTTTGGGCACAACCAATGAAAAGACGGCAACTGAAATTTACTGATATTATGTCATATCAGAGATATTCTGCTAGGTGCTTTCACCTAAGAGAGGTGATGGATTTAGAAAAAATAATGTGTGTGTGGCAGAGGAGGGCAGGGGTTGGTTGGTGATGCACTATTACTAGTAATATTTTTAAAATGCCTTTCATTCAGTGCAAGAGAGTGCTAGCAGAAAGAAGAAATCTCTCATCACCATAAAATTTTCAATTTTGTCATTATTTTTTCTCCAATGAGTTTTGTGTTATCTCTACAATTGAATTACTTTTGGATGGATGTTGTGCATACATTTGGCCAGTCTGTGAAATAATTCCTGAAGATTCAACTTTAAGCCCTGTATTTGGTTGTCTTTCCTTAGTTTGTTTTCAGTGTACTCCAGTCTTAAATCATTGCATTAATTGGAGGAATTTCCATGAGAGTGAATACAAAATCATCAGAAAAAATCTACATGTATGGATTCTTCCAAAACCTAAAAGTTCACCTCTATTCATGTATGAAATAAATACCCAAACATTTAATAAATTAAAATCTCTTTGGCAGAAGATAGAAATTCTGGTAATTCTATTCTATCTTTTTTTTTTTTTGGTAGCATAGTCTCCTGTTGAACAAATGGGTCTTTCATTTTATATATACAATGTTCTTTGCCACAAATATACCACAGAGGATATCTTGGATAAGCATAAGAACAGAATATTTTTAAGGCACTGAATTTTAACATATTTATTTCATGGATAAATTTTCTCAATAATTTAAGTACTTTTATTCATGCCTCCTTGTCTTCAGTGAGCTCTAATATGAAAGGCTAGGTTCTTTATCTACATTTGCTTTGACCATGATTTTCGACCAGAAAATGTTACAACTAAATTCCAAAAAAGGTATTGTCCTGTATTCTACTAATTTTAGAAGGTACACAGGACCAATCTCAGAATGGAGTATGTGCAAACACCATATTATTTACAGCAAACTAAATATAATGCCTTGATTTGGCACTGCCTGCTTGATATTTCTCTTGAAAACTGTTACATATGTTTGTTTTGAGTTTCTGCCAAAATAGCAAGATTGTTAAATATCTTTCATTTGCTTCTTGTTACATGCAAGAAAAGAATTACAGATTACCTTAGCTTAACTTTTATACAACAGTCCAGTGGACACTAATTCTTTGGGGAGAAAAAATTAATATTCAAATGATACAGAAACAATTGCTCTTGTAAACACAAAACTATTGCAATTGTAACATGCCAATATTCATTTTTATACCTAAACCAACTCTATTCATAATAATGTGACTCTTTTATAAATTACATGTAGAATACAGTGAGATTGTAATTATGTTGGGGGCTGATTATGCAGATTGTCAATTATTCAAGATTTTTGCTTCCCCTTCTTCTTCATCCTACAGTCCACCTTTCGAACGGTTATCGCCTTGTTAGTATTTTTACTCTCTGCTTGTTAGTGAGATTGGCAGGAAAAAGGAAAGGTGTGAAAGCTTAAATCAGTAGATATTATTACTTGCAAGAATTGCTCATAAAAATTGGTAGTGGAAGAGTTTGAAGCTAATTGCTAAAATTACATTGAGGACATGTATATTTCACTTATGCTTATTTTTCTAGTCTTCCATGTATCAGGGAGCATTAAAAGTGAGATGCAAGCCTTATGAAAAGTAGAAAATTGCTTTTGATAGACGCTTTCTGAGAAAATTATTTTGGGTGGAGGCTTTCTGAAGAACCTTTCATAAAATAGCCTACCTAACAATTCAAATTTTTATACTCAGACAATTATGTTGGAAAACATTATAATTTGCTCCCCAATGAACTATTCAAATGCATAATTAAGCATTGTAATATGCCTGATGAATGTCTTTAATTGGTAAAAACATGAATCTGAAAGTCAGTATTTCATATTTTTTTATATTTTGCAGTCATCACATTGTATAAGCATGCAAGTTTAAATGCAATTTCTTTTATTTGAAAGTTTCAATAAATCTGAGTTTATTTGAGAGCACCTTTCTATAATCTATTTTTAAAAGATATAAAATTCACCTAATCTGAAACATGTGCCATTTATTCACCCCACACCTAAATTTTAAAACTTTATGTAAACATTCATTTTTAAATTATTGAGTCATAAAATATTCATTGAGCATTAGCATCATGACCAGCATTCATTAGACATTAGAGGTAAAATGGTAAACAATTTATACATTGTTTTGCCCTCACAGTACTCACAGTCCAACAGCAAAAGCAGACATTTGTCAAATACTCCCACAATCTTTTTTGCACTTACCTCACCCCTACCATTCAGGATGAAAGCAACACAGAATAATGTAAAGGGTGAAAAGAATAATCAAAACATGTAAGTTTACTAGACCTCTCCAGTTTCAGGCCAGTTTTAACAGGCTTTCATGAGGGAGACTTTGCACCTTTCCCCAAAGTTCATCATTTGTGCCCTGGGGCTGATTATCAGAATACATGAAACAATGTGGTGTTACAATAATGATTTATAGGTATTCACTTCAGATACAGGGAGAAAAACAAGAAATTGATAATAACCCAGAAAACCAGCAAAATGCATGCTTGTTTTTTGTATACTTCTTTCTAACACAACCCCATTCTCTTCTGATGATCCCAATCATTTCTTCTGCCAAGATTCCATTTTCTCTTCCAGGAGGTCCCAAAATACCTCCTTGGGTACTTCGCAATGGATTTTCTTGGAATACCCAAATTCAGTGTGAATGCTCGCGTCATTATACTTTGGGAGATGCTTATCATTTTTAGCTTTCATATCTTGCACTGCACAGCTATTTTGTAGTGATAGTTGGTAAGAAAAAATATAATTTATCTCTGGTAAAATAAAATAGGTAAAGAAAAACATTTTGGTTTCAGTCCCAGGTGGCTCAGTGGTAAAGAATCCACTGGGCAAGTAGGAGATGCACGTTTGATTCCTGGGTTGGGAAGATCCCCTGGAGAAGGAAATAGAAACCCACTCCAGTATTACTGCCTGAGAAATCCCAAGGACAGAGGAGCCCTGAGGGCTGCAGTCCATGGGGTCACAAAAGAGTAGGACACAACTTAGCAACTAAACAAAAACAATAACAAATATATATCTTATAGCACCCATTGACTGTTGATGCAGAGCAATATTTTTTTTAACATGTTCGATTACAATGGATGACTAGAGATCCAAATGGTGTTGTTCAAGATGGTGAGATTTTGTCATGTTGGGTACCTAATGACTATATCCTTGAGTAGACCTTTGAGCATTAGCCTGAATGAGAATTAACTTTGTATGTTGTAAGCCACTGAGAATCTGCACTGATTATTAATGCAACATACTCTAGCCTATTCAACTATGCATTTCCTTAAATGTCAGTTTTACATGTGAGAATTTTGGCCAGTGTACAGTTAGCAGGAACAGTCCACATAAGACCACTCTCTCTTGTGACACAAACTACAAGTTTAGGAGGTTCCCCAAAATACCTTTCATTGTAATAATTTCCTAGGAATCCCAGAACTCATTCAAATATGTTTACTCTTGCTTATTGTATATTATAAAGAAAGGATACAGAATAAAATCAGCCAAAGGAAAAAGGTTTGATCTCCTTGCAGTCAAAGGGACTCTCAAGTTTTCTCCAACCCCACAATTCGAAGGCATCAATTATTTTGTGCTCAGCCTTCTTTATGGTTCAAATCTCACACCCATAAGGACTATTGGAAAAACCATAGCTTTGACTAGACACACCTCATGGCAAATTGATGTCTCTGCTTTCTAATACAATGTATAGGTTTGTCATGGCTTCCCTTCCAAGGGGAAAGTGTCTTTTAGTTTCATGGCTGCAGTCACCATCTGCAAAGAGCCCTCATTTTCTCTTGGCATGCTGGATATTAGTATCCTGAGATTGAACCCCTGCAGCCCTGCAGTGAAAGTTTGACCCGTGGACCTCCAGGGATGTCCAAGAGCCTTTATTTTTGCTTTCTTTAAAAAGAAAATAAAATTTATATATACTTAGATAATCAATCATGATTAAAGAGAGAAATATAGGTTACCTATTTAGCATGCAGCTTATTAATCAAGAGTATGCACTATCTAATCAATAATTTTAAAAACTAAATTCCTTATAAAAACTGCCAGTAGACATTTTAAAACAACTTTCAACTTGAACTTATATTTTGAACTACACTGATAAAAATATTGGTATATTTCACATTTTTTGCGTTTATTTCTTGAATTTGTACAAAATCATTATATACAGGAGAATAAAAGGAGAAAACTGTGGCTATGTGTACATAGAGTAAAGATTTAGACAATATATCCAAGCAAGGGAATACTATTTATCCTTAAAAAGACCAGTTTAATAATCTAGGCTAAAGAATTGAACATGTAAGTAAGAAAAATAACTAGAATCATTTTATTTATCTTAAAATATTTCCTCTTGCGAACTGCTAATGCTATTTCAAAATCCATTTCTGTAGTGCTAGTTCATCATTCAAAGAAATAGATGGGGAAATTATTATTAGTCTTACCACTCAGGTAAGCTGTAAGCTTTGAATTTTAATTGAATTATAAGAAAATAAATTATTTTTAAGTTTTCAGGTTGTTAAGCAGAATAAATATGGAGAATTCTTTATTATGCTAAGCTGCTGACAGAGACAACAACTAGGACAAATGAAATTCCTTGCTTTTTAAAGTGTAGAATGGTAGAGAGAGTTTCTCTGTGTCTTTCTCTGTGTATCTTTCTCTTTGTAATATCAAAGTCAATCATATGTCTTGAAGTTCCTCAGTGCTCAGTTCAGTCGCTCAGTCATGTCCAATTCTTTGAGAGCCCATGGACTGCAGCACTCCAGGCTTCCCTGTCCATCATCAACTCCCAGAACTTGCTCAAACTCATGTCCATCGAGTCAGTGATGCCATCCAACCATCTCGTTCTCTGTCATCCCCTTCTACTCCTGCCTGTAATCTTTCACAGCATCAGGGTCTTACAATGAGACAGTTCTTTGCATCAGGTGGCCAAAGTATTAGAGCTTCAACTTCAGCATCAGTCCTTCCAATGAATATTCAGGACTGATTTTCTTTAGGATTGCTGGCTTTGATCTCCTTGCAGTCCAAGAGACTCTCAAGAGTCTTCTCCAACACCACAGTTCAAAAGCATCAATTCTTTGGTGGTCAGCTTTCTTCATAGCCCATACATGACTATTGGAAAAAGCACCAAAATATTAGTTATTAGTTAAATAAACGGCATCAGAAACCATGTTTCAGAGTTCTAGCTTGTGTCAAACCTTTGAAAACATCAGGTATGTCCCAGAAAAGGTGTACTTTATTTTTGCATTCTGCACCTTCACAATATGAGGATCATACAGATATTTATTAAGATATGAAGAAAATATATTATAAAATACTGCTATATGTTTTCAGAGTTTTTGATTATTCAAATGCACTTTGTAAAAAATGGAGAGAACAATTCTAAGACTTAGTATGTACAGTTTTTCTAAACTTATTTGACTATGAAACTTATGCCCCAGGGCATCTAAAATTATTTCGTGAAACTACCAAGTAATTTATAATTGATCTACCAATTAATTTACCATTTTTTTTAATTTCAAAGACTGCAAAGTATTCCATTATTCCATCAGACACACAAAAATAATTCAGTTCAATTCAGTGGCTCAGTCATGTCCAACTCTTTGCGACCCCATGAATCACATGACGCCAGGCCTCCCTGTCCATCACCAACTCCCGGAGTTCACTCAAACTCATGTCCATCAAGTCAGTGATGCCATCCAGCCACCTCATCCTCTGTTGTCCCCTTCTCCTCCTGACCCCAATCCCTCCCAGCATCACGGTCTTTTCCAATGAATCAACTCTTCGCATGAGGTAGCCAAAGTATTGGAGCTTCAGCCTCAGCATCAACCTTCCAAAGAACACCCAGGACTGATCTCCTTTAGGATGGACTGGTTGGATCTCTTTGCAGTCCAAGGGACTCAAGAGTCTTCTCCAACATCACAGGTCAAAAGCATCAATTCTTTGGTGCTCAGCTTTCTTCACAGTCCAACTCTCACATAAATACATCAACACTGGAAAAACCATAGCCTTGACTAGGCAACTTTTGTTGGCAAAGTAATATCTCTGCTTTTCAATATACTATCTAGGTTGGTCATAACTTTCCTTCCAAGGAGTAAGTGTCTTTTAATTTCATGGCTGCAATCACCATCTGCAGTGATATTGGAGCCCAGAAAAGTAAAGTCAGCCACTGTTTCCAGTATTTCCCCATCTATTTCCCATGAAGTGATGGGACCAGATGCCATTATCTTAGTCTTCTAAATGTTGAGCTTTAAGCCAACTTATTCACACTTCTCTTTCACTTTCATTAAGAGGCTCTTTAGTTCCTCTTCCCTTTCTGCCATAAGGGTGGTATCATCTACATATCTGAGGTTATTGATATTTCTCCCGGCAATCTTGATTCCAGCTTGTGCTTCTTCCAGCCCAGCGTTTCTCATGATGACTCTGCATATAAGTTAAATAAGCAGGGTGACAATATACAGCCTTGATGTACTCTTTTCCTATTTAGAACCAGTCTGTTGTTCCATGGTCAGTTCTAACTGTTGCTTCCTGACCTGCATACAGATTTCTCAAGAGGCAGATCAGGTGGTCTGGTATTCCCATCTCTTGAAGAATTTTCCACAGTTTATGTGATCCACACAGTCAAAGGCTTTGGCATAGTCAATAGAGCAGAAATAGATGTTTTTCTGGAAGTCTCTTGCTTTTTTGATGATCCAGCTGATGTTGGCAATTTGATCTCTGGTTCCTCTGCCTTTTCTAAAACCAGCTTGAACATCTGAAAGTTCACGGTTCACGTACTGTTGAAGCCTGGCTTGGAGAATTTTGAGCATTACTTTAATAGTGTGAGATAAGTGCAATTGTGTGGTAGTTTGAGCATTCTTTGGCATTGCCTTTTTTTTGGGAATGGAATAAAAACTGACCTTTTCCAGTCCTGTGACCACTGCTGAATTTTCCAAATTGGCTGACATATTGAGTGCAGCACTTTCACAGCATCATCTTTCAGGATTTGGAATAGCTCAGCTGGAATGCCATAACCTCCATTAGCTTTGTTTGTAGTGATGCTTTCTAAGGCCTACTTGACTTCACATTTCAGGATGTCTGGCTCTAGGTGAGTGATCACAGCCTCATGATTATATGGGTCATGAAGATCTTTTTTGTACAGTTCTTCTGTGTATTCTTGCCACCTCTTCTTAATATCTTCTGCTTTTTTTAGGTCCATACCATTTCTGTCCTTTATGGCGCCCATCTTTGCATGAAATGTTCCCTTGATATCTCTAATTTTCTTGAAGAGATCTCTAGTCTTTCCCATTCTGCTGTTTTCCTCTATTTCTTTGCATTGATCTCTGAAGAAGGCTTTCTTATCACTCCTACCTATTTTTTGGAACTCTGCATTCAGATGCTTATATCTTTCCTTTTCTCCTTTGCTTTTCACTTCTCTTCTTTTCACAGCTATTTGTAAGGCCTCCTCAGACAGCCATTTTGCTCTTTTGTGTTTCTTTTCCATGGGGATGGTCTTGATCCCTGTCTCCTGTACAATGTCACGAACCTCCATCCATAGTTCATCAGGCACTCTTTCTATCAGATCTAGTCCCTTAAGTCTATTTCTCACTTTACTGTATAATCATAAAGGATTTGATTTAGGTCATACCTGCATGGTCTAGTGATTTTCCCTACTTTCTTCAATTTAAGTCTGAATTTGGCAATAAGGAGTTCATGATCTGATCCACAATTAGCTCCCAGTCTTGTTTTTGTTGACTGTATAGAGCGTC
Source organism: Bubalus bubalis (assembly GCF_019923935.1). Classification (NCBI taxonomy): domain Eukaryota; kingdom Metazoa; phylum Chordata; class Mammalia; order Artiodactyla; family Bovidae; genus Bubalus; species Bubalus bubalis. The sequence goes on along the minus strand of NC_059158.1, from coordinate 92,840,718 downwards.
TCCATCTTTGGCTGCAAAGAATATAATCAGTCTGATTTCGGTGTTGACCATCTGGTTATGTCCATGTGTAAAGTCTTCTTTTGTGTTCTTGGAAGAGAGTGTTTGTTATTACCAGTGAGTTCTCTTGGCAAAACTCTGTTAGTCTTTGCCCTGCTTCATTCTTTACTCCAAGGCCAAATTTGCCTGTTATTCCAGGTGTTTCTTGACTTCCTACTTTTGCATTCCAGTCCCCTATAATGAAAAGGACATCTTTTTTGGGTGTTAGTTCTAAAAGGTCTTATAGGTCTCCATAGAACTGTTCTACTTCAGCTTCTTCAGTGTTACAGGTTGGGGCATAGGCTTGGATTACCGTGATATTGAATGGTTTGCCTTGGAAATGAATAAAGATTATTCTGTTGTTTTTGAGATTTCATCCACGTACTGCATTCTAGACTCTTTTGTGACCATGATGGCTACTCCATTTCTTCTAAGGGATTCCTGCCCACAGTAGTAGATACAATGGTCATCTGAGTTAAATTCACCCTTTCCAGTCCATTTTAGTTCTCAGATTCCTAGAATGTCAATGTTCACTCTTGCCATCTCCTGTTTGATCACTTCCAACTGGCCTTGATTCATGGACCTGACATTCCACGTTCCTATGTAATATTGCTCTTCACAGCACTGGACCTTTCTTCTATCATCAGTCACATCCACAACTGGGTATTGTTTTTGCTTTGGCTCCATCCCTTCATTCTTTCTGGAGTTATTTCACCACTGATCTCCAGTAGCATATTGGGCACCTACTGACCCAGGGACTTCCCCTTTCAGTATCCTATCATTTTCCCTTTTCCTACTGTTCATGGGGTTCTCAAGGCAAGAATACTGAAGTGGTTTGCCATTCCCTTCTCCAGTGGACCACATTCTATCAGACCTCTCCACCATAACCCTCTCATCTTGGGTGGCCCCACACAGCATGGCTTAGTTTCATTGAGTTAGACAAGGCTGGGGCCCTCCTGCACCCATGCAGCCCCCAAAATAATTAGGATCTGTCTTTTGGAACCTTATCTGCCTTAGCACAAATAACAATTTATGATATTGAGAAAGCATAACTGTTACATAATATCAATTATTATATTATTTATGTGACAATTATATAGAGATCATGTATTTTAATTATTTCTATGAGTGTCATCAATTGAAGACATGATCATATTTTGTTGAACTATGAAAGAAAAAAAATCCTTTCAGAAGGCTACAGAATAAATAAGACATATACACTAGTGTCCATTAAATTGTTAAAATGAAATTGACAGTGATCAAAAAGGAACTAAAACATAGACAAATGAGGACTACTTTTTTTTCTCTCTTTTTTTTTTTTAATTTTATTTTTAAACTTTACATAACTGTATTAGTTTTGCCAAATATCAAAATGAATCCGCCACAGGTATACATGTGTTCCCCATCCTGAACCCTCCTCCCTCCTCGCTCCCCATTCCATCCCTCTGGGTCGTCCCAGCGCACCAGCCCCAAGCATCCAGTATCGTGCATCGAACCTGGACTGGCAACTCATTTCATACATGATATTTTACATGTTTCAATGCCATTCTCCCAAATCTTCCCACCCTCTCCCTCTCCCACAGAGTCCATAAGACTGTTCTATACATCAGTGTCTCTTTTGCTGTCTCGTACACAGGGTTATTGTTACCATCTTTCTAAATTCCATATATATGCATTAGTATACTGTATTGGTGTTTTTCTTTCTGGCTTACTTCACTCTGTATAATAGGCTCAAGTTTCATCCACCTGTTTTTAAAAGAGGTGGATGATCCACTACTTTTTAAAAATGTAATAAATGGCTTCATATCACATTCTAAGTATGAGAAAACATACAGCAACTATCTTTCTCAATAAAAAAGATTAAAAGATATATTTATGAAGATAAAGCAGGAATTATAAAGAACATAGTAAGTGTGAACAATAACCTATGGTGCCATGTGATATTAAAATAAAATGTATAAAATCATACTTAATAGTGGGGAAATTGGAGTTTTCACACTAAGATCAGGAACAAGCCAATAATGTCCTTTCTCACTATGTCTTTTCAACATCAATTTGGAAATATAAGCTAGTGCACTAAGACAAGAAAAGGAAATAAAAGGTATACAATTTGTCAAGGAAGAAATAAAAATGTCTTTGTTCACAGATGAGTTGATCATCTATGTAGAAAATCCAAAATAATTGGCAAAAAAGTCTGGAACTAATGAGCAGATTATAACAAGGTTTTCGGACACAAACAAATATACAAAAGTCATATCAACAGTGAAAAAGTAGAATTTGAAAGCAAAATACCATTTACATTAGCACACACCAAATAAAACAGTTAATGGCAACCCACTCCAGTATTCTTGCCTGGAAAATACCATGGACAGAGGAGCCTGGTAGGCTGTAGTCCATTGGGTCACAAAGAGTTGGACACGACTGAGCGACTTCACTTTCACTTTTCACTTTCATGCATTGGAGAAGGAAATGGCAACCCACTCCAGTGTTCTTGCCTGGAGAATCCCAGGGACGGGACAGCCTTGTGGGCTGCCGACTATGGGGTCGCACAGTCAGACACAACTGAACCGACTTAGCAGCAGCAGCAGCAGCAGTAATAGCAGGTGTGCTCTAACAAAATATAAGATTTACATGAGAAAACAATGAAATTCTGGTGAATAAAATCAATTAAGAACTAAATAAATGGAGAGATATCTCATGTTCATGGATAGAGAGACAAAATATTTTCAAGATGTCAGTTCTTCCCATTTTGATATAGATTCAACACAGTCCTAATTAAAATTTAAGCAAGTTATACTATGGGCAAACATTCTAAAGTTTATATAGAGAAGCAAAAGACCCAGAAAAGCCAACACAATAATGAAGGAGAAGAAAATAGTTGGAGGATAAAACTACCTGGCTTCAAGACTTATTAGAAAGCTATCATAATTAAAACAATGTTGTATGGGTTAAAAAAAAGGTGGGGGCAAATAGGTCAATGGAAGAGAATGGAGAACCGAGAAATAGATCTATGTAATACTGTCAATTGATCTTGGACAAAGGAGCAAAAACAATAGAACAGGCAAAAATAATCTTTACAAAAAATTACATTGGAAGAATTAGCCATCCATAAAAAAATTAATCTAGATGCAGACCTTACATCCTTTGCAAAAAAAAATAACTCCAAATGAATCACACACTTAATTTAAAACTCTTATAAGGTAATATAGGAGAAAAACTGGAAGACTTTAGGAATGGCATTTACTTAGATACAACAGCAAAGGCATGGTCTATTAAAGAAATAATTAAAGAAATAATTTATTAGTTGCACTTCATTAAAATTAGAAACTTTTGCTCTGTGAAAGAAATTATCAAGAGAATGAGAATGAGAAGAAAACTTACAGGTTAGGACAAAATATTTTGTCACATCTTATAAAGTACTGTTATTCAAAATATAAAAACCTTTAAAACTCAATAATAAGGGAACATATAGCCCAACTGAAAAGTGAGCCTTTTCTGACACTTTTCTGACCTTTTCTGACACAAAGAAATACAAATTTTAAAAATGAAATACATACCTATTAAAATCACCAAAATGTGGACTACTGAGAACACCAAATGCTGGTGAAGATGTGGAATAACAGGAACTCTTTCATTGCTGGGGGAATGCAAAATGGCACAACCACTTTGGAAGACAGTGTGCTAATTTCCTATAAAACTAAACATGTTTTTATCCAATGATTCCACAGTCACACTCCCTTGTATTTAACCAAAGGAGTTGAAAAGATTTTTCTACACAAGAAACTGCATATGTATATATGTTTATAGCACCTTTATTAATAATTGCCAAGACATGGAAGCAACCCAGATATACTTCAGTAGGTAAATGGATAGATAAATTATGTTACATATGCTGCTGCTGCTGCTAAGTCGCTTCAGTCGTGTCCGACTCTTCGTTACCCCATGGTCTGCAGCCTACAAGGCTCCTCCGTCCATGGGATTTTCCAGGCAAGAGTACTGGAGTGGGTTGCCATTGCCTTAGACAGTGATAAAAAAGAAATGTGCTATCAAGCCATGGAAAAGCAAAAAGGAAACTTAAATGCATATTACTAATTGAAAGAAGCCCATCTGCCAAGGCTACATACTGTATGATTTCAAGTACATAACATTGTGGAAAAGGCAAAAATATGGAGATGATAATGTTTCAATGTAGGTTCATCAGTAGTAACAAATGCACCACTCTGGTGTGAAATGTTCATAAAGAGAGGCTGTACATGAATGGGAGGTGAAGGGGTAGGTGATACAAAAGAAGTTTTTAAGAAGTAAATGTATAGCATTTTATTTCTTGCTTTACATTTAAAGTACTTTTACCAATTATATTAAATTTAGAAAACGTCTGTGTTAAATGAGATTGTAATTTATAGCTGATAAAAATGAGGAGGGATTTTAAGCTTTAGAAGTTGGACTTTAGCTCCTGATATTTATTTGTAACATAGTTCATATGACTTCTATCACCTCGGCTTGTTGTTTTCTTCTAGCATCACAATCTACTATTAAATATGAGAACTGTAATCTATCTGTGAAAAGTTGACACTGATTAAATAAAAAGAAAAAAATAAACAAAATAAACATACAAAAAATTGAATCCATTTGGGCAGGACCTTATTTATAAGGTGTATCCAATAAAGCATAATACAAATTTAATATTTCAAATGCCCTAAATTCAAAAGAATCAATTTTTTTTGTGAAAATTCTTTTCTTAGTTTGAGTCTAGAAGCTAAGCATCAGTTTTGTTTTCTTTTGAAATTGCATTGCAGCTCTCTCTATCTCCATTTTTTCCCCAAAAGACAGATATTAGCTTTAAAGAACTACCCTATTTCCAATTGCTGTGCAATTGTTACCAAGCATTCTTGAGTGATCAGGAATAATTTCAAGTTATGTTCAGTACTTTGAGGCTCTGGGACTAAAAGGCTAAATTAGAAAGACAAATGTGGGCCATACATCTTCCCTTGTGTCTTCTGTGAAGTACCCTAAAATTGAGAATTCTCAAATTTTTGAGTCAGGATCCATAAAAGCTTGAGCAAAGACACTGACATTTTATCGGTGTTGATTGACATCTTTCACACATTGAGGACAATCCCAAAATGTCCTATTAAAATATGTATTTAATTTGTACATTCAAAATATGACCATAAACATTCAACTAACATTATTATCTCAATAGACAGCTGGTACCAGTTAGCATAAATAGTGAGAATGTAGGCAAAGGAGGAAGTAGATTTAATTAACAACCTTCAGACTCGAAGCATTTTACAGCTATGCATCTGGTGTTGTAATACCTTTTTGAAAGAAAAGAACACACAGGAAATCACTTATCATAGGTTGATTTTATTATCTTAATATTTAGAGATTTATTTAAAAAATGTTGAAAATACAATTTTTAAGCATGTAGAAAAATCCATTTAATTTAATTTCAATTAATGGATTTTTGATCATTGAGCTATATACATATTAAACCTAGGCATAGTACATATAAATATGTAGGTACATCTCTATATATCAAGGTATCTATGTGCTTATCTACCTTATATATCTATGTGGCTATTTATCATCTGTGTATTTATGTTTCTGGCATGGTGTGATATGGCGTGCTCAGTTATGTCCTACTCTGCAACCCCATGGACTGTAGCCCACTGGCTCCTCTGTCCATGAAATTTTCCCAGCAAGAATACTGAGTGGGTTGCCATTTCCTACTCTAGGCGATGTTCCCAACCCAGGGATTGAACCTGGATCCCTTCACTGGCAGGCAGATTCTTTGTCTAATTTCCAGCTTCTCTTGAAGTTTGTTCTGGTTAACTCGTTATGTTTAGTTTATGAAACATAACTGAAATGTTTGCTGTATTTCTAAGAAGTGTCTTCAAAAAAGGGAAATGTTATACTCTTCTTCCTTCCTCTCCATCCTCTAACTTAGAATAAAGCATGAATTTGGGTTTTGTACCAACCATCCTGGACCATGGGGATAAGTCCTGTGCCTAAGAAGAATGCAGAGAGGCACACGAAGCGGTCAGCTCTTACAGAAACTGCCTGAACCTCTAGGCTGGGTGGAAGGGACAGGGAATGACACTGACTGAGTCTTGGGTCCCTGAAGATATTTGAAGATTCCAAGTGTGCCTAGCCCTACCTTCCTTCAGGTTTAATTTACATAAAAGCAAAATACATTCTGATCTATTAAATGGGTTAATCGAATGTGTAAATACTAAATTGTTGGGTCTTCAGACTTCTTCTATCTTCTTTCCAAGAAAGCAAAAAGGGAAAAAGACTCCTTGTACTTTAGAAATATACACTAATGAGTGAAATGTTAAAATATTTTGCTCAAAAATAAATCAGTGTAAATGGTAGATATACAGTATTGAGGGAAATATGGAAGGATGAAAACTGTCTTTATGTGATAATTGGTGAAGCTGGAAGAAGGTTATGAAAGGGATATAAGGGCTTATTATATTATTATTTCTATTTTCATATGTGTTTATAAGTTTTTAGTAATAAAATGAGAGAATATACATAAAGCATCCAGAGGTGGAGGAAGTGGAAGAGAAAGCAAAGGAGAGATTAAAATAAGACATACTCTGAGTGAGAGAAAGAGAGAGAGAAAGAAAAAGAGAGGTGGGGTCACAGGCATAGAAAAGGAAAAAAAGAAAAGAAAAATGGCATCAGATTACTCAAATGTAACATTATTGCTATTTTTCTATAAAGAAATAGCCTCAAAATTATGATAGAAAAGCATTTTAACTCAGAACTTAAATTTAGTTACATCATTAATTAAGTGTAAGGGTAGAATTAAGACATTTAAAAAAATGCAAATTGTCTCTTTTTCTTAGCAAGTACTATAGGATCTGCCTTAAGAAAATGAGAATTAAACATAGAGAAAGACACCAGTTTCAAGAAACAGAAAAGCAAACAATTTAGAAAGCAATGTGGCTCGGTTAGATGAGGTAGCAATGAGAGAGTTAGGAGACAAAAATATAGCTGACTGATTAGCCGATATGCTGTGCTTTCACAAGTTATGTTGGTCATTTGAAACATCTAGTGGAGCATTTTAAAAATTCAGATACACAGAAAGCTATGCCAAGTTATAAAATGCCATTATTAATGCAATAAAAATTAAAAGTTCTAAGAAGAGCATAATTCTCCATTTGGGAATGTACAGCTCTTACATTGCCACAAACATGTAAACATTGAGTTTAGAGAATCCCAAATTGTAGTAAGAAGAATAAAGGAATAAAAAATAGAATAAAATGGTGTTAACTATGAAATGGTAAAATTAATAGATTATTTTTTAAATTGATAAATCAAAAATTAATTTCAAGTTTATTATTCATTAATACAGAAGCAAAAATTCACATTAAGAGCAGAAAGAACAGAGCTGGGATTTAGAAAAATGTGTATAAAGGTACTGCATTTTTTTCCAACGTAAACTTTTAAGTACTGTTTGAGTTACCTAATCAAATGTTAAAAAATATATATTTCAAGTTATTTTTATCAATGTATATCTGTATCTAAATACATCTATATGTTTTTATGTACATATATAACAGAACATACATAATGTTTACATATAACATATATGTCCATATGAGAGACATATACACACAAATGCACACTCTCATATAAACACGCAGACATACACACATATATATATACACACACATACATACATGTACACCAGAAAGTGTGTTTTTCACTGTGTTAAATGTTTTTTTTAATTTCTCTATTGCCCAGAGAGGCTGCCAGCTGCTCTTTGAATTTGCAGAAGTGGAAGGTCATTCTGGTGCAGGTCTTTTTTGTCCTGCTCTGGGTCATTTGCGTTACCCTTTTAGTTATGCAAATATGGGGCAAGAAGAAACTCATAGTATTGGGATTAGGGTGTAACAAGATTTTTTCCCCTATGTGATTTAGCAAAACCCACCTCTGTGAAGAGCTCAGGGTTAGAGAAATAACCTATTTGCATAATGGCTCTGGGGACATTCTGGCCAAGGTACTAAGCATGAAATTACAATGAGTCGCTGATACAAAATTTTTGTTAATGAGCAGAAGAAACTAGACAGGTAGCTTACCTTCAATTCAGGAAACAACCTACGAGTTGTTGGCTGGAATAGATTTTAGCCCAGTTTACTGCTAATGCCGTCTCTTCCAGACCACCTGCCAGAGGAACAATGACAGAACTGAAGCTGAACTTCCATGGAAGGTAAAATAAAATATAACTTGGGATCTTAAGACCATATTATGCCAGTGATGTTAACAAACGTTACCCACTGATTGTGAAGGAGGTCTCCTAAAGTTCCTCTATATGACTGGAAGAAATAACAGCAGTGGTAAGCCAGTTAAGATCCCACTTTGTCAGTCAAAGAATTGTTGCCCTCTGCCATGAGTAAGCTGATGGGATCTTTGCCTAATATGAGACGGTGGAAAGGTCTCAAGAGAGATTGTGCACCTACTACTAGTAGGGCATTGTAGGCTATAGAAATTAATCGAAACAAGATCAAAAAGTGTAATTACATACGTAGCCCAAATTGGCAGGATAGGTCCCACTATTTACATGGATGAAGACGTATGTTTATACAGCCCCACATCCTTACATCAATTTACCCTATGCCACTTTAGGAACTAAGATGTATAGCCACACCAAGTTTATCATTACCATTTCAAGTCATAAACTCTGAAATGTCTCCCTTAATACTACTAACTTTCCTCTTTCTTCTAATCATAGTAGCCTATTTTTGTTGTTGCTCAGTCATGTCTGATTCTTTGTAACCCTGTGAACTGCAGCACACCAGTCTTCCCTATCCTTCGCTGTCTCCCAGAGTTTGCTCAAACTCATGTCCATTGAGTTGATGATGCCATCCAACCATCTCATCCTCTGTCGCCCCCTTCTCCTCTTGCCCTCAATCTTTCCCAGCATCAGGGTCTTTTCCAATCCCATCAAGGGCCAATCTTTGAGCCTCTTTCCAATCTTTAAATCAGCAAACTTTTTTATAAAGAGTTAAATAGTAAATATTTATGTTTCCCTATTATAAAGTGTGGGCTTCCCCGAAGGCTCGGCTGGCTAAGAATCCGCCTGCAGTGCAGGAGACACAGGAAACATGGGTTCAATGCCTATGTCCAGAAGGTCCTCTGGAGGAGATAATGGCAACCCACTCCAGTATTCTTGCTTAGACAATCCCAAGAACAAAGGAGACTAGCATGCTACAGTCCATGGGGTCACAAAGAGTCAGACAAAACTTAATGACTAAGCAACAACAATAATTTTAAGGTGTCTTGCAATACTCAACGGAGAAGGCAATGGCACCCCACTCCGATACTCTTGCCTATAAAATCCCATGGACGGAGGAGCCTGGTAGACTGCAGTCCATGGGGTTCCTAGGAATCAGACACGACTGAGCGACTTCACTTTCACTTTTCCCTTTCATGCATTGGAGAAGGAAATGGCAACCCACTCCAGTGTTCTTGCCTGGAGAATCCCAGGGACGGGGGAGCCTGGTGGGCTGCCGTCTCTGGGGTCGCACAGAGTCGGACATGACTGAAGCGACTTAGCAGCAGCAGCAGCAGCAGCAGCGATACTCAATCTGTCATTGTAGCATAAAATCAGCCATAGATATTTGTAAACAATTAGGCATAGTTGTATTCTGTAATTACTAAAGGATTATTACCCATAATTCAGTAGGGTCAGATTTATTTGTAGGAATTAGAACAGTTAGGAAATTTTTCTCCCAAGCCTCAGTTCACTTCAGTAGCTCAGTCGTGTCCAACTCTTTGCAACCCCATGGACTGCAGCACACCTGTCCATCCCCAACTCTTGGAACTTCCTCAAACTCATGATCATCGAGTCAGTGATACCATCCAACCATCTCATTCTGTCTTGTCCCCTTCTCCTCCTGCTTTCAATCTTTCCCAGCATCAAGGTCTTTTCCAATGAGTCAGTTCTTTATATAAGGGGGTTAAAGTATTGGAGCTTCTGCTTCAGCATCAGTCCTTCCAATGAATATTCAGGACTGATTTCCTTTAGGATTGCTAGCTTTGATCTCGTTGCAGTCCAAGGGACTCTCAAGAGTCTTCTCAAACACCACAGTTCAAAAGCATCAGTTCTTTGGAGCTCAGCTTTCTTTATGGTCCAACTCATATCCATACATGACTACTGGAAAAACCATAGCTTTGATGGGCCTTTTTCAGCAAAGTAATGTCTCTGCTTTTTAATATGCTATCTAGGTGTGTCATAGCTTTTCTTCCAAGGAGCAAGTGTCTTTTGATTTCATGACTGCAGTCACCATCTGCAGTGACTTTGGAGCCCAGAAAGTCTGTCATTGTTTCCATTGTTTCCCCATTTATTTGCCATGAAGTGATGGGACCAGATGCCATGATCTTCGTTTTTTGAATGTTGAGTTTTAAACCAGCTTTTTCACTCTTCTCTTTCACTTTCATCAGGAGGCTCTTTAGTTCTTCTTCGCTTTCTGCCATAAGGGTGGTGTCATCTGCATATCTGAAGTTATTGATATTTCTCCCAGCAATCTTGTTTCTAGCTTGTGCTTCATCCAGCCTGGCATTTAACATGATGTACTCTGCATATAAGTTAAATAAGCAAGGTGACAGTATGCAGCTTTGACATACTCCTTTCCCAATTTGGAACCATACCATTGTTCCATGTCGTGTTCTCACTGTTGCTTCTTCAACTGCATACAGATTTCTCAAGCCTAGAAGGAGTATATATTATTTACAATCATAATCCACTGGCTAGAAACCATCACATGGCCTCAGTCTGATTGCAGAAGAGCTTGAGAAATGTACTTTTTGTGTGCTGGAATAGAAAATAGGATTAGAGAGCATCTAACCAATCTCTGCAGTCCATGGGGTCGCAAAGAGTCAGACACAACTGAGCGACTTCACTTTCACTTTTCACTTTCATGCACTGGAGAAGGAAATGGCAACCCACTCCAGTCTTCTTCCCTGGAGAATCCCAGGCAGAGCCTGGTGGGCTGCCGTCTATGGGGTCGCACAGAGTCGGACACGACTGAAACGACTTAGCAGCAGCAGCAACAATCAATCTCTGACAAAAATACTAAATGTATCTTTTCTCTTTCTTTTTAGATTTCACATTTAGTGATGTCATATATTTGTCTTTCTCAGTCTGAGTTGCTTCATTAGTATTACAATCTCTAGGTCCATCCATATTGCTGCAAGTGGCATTTTTCCTTCTTGAGAACGGATATACATATATATTTATCTGAATCACATTTTTGTATACTTGAAACTAATGAAAACATTGTAAATCAGTTATACTTAAAAAAAATTCTAAATGTAGCTTTGTTTCATTCACTGTAATGTCATTATTTCAAAGGATAATTTGGGGTGTTAATACTTATTTGGCATTTTTAATATCCTCTAGGGTTTCTAGACTTTGCTTATTACCTCACAGTTTAAAACCAATTTCTCTCTAAAATATAAGCATAAACTTAAAGCCAATTTGACTTGAGTGTACATAAAATAATTTGGGATCCCTGGTGGCTCAGACTGTAATGAATCTGCCAACAATGCAGGATACCTGGGTTCGATTCCTGGCTTGGGAGGAATCCCTGGAGAAGTGAATGTCTACCACTCCAATATTCTTGCCTGAGGAATCCTGTGGATGGAGGAGCCGGGCAGGCTACAGTCAATGGGTTTGCAAAGAGTAAGTAGGACACAACTGAACAACTTTCACTTCTCTAAGATATTTTGAACTCCAAGGCCTCAATAATAAAACACAAACAAACCAAAACAGTGAAAATTCTGAGGATCTGAAACTAGAAGTATAGGAAAGTTCTTGATGACTAAACACTTTTAAAGGAAGATGAAAAATGAGGGTACTGACTAACACTTCTATTAATATCACTGAGACCAAAGACTCCAGGATCTTAAAAAAAAAAAAAAAAAGGGAAGGAAAAAAGCCACAGGGATTAACTATTTTCCTTGCTGTGATCATTGTTTTAATATTTAAGATTATTTATTAGTCATTCTACCTGGGGACCAGATTGCGTGAATGTATAGGAAAGCTTATATACACCATAGAGGAAAAGTTCTAATGCTTAGGTCACTTCTAACTTTTCTGTGCACATCTGGATCATGTGCATGCTCATTTGAATCAAAAGATGTCGCTGCTTATGAGAATGTGTGCTACATCTTTCATAGCAGCCCTGGATGTCTGAGAACTTTTCTAGTTAGGCAGCTTCCCTCAAAAAATAAAACACTGGGTGAGAGATTTCTCACCAAGCACTCATTAAAAGGTAAACTTCCTTGGGCTGAGAGTCATGTCAATCATCGTTTTCTTGCAAATCCAAAGCTGCCTTTTTCTCTGTTAGAAGCAGTTATCATCTTCAAAGCCATATCAAAACAGTGTTTGTTCTGTGCTTTGATTTCACCCACATGGTGAATTCAAAGACAGGTCTACTTGAGAGTAAAGAGAGACTGTTTTCTGATGTTGCTTGAGCATTTGTCTTTCCATGTTTGTAAAAGTGATAAAGTGATTTCCTGACAGCTAACAAAAATCCTTTAAATGTAGTGGAATTTTTTTTTTTAATTGAAACATTCTACCTTCTGTGTTTCAAAATGTTTATGGCTGAGATTTCATAATCTTTAATATAAAACTCCAAAAGGTTTGTAGAAGAACAATATAAATTTGTAAATCATCTCAAAAAGTTCATTTTTCCTTTTTTTTTATTTTACCCTGGTGCAGTCCAGTAAAAACAAACAACAAAAAAAGCTATTTTTGAATGACAATTTCTAAATACTTGGCACAAATAGCCAATTTTTCATTGGGAAAAGAAAAGTCATTAGGAAGATAATGTTACTTAAGGTTCATTTTGCATTGAGGATATTTGACACTATTCACCGGAGATAAACAGATGCATGAAATTTACATATGAAAACCTATCAGATAATGCAAAAATTTGTATGTGAAATGCTTCATTCACTGAATTAGCCTATGGTAATATCTCATTATGTGAAAAAGAAAATGATTACTAAAAATGTCTAAATAAATATTAATGTGGTTATATTGTTTTTAAATAAATAAAATATTTAGAGAGAACAATATGCAGAGAGAATCATTTAAAGGTACAGTTGCTGTTTTAGCTTTTATTTATCTGAAGAGCCAGTAAAGGAGACTTAACAAAATAAAATTTAGTGATGAGCTGAAAAATATGATTTTAAAGCTTCCTTTCTTGTTGAACTATTTTAAATGATGGAAGAGAAGGAAAAATGATAGAAAATGAACATGATATATCTTTTATATCTTGACTGAGTTTAAAGCAATTGTGAATATTGCCAAATTTTGATTATCTTGTTCCCTCCACACTGCACTCAGAATACAAGGTTGTAGCAAACCATGCTTCTCTTTTAAACACTTTTTCCAGTTTTCTTCTAACTAGAAAACATTTTAAGACATTTACAAAATCAAGCAGTATGAAACTTAAATTATTTTGAACATAGCATTTAGATCACAGCTCATTACTCCAAAATAAAAGTAAATTTTGCGAATATTTTATCACTAACTATGTTATTAATGGAAAGAGGTCATTTCCTCTGAGCACTCTTCAATCTACTTGGCTCACAGAGCAAAGCCATGGGGAGCAAATTAGAACCAAAAATGAAAATCATGTTTGTGATAAAATATCCATTTACTTTTTTAGAGATGCTTGCCAAAAGATGTTGGAGTGAAAGATAACCTCTGAAATTTGCTTTATATAATTCAGGAAAGAGAAGTGAGAACAAGAGCTCAGAGCTGGAGAAGAGGTTAGATAATCAAGTTAGCAAAATCATGAAAAAGTTGAATCTGGTGAAGAGTAAGAGAATTAATTTACTCTTCTCTGTGCTTTTGCAATATTTGAAACTTTCACATTACAAAATATATTTTTAGAGACTATATCATCATCTGTCAAATATAATTAAGTGTGGTGAGTATATTCCTTGCATTATTAAAGAAAAAAAAAGAATATATTGGTCATTCCCTTTCCATAAACATCACTCAAGAAGTTAAGTCCATAACCTTTAGTATGCAATATATTTATATGATGGTATATTTAAGTATATAAATATACTTATATGATGAAAAGCACTAATTTTTTTTTTTCAAATCAACACTATCCTATGTCTCCAGTATCCACCCACCTCCCCAATAGAGATGGTCTCTAATGATGTATAAATTAGCTAGATTCCTATGCCTGAGTGCAAAATCGCTTCCCTGGTGTCCCACTTTTTGCCACCCTATGGACTGTAGTCTGCCAGTCTCCTTTGTCCTTGTGGACTCTCCAGGCAAGAATACTGGAGTGGATTGCCATTCGCTTCTCCAAGATATCTTCCCCACCCAGGGATTGAAGCCATGTCTTCTGTGACTCCTGCACTGCAGGTGGATTCTTTCACCACTGAGTCACCAGGACCACAGCAAGGGTCCTACCTTGTTCTTATTTTAATACTGGTTTGTCAATGTATGTGGGTTAGAGAGGAGGACGGAATATTCACACATATATTCAGACACTGTTGCATTAGAATCACTTTTTCTTAGACAAATATCTATATATTAAAAGTTGCTTTCAATGTTGACTAGCAAATTTACTTTTTCCTCTTTATTTGCTAGAAATATATATTTCAAATTGTTAATAATTTTCATTTGGATAATATTCAAATTTGTCATCTCTGTTATATTTTGTGTGGAAGTACTGTTTCAACTGGAAGATATCAACTCTAGGATTACTCTGACCATAACTAAGTTATAGGAGAGTCAGCAATACTTCTTGGTTCCTAAATATTGACTCCTCTAAATGTCATTAATCTGTACTAATTGGAGGAAGCTTAGTCTCAATTAAAGAAAAAAAATCTGAAAATACATTATTTCAGAAAGGAATAGAGTTCTATTATTTCAAGTACCTACATTAACTCACATTAAATTAACAAAATGTTATCCAATACACATCCTTGACTTGATTTAATGGTTTGTAATTAGCATATCAATTGTGTGGAAATGGTTCCTTCTAAAGTACTTGAGGGTGCTTAGAAAGTTTGTTCTACTAAGTATTTTCAAGGATCCTCTTGTAATCTTATTTACATTATTAATTTACTTCTATAAAAAGAAATTAATCAATGCAAAAAATAACATTCCTGTCAGATAATGAATTCTGAATTAGTGAAACACAATTATTAAATTCTTTCTCTACCATTAGCACCCCAATTATAATCTCACAGTTTTGCTAAAGAGTTATTTTTATTTACTAGAAGTAATTTGCTAAAAAGTATTTTTCTCCATTTGTAAAGGTGATTCTCTTTATTGGAAGAAGCTCCTTCTGATTTGATGTTCTTTCCCATTATATATAGAGAAGGAGTTCCTTGCAGCCAGCAACACATTTTTTTGAGAGATGGTTGTGTGTGCTCAGTGCTCAGTCATGTCCAACTCTTTGTGATCCCATGGACTGTAGTCCGCAAGACTCCGAGTGGGTTTCTGTTTCCTATTCTAGGGGATCTTCCTTACTGAAGGATCCAACCCATATTTCTTGCATCCCCTGAATTGGCAGGTGGATTCTTTACCACTGCGCCACCTGGGAAGCAGAGATGATTAGTAGTCATATCAGATATACATATATTAAGACCCATGATCTTGCGTATTTGGATTCTGATCTTGCATATTTGGATTCTGCTCTTGCAATGGATTTGTTTTAGTACCTATTACAGTGCCTGGCATAATAAATCATTATATATATAGAGAGAGAGAACTAAATCATGTTTAGCTTCTGGATCAGTTAAAAAAAAAATACAATTTATTTTCCACCAACCCACTCCAGTATTCTTGCCTGGAGAATCCCATGAAAAGAGGCGCCTGGCTGGCTACAGTCCATGGGGTTGCAAAGAGTCAGACACGACTGAAGAGACTGAGCATGCATGAGTGCTTGAACAAGCTAATCCTTCTCTCGGAATAATATTTATTCTTTTCACTTCGTTTTGTAGTTCATTCTATTTTTATGTGAAAAAAATCATTTTTTTTCAAATATGAATTAGAAGGCTAAAGACAGTCAAATCTCAACAAAAGAGAGGATGAGAAAGTAAAATTAGATTTCAACTTTGGAAGGAAGGTATTGGTTTATATCTGTTCTCCTTTGTAGTAAGGCAGGGTTAGCTTAATTATTTATAAGCCTTTCTTAATAAGCATCGAACATCAATCTTGGGTTTTCAGCAATGACAGCCACTATCACCACAAGAGTTGCATATTATTTGGATTTACATTCTTCATCATTTAGAGATTTTCTTAATTTTTGCATGCATTTCCTAATTCATATTTTTCATTCTTTGTCTTCTTTTTTATCAGTTTGTAATATATTTGTAAATAGCTACCATCTTACCTTTAAGTAGGTTGATTTGACTGAACATGTCTTATTCTTTTAACCTTTCCTCATTTTCTAAACTGTTCCTTAAAATCTTTCTTGTTATCTCTTCAAATTGTTCATGTCCTTCCCCAAATGTATCACTACTGTATATACATTTATGTGTGTGCATGATAATGAATGATGCCCTAAGGTATGTACTGTTTTATCTGAGCTTTCATTCTAGTGAATATGATTATGTGCATTCACATATTTTTCTTTTTAATTTCCTGTATTTTCCTTTGATTTATTCTGAAATTTTTTTTCCTCTTTTAAACATTTACACTTAGGTTAATAAATTTACTTATGGAAATATTGATGAACAAATAAAAGTATGAAATGAAGTGGATCCAAACTGTGTGTCATTTTTGCTCTTATGACCTTCTTAAAAGTAGGAAGCATTAATTTTGGACAAACTACCTGGATGTGGACTTTTCCTTTTTTTGAATTTATATGTTAATATAACTGGTAGAATTAGATTATCTGTATTTAGCTCTTTATATCCATAAAGCAGTTCTCAGCACTTTTTAAATAATTCATTGAATGTTTTGCTGCAGGGCTGCTGTGTTCTCAAAATTATATAAATCATATGACTGAAAGGAGAAATGCAAGAATTTATAGTTTTGTAAAGAAATTTTATATGCATATCATGTAGCACTAAAGTGTCATGAAAACACAATAAGATCAACATTTTCATTGAATATACAGTAAAATCAGAGAAAGGTAGAATATTAAATGTCTACTTATTTTGTAGTTTTTGCATTTATTTTGATCGCACACATCTGAGAATCAGGTTTGAGACAGGAAATGTGCTTTGATCAAAATAAAATATTCTGATTAAAGTCATTGGGGGACAATGGACTTATGATTGACACCTAGTTTTATTTTAACACCTCTCCCCCAAAAAAAGAAGAGAAGAAAGCATTTTCAGAACACACTGCTTCTTTTTTGGAATATATTAAAACATCTGAAATTTTTTTTTAGGAAACATTGACTTTCTAAAAATTAATACAATATACAATAATCCTTCCAAATGATTTATCAGAGAGAATTCTGAAATTATTACCATAATGAATAAGGTACCAATACGTTGTTTATAATCCAGGATCCCTAGACATTCTGATGACTATATATCCATGTTGGAAAGCATAGTTCTGCAAAGACAAAGTCTTTTTCTATTTTCAAGTGCTTGCTTAAATTCAGATTTTTTAAACTGAACTCCCCAACATGATATTTTTATCTATCTGTATTGTAACAATCCATATACACCTACCATCAGAATGTTTTATCAAGTAAGAGTTGTGTTAAAGTACAAATGTTCATCAGGCTTCCCTGGTGGCTCAGATGGTAAAGAATCTGTCTGCAGTGCAGGAAACCCAGGTTCAATCCCTGGATCAGGAAGATTCCCTGGAGAAGGAACCCACTACAGTATTCTTGCCTAGAGAACTTCATGGACAGAGGAGCCTTGTGGGCTATAGTTCATGGTGTTTCAAAGAGTCAGACATTACTGAGTGACTAACACACACATCATGAATGTTCAAAAAGACAAAAGCACAATTTTCATATACAAATATAAAACTAACGTAACTTAAAAGTAAACTCTAATTAATAAAGGAAAAAGTGGAAGCCATGAAAGACTTTATTTTCTTGGACTCTAAAATTGCTGCAGTTGGTGACTGTAGCCATGAAATTAAAAGATACTTGCTCCTTGGAAGGAAAGCTGTAGCAAACCTAGACAATGTGTTAAAAACCAAAGACGTCGCTTTACTGACAAAGGTTCATGTAGTCAAAGCTATGGTTTTTTCAGTAGTCACATATGGATGTGAGAGTTGGATCATAAAGAAGACTGAGCACTGAAGAATTGATGCTTTCGAATTGTGGTTCTGGAGAAGACACTTCAGAGTCCCTTGCAAGGAGATCAAACCAGTCAATTCTAAAGGAAATCAACCCTGAATAGTCGTTCGTAGTACCAATGCTGAAGCTGAAGCCCCAATACTTTGGCCACCTGATGAGAAGAGTCAACTCATTGGTAAAGATTATTGATTCTTGGAATTTGTTTTCTACCTTGAAACTATAATTATGGAACTTTTACCAGTTTGAAACTTTTACCAATTTGGAACTTTTCCCAATTACTTTGGAACCTTAATAGAACCTTAATTATTAAGCATTTTAAAGTTCGGATAATTATATTGTTTTGGGGTCATAATTTCCCCAAGGTAGAAATCAATTGTATCTCTACTCAACAAAATTTGTTTGCATTTCTATGGACAATAATTACATGCATTACTATCAGTTTTCTGAAGCTTCCCAGTTGGTGCAATGGTAAATAATCTGCCTGCCAAGCAGAATATGTGGGTTTGATCCCTGGATGAGGGAATATACCCTAAAGGAGAAATGGCAGCCCACTCCAGTATTCTTGCTATATTAAATTAATATTAATTATGTGTGGATATATATAATAGATAGAGACATAGTCTCCATGTCTGATTATGTAATCAGACTGTGCAAAATAGTTTAGAGTGTAATGATCCTTACCCATTTCATCTTTCATACAACATTTTTTTTTTCATTTGAAGGGTAAGTGGTTTAACATAAAATTCTGAGGACCAGAAATATTTTGCAAAATTATATCTATCTCATTGCTTTGGTCAGTTTCCCTCATTTTGTTTGCTCTTCTCACAGTATAATCATATTGATCAAACTACTCCTTACAGATTTGTATTGAGTTTCATATTATATGTCTTGATATGTTTACCCACTTCTCCACCTAGAAAATGATATTTTTGAATTACATTTTTCTTTTTTGCTGAACAAGTTGGTAGCACATTTTGAAATCCTAGCAAGTTGAAATACCAAATTTCCAGTCCCTCATCTTAAGCTACCAATTGAATGTTCTCTGGGATCAGACATTAGATCAATATCCAAAAATGTATCCTGTAAATTTTTGTATACTTTTTTCTTTCCCTGTTATTGACCACTTTTCTCGTCTAACTATCCTCACTGCATTTAACTGCCAAAATTGTGCCATCTGCTCACCTCTTTTTTATAATCGGGAAATTGATCCAAAGTAAGAGGTTAAATTTGGTTAAATATAATTTTTATCTCTTTCTCTGGTTTATGTTCCATTCCCATTTTCCTACTTACTTTACATCAAAAAAGTTTCTTAGTTGCAGCAAATTAAGCTGACTGTGCTCTTTTCCCCATGGGGGCTTGCTGGTGCTGCTGCTGCTGCTGCTAAGTCACTTCAGTCATGTCCAACTCTATGTGACCCCATAGACGGCAGCCCACCAGGCTCCCCTGTCCTTGGGATTCTCCAGGCAACAACACTGGAGTGGGTTGCCATTTCCTTCTCCAATGCATGAAAGTGAAAGTGAAGTCGCTCAGTCGTGTCCAACTCTTAGCGACCCCATGGAGTGCAGCCTACCAGGCTCCTCCGCCCATGGGATTTTCCAGGCAAGAGTACTGGAGTGGGGTGCCATTGCCTTGTGCCACAATTAGACAACCCATGTGCCACAACTAAGACCCAATGCAGCCAAATTAATTAATTAATTAAAAAAACTCCTGCTTATATGTGAGTTAAATTAGTTCCAGAAACATCACTTACATTGATACCTTTTATAAATAAAAATGAAAATAATATTATTTCTCCCACATTAGAAAGACTAAATGGAGATACAGTTTGAGCAAGTGTCACTGAAACACTTTTTGTAAGCGAATTTATATATTTTTTGAATATGAGGAAGTGCATCTATAAGATTGCTAAATAAAACAAAATGAATTATAAGTTTATATACAATGTATATATAGTATATGTACATACATATGTACATCTGTGCCTACAGCAACAGAAAGTAGGGTTGAATAGTTTTGCTTACCTCTCCCCCACATTTCCTATAAATTCTAATAATACTTCCCCTCATGGAGTCTACAGTATGTGTGAAGTGGAAGATTTTCATCTGTAATTTGACCTCTATTGTAGTTCATAATAGTAGAGGATCTCTAGTTAAAGGAAGAATCAAACTTGAGAAGCTCTGCTTTGGACAGAACTTACCTTCTAAAATAATAGATATAGAAAAGAAAGGCTGAAGGATATCAAGATGGAGAACACGGAGGGATTTTCAATTATCTTTGGTGAATAGGTTTTTCTTCTGATGCTAACCATTCCTATTGTAAAAGACCTGATCACGTAAGTGAGAGAGAGGAAAAGGCCAGGCTAGGCCATTTGGAACGTGAGAAATGAATGTAAAGGGTCACAGAAGTTCAGGATGGCAAAACTAAAAAGAAAAAGTTGGTCTGACACTTAAAACACTGCTGTGCTTTTAAGAACTTTCCAATGTTATTGATTGAAAGAAACATCATTAACTTACACGAATATGTTCTCTTATGATTTCAGTTTTTCTTATTTTGAAAATAAATAGTTGAATTGGTGTTAGAGTCAACTTGGTTGATTTCTTTGTGGTGAGTCTAAGCACTTTCTGTGTAGCTTGGTCATCTTTTAATTTTTAGCCCAACCATTAAAAATGGTCTTTTATTCATTGTTTCATTAATTTACACAATAATCAACTAACTGTTAAAGACGTCTTAGAAAAGTCATCATATCATTAAAAAGCCAGCAGTCTACAAAGCTGGAAGTTTGTTCAGATATTCAGGCAGACTCCTAAAGAAATGAGAATCAGGAACCACATCAAACATGTGTTTAGTCTTTAGGAGCCTGTATAGGCATTATTGCCCACTATCCAAAGGTGTAGTCCCCAAAATAGGATTACTTAGGAAAGTTGTATGAGTTTTTTAACTTCTCAGTGAGTGAATGACCTCATACTTAAACCCAGGTATGTTTGCATCCCAAATTTTTACAACTGTGTCATGATAATATAAACTGGTAACAATGGAGAAGCTGAATGGGAGTTTTATGGAAAACTTTATACTGTGTTTGCACCTGCCTGCAATTTAAAAAGGTTCAAAATGAAAAACATATAAAATATCTTTCACTGTTTTCATTCTAGTTTTTGTTTGTTTTCACCCTATTTCTCTGCCCACACCCTCAGCAAAAAACTCTCAGCTGGTGAGCATTGGCATCACTTTCCATTTTTCTCTTAAATATACTCTGGCTTTCATGCTCCCTAATTCACCAAAACTCTTTTATCAAGATGGCCAATGAAATCACAATGCTAAATAAGAGGTGAGTTTTCAGTCTTCATTTTCCTTTACCACTCAGCAACATCTGACTCAGTGCATGACTCTCCCACCTGCTCAAACTCCAATGATCTTCCTCCTCTGTAATCAGCTACTTTGTGCAGGTTCTATTGTTGGCTCTCTCTCCTCTTTCCAATACTAAATCACTGGAGCATCCCTGCACTTTATCCTTTTTTCATCTCTCTTCTCCATCTAAACTCTTCCTTTTAATGATCACCTCCAATACTACTGACATAATATTATCTTTATTCCAAGATAACCAAATTTATTGTTTCTGCTTAAACCTTATCCTTGAACTCTAATTGCCAATTAGATTTCTCTACATGTATATTCAAAAAGCATGTAAACTTAACATATCTAAAAGTGAACTCAAGTTCTTCATCTACTAAATCAGCTATAACAGTCTTCCCAACCCAGTTTAACATGCCTCTTTCCTTTCACTTGGTCCAGCCAAAATCTTGGAGACATTCTCCATTCATGTATTTAACAACCTATACCAAGTTCAGACAGAAATCTTATAACCGCTTATTTAAAAATATACCCTTAGTTCAGTCATTTCTCATTCCATCCATTGCTACACTCTGGCCTAAGCCTCCAGGCACATTTTTCCTGATTTATTTCAGTAGTCTGTGTGTGAGCTCAGTCACTTCAGCCATTTCCAACACTTTGCTAACCCATGGACTGTAGCCTCCTAGGTTCCTCTGTCCATGGGATTTCCCAGGCAAGAATATTGGAGTGGGTAGCCATTCCCTTCTCCAAGGGATCTTCCCTGACCCAGGGATCAAACCTTCATGTCCTGTGTTGCAGGCAGATTCTTCACCTGCTGGGCCATCAGGGAAGTCTATTCCAGTAGTGTACAAAATAGAAATCAGTGCTCCTTCCTGATCTCCCTAAGTAAAGAATCTCTTTCCCATAAAGTAGCCAGCACAACTCCCATTTTACTCAGAATAAAAGTGTTAATCATTTCAAAGACTTGAAGACTGTATTTTGTTTGTTTGTTTTTTAGTCGCTCAGTTGTGTCGAATGCTTTGTGATCCCATGGACTGTAGCTGGCCATACACCTTTGTCTATGGAATTTCACAGGCAAGAGTCCTGAGTGGGTTGCCATTTCCTCCTCCATAGGATCTTCTTGGCCTAAGGATTGAGCATAAGTCTCTACATCTCTTGCATTGCAGGCAGATTCTTGACTGCTGAGCCATGAGGGAAGCCCTGAAGACTCCATACCACATGGCTTCTTGATCATTTCTGCCATCACTTATACTTCTGTCTTTCACATTAGCTGCCTTTGTTGTTTTTCCAAGTATGGTATCCTCTCAGACCCTTTGCACTGACTTTTTTTCATTCCTGAAATACTCTTTTGCTAGATTTATGCAAGGCTTTATCCCTGGCCTCCTTTAAAACTTTGTTTCTGTCTTCTCAGTGGGGACCTCACTGATCATATTATTTAAAATTGTAGAACCTACAATCTTGTCACTTTCCATCCTCCTTATTTTGCTTAGTTTTTATTGAAATCATCTTCTAACATTTTATATAAACTTTATTTCATGAAACTTATTATTTGCCTCATGAAGACAGAAATCAACAAATTTCTTCACATAGAAGATAGTAAATAAATACTTGTTGAGGGGGTGAATAGGTTGACTTATGATAATGGTATATTAATCCTGAATAGTTTGGAAGGATGTTATCTATTTCTGTCTATAAACTGACAAGATATCTATATTGAGAATCATTCTTATAGCAAACCTCTCCTATAAGAGGGCAGGAAGGCAAAATCCTGTACCTCCTTTTTCAAATCAATAGTTTTCTGTAGCCTACAAGCATGTACATATTTTGCACAACCAAAAACACTAAATAGATTTACTTAGTACCCATCTGTGTAAAGCACTGTATTTTCTTATACTGAAATATTGTAAAATAGAAATTTGTCTCCCAGTAAATTTTATTGGAATGTATTTTGAATGAAACCAAATTTGCCCCCTTTCCAATTTAACTCAATATGAGACAGTTCTATTTATCAAGAGTATTTTTACAGTAGAGACCAATTAAACCTGACAGCTTATTCATAATGGTTTTTTTGTGTGTCATAGCAGATCAGATATATTACATTAACAAGACAATAAAATATAGAGTATAGTAACAAGCATTATTAGACTTTGGAGTGTTTGCTGCTTATCTATCAGTGCAGTTCAGTTCAGTCGCTCAGTCGTGTCCGACTCTTTGCAACCCCATGAATCGCAGCACGCCAGGCCTCCATGTCCATCACCAACTCCCGGAGTTCACTCAGACTCACGTCCATCGAGTCAGTGATGCCATCCAGCCATCTCATCCTCTGTCGTCCCCTTCTCCTCCTGCCCCCAATCCCTCCCAGCATCAGAGTCTTTTCCAATGAGTCAACTCTTCCCATGAGGTGGCCAAAGTACTGGAGTTTCAGCTTTAGCATCATACCTTCCAAAGAAATCCCAGGGCTGATCTCCTTCAGAATGGACTGGTTGGATCTCCTTGCAGTCCAAGGGACTCTCAAGAGTCTTCTCCAACACCACAGGTCAAAAGCATTGATTCTTCGGCGCTCAGCCTTCTTCACAGTCCAACTCTCACATCCATACATGACCACAGGAAAAACCATAGCCTTGACTAGATGAACCTTTGTTGGCAAAGTAATGTCTCCGCTTTTGAATATGCTATCTAGGTTGGTCATAACTTTCCTTCCAAGGAGTAAGCATCTTTTAATTTCATGGCTGCAGTCACCATCTGCAGTGATTTTGGAGCCCCCAAAAATAAAGTCTGATACTGTTTCCCCATCTATTTCCCATGCTTATCTATATTTTCCTTTTAATTATTGTATTTTATATTGACAGGCCTTAAAGCAGAAAAAGATGAGAAATGCTGCTCTATTTAATTTCAGGAAACACATTTTAATAGCTTACTACTATTATAGCTTATAAGTAAATGGTTGGATAAAAGTGTTAAATTTTGCCCTTATTCTTTCAAGAGTCTTGGTAAAGAGAAAAAAGGGAAGTATAGTCCTCAGATGTTAAAAGTACTTAAAGCAAACTATTTATTTTAGCCACTGATCTAATAATTTTACAAATAATAACCCATTTAATCCCTTTAGTAACTCTATGAGGTAGGTGCTGTTATTATCCTCATTTTTCAGATGAGGAATGTGAAGCACAGCTAGGAAATGGCACCCCACTCCAGTACTATTGCCTGGAAAATCCCATGGAAGGAGGAGCCTGGTAGGCTACAGTCCATGGAGTTGCAAAGAGTCGGACACAACTCAGCAACTTCACTTCAACTTTTATTCAAGGATACAAAGAAACTAGGTGGTGGAGCAAGGTTTGAAGACTGTGTGTACTTAACACTATATGCTTTTGCCCTCTTTCCATCTACTTTGCTTAGCCTTGCCTAACAATTATCTCCTAATGTACTCCTTTACTGGGGACAATGTAAGTACCCACAGTTCTTTTCAGAGTGTTTTGAGAACTGATGATACACTTACTAAGCTGGCACATTGCAGCAGACTGAGTCCATTACTATTTTCTAAGCTTCTCTCTGGACTCCCCCAGAGGGGAGGAACTTTAGTTTATTATCATTATATCCACAGCATCTATCGTAGATACCTGATACACAGAAAGAGACTTTGGTGTAATAAATAACATTTACAGAAGATCCTTTTCTACTTGAATAAAACTTGTACTAATAGACTATGTTATGGTAGTAAATAGGTCTCAAACTTTATAGACTTAAGATCAAAAATAACAGAGATGTCTCACATAAAATTCAATGTGGATCAGGTAACTCTTTACAATTTGAAGCTAGATAATCTGGAAGAATAACCTCCAAATTGTTGTATCAGGGCTAGGGTGAGTGCTATGAAAGAGTAATTTGTGTTTTAAAAATCTTGAAGATTTTAATGCAGGCTAAAGTTTGAGAACTACAGACATCTAACTAAAAATACTAAGGTTAAGAAAATATTTGTTTGTACAGAATTACATAGCAAATTGGTGATGTTAAAGAGAATTCATTTTGAGTTCCAGCAATATTGGCTTTCCTGCATGAACTTAACGTAACAGTTTTTATTGCATTTATTTGTTTTCTATTATGCCTTCCTTCACAATATCCTAAATGTATTCAAAATTTTATGTGATAAATTCTTATGAATACTTTGGTAAAAACATTTTATAAATATCAAAAGATTTAGATTATATGAAATCAAATAAACAAAAAATGATATTACTTATATCCTGATCAAGCTGCTTTGCTTTTCTGCTGGTCTTAAGATATATCATGTGTATGGCAACTTGTTAAGATTATCCAATAACAACTTTATCATGACTTGATAAAAATTAAAAATAAATGAGATAATAGAATAGAACAATAAAATACAACACTGCACATAAATACAACATCTAAAGCGATTGTCTCTACTTGATGCATATTCTAAACTTAGGTTGGAGAAACCACTCTGGTCATTAGCTGCATAACAGAGTGTTGTTCAAACAAGGTCCCTTTTAACATATTGCATTCAGTATGCTGCTGCTGCTGCTAAGTCGCTTCAGTTGTGTCCGACTCTGTGCGACCCCATAGACGGCAGCCCACCAGGCTTCCCCATCCCTGGGATTCTCCAGGCAAGAACACTGGAGTGGGTTGCCATTTCCTTCTCCAATGCATGAAAGTGAAAAGTGAAAGTGAAGTCACTCAGCCGTGTCCGACTCTAGCGACCCCATGGACTGCAGCCTACCAGGCTCCTCCGTCCATGGGACTCTCCGGCAAAAGTACTGGAGTGGGTTGCCATTGCATTCAGTATATTCTAGAACATATATTATTTCAGAACATAAAATTCACTTCCCATTTGGAATATTAGTTACAGAAAATACTTTCCTCGTGGCTTTTCCCAATTTTTTTTTTAAGAGCTTCATAGATCTCCCATGGAATTAACTTTAAAGTGTTTGGAAATTTTGATGGAAATTTTTCAAGCTTTAATAAAGTAAAATGGGACAAGCAATATGTGGCAAAATGTCACTAATATTAATGTAGTTGGTCTGAAATCTTCAAGCATTATGCATTTTGACATTCTTTGAAAAGGGCTTTTGTTTTACTTAAAGCCTTACAGCAAATTTATTAACATTTTTCTCTTTCACTACTATATTTAACCTGTGCATCCTGGAATACTACCCTCTGTGATTACCAAGGAGGTTGACAATTGAAAAATGGTGAAGATAAATTATACTTATCAACCACGCCATGACTGGCAGTTAACTCTAGCCTTTATCCCCAAGGCACTGCTTCTTGAATTAAGGCAAATTAAGGCAAACTTATCCTATATCCATAACTGCAAAGTATTTCACATCAGGTTTTAAATTCTGTTTAAAGAACAATACTAAACATCTTTTAAAGTAAAAGTTTTAGTATAAGGCAAGTGTTTTAATATTGTCTTTTTAAAGCTATGTGAACATAGGCATTTAATATAACAACTTGAATAAATATATATAACTACAACAATATAAACCTTGCTTAAAAAGTTACTATGTTTATACCTACATATAGGCATCAATATGATTCTTAATCTCAGATGGTTCAGATGGTAAAGATCTGCATGCAATGTAGGTGTCACCATTTCAATCCCTGGGTCTAGAAGAGTCTCTGGAGAAGGGAATGGCTACCCACTCCAGTGTTCTTGCCTGGAGAATTCCATGGACAGAGGAGCCTGGTGGGTTACAGTCCATGGGGTTGCAAAGAGTCAGACATGACTGAGCAACTAACACAGCAACAATAACATTGGCATATGCATTTTAAATCTAATCTAAGTTTTGACATGGTTAAAGGAGTTCAAGCTTTTTATAGCAGTAGTTAACTTCACTATAATATTTCAATAAATATACGTTTTTAAGTATTCCAGATTGTATGTATTATACATAGACCTCATATACCATGCAAAGATACTCTTTTGTGTCTTTGACAATCACTTTTTTAGCACCTTTAATTATTGTTGTCTTACTGTACATTGTAGAGGAGATGGAGAAACAAGACAAATAAATTTGTAAAGCACAAACCTGCAAAATATTTCTTTATCACTGACTGTGTGATGTGTGTGTGTGTGTGTGTGTGCTCAGTCATGTCTGACTCTTTGGAACCCCATGGATTGTGGCCCACCAGGTTTCTCTGTCCATGGAATTTTCCAGGCAAGAATACTGGAATGGGTTGCCATTTCCTACTGTAGGCGATAGTGTGATAGCAAAATTTAATCAGATATTTTCTGATATTTTATACTGCAATATTCAAAGTTTGCCACAAAAGCAATATAATATGAAATGTAGCTAGATTACATAACACCACACTGCTTTTCTTTTTGCATGTGAATAAAACAAATCTGAACTATATAAAATTCACTATAAGTTTTCATTATACTGGAAGAAAGTATATATGGGAAGAAAGTATATATTTCATTATACTTGGAAGAAAGACCTCATATTCTTGGAACTGAGGGTATTACAGTGAATAACTTAGACAAGCTCCTTGCTGTCATATCTGCAAGATCTAGTGACAGGTGGGATGAGACAGGGGACTAGTTAACAACTGATTATGTAAATGGGATAGGTTGAAAAAGTGATAAAGTGTTATGAAGAAAATAAAAGGATGCTGAGAAGAAAATCAGTGGTTGGTGATGCTGCTGCTGCTAAGTCGCTTCAGTCGTGTCCGATTCTGTGCAACCCCATAGACGGCAGCCCACCAGGCTCCCCCGTCCCTGGGATTCTCCAGGCAAGAACACTGGAGTGAGTTGCCATTTCCTTCTCCAGTGCACGAAAGTGAAAAGTATGAGAACCTTAAAAACGTTTAGATATTATGGTCAAGGAAGGCTTTACTCAGGAGGTGAAATGTAATCTGACACTTAAAAAATAAGTTAACCAGGCTGATATTTTGTGGAGAAGCATTATAGACAGAAGAAAAACAGATATATATATATATATATATATATATATATATAAAACAGGAACAAAGTATAAGTGCAAGGAAGAGTATTGAAAAATAATTATTAAGGGAAAGAGTATAGAGTCAGAGGATTACCTCAGATTCAGTATTGAGAACAATAGAAATTGAACTTATATATAAACTGAAGCTAACCTGAGCTCACTTCCAGCTCTAACCATGACCTTGACAATTATTAGGACAGTGGTGGTTGGAAGGGAAAACCAAGTCTCCTGACCAAGGGAAAGCTGCACAGAATGTTTTAACAGTATTTTTACAGCTATAGAACACTGTAGGTTTGTAACACAAACAATCAAAATAAAAACCAAGAAAAAAGTAAAACTAAACCCCAAATATTAGTCCTACAGCAGAAAGAAAGAAAGGGGATTAATAAAATATAAAAGGAAAAGTTGAATTATGAAACAAAACATGTTTTCTGTTTTGGGCCATTTTGGTATTATACATAAAAACAAACAATTAAGTGGTTAGTGAGTTGTTAAGGAAAATAATTCCTCCACATTCAGAAATGAGTACCAAAGTTGACTACAAGTAATCTTAGCACATGAAACTCATCATTCTGAACACCTCAGAAAATGTGGAATGACATTTAAGATTTTCACTTGAAAGAATGTATTCTTGATTACATAGGAAACAGCTAGTAAAATTCACAATTAAATAAAAATAGTGATATTACCTAAGTAGTTTCTAAAGAACATATTGCAAGATTCAACATTCATTCCTAACAACATTTTCGAGATAAAATATTACTTGATACAACAAATGTTCTATCCCAACCAGCAGCCAATCTATGTTTGACAGTGAATTTTCCTATACATTGTCATAAGATATCAGGGGGTCTCCTTCATGGAGCCATTATTTATTTATTTACGTATTGGCAGCACTGGGTCTTTGTTGCTGTGACTGCACGGTCTCTCTCCAGTCGTGGCGAGCAGGAGCTTCTCTTCATTACAGGGCAAGGGCTTCTCTCGGTGTTCTGGCCTCAGTTAGTTGCAGCTCATGGGCTCTAGAGTGCAGGTGCTGTGGTTATGGGCATGGGATTAGTTGCTCTGTAGCATGTGGAATCTTTCAGCACCAAGGATTGAGTTTGTGTCCCCAATACTGGCAGGTAGATTCTTATCCCCTGCACCACCAAGAAATCCATGGAACCATTTTAAACCTCATTTGAAACTGATGCTAACTCCATTTATTTAAAAATTATCACCAAAAAGGTATAATAGGAAAAATGAAGCAAACTACCAATATTTGTAGATAACATGCCTCTATTCCTAGAAAGTCAAAAAGAATCATCTGGAAGGGAGGAGGGAGGAGGGTTCAGGATGGGGAACACATGTATACCTGTGGCGGATTCATTTTGATATTTGGCAAATCTAATACAGTTATGTTAAGTTTAAAAATAAAATAAAATTTAAAAAAAAAAAGAATCATCTGACAATGGGTTAAAAATTAAAGCAGTTAAGCAGAGTAGCCAGTTTATAAATGATGTATGAAAGCAGTAACTTTGTTATATATCAATAATAATCCATTAAGCCTATGAAGAACTTGATACTAACAGTAACACAGAAAAGCACCTATGAACAAAATTGCCAATAAATTCATGGAAACCACATAAGAGCAAAGGTACAAAATTGTACTAAGAAAAAAAAAAGAAAAAGAGGAGACTTGCCTGTATGGAGAGCCACATCTGTTCTAGATTGGGAAGATTTGGGATTATAATTATACCATTTCACCTATAAATTAGCAAATAGATGTTTGTGGATGCTCAGCCACTCTGTCCTGTCTGAATCTTTGCCATCCCATGGACTGTAGCCCATCAGGCTCCTCTATCCATGGGATTTCCCAGGCAAGAATATTGGAATGGGTTGCCATTTCCTTCTCCAGGGAATCTTCCTGACCAGGGATCGAACACATGTCTGTCCAGTGTCGTACACTGGCAGGTGGATTCTTTACCACTGAGACATCCGGGAAGCAGCCGATAGGTATGTTAATATTAATGCAAATATCAAGCATGCTTTAAAAGAACAGACACCAATTCTAAAATGTGTTATTCAATGGATATAACCAGGACATTTTTGAAGAGAATATGGATTAGCAATTGAAGATAAGGCAATTTTGGAGGAGGATAGTCCTGTCAGAGAGAATCTGAATTATAATACTACGATAATCAAAACAAGGTGATTCTAGCACCTTTTAGGTGATAAACGAGGCAATAAATCAGGAAAACACTGAAGCATATTCAACTATTTATAAGAATTTTTCATCACTTCATGGGAAATAGATGGGGAAACAGTGGAAACAGTGTCAGACTTTATTTTTTTGGGGGGCTCCAAAGTCACTGTGGATGGTCCAGCCCCGGTGGATCCAGGGAATTTGAAGTGGGGACAGTGTCGGCGAGGATCAGGAAGCAATTGCTTACTTAAATGTTAATTAAAGATATAAAGAGTGGTTAAATAAGGATAGCTCAGTGAAGAAATTCAGAGGAGAAAAGAGGCTGAATAATTCAGCCAGAAGGTGAGAGAAAGAACGACATAGGGAGACCAAGTTTCAGTGAACATGGCCCGCACTTTATTTTCCAAAGTAGTTTTTATACCTTAAGTTGTGCATAGAGGATAATGGGGGAAGGGGTAGAGTCATTCAAGGACAGCAGTTCCTGATCGTAATCGAAGCCAGGCTTTCAAACTTATCATATGCAAAAAGTTTAGGTGATTTACATCATCTTCTAGCCAGGATGCCTGTTAACATTTTAATAAACTTATTTTTCTCTAAAGGTGATTATTCTAAAGTCAGGTGCCAGCCTCCAAAAAGCATTGGATAAAGTTGCATTCCTATAGGGCAAAAGTGAGGTGGGCTCAATCAAGAAAAGAATTAACTCAAGGGTCCAAGGTTACAAACATTGAGGCTACTACTTACATTTCTATACACCCATTATTTCAATCAATACACTGCCAAGGACACAGTAGGTAAGGGATATGGAGACTTAGTAGCAAACATTGGCCCAATAAGTGAAAAACCCTTCACCAATACAATTTCTAATCAATCTTTTAACTACTCAAAGGAATCTGTGTTTAGACAGTTTAGAACATCTCCTGCCTCTCACAGTTGGGAGGTTCTGAAAAATACACACATGGTCGGAAAAACCTATTCAGGCAGGCTAGAGGATTTCCAAAGGAGTTTGTAGGTTGAAACACCGTCACAACCAGGAATTATTAACTGGAGCTGTAAGCTAACTCTTTTTTCAGAGAGAGGTAGTGGGGGACAGCCCCCCGTAAAGTCAGAGGTGTAGGTGAAAGCACAAAGCAGAAAGTAGGCAGACTCTGGTTTTGGGGGTAGATGCTTGAGAATTTCCGGGGGAACTCCTGAGGCTCGGTCAGGCCTTTGCATATGCCGAGCCTCCTTCCTCATGACCTTTGCCACGGGCGGAGTTCCTCACGCTGGCTCCCGGCAGTGATAGAATTCCAGTTGAGCTATTCCAGATCCTGAAAGATGATGCTGTGGAAAGTGCTGCACTCAATATGCAATATGCCCGGAGATGGCTCCCGGCAGAGAAACAGTGGAAACAGCGTCAGATTTTTTTTTTTTTTTTTTTTGGGCTCCAAAGTCACTGTAGATGGTGATTGCAGCCATGAAATTAAAAGACACTTACTCCTTGGAAGGAAAGTTATGACCAACCTAGATAGTATATTGAAAAGCAGAGACATTACTTTGCCAACAAAGGTCCGTCTAGTCAAAGCTATGGTTTTTCCTGTGGTCATGTATGGATGTGAAAGTTGG
This sequence comes from Bubalus bubalis, assembly GCF_019923935.1. Taxonomy (NCBI): domain Eukaryota; kingdom Metazoa; phylum Chordata; class Mammalia; order Artiodactyla; family Bovidae; genus Bubalus; species Bubalus bubalis. The sequence continues at coordinate 92,808,319 of NC_059158.1, read as the reverse complement.
ACTGTGAAGAAAGCTGAGCACCAAAGAATTGGTGCTTTTGAACTGTGGTGTTGGAGAAGACTCTTGAAAGTCCCTTGGACTGCAAGGAGATCCAACCAGGCCATTCTGAAGGAGATCAGCCCTGGGATTTCTTTGGAAGGAATGATGCTAAAGCTGAAACTCCAGTACTTTGGCCACCTCATGGGAAGAGTTGACTCATTGGAAAAGACTGTGATGCTGGGAGGGATTGGAGGCAGGAGGAGAAGGGGACGACAGAGGATGAGATGGTTGGATGGCATCACCAACTCGATGGACATGAGTTTGGGTAAACTCCGGGAGCTGGTGATAGACAAGGAGGCCTGGCGTGCTGTGATTCATGGGGTCACAAGGAGTCGGACACGACTGAGCGACTGAACTGATCTGAACTGACTATACAAAAAAATGTCTAATTTCAAAGTCCACAAGTATCGGCATTTGACATGAGTAAACACAATGGACATTCAGCAGTATTTATCAAATTACATTTTATTAAATGTATCTGTGGCAGGAGAGAAAACAATAGTATATGCTTTGGCCTGGAAAAATCATATGTGAAAACATAAAACATAAAAGTTTGTAGATTTGGGGAAAAATATTTTATATTTAAATTTTTCATTGGCCTTTTTGTTTTAGTTTTTGGCAGTATTCTTACACTGCACAACTATAAACCACAAAAATATGATTACTTGAAAAACTAGTCATTTATATCCATGATTATCACTTAAAAGTCTTCCCATGATATTTCAATCTCTATATTCTAACTTGGTGAAAATCATGCAAACTATTTCAAAATAATTTCATTTAAGAGTTCTCCAACCTTTTTACCCAGACTGCTGATGGTAGTCTATTTCAAATATGGAAAAAAAATTGACGATTATAATTTTAACTTCCTGGCAATGTTCTTATATCTGCGAAATGTATATATTATAGTTATGATTAATCCTCTGTGTCATCAATCCTATCTTTCACTAGTAATGATATTCTTTTAGGAAACTTGATTATACAATTTCCGTTCCATGTTGATCTCCATCAACAATCTGTTAGAATGGTGAATGAAAGAAGTGAAAATACTTTGTAAATTATTAAATGGGCTGTGCACATTACACCAAAAAATTAACTATATATAAAGAAGCATGCACATTCATTTTCATTTCAGAGAAAGCCAAATTTGAATGAATGATTATGGAAGAAATGATACAGTATTGAATAAAATAAAATTCTCCTTGACTGCTAAGTATAAACTATATGAAAACATGGATTAAAATGTAGTAGAAATAGTTTTTTTTCAATAAAGAAATATAATACATTTAAGACTCCTTATTGCCATTGGAAAAAAAATGCTACAAAAGGGAATAACACACACACACACACAAAAAGGGAATAACACTTATCTGGCAGTCTGGGATATTAATAAAATACTATCAGATATTATTTCATCTGATATTATAGATATTATAATAAAATATCAGATATTATAATGAAATAATATAAGGTAATATTTCAAAATTAATGCTATATAAATATAAAGAGTTTCAATTTGGATCTCTTTGATGTCAATTTTTTACTAACATATCTTTGTTTCATCCTTTATTTTGAATCATACTCCTTTATTCACTAGAAACAATATTTGTTATAAGATAATTAAATATATTTATATACATATAATAAGATACAGGGAATATGTGTACTTAAATATATTTGGGGATGTATGTTATGTATAAATACAATTTTTTGCATCTGTGATCCCATTAATCATTTTGTTGATTTTTCTTCCCAATCCACATTGTTTTCTCATTACATGAACATAGAACCAAATATAAATACATACATACACATACAGATAAAGATCATTCTATAAAAATCAAGAAATTAATGCTGATTCTCAAGATTTAATCTATTATAAGAAAATGCTACAAAGACAGGACCAATTCTTAAATCCACTTGTAAAATGATGATACTTTCTTCATACCTGAGAAATATTTTTCCTGAATGAATTAGAGACAAATTTGGTGGCTTAAAACTGATCCCTATACTATAAAGATGATAAAGAGTTAACTACATGCCAGACTTCTCAGTCTGTAAGAGGTCCCCGGTTTTCAAAAAATCACACTCACTGTGCAGGATTATTTCAGATGGCAAAATTTCTTAATTACTGCTAGTTGCTTCAGAACAGAGACCTAAATACATCTAAAAATCCTGCTGCAATGATGACAATTCTGAGGAGGTTATCTCTGCATCTGCTGTGTGTGACCATGTTCCACATTTACCTTTAAGTTTAAGCAAATTATGAAAGGCAACCCTGTCAAAGCTGTCATCGTTGAATATCATCATAATCACATAACTGTTTGGACTTAAGAAAAAAGTTCAAACTGTAAAGGTTTTTGGTAGCAGATGGTTGAAGAAGAGAATCTGGAAGGACTTTCCAGGTTTCTTATCTTTAAAATGTCAGGCCATGGCTCTGATGTCAATTCTGCTAACATGGCAGAGAATGAATCTAGGCTCAGAAAAGAGCACCTGCTTGTCTAAGGTCACTGAGGTAGTGGCAGAGCTGAGGCTTGGACCCAGTTTTCAGTGGCTCCAAATTTCATTATTCCTTCCTGTGTGAATGACTTCTTGCATATCACAATCTGTTCTTACAACATATATTTTATGGTTTTATGACTCCTGTTGACAGCCTGTGAAGGTTTAAACTCCTCAGGCACTTGTCTTTTTGACTTTCCCTCCAGGCATAGACTAAGAGTTGGGTCAAACTAGCATCTCAGACAGCTAATCATGCAACATGAGAAGCCTGCAGAGGAGTCAGAAAATTCCCTTGTCCTCTCAGTCTTTGCAGGGATGTGGAATAACATAGTTTCAAAATCCACATAGAAGATGACTGGGACATTAACCTTGCTCTGCCAAGTTGATTAATTTAGCAAGGCTCTAGAGGTGCAGAAAACTTGCCTGAGAAGACATAATTCTTAGAAGATTTGGCAATAGTATTGTTTTATAGAAAAAAAAATAGAGCTTTAAACAGGGTAGCTTCTAACTTGGTATAATATTGCCAAAAATCATCATAAAACAAAACTAGACATTTAGAGTTTTCTAAATCTGCTAATATTCCAGGCCATTTCATAAGAGTCGGACACGACTGAGCGACTGATCTGATCTGATCTGATTTACTTATAAATAGAAATATACAATGTAAGCAAAATGTAATACTTTAAACATTGTACTTTTGAGGAAGGAATTTTGCTTACCAACTTCTCTGTCACTTGAGTTACAAAAGAAAACTTTACCAGACAAAAAAGAGATAACACCCTACTTGTTTCAAACATAGAGATTTTGATGCAAATAATTGATTATGTGTGTGCTAAAAGAGTTGAGGAACCAATGCAGCAATCTAAAGACGGGTAAAAACAGAAAAGATTACATATCATGCCAAAGTCTGAAGGAAAACAAGTGGAAATGATATTACTAGAACCTGGAAGCCAAGGTGATTCTATCAGATCTAGAGCCATGGTGGAGACTGCCAAGTGGATGCCGTGAACATGGGGAAAGAAAATAAATGGCAGGTGCTAGAGTCACCCGGAGAAGGCAATGGCACCCCACTCCAGTACTCTTGCCTGGAAAATCCCATGGACGGAGGAGCCTGGTAGGCTGCAGTCCATGGGGTCGCGAAGAGTCAGCCAGGGCTGAGTGACTTCACTTTCACTTTTCACATTCATGCATTGGAGAAGGAAATGGCAACCCACTCCAGTGTTCTTGCCTGGAGAATCCTAGGGATGGGGGAGCCTGGTGGGCTGCCGTCTATGGGGTCGCACAGAGTTGGACACAACTGAAGTGACTTAGCAGCAGCAGCAGCAGTATTAGAAATGATTCCTACTAATAACCCATCCTGGCTGTAGAAACAAGTGTTGCCAAATTTCATTTTTAAGAGGGATACTGGGTTGGAAAAAAAACAGTGATTTTTACAAGAAAAATATTCTTTAAAAATCTGCACTATTCACAATTGCTTATGGCCAGTTAACCAGTGCTAAACACTTAATGACAAAATCTTTGGTGCTCTATATTTGGTCTTCAGTAATTGTAGTGCATGGGCTTAGTTGCCCCACAGCATGGGATCTTCCCAGATCAGGGATCACTTTGCTGACAAAGGTCCGAATAGTCAAAGCTATGGTTTTTCAAGTAGTCAGGTACAAATGTGAGAGTTGGACCATAAAAAAGGCTGAGCACTAAAACATTGATGCTTTAGAACTGTGGTGTTGGAGAAGACTCTTGAGAGTCCCAAGGACAGCAAGGAGATCAAACCAGTCAATCCTTAAAGAAATCAACCCTGAATATTCATTGGAAGGATTGATGCTGGAGCGCCAATACTTCAGCCATCTGATGCAAAGAGTTAACTCAGTGGAAAAGACCCTGGTGCTGGGAAAGATTGAGGACAGGAAAAGGGGTTGACAGAGGATGATATGGTTAAATGGCATCACCAACTCAATGAACATGAGTTTGAGCAAACTCAGGGAGACAGTGAAGGACAGGGAAGCCTGGCATGCTGCAGTCCATGGAGTTTCAAAGAGTTGGACATGACTTAGTGACTGGACAACAACAACTCTATATTTAAAGGTTTGTAAGACTTCTTGCAGTAGCTTATATAAAAATTGGGTTGCCAAATATTTAGAATTTGGGGGAGAAATCATCGTAAGGTTAAGCACGTTGATGTGAGAAAGGATCAAAAATTTTAATTCAGTACTTAATGACAGTTAAGTATCAGTTACTTAATGACATTTTTTCACACTGCATTTGCCTCCGACTCCCGTCCATTTCTCATGCAGGGCATACCACCTGGAAGGGCCAGCTACATTTTCTTTGAAAGCTTTCTTCTATATGTTCTTTCCTTCCTTCCTCTTTTCCTTTCTCCCTCTTTGCCTCCTACCTTATGTTTTTAAATTAATTAATGAACTTATTTTAATTAATTAATTCATACTGTGTTTTAGGTTCAGAATAGAAAATTGAAATAGCCTATATTCTTACCAGCCAGATAATCTCAGTGATTCATTTTAAATAAAATGAATAATCTGCCAAGTATGTCAAACAGCACACAATAGTACAAAATGAGAAGCAAACATGTTTCCATTCTATTTCCCGACCTTATTTTTTGTTTTCAAAGTTATTCATCATCAGCTTTTTTCTTTTTGCTTATTTTCAGAGAAATAAGATGCATATACTAGCATATAGGTAAAAATAACCTATTTCTGTGTTTATAGGTGGACATGCATATCCTTTTTTAAAAAATAGAATAAATCATATTATTTGCACTGTTCTAAGCTCTAGATTTATTTTTTGGGGCTCCAAAAACACTGCAGATGGTGACTGCAGCCATGAAATTAAAAGACACTTACTCCTTGGAAGGAAAGTTATGACCAAGCTAGATAGCATATTCAAAAGCAGAGACATTACTTTGCCAACAAAGGTCCGTCTAGTCAAGGCTATGGTTTTTCCTGTGGTCATGTATGGATGTGAGAGTTGGACTGTGAAGAAGGCTGAGCACTGAAGAATTGATGCTTTTGTTTTTTTGTTTGTTTGTTTGTTTGTTTTAATTTAATTTAATTTTATTTTATTTTATTTTTAAACTTTACATAATTGTATTAGTTTTGGCAAATATCAAAATGAATCCGCCACAGGTATACATGTGTTCCCCATCCTGAACCCTCCTCCCTCCTCCCTCCCCATACCATCCCTCTGGGTCGTCCCAGTGCACCAGCCCCAAGCATCCAGTATCGTGCATCGAACCTGGACTGGCAACTCGTTTCATACATGATATTTTACATGTTTCAATGCCATTCTCCCAAATCTTCCCACCCTCTCCCTCTCCCACAGAGTCCATAAGACTGTTCTATACATCAGTGTCTCTTTTGCTGTCTCATACACAGGGTTATTGTTACCATCTTTCTAAATTCCATATATATGCGTTAATTTTATTTTATTTTTAAACTTTACATAATTGTATTAGTTTTGCCAAATATCAAAATGAATCCAAAACTCGACCAGGAAGAAATAGAAAATCTTAACAGACCCATCACAAGCACGGAAATTGAAACTGTAATCAAAAATCTTCCAGCAAACAAAAGCCCAGGTCCAGATGGCTTCACAGCTGAATTCTACCAAAAATTTAGAGAAGAGCTAACACCTATCCTGCTCAAACTCTTCCAGAAAATTGCAGAGGAAGGTAAACTTCCAAACTCATTCTATGAGGCCACCATCACCCTACCCAAAACCTGATAAAGATCCCACAAAAAAAGAACACTACAGGCCAATATCACTGATGAACATAGATGCAAAAATCCTTAACAAAATTCTAGCAATCAGAATCCAACAACACATTAAAAAGATCATAAACCATGACCAAGTGGGCTTTATCCCAGGGATGCAAGGATTCTTCAATATCTGCAAATCAATCAATGTAATACACCACATTAACAAATTGAAAAACAAAAACCATATGATTATCTCAATAGATGCAGAGAAAGCCTTTGACAAAATTCAACATCCATTTATGATCAAAACTCTCCAGAAAGCAGGAATAGAAGGAACATACCTCAACATAATAAAAGCTATATATGACAAACCCACAGCAAACATTATCCTCAATGGTGAAAAATTGATAGCATTTCCTCTAAAGTCAGGAACAAGACAAGGGTGCCCACTTTCACCATTACTATTCAACATAGTTTTGGAAGTTTTGGCCACAGCAATCAGAGCAGAAAAAGAAATAAAAGGAATCCAAATTGGAAAAGAAGAAGTAAAACTCTCACTATTTGCAGATGACAGGATCCTCTACATGGAAAACCCTAAAGACTCCACCAGAAAATTACTAGAACTAATAAATGACTATAGTAAAGTCGCAGGATATAAAATCAACACCCAGAAATCCCTTGCATTCCTATACACTAATAATGAGAAAACAGAAAGAGAAATTAAGGAAACAATTCCATTCACCATTGCAACGGAAAGAATAAAATACTTAGGAATTTATCTACCTAAAGAAACTAAAGACATATATATAGAAAACTATAAAACACTGGTGAAAGAAATCAAAGAGGACACTAATAGATGGAGAAATATACCATGTTCATGGATTGGAAGAATCAATATAGTGAAAATGAGTATACTACCCAAAGCAATTTATAGATTCAATGCAATCCCTATCAAGTTGCCAACAGTATTCTTCACAGAGCTAGAACAAATAATTTCACAATTTGTATGGAAATACAAAAAACCTCGAATAGCCAAAGCGATCTTGAGAAAGAAGAATGGAACTGGAGGAATCAACCTACCTGACTTCAGGCTCTACTACAAAGCCACAGTCATCAAGACAGTATGGTACTGGCACAAAGACAGAAATATAGATCAATGGAACAAAATAGAAAGCCCAGAGATAAACCTACGCACATATGGACACCTTATCTTTGACAAAGGAGGCAAGAATATACAATGGATTAAAGACAATCTCTTTAACAAGTGGTGCTGGGAAAACTGGTCAACCACTTGTAAAAGAATGAAAGTAGAACACTTTCTAACACCATACACAAAAATAAACTCAAAATGGATTGAAGATCTCAACATAAGACCAGAAACTATAAAACTCCTAGAGGAGAACATAGGCAAAACACTCTCTGACATACATCACAGCAGGATCCTCTATGACCCACCTCCCAGAATATTGGAAATAAAAGCAAAAATAAACAAATGGGACCTAATTAACCTTAAAAGCTTCTGCACATCAAAGGAAACTATTAGCAAGGTGAAAAGACAGCCTTCAGAATGGGAGAAGATAATAGCAAATGAAGCAACTGACAAACAACTAATCTCGAGAATATACAAGCAACTCCTACAGCTCAACTCCAGAAAAATAAATGACCCAATCAAAAAATGGGCCAAAGAACTAAATAGACATTTCTCCAAAGAAGACATACAGATGGCTAACAAACACATGAAAAGATGCTCAACATCACTCATTATCAGAGAAATGCAAATCAAAACAAGTATGAGGTACCATTTCACACCAGTCAGAATGGCTGCAATCCAAAAGTCTACAAGTAATAAATGCTGGAGAGGGTGTGGAGAAAAGGGAACCCTTGTCCACTGTTGGTGGGAATGCAAACTAGTACAGCCACTATGGAGAACAGTGTGGAGATTTCTTAAAAAACTGGAAATAGAACTGCATTATGATCCAGCAATCCCACTGCTGGGCATACACACTGAGGAAACCAGAAGGGAAAGATACGCGTGTACCCCAATGTTCATCGCAGCACTGTTTATAATAGACAGGACATGGAAGCAACCTAGATGTCCATCAGCAGAATTGATGCTTTTGAACTGTGGTGTTGGAGAAGACTCTTGAGAGTCCCTTGGACTGCAAGGAGATCCAACCAGTCCATTCTGAAGGAGATCAGCCCTGGGATTTCTTTGGAAGGAATGATGCTAAAGCTGAAACTCCAGTACTTTGGCTACCTCATGCAAAGAGTTGACTCATTGGAAAAGACTCTGATGCTGGGAGGGATTGGGGGCAGGAGGAGAAGGGGAAGACAGAGGATGAGATGACAGGATAGCATCATTGACTCGATGGACGTGAGTCTGAGTGAACTCCAGGAGTTGGTGATGGACAGCGAGGCCTGGCATGCTGCGATTCATGGGGTCGCAAAGAGTCAGACACAACTGAGTGACTGAACTGAACTGAACTGAACAAAATAAAAATTATAAATTTTTTAAGAGTAATGTTATTTTGTTCAGAATGGAAACTCCAAACCTTTGAGTTTCCCATTACTGTGTTTTATCCTCAGATTCTGATGAATAATTTTAAGTATAATTTAGATCTCTAAATGATCCTTAAAAGTATGTCTTCAATGAGTCTACAAACTTACCCAATATCTTTGACTGATCAAAAGATAACTGTTATTATATAATTTTTGGATCTCTTAAGGCTTAAAAAGATTAATTCTTTGGTCTTAGTTGGTATTATCTCCAAATCAAGAAAGTGAAATCTCAGCCTGAGTGTCTTAGCAAATAGGCTAATTGATAGACTTGAAAGTATGCTCTCAAGCGGGTATTTTAACCATTTGGAACTGACATGTTAGATTTTGTTTCAGTACAATTGCCCAGGTAAGGTTCTTACCTCACTCTTCGATGTTTTTACAAGATTAAAACTTAGATGCAATCTAGATTGGGAATAGTGCAGTGTTATCTCTTCTAGCACCCTAAGTGCCCTACAGTTTGTATTTTTAAAAACCAATCCTGTTTGCTGTTTCTTGGCATTAAGAAACACAGTAAAACAGAATCCCCAATAACATTACTTGTTCTGCTATGAATTATGTTTGCCATGCTACTGTTGCATTCAAATATGTGCATTTGCATTTAAGTTAACATGTAGACTTGGATAAAATGATTTGGAACTTTTTACGTTTAGTGCTAAAGAGAAGACATTTGATATTTATTCGCACTTTGCTTGCCACCAGTGATTTCCAGATATAAAATCACATTACATTCTCTTTCACATATAGTGGCATTTCCTAAGTGTCCTGTCATCATACTTTACTATTATTAAATCAATAACACTGGGTTATAATCTCACTAGAAGTCCAGAAGGAGGACTTTAAAAGAAAAATAAAGAAAGCTGAAAGGCCTAAAATATAGCTGTAAATTAAATTATTAGAGACATTCTTGTATAATTTACCCATGGCTCAGATGGTAAAGAATCTGCCTGCAATACAGGAGAACTGGGTTCAATCCCTGGGTTGGGAAGATCCCCTGGAGGAGGAAATGGCAACCCACTCCAGTATTATTTTCTAGAGAGTTCCATGGACAGAGGAGCTTGGCAGCTACTGTCGATGGGGTCACAAGGAGTTGGACACAACTGAGTAACTAACACACACATTAAAAGTATTAGAAATAACAATATATCCTTAATATATGCTCAGCCATTGTCAATGTCTAGACAGAAATATCAGTAGCACATTAAATAAAATTTTATTTTTTGGCATAACTATGATATACATTCTCAAAATCCTTGTAATTGTAGAGCACAGTTGAAAAAGACACATTTGCTGTATGTTTGTAGAACTGATAGAAGATTTTGTACATGTTTTAAGTGTTCAATCTCTTTAAGAAAGTTACAGATATAATGAGACAATAAATTCATGTTCCTAAGATTCACTGTGAAAAATATGGATAACTTTGACTAAAGCAATCTTAGTCTCTGTTATAGGGTCTTTTACTTTCAGTATTTTCATTTAATTTTTTCTTTCATATTTCCATTCAGCTTTTGTTATAGCTTCTAGTTGTCTGCCAGAATGTTCCAAGAAGATTTTATCATAGTAATCACAGTATTTTAAATTATCTGTCTCATAGTTCCAACATATAGATCTCCTACTCATTTTTCTATTGATTTTCTTGCCCTTTAATGGTGTGTTTCTTGCTTTTATGTACTTTGTAATTTTGCTTGATTGTTTCATGTAATGTGTAGAACCTTAGAATCTGAGGTGGATGTTATTTAGGCTTGAAAATATACAATGTTCTCCTCAGCCTTTAAATATGGAAGGCCAAATCCTTTCTTTGCTTATAGACATATTTCAGTTACTAATCTGACCATCTTTAATTCTGCTTATTAATTTCAAAGTATTATTGATTAGATATAAGCTTTCTTGTTTGCAATCTCATATTAGTGCATCCCAAAATATTTTTGTTACCTAGGCAAGGGTGTGAAGCTTAAAAAATTTTTTTTTTTAAATTCATACCTTACAAAGAACCATAACCATTTTGAGTTTTAGGAATAGTGTGTATCATCCCCACAATCAGCCCACATTGTTAAAGGTACCATAATTGTGGGATGTATCAATAGTAGCATCCCATGTAATAACCAAATTCTCTGAGCTTCCTGGATCTGTGGTTTGTTGGTGTCTGATATGAGCCTGGTGAAATTCTCAGTCATTGTTGCTCCATTTATTACTCCTGTTCATTTCTCTCTTTCTTCTTCTGATATTTCCATTATGCATACCTTTGTTGTAGTCCCACAATTCTTGGATGCTCTGTTCTATTTTTTACAGTGTTTCTTAATTTGTACATCTGTTTGTTTATACTCTCTATCTGTTCTTGTATGTTATCTACTTTTTCCATTAAAACCCTTCTATATTAATTTTCTTAAAAAAATTTTTGGTCTAATTCCAATATCCCTGTTATGTCTGTGTTTAATTATTATGCATGTTCAGTGTTTTCAAACTATGCTTTTTACCTTTAATGTGCTTTATAATATTTTGTTATAAGGTAGACATTACATAATGGGTAAAAGGAACTGCAAAACATAGGCCTTTGCTAATGCAATAGTAAGATTTGGGGGAAGGGAAGGGTTCTATAATCCTATGATTAAGTTTCAAACTTTTGTGATCCTATATCCCTGAACAATGAACGTCACCAGTGTTTCTCAGTTTTTTGGGGTTTTTTTTGCCCTCTGCCACCTTCCTACCACTCCCATCCCCTGCCACCTCTGTTAGGTCAGGACAACCTTATTAGAGGGATCTAGAGTTTGGTATTTCCCTTCCCTCAGATGAGTTGTTATTGTTGTTTAGTCACTAAGTCATGTCCAATTCTTTTCAAACCCACAGACTGTACAGCCCATCAGGCTCTTCTGTCCATGGGATTTCCCAGGCAAGAATACTGGAGTGGATTTCCATTTCCTTTTGCAGGAGATCTTCCTGACCCTGGGATCGAACTTGCATCTTGTACATCTCTTGCATTGGTAGGTAGTTTCTCAACCATTGAGCCACCAGGGAGGCAATCTCTGCAGGTTAGGCTTTAGTAAAACAGTTTCTTCTGAGAGCAGTAAAAAATTCTGCTGTTATTAACAAGTTAAAAACAGAATACTCTGGCATGTTTCAAAATACTTCCCCCCTCCTACTGCTGGAAGCTTGAGGGGATTTTTCCTCAATACTCTCTGTAAGAAAAAGGTAGAGCTCTTGCAAGTAAAACTCATAAAAGTGTGAGGGAGTCCCTATGATTGGGTCTCCCTAAGACTGGTCCACCTGGAGATTTTTAGAAAGTTGTCCACCCTGAGCATCCAATAGTTCATCAAGTATCGTTCCAGTTTCCTACACCTGAACTAGTTCCCACAGACTTTTCTGCTTTAGTATTAAATAAGTTGTGATTCTCTGTATTCACCAATCTGACTCTTCAGTGTTTAGTACCTTCTGATTTTCTCCCAGCTGAGGTAAAGCAGATTGTTTGGGAGTTCCTGAATTGAAGGGATACATTGCTACTTGGAAATCAGTCACACTATCCCCTACAGAAATAAAACCTTTGTGGAAGAAGTCAAGAGACAGCCCACAGTAGGAAGAATTGAGACCCACCTATCCAACAGAAATAGAGAAATTAAGCTCATGCCTCAGGGGAATATTTGGATATTTGTGAACTTTTAAGCTATAGTCTCTCTTGTGAGTCCCTTGGACTGCAAGGAGATCCAACCACTCCATCCTAAAGCAGACCAGTCCTGGGTGTTCATTGGAAGGACTGATGCTGAGACTGAAACTCCAATACTTTGGCCACCTCATGCGAAGAGTTGACTCATTGGAAAAGACTCTGATGCTGGGAGGGATTGGGGGCAGGAGGAGAAAGGGATGACAGAGGATGATATGGCTGGATGGCATCACTGACTCGATGGACGTGAGTCTGAGTGAACTCCGGGAGTCGGTGATGGACAGGGAGGCTTGATGTGCTGCGATTCATGGGGTCACAAAGAGTCGGACACAGCTGAGCAACTGAACTGAACTGAACTGAACTGAAGCTATAGTCAATGGCTTTGGATTATAAACAGGCAAATGGGTCTTTTTAAAAACAGCTTCACTGAACCAGGTGCTCTGTGACAACCTTGAGGATTGAGATAGGGTGGGGAGTTGGGAAGGAAGTTCAAAAGGGAGAGGACATATGTATACTTATGGCTTATTTATATTATATAACAGAAACCAACATGACATTGTAAGGCAATTATCCTCTAATTAAAAATGAAAAATAATTTTAAAAAAGAAAAAAAATACTTCTTCATATTGGGCCTTAATTTATGGAAACTCAGTGGGATTTTGAGGAATAATTTTGATGTGCCCTGTAGATGCCAAACAAAAATCCAAGTAGCCAACTCAAAGGTCAAATGGAATGCTAAGGCTGAAATGGTTGAATCCCCAAGGCAGGGATGCAAACACTAAGCCCATGCACCAAAGGACGGATTCTATTAATTTAGCCTACCAGGATACATTTATAAAAAAATGTAGGTTCACGTTGCTATGGGCAAGTACTATTTTAAGCATTAATTTTTTTAAATATGACAACACTTCTATGAAGAACATGCTATCACTACCCGAACTTTGGAGGTGAAAAAGTGAGTGACAGAGACGTTAACTGATTTTCAAATGTCATGAAGAAAGTTGGTGATAGAATCCATAAGGACTGCTTTGGATTCTCCATCTTGGGTTTTCGTTTGTTTGTTTCTTTCTTTCTGTTTGTTTGTTTGTTTTACAGGAGTTTAGTGGCTTTACAATATTGGGTTAATTTCTGCTGTACAGTAAAGTGAATCAGTCACACATATACATATATCCCGTCTTTGTCACCATAGAGCATTGAGTAGTGTTCCCTGTACTATACAGTAGGTTTTCGTTAGTTATCTGTTTCATGCATTGTTGTTGTTTAGTTGTTAAGTTGTGTCTGACTCTGATATCCTGTGAACGATAGCCCGCCAGGCTCCTCCATCCCTGGGATTTCTCAGGTAAGAACTAGAGTGGGTTGCAATTTCCTTATTTAGAGATTTTATCAGTTCAGTTCAGTCACTCAGTCGTGTCTGACTCTTTGCGACCCCATGAATCACAGCACGCCAGGCCTCCCTGTTCATCACCAACTCCCAGAGTTCACTCAGACTCACGTCCATCTAGTCAGTGATGCCATCCAGCCAGTGATGCCATCCAGCCATCTCATCCTCCATCGTCCCCTTCTCCTCCTGCCCTCAATCCCTCCCAGCATCAGAGTCTTTTCCAATGAGTCAACTCTTAACATGAGGTGGCCAAAGTACTGGAGTTTCAGCTTTAGCATCATTCCTTCCAAAGAAATCCCAGGGCTGATCTCCTTCAGAATGGACTGGTTGGATCTGTTGCAGTCCAAGGGACTCTCAAGAGTCTTCTCCAACACCACAGTTCAAAAGCATCAATTCTTCGGCACTCAGGTTTCTTCACAGTCCAACTCTCACATCCATACAAGACCACAGGAATAACCATAGCCTTGACTAGACAGACCTCTGTTGGCAAAGTAATGTCTCTGCTTTTGAATACACTATCTAGGTTGGTCATAACTTTCCTTCCAAGGAGTAAATGTCTTTTATTTTCATGGCTACAGTCACCATCTGCAGTGATTTTGGAGTCCCCCAAAATAAAGTCTGATAGTGTTTCCACTGTTTTCCCATCTATTTCCCATGAAGTGATGGGACCAGATGCCATGATCTTCGTTTTCTGAATGTTGAGCTTTAAGCCAATTTTTCACTCTCCTCTTTCACTTTCATCGAGAGGCTTTTTAGTTCCTCTTCATTTTCTGCCATAAGAGTGGTGTCATCTGCATGTCTGAGGTTATTGATATTTCTCCCAGCAATCTTGATTCCAGCTTGTGTTTCTTCCAGTCCAGATTTTTCATGATGTACTTTGCATATAAGTTAAATAAGCAGGTGACAATATACAGCCTTGACATATTCCTCTTCCTATTTGGAACCAGTCTGTTGTTCCATGTCCAGTTCTAACTGTTGCTTCCTGACCTGCATACAGATTTATCAAGAGGCAGGTCAGGTAGTCTGGTATTCCCATCTCTTTCAGAATTTTCCACAATTTATTGTGATCCACACAGTCAAAGGCTTTGGCATAGTCAATAAAGCAGAAATAGATGTTTTTCTGGAACTCTCTTGCTTTTTCCATGATCCAGCGGATGTTGGCAATTTGATCTCTGGTTCCTCTGCCTTTCACAAAACCATCTTGAACATCAGGAAGTTCACGCTTCATGTATTGCTGAAGCCTGACTTGGAGAATTTTGAGCATTACTTTACTAGCACGTGAGATGAGTGCAATTGTACAGTAGTTTGAGCATTCTTTGGCATTGCCTTTCTTTGGGATTGGGATTAAAACTGACCTTTTCCAGTCCTGTGGCCACTGCTGAGTTTTCCATATTTGCTGGCATATTGAGTGCAGCACTTTCACAGCATCATCCTTCAGGATTTGAAATAGCTCAACTGGAAATCCATTACCTCCACTAGCTTTGTTCGTAGTGATACTTTCTAAGGCCCACTTTACTTCACATTCCAGGATCTGGCTCTAGGTCAGTGATCACACCATCGTGATTATCTGGGATGTGAAGTTTTTTTGTACAGTTCTTCTGTATATTCTTGCTATCTCTTCTTAATATCTTCTGCTTCTGTTAGGTCCATACAATTTCTGTCCTTTATCGAGCCCATCTTTGTATGAAATGTTCCCTTGGTATCTCTAATTTTCTTGAAGACATCTCTAGTCTTTCCCATTCTGTTGTTTTCCTCTATTTCTTTGCATTAATCACTGAAGAAGGCTTTCTCATCTCTTCTTGCTATTCTTTGGAACTCTGCATTCAGATGCTTATATCTTTCCTTTTCTCCTTTGCTTTTCACTTTTCTTCTTTTCACAGCTATTTGTAAGGCCTCCCCAGACAGCCATTTTGCTTTTGTGCATTTCTTTTCCATGGGGATGGTCTTGATCCCTGTCTCCTGTACAATGTCACGAACCTCATTCCACAGTTCATCAGGCACTCTATCTATGAGATCTAGGCCCTTAAATCTATTTCTCACTTCCACTGTATAATCATAAGGAATTTGATTTAGGTCATACCTGAATGGTCTAGTGGTTTTCCCTACTTTCTTCAATTTAAGTCTGAATTTGGCAATAAGGAGTTCATGGTCTGAGCCACAGTCAGCTCCTGGTCTTGTTTTTGCTGACTGTATAGAGCTTCTCCATCTTTGTCTGCAAAGAATATAATCAATCTGATTTTGGTATTGACCATCTGGTGATGATCATGTGTAGAGTCTTCTTTTGTGTTGTTGGAAGAGGGTGTTTGCTGTGACCAGTGCATTTTCTTGGAAAAACTCTATTAGTCTTTGCCCTGCTTCATTCCATACTCCAAGGCCAAATTTGCCTGTTACTCCAGGCATTTCTTGACTGTCTACTTTTGCATTCCAGTCCCCTATAATGAAAAGGACATCTTTTTTGGGTGTTAGTTCTAAAAGGTCTTGTAGGTCTTCAGAGAACCATTCAACTTCAGCTTCTTCAGCATTACTGGTTGGGGCATAGACTTGGATTACTGTGATATTGAATGGTTTGCCTTGGAAACGAACAGAGATCATTCTGTCGTTTTTGAAATTGCATCCAAGTACTGCATTTTGGACTCTTTTGTTGACCATGATGGCTACTCCATTTCTTCTGAGGGATTCCTGCCCGCAGTAGTAGATATAATGGTCATCTGAGTTAAATTCACCCTTTCCAGTCCATTTTAGTTCACTGATTCCTAGAATGTCGACATTCACTCTTGCCATCTCTTGTTTGACCACTTCCAATTTGCCTTGATTCATGGACCTGACATTCCAGGTTCCTATGCAATATTGCTCTTTACAGCATCGGACCTTGCTTCTATCACCAGTCACATCCACAGCTGGGTATTGGTTTTGCTTTGGCTCCATCCCTTCATTCTTTCTGGAGTTATTTCTCCACTGATCTCCAGTAGCATATTGGGCCCCTACTGACCTGGGGAGTTCCTCTTTCAGTATCCTATGATTTTGCCTTTTCGTACTGTTCATAGAGTTCTCAAGGCAAGAATACTGAAGTGGTTTGTCATTCCCTTCTCCAGTGAATCACATTCTGTAAGATCTGTCCACCATGACCAGCCTGTCTTGGGTTGCCCCACAGGCATGGCTTAGTTTCATTGAGTTAGACAAGGCTGTGGTCCTAGTGTGATTAGATTGACTAGTTTTCTGTGAGTATGGTTTCAGAGATTTTATACATAGTAGTATATCTATGTCTGGATTCTCCTCTCTTAAGCAACATGCTATACTGCCTCTCCACAAGCAAATGCTGAATTTTTAATAAGCAGTTTAGCAATATATACAGAGAATCTTAAAAGCAATCATTTTCTGGCAATCTTTATTGCAGCATTTTTGTTATACAGAAAAACAAGATTCAAAATAATGGCTAGCTGGATGGAAATGATTATGCAAATTATAATAATTAATTAACAAAGCAAATAAACTAATTGCAGATATTAAAATAATAACTTTAGAATCACTGATTTTAAAAGTAATTAATGAAAAAGCAGATACACAATTCCATGCTCATGATTTGTGTTATATACATTTAAAGCCTTACATTTAAAACTGGAAGTGAATGGTGCAACTGTTGACAGTGAATGTGTTTGAGTTGTGATATTATGTCATTCTTTTTCTTCTTTTGATTTTTAAAGTGAAAGTGAAGTCGTCAGTCGTGTCCGACTCTTTGCGACCCCATGGACACCAGGCTCCTCCGTCCATGGGATTTTCTAGGCAAGAGTACTGGAGTGGGTTGTCATTTCCTTCTCCAGGGAATCTTCCTGACCCAGGGATCGAACTCAGGTCTCCCACATTGTAGACAGACACCTTACCTTCTGAACCACCAGGGATATTTCCTTTTAAATAGGAGACAATTTCTGAAAAATACTTCCTTCTATTAACCTGTGCAATTAATATTAACAGCTTTTTATGCACATTTGCATGAGCTCAGTTGTATTGATTCTATGCAATCCCCTGGACTTAGCCTGCCAGGATCCTATGTCCATGGGATTCTCCAGGCAAGAATATTGGAGTGGGTTGCCATGCCCTACTTCAGAGGATCTTCCCTACCCAGGGACTGAACGTCATACCCTGTGTCTCTTGTATTGGCAGGAGGTTTCTTTACCACTGAGCCACCTGGGAGCATATTTGTAAAATGAATTGTTTCCTATTTATATTGATGGATTTCACAGTGGCCAAATGTTCCATCTGCATTATTGTCTATCTTAAGTATATTTTTAAATATCCATACACATAAGCCATTCAAATAAAGTTCTTTTAACAATGAAATTTTGCCTTTGTTGATTTTGTTTTAGAAATGTCTTACACTCTATTTTCATAATATGAAAGATAAAGGAATAATGTGTATCCAAGTATGGTCTTTCCTGTGGTCATGTATGGATGTGAGAGTTGGACTGTGAAGAAGGCTGAGCGCCAAAGAATTGATGCTTTTGAACTGTGGTGTTGGAGAAGACTCTTGGGAGTCCCTTGGACTGCAAGGAGATCCAACCAGTCCATTCTGAAGGAGATCAGCCCTGGGATTTCTTTGGAAGGAATGATGCTAAAGCTGAAACTCCAGTACTCCACCTCATGCGAAGAGTTGACTCATTGGAAAAGACTCTGATGCTGGGAGGGATTGGGGGCAGGAGGAGAAAGGGACGGCAGAGGATGAGATGGCTGGATGGCATCACTGACTTGATGGACATGAGTCTGGGTGAACTCCGGGAGTTGGTGATGGACAGGGAGGCCTGGTGTGCTGTGATTCATGGGGTCGCAAAGAGTCGAACACGACTGAGCGACTGAACTGAACTGAACTGAAGTAATTCCCAATAAACTATGAAGCTCTCTTACTAGTTAAGATCTTCTCTTCCTGTGAAGTTCAGAGTCTATATTCCACACTAGTACAATACTTGAAGCATTGATTATATTCTCTGTCATTTTTGAAAATGCATCTTTTAATTTTATCATAATTCCTAGGAAGTAGTATGGCTAGGCATAATCAAAATAGGTAATTTTTATAAAGCATATTAGAAAGCATAAAGCTCATCTTGATGGAAAATATACTAAGTAGGTGAGGGAAATATGATACTGTAGGTGAGGGAAATATTTAATGTTTAAATATCAGGGAACAAATGAAGTTGAATTAGCATCATTGGACCAGCACATTTAGTTAATATCACAGACAGTTACTGTGAAGGAGAAAAAGCTGTCTGAATTTTCAAGGAATTATTTGTTTTTTGAAATACATTATTATATAGTTCAGAATGCTTTTAAAAGTGGTAGAGACATTTGATAAATATAATGATAACATAGTTTAATATGCTAACACTATTTATTTGTATGATATACTGCTTGCTAGGTGACTTAAAAAATGTAACATATACTCTCACTGGTAAAAATATCTATTTAATAGAGGATGCTTCATAGCAAAACTACTTAAAACTCTGATCCTTAATCTTTCAATCAAGTGCAATGCTGAAGCTCTCTTTTCTGTAATAAACTCTAGATGTGATTTAAAAAAATTAAAGGAAGTAATTTCTTTTTGTCCATATGCTGTTGGATTTTATAATCAAAACAAACAAATATATTTAACATGTTTTCTTTTTCATCACCAAAAATAGAGAGTTTTGGAATTCTACTTATTTATATTATACACTATCTAAACAATTCCATTTTAATGTTGATATAATGCTTTACTATTTTGACTTTATTATTTCATAAATGCTAAAAGGGAAAATAATTGAATTCATTTTATCTGAATGAATATATATGCTGCCATAAAAATTATAATAATACTGAACATTCATCATTTTCACTAAATAGAATTGAATTTCGCCTTTTTTATCACATGCATGGTTAAATGATATGAAAATTAAGTTTAGGGACGCCTCCACTCTGCCAATTCTTACCATCAGAAAATGTCCTGTGAGTATTATAAATATGTTTTTCTTATCTCAACATGACAAGTGTTACCACTATTGATGACCCTAAATAATTATTCTATTATCTAAATGTTTTTATATTCAAATAAGACATTTAAAAAATTGCTACTGACTTGCTGTGTGACCTGGAGCCATTCACTTAACCTCTCTGTTTCTCGATAGGAATCAGATTAAGATTAATTATCCATGCATGCTTTGCTAGCATAGAGAGAAAAGGAGAGAATCTGTAAACTAAATTAGGTGTTAAAACATGTCACAAACATTCAAAGTATTATTCCAGTGTGTAATCATGTACAGTAAGGCCTGCCAGCATTTAAATTAAATGATAAGCTTAGATATTTAAAAGTGGTTTGTGTGGGATTTAGAAATTAAAGTAAAACCAGAATTTCCCCCAATTCATAATCCATATTAAATTGTTAGAGGGGAGAGCAAAACTGGAAATAAAGTTTTATTCAAAGTTTGATGTAATTTTTCCTACATTAAAAAATCTTAGAATGACATTATTTCTTTGAGAAAGGTGGAAAAAAAGTTTTCCTTGAAAAACTGTTCTTGGTCAAGTCATTATTAGTAATATTTGACACCACTGGGGAATCAAGACACCTGATTCTAGTCTTAGCTAAGAAGATAATTAGCTATGCCTTGAGGAATTCAGTTAGACAATTTTTAAGTTTAAAAAAAATTCCATAAGTTCAGGTGTACAGCATTTATATAGTTTGACATCTGTATATACTACAAGTGATCAGCGCAAGTCTAATCTCCATCCATCACCAAATAGTTGACACACTTTCATCCATTTTGCCCCTCACCCCTTCCCCTCTAGTAACCACTAAATGTATGTTTGTAACTATGAGTTTGTTTTGCTCATTTGTTTTGCTTTTTGTTTAGATTCCACATACGAGTGAAATCATACTATTTCTTTGCCTTAATTCACTTAGCCTAATACCTTCAAGGTCCATCCATATTTTTGCAAATGGCAGGATTTCAATTTTTTATGGCTGAATAATATTCCATTATATGTATATATATATATATATAAATACACACACACATATATATATACACATATACCTATCTCAAATATTCTGCATTCATTCATCTACTAATGAACACTTAGGTTGTTTCCATACATAAGCTGTTGTAAACATTGCTGCAATGAACATAGAGATGCATATATCTTTTTGAATTAGTGTCTTCATATTCTTTGGGTAAATATCCAAAAATGGAATAGTTGGGTCATATGTAGCTCTTTTCTTAATTTTTTAAGGTATAGTCATAATGTTTTCCATGGTGATTGCTCCAATTTACTGGTCTACCATCAGTGTACAGGGGTTCCTTTTCAACACTTTTTCTCCAATAATTGCTATTTCTTGTATTTTTGAAAATAACCACTTCATCTGAACAATAAAGGGGAATTTAGAACAAATGGCTTTCAGAAGTAATTTCAGCATGAACATTTTATGACTTATAATCATTCAAGTTATTGTAGTCTTGTCAATTCTACCTGAATAATAAGAATAATAAAACATATATACACTTTGTTTTAAAAGTAAGAAATAGATTAGGAACCAGTTCCCCAGGTTTATTTAACATGGTAAAAAGTTCTTTATGCATAGTCTCTTCAAGAGGTAGAAGAATAAAAGCATCTCTTGGAGACCCATTTCATCCCATAATTCTGAAAAGGAATATTTCCTTTCTCCATGTATGATATTTCCCTAATTCTCCGAGTTTGATCACATTGTGCATGACAGTCATGTTCTCTGTAGAGAGTACTTGGGTCTATTATCACAGGCAAAACCTGAGGTCATGGTTTTATTTGTTTAATTTAGCACTTTTATATTATTTTATCATTGAATTTCACCAATTGCATTTTTAATCTTAGTCCTTGGATCAACCAGAGTTTAAGAAGCCCAAATTCCAAACATGTTTTTGTTGCTCTTTGAATTGTAGGTGCCTCATTAATTTGTATTTTCTCTACCATTAGGTCTCCATAATATTTGCTGTTTTCTAAGTACTCCTTTCCATGTAATATAGAATTTTTTAAGATCAGGTGCATTCATCCATTCAAACACTACTGCTGTTTCTTCACCATATGTGCATTCTTAATAAGTTGCTTGTGGCCAGTCAATCATGAACTATTTATAATTTAAGCCTTACCCACATACCAAAGATTTCACTGTTATTCATGTGCTCCTTTATCTGCTTTTACTTGCAAACTATCATTCACTCCACCAGAAGCAATCATCCACCATCTGTCAATCCGAGACTCACTTGTTTGGAATCTGAAGCCTGGTGTTTTTATATTGCAGGTATTAGGAGCGCTTCTCATCTGACACCTCTCTCTCTCTTTTCCATTCTTTTTTTTCTATTGTTAACAAGCATCCTTTATGATGTTTCCTATGCTTTGTGACTTGTCCTCTACATAGATATTTTCAGCATGACTACGTTTTTGAAAGAAAAGTGGTGTCACCGTGTTCACCTTGTCATATGTGAGTATATCTCAAAGCAACAGGAACTTCGCTAGAATTTGAAATACAGTAATAATTCATCATATAGAATTTTTCTAATTTTCATCAGAAGAGATTGAATATATTAATTATGTGGAATAATTAAAATCACATGTATTAATTAATTGTCAAAGAAAGTTTATTTTTATCTTGAAGAATAATTCTATTTTTCTTAGCCACAACTTCTTGCATTGTGTTCACATTGATTTTTTAGATTAAAAAAAGAAATAAGTAAATTCAGTATGAAAGCTATTCCTGTATTCCATACGTTAATATGTGAGTATATGTAGGTAGAAATAAATGTCAAATGAAGGTCAAAATGGTATTATCTGAGGAGAGCCTTCTCAGAATTGGAGGCTGAGAGCTTCTAATTTGGACCATATCTGAAAAATTGAAAATACACCTAAATTTAAAATGGGGTAGATATCTTAAAATTTTTATGTGGCATAGATAGATCTTTGCCTTTTTAAATAAAGGCAATTAATAAAATCACTACCATCATGCATTGGTGAGTTAAAAACTTTCAGTGAAATACTTTTTGGAACCATCTTTTCATATTAAAAAAAAACCTTCTCTTTTTCATTTTCAAGACCACTACCAAGTTCCCAGAAAGAACTGTGAAATACTTAATGAGACATTTATCTGGTCTATGTATTTTATATTTAGCTGTTAATATAATGAGGCCAAGGTATTGGAATGAAACATTCCTAACATTTCACATAATTTTCTACTTCCTCTCCACCATTTTTGGTATTCTGGCAGAGTATTATAACTTTTTGATGTTTTGAACTTTACCATTACTATCAATAATCACTATGTCAGATGCAGCATACTGCTAAATTTTATCCTGAAAAATGCATTTCCATTTATCTTTGAGTATATTATTAAGATGATTGTAGTCTAATAAATGAAGCAATATGTTTTAAATTTAATTTTTCTAAAATGCCGCATGAAATGTTTTTATGACTGATGTTTCCTCATGTACATTTTAAAACCATGTCGCAAAAGGCAGACTTTCTTGTTTTCTAAGTCTTTTACAATTTTACATGCATGTGTTTCCATTTCTCTCTCTCTCAAAAAAAAAAGAAGTTACCTATTGACAACCCTGTGAAAATCTACAACACTTCCACTGTATATTTTACATTTTCGAAACACATCAAAGCATTTTTTACATGTTTAAAATCAACGTGTTATGCAAGAAGCATGAAAAATTCTCAGTAATTTTTCTTTCTTTATACATTTTAACTTTACTTTGAAAGGAAAAATTACAATATTAGGGAAAAAATATCCAATTGTCTTCTTCAACATATTCTCTTCTGAGAACATTTTCCTATCCCATGTTCCTTCTTATTTCATATGATCTGTCTTTAATTGAAGATTGACATAAGAGTTTTTTTGTAGTAGGAAGCAATCTTTACTCTCCTCTACACTTTGCCAAAAAAAGGGGGAGTGGGAGGGGAATAAAACAGTCCTGCAAAAACATCCTATATAAATTTTAAAACACTAGACAAATAAAGACTTTTATTTTTTCATTTATTTTCAAAAAGGCAGCTTAACTTAGAAAAACATGTAAGAATCAAGTACAAAATTGGCCTCTCAACTTTTCCTAATAAGTTACCGCTTTTATATTTCAGTTTTCCAATCAGTAAAATGGGCAATAAACCACACTCTGTTCCTTACAGCACTCTTGCAGGTTTGGAGGTGATATAGTAAGTTTGGTATAAGCTGTGAATCACTGTATCCACATAAGGAATCTTTATTTTACTTTTACTTCTAGAGGAGTGATGTACATGCTAAACTGAAGCCTGAAGAATGAAAAGTAAAGGTATCCAACATGTAGGAAGATTAGCATCAGAGTACAGCTTTCATTTGATCTTTCACTGTTTCACACTTTACCAAATTCTATAGATTAAAAATTAAAAAAAAAAAAAAAGGTTGATAAGCTTTCTAAGAGTAAATGAACTAAATAACATAATTTCATGAATGCTTTTTTGAATAGAATAAATAAAATAGAGTAAGTATAATTTCACTCAATTGAGAAAACCCTGCAAAAGAAAGTGCAAAAGTGTCTATTATCAAAATTTCATGGTTCCCAGATAGAAACGCTCTCTTGTTTCCTGATTCAGCATGGAAATCTAATCTTTTCCTTTCCCTGAATGATTTTGAGATACAATCAAGGGCACAGAATGCATTAGAATACATTTGCAATTTAATTCAAGATTCCCCACACCCCCCCATTTTTTTTTTAATTTGGGCACAAGTGTCTGAAAGCTCTAGCTTAAAAAAATTAGTAAGAAAGTAAAAATGGAAGAACTAAAGTTTTAAAATAGTATGGGTAAAGCAATAGTTTGATAATCAAATACTTCATGATTTGGGGTTGTTTCATGCAAACAAGGTGAGTAATAGAAAAGTTATGAAAGGAGAAACTATTAGAAGCTGGATCTACACAGTCAAGTACAGAGAAAATCATTACATGTCAGGAATAGAATTTTATTCTTAGAGACAAACTAATAGTTACAGGAGAGCTGAGAGGGGAAATTCTGCATCGTGTTCATGAAACAGCAGAGACCTCCAGGGAAAAGAGAAAACTCCACAGAGATTGCCAACATGGAGTTGGCCCAAAATGACAGAGGACACAGCAGTGGATTTAAAAAAAAAAAAGTTTAAAATGTGCTCAGGTAAATTCCTTTCTGCAGAAATGAAATTCAAGTATGAAGAATCATTTCCCCAATGGGCAACACTACAAATTGATTTTTTAGGACCCCTTCTAACTGTATATAAATGAAAAGTACATGTTAGTAGTTAAGATGGATTTTTTTTTTCCAGTTGTATTGAGGACTTCCCTATGAATAGGAGCACATCAGTTGAAACTGTCAGGGAAGAAACTGCACAGGAATATTCTAGATTGACAATAAAAGGTCATATGAACCATAATAAAGTTCTTTGGACAAGCTCTTAGCAAACTGTGAATATACAGGGTAGTATAAAATAAAATATTGAATGATACCCCAATTTGATTTGAATTATTATTGCTAAATCAGAATATTCTACTAGTTTGAGCTTTTAAAATGAAACAACTTGGGTAATTAAAATAAATTGGAAACTTTTGTGATTAATTATACTTTGGCTCAACTGTCTGATATTTCATTCAAAAGACTTAGCCAACTAATAATAGTACAATTCTGCTTAACATACAATAACAGACTCCTAATTTTTTTTCTGGTTTTTTACATTTTAGTACTTCTTTAATATCTTCTAACAATTGTGAAGTGGTCAAAAGGCAGGCATGAGGAGAAAAGTGAAGAGGAAGACTCCACAGGGTGTAAATAATCCATAAACAGGCTAATTGGTCCCTGGGTAATTGGTGACTCTCTGCATAAGCAGTTCAACTGAGGTTTCTGGAAAATGAAAATACTTTATTTATATCTGTTCAAATTTGCTTTCAAGCAATAAAGTACCAATCAAATGGTCTTAAATATTTGATCAGTATCTTTAATCTATACTTTCCTTCTAAACGTCTGTATAGGCTATTGTCTGCAGTGGTATTTTCATGCATTTATAACTGAACAAAATCCTGACTGATATGGCACTGGAAATAGGGACCAGCAGCCATAAATTCTTCTTCTTTTCCTTCTGTGTGTTGGCATTCTGGCTTAGCTCTGCCAGTAACAAGTGGTATGAACTTGTTCAATTACTTTATCCCCATTATACAAAAGGGTTTTTGTTTCTTAAATTATAAGGTTTTACAACATTAAGTTATCTACACACTAACAAAAAACATTACAGTTTGCCTGTTTCAGGAAAGGCATCATGCTTGGCCATGGGAGAAACGCAATCAGTAGCTAAGTCACAATTCTTGTTTTGAGGAGCTAACATTCTATTAAAGGGAAACTTATGAAGACAGATAACTGTAATGAAAAATCCTGCAATTTTTTACTTAAAAATAGAAAAACAGAGTAAAATGGATATTAAGAAATTAACTTCAGCTTGGAAGGGAGAATTAAAGAATCATTATTGGGATAACAGTATTTGATCTGGACCTCTATAGATTGTTATATTTATTTTACAACCAGGGGCTTATAACTGATGGGAAATAGCAAAGAAAGTAAAAGAAGGTATAAGCTGTGGAACTTCAAAGAAAAGGGAATGTTTAGAGAAATGTGTAGTGTAGTTTGGGGGAAGCATTTAGTGTATGTAAATGAGTTATTAGACACAGACTGAAAGGCAAGCTGGGGCTTTGAAGTTCAGGGAGAACAGGATTTGATAGTGAACATTTTTCCAGCAGGGCTATTGTTCTTTAGAAATATTTAGCTTGACACAATGTGTGATATTAATAAAGAAAAGAGATTCTAGGTGGGTGGAGCTAGTGAAGAGGCTGTTTGAGTGATCTTATGGAAAAGCAATTGATAATAGAACTAAGGTGGGAGTAACAGAAATTGTAAAAAGGAATAGATGTAAAAGACATTCCAGCTATTAAAACACACACACACACACACCTAAAGTATGATTGTTTCCTAGACAGACAGAGAAACAAAAATTCTATTTCAGGTTGGTTGAGTGGAGAAGCACAATTCCATTAAATGAAATAAAGAAATCCAGAGAGGAGTCAGCATGAAGCTAAGTTATCTGTAATTACACAGGTTGACTTTGAAGTACTAATAGTTAACCAGTTGGTCACTGAGTGATGTATAACTGGGTTTTCAGGGAGAAGTTGAAGTTAGAAATAATACCTTTGTTGAAACTATAGAAGTGAATGAATTCATCAAAGAAAATGGGTAAAGAACAAAGATGTAGCCTTAGGATAACATCACAATTTGGAAGTTTAAGAGTAAAATATGGGTCACATAACAACAATGGTTAAGGTATCAAAAAAGAAAGATGCTTAAATATTTTAGGTATGGCAGAGAAAGCAGCTAAGGGAAAACAGCAAATGCAAAACACGTTAGTTTAGAGAATTCCCATAGAGTTGGAGTAATCAATGCTAAATTTAACCCCTAAATTTTGACCTAGACTTCTATGGTAAATAATATTTAGGATCTAAACAAATGTGTATTCAAATTTTTAAGCTTGGGTGATAGGAGTATACTGATACTGTTAATGGAAATGTAGGTTTGATAGAAGGCTAAATATTAACACAAGCCATCTCAGTATCTAATAAAAATACTCAATTCTCTATTATGATTACTACAGCTACCAGTTCTTGTTGGATCTCTAAGAAGTCTCTCAGCGTTACCTGCAGTTGTAGAATGTAACATATACTTATTTTATAGTAAACTAAAGACCGGAGAAAGCAATGGCACCCCACTCCAGTACTCTTGCCTGGAAAATCCCATGGATGGAGGAGCCTGGTAGGCTGCAGTCCATGGGGTCGTGAAGAGTCGGACACGACTGAGCGACTTCACTTTCTCTTTTAACTTTCATGCATTGGAGAAGGAGATGGCAACCCACTCCAGTGTTCTTGCCTGGAGAATCCCAGGGACGGGGGAGCCTGGTGGGCTGCCGTCTATGGGGTGGCAGAGTCGGACACGACTGAAGCGACTTAGCAGCAGCAGCAGCAAACTAAAGACCTTCACATTCCACTTAAATTCCTAGAACACTGACAAAATATTTAGCATATTTAAGTTAAATATAGATTTTTAAAAATATATGCCTTGTAAATATATTCTTGGTGTATCTATGTGACGTGAGATTAGAATCTGAGAATGGAATGTGGAGCATATTCTACACTGGAATTTGTCTACACTGCCAGACTCCAAGGGTAGAGGACTATGGAGGTAATGTACATTTGGAACTCGAGTTTAATATCAACTTGATTCCAAAATCACTTCAGATGGTGATTGCAGCCATGAAATTAAAAGATGCTTACTCCTTGGAAGGAAAGTTATGACCAACCTAGACAGCATATTAAAAAGCAGAGAAATTACTTTGTCAACAAAGGTACATCTAGTCAAGGCTATGGTTTTTTTCCAGTGATCATGTATGGATGTAAGAATTGGACTATAAAGAAAGCTAAGTGCCGAAGAATTGATGCTTTTGAACTGTGGTGTTGGAGAAGACGCTTGAGAGCCACTTGGACTGCAAGGAGATTCAACCAGTCCATCCTAAAGGAGATCAGTCCTGGGTGTTCATTGGTAGGACTGATGCTGAAGCTGAGACTCCAATATTTTGTGCACCTGATGCAAAGAGCTGACTCATTGGAAAAGACCCTGATGTTGGGAAAGATTGAGGGAAGGAGGAGAAGGGGATGACCGAGGAAGAGATGGTTGGATGGCATCACCAACTCAATGGACATGGGTTTGGGTGGACCCCAGGAGTTGGTGATGTATAGGGAGGCCTGGCGTGCTGCAGTTCATGGGATCGCAAAGAGTAGGACATGACTGAGGGACTGAGCTGATACTGATGCTGATTTCACAGCTTCTTTGGTCTAGGGAATTCCAGGACATAGGATGTTTCCAATCTCTAGGAAAGGTTTAGAAGTGACAACAGTATCTGGTGTCATTTAGATGAAAACTATTTCATGTCTATCATATTCCCAAGATAACCAAGGTAAGTACATGCTTTAATGGCTTACAAAGACCAAGAATGGCTTTGTATTTCACATCTACTAAACAGAGACCAAAAACCACTGCTTATGACTTTTGCATATGTGACAATATAAGAGCACAACATATAAGTTAACTATATTTCTCTTGGTTTCAAAGAATGATATGTGTTTAGTTATTTTTGGTTTGGAGTTTTTCTCTGTTGATTTTAAGTCTTTAACCATTCTCCTTGTGAAGCACTGCCCACAGTTCTACACTGAAAGGCACATAATTAACTTACAAGGTTATTTCTGAACTGTGACCACATTAACTTGCTTGCAACATAGAGGAAGTGTACATGGTACAATTAATTATTTTCCTAAGAAGCTATGGTATGAAGAATAGAAGTATCCATGTGTCCTCCCTCCCAGTTCCATTTTATGCCTTTCAGTTGTATCCTTCAGTGTTTTGTGCTCACACCCATCATTCTTGTCAAGCACACTTAACCTCTGATCATGACTGTCTCATTTTCCCCTCACTGCCATACATGTAAGTCACATTCTAATTCAGCATCTTTGATCAAATACAACAGCTAAGATCTACTGAGCATTTTCTGAGTGTCAGGCATTGTCGTGAGCATTAGAAAAATCAACTCAATCAATTCTTAAAATAACCCAAGGTAATAAAGAGTCTGACTCCATTTTTGATGTTTGATGACTGGCAGCTTTCAAGCCCCAGCCCTTCTCCCCACTTCTGCTCCATATCTGTGATATGAAAGATCAGGTTTTAAAAAAAAAAAAGAAGAAGAAGAAAGAAAGACAGACCAGATACTCCTTTTGAATTGACTCATGTCCAAGGATCCACATCTCAGAGAGGGCAGAATCTGCATTTAAATTCAAACAATCTGGTTTCAGAGCCTAGACTTTAACCACTACACTAGTCTACCTCTAATTTCTTCTGATAGAAATATTCTTAAATGAACATCAATAATCATGGCATTATACTTGAATACATTAAAATACATTATGATAATACAATAAGGTAGGTTTATAAGTTCAATATTAATATTACATGTTCTTTGTGTTAATACCTGTATTTAGACTTAAAATTCTGCATAAATGTGAAATATTTGAGTCTAGTTTACCTCTCAATAATAAAAAAAATAAATAGAAACACTTTAGAGGCTCAGAAGACTTTCACATATTACTATTAGCTGTCAATTTAAGTTTATTTTGTTATATTAATTTATTAGGCATTATAATCTTTAAAGGTACAACCACCTGAGCTTAATTTTATTTTAATAATCTGATCTTTTAAGTCACCTGAGTAAAAAATGTTCAGTGACATAGGATTCTGCCTAGAAGATTTTTTCTTGCTTTCTGCTTTAGCTGCTCATCTTCAACAGTCAACACAACCCAATCTTTATGAGCACTGTTAGAATTGACATTGGAATCTGCAGCAGTATTTGTCTTAATCCAATATTTGTCTTATTCCCAGTTCTTACTCTCAGTATTTACCTTATTCCCGAGTGTTTTAATTTTTGTATTTGTTATATGCCTTTTCTTCTCCTAAAGACTCGTCTTACCAGGTTTTCTCTCATTGCATCTGTAAATGACGGTGCAGTGTATGCATGTGTAATGTGGGAGACTGCAAAATTCCAAATAATGACTAGATGAGCTCAGCAAGTGAATTCAGAATTACCAAGTCATTGCTCTCAACTTTCACGCGTTTAAATAGCACTGATTAATAGTCATGGTGTATGGGCTTGGCTAGATCTCAGGCCTTGAGTAAAAGGTAACTGTTTATAAGCTGTTGGGTTAAGTAGCTTCAATTTTAGATCCCTTCCTTTCTTCTTTCCTCTCTCCCTCCCTTCCTTCTTTCCTTCTTTTGATTCTTCCCTTTATTTCCCAAATATGCAGAACATTCTTAGAAGAATTTTTGTACTAGAGGATTTAATCTATGCAAATATAGACCAAGAAAAGGGAAAATGTTTTGAATTTCACACATTGTACAGTTAAAATCAATTCAAAGAACATAAAGATAAAATAAGGCCTTTGTCTTTTCTTAATATAATATAATAAAAGCAACGATACTGGATTTATCATATAAAAATCAAGGAGTTGCCATCATGCTATTGGACTAATAATCATAATTTATGCTAAATAATTGAATAATTTTAGCATAAATTTGCTATTACCAATACTGACACACAAAATAATTTGATAAATTTTTTCTTATACTGCAAAATTAGTTTCCCTATCAAGAAAATTAGTGGCAAAAAGCAATTTTAATTTGCAGAAATAAATGTACCTTATGTGTGTGTGTACTGTCTGTGTGTGTGTAAACACCTATTTTTCAACCTGATGAAAATGATGCACTTAAGTAGGAAAAAAAAAAAGGAAGTAGGAGTAAAAAAGGTTAAATTACTTGGGTGGGGGGGAGGGCGTTGACTTTCTAATAACCATAGGAGATCAACACAAGAAGGAAGATGAAATCTGAACATCTAATGAAGAGCATGAATATTTCTTCTTTGGAAAACATTTAAAATGTGATTCATAACACATATGCATAAAGTCTACTTGCTGTAAAGAGATGAAAAATTTTTAATATTATGCTTCATTCAATGAAAAGTTGAATGGATTCGATCCAAATAAAACCAAGTTTAAACAGTATTGCTGATTAGATGTAAAAAAAAGAAGATGGTATTTCCACATTGCACCAGTTGCAAAATAATGCAAGGAACTGAATCTGGAGGCTCAGTGATCAACCTGGATTGTCCAGGTGAAGCTCCATAGTGAACTACTCAGGTTTAAGAAAGTTACCATGGGAATTTCTATGTCCAGTAATGGGTTTCCTTTCTATTCAAATCTTCAACACCTACTTTCCATCCTCATTTTCTGAAGATGTATGTAGGTGATAAAATTGAAGCAAATACTAGACAAGGACACTCATAAACCTACCTTTATAAGCTATTTATTGCAAGTAAATATGCATTTCCAGGATTTAAAAAAAATTTTTTTGCATGTATTAGAACTATGCTTTCTTCCAATCAGCCTGGAATTGGAGAATGGATAAGGGAAAAGCCCAGTGGATAATTTCTAAGAAAGGGATTAATAGAAAGACACATATTAAGACACTTCAGAGTTGGATAATGAGCAAAATATCGAATGAGAAACTAAAATCTGAAAGAGAGGTGGAGAATGTGCACTATATAAGTATTCAAGATAATATGTCACCCTTGTAATTTTCCTGGAGGTTGAGAGACCAGTACTTGTAGGTAATATTTTGAAAACCTTTTATCTCATCTAGAATACATATTTCTGAGTCCAAGTGTTTCTTTTACCAGTAGGTGAAGCTATATTAGTGTTGTAATCAGCAAAATTTTGGATTGTTTTTTGTACCAGTTAAAAAAATTAGTATACCTAATAAACATATTTATTGATATTAGCCATTGCCATATTAAACACATAATTATATTATAACATACAAAAATGAAATGTGGAAAAATGTAGAAATATCATGTTATGATTGTTTGCTCTCCGGTGAATAGTCTTCCTGTCACCACATTCCTTTACTCCCCAAAAATGTGCACACCTGATTTTGAAGGCCATTAATGTGGCTCAGATGGTAAAGAATCTGCCTGTAATTCAGGAAACCCAGGTTCAATCCCTGGGTTGGGAAGATCCTCTGGAGAAGAGAAGGGCTACCCACTCCAGTATTTTTGCCTAGAGAATTCCATGGACAGAGGAGCCTAGCGGGCTACAGTCCATGGGGTCTAAGAGTCGGACATGACCAAGTGACTAACACACCAATGTATAGTGAGGATCAGAAAGCCATAGCTTGAATGCCAAATAGGGCCTGCCATTGATTTCTATACATTTCATGAATTTAGATTTTTATATTTTAAAATGGTTGGAAAAAATCAAAATAAAAGTTTATTGGCCCACAATAACATTCATTTGTTGGTTTATCATCTATGGCTGCTTTGTGGCTAAAGTGGTGAAAATGAATAGTCATGAAAGAGACCTTACAGCTCAAGCCTTAAGTATTTACTTTTTACAAAAAAAGGGGAAAAAATGTTTTAGTGATCTTTGGTTTAGAGGATAATGTCATGCTCCATATAAATTCCTTCCCTTCAAAACAGACAAGCTACCTTTATATTCAAGACTTTTCATCAAATTAGTATACCTATTTGTTTTCTATTTTTTAAATTATAGGGCTGACACCCAAGTCAGATGATTCCAAAGGCTGCTAAAGTTTCTAAGTCACATATGAAATTGTATTTACTTTGAACAAAAATATAGAAAGCAAAGAGAAGAACTAGAAACATTCATGAATTTTCATTACCAACAGCAACCACAAAATGTTATCCACATTTTTGCTCTACTTTTCTGGGCCTCTTCTGATTTATTGTCTATCCTTCTTACCTCATTTTCTTCAGAGAGGTTGACCTGCAAAGTGGACAACTTGCTTTCTTGGCTTCCCTGTGTTTGACAAATGGGTAACACCAGAATAATACTAGGCAAATGGTTCAAGGATGTATTTCCTAGTTTCTTCCCCAGGCTGCTTGCATCTCTGCTTTTGATCTGAGATTATGGAGATAAAGGCAACTATGTAGTTCAACATTTCTTTGAGTGTTTTAATCTAAAATCTACAAATGCTTATTTACTTATTTTAGTACATTATTTTTAATGTTGCATCAAACTTACTTATTAAGGAATATATTTTTATTTATATATACATATATATGTGGCTTATATAGTAAATATTTAATATATAAATATATAATATATGACTAATTTTCTATTTGTTAAGACTGGCAAAGAACTGATTTTTCAAGCTAAGCCTTCACAAAATGGAAAATAGTTAAGTATCAATGAGTATAATTTGTATTTTCTTTTAGAATTTACAAAATGTCAGTCTTCAGGCTTCCTTGTGGCTCAATGGTAAAGAATCCACCTGCCAATGCAAGAGACACAGGTTTGATGCCTGATTGGGAAAATTCCACATGTCTTGCAACAACCAAGCCCATGTGCCACAACTATTGAGCCTGCACTCTAGAGCTGGGGAGCCACAACTGCTGAGCTCCCATGCCACAGCTACTGGAGCTACCACACCCTAGAGCCTGGGCTTTGTGAAAAGAGAAGCCACCACAATGAGAAGCCCATGCTGCACTACGGAGTAGCCCCCACTTGACACAACTAGAGAAAAGCCCATGCAGCAATGAAGACCCAGCACAGATAAAAGGAAATAAGATTATAAAAAGTAAGTTTACAAATTTACAAAAAGAATTTACAAAATGTCAAGGTTTCTCTTTTTATAATCCTCTAGATTTTACCCCATTTAAAAATTATTCTCTCTTTTCTCTATAACAAAAATCGATATAAAAAGACAAGAACTTATTTTATATGGACATGTATAAATCGTATTCACTTATTAGTATCCATATAACTTCCTTGTTATGTTTTATATATTTAGAAAGAGACTAAAATGATGGGGAAATAAATAAAATGGATTAGAAAGCTGAATGGTTGACAAATAAACTTTATATATTGGGATTTTCTTTTTCTTCCTGAGAAAGAATATGCCATTGATGAGTGTTGAACTAGATAGGGTCAGGTAGTGATGAGTCCGGTGTAAGATCTCTATATTTCATGTCTATATTTCATTCTGCTTAGAATAGAACTTGTCTTCTTGGAAAAAAAACTTTTCTTGAATTGGCTAAAAAAGTCATACAGTCCATAAAACTGTCTGCACCACCATCTGGAAAGGAAATTAACAATCTGGTAAATAGTCTGTGGTGGAATCTTTTGCACTTCACTGTGGTGGACAGCAGAGACCAGTCGCATTGTAACAGATGTGCAAAATCTTTTGCAAGTTGCCTTTTATGTTTCCACAGCTACAAATTAAATAAGGTAGCAAATTTGCTCTATAAAACCAAAGATGAAAAATATCAATTCTTCAATTGCAATTTTTATTAGTCTTTCAAAGGACCTTACAAACCCACAACAGACTATTAATGTGAACTCACATTAATGGAAACATTGGCATATTGATATGTTAATGAATGGTATCTATTGCATTTAAGAAATTCACCATCCAACAAAGTGATGTTAAAATACAGAGCTCATTTAAAAAATTAAAGGTAATGAATGACCTAAAATGATCTTTTTAAAGGGTTCAAACATAATAGAAAAAAGTTAACCTATTTAGTGCAACAATTGCAAGCAGTTAGAGCCTTGATATATATAAATAATTTTCTCTAACATTTTTCTAATAATTTCTTGAAAATATTTCTTAATTGTTTTTATTTTATCAAAATACCCTATCATACTTTATAGAGTAAATTCTGTCTAATGTGAACAATTTAGTGAAATTGAGGAGCAAAAACACAGAAAGAAAACACCAAAATAAACTTCTCTAGACCCAGTCTTCTGCTCTAAGGTAGTCTACTACATCTCCTTTATTGAAAAACTGTCTGCAATAAGTAGTTTTTATATCATAGACATTTTTCCATTTCTATTGTATTTATAGTTGGTGGTAAAGGATTCACCTGCTAATGCAGGAGATGCAGGAGATGGGTTCAAACTGTGGGTTGGGAGGATCCCCTGGGGTAGGAACTGGCAACATACTCCAATATTCTTGCCTGGAAAATTCCATGCACAGTGGAACCTGGTAGACTATAGTACTTGGGACTACAAAGAGTCAGACATGACTAAGCACAGCACAGCACAATACAACAAGAAGACAGAGATAATAATTTAGCATTAATAAATAAATGAATCTTCAGATTTGGAAAATAGTCTTGTTCATGATAAGTTTACAAATTCACAGAATACATTGTATTAAAGTTGCAGAACATTAAGCATAAAAAGAAAGATCTTTTAAAATATCAGAGAAAAAAAAATAAATTTACCTTACAAAATAGCAATCATATTACCAAATGTCTTTACACAACTGATACCTTAACATTCTTTAGCAACATATATCATGCTAAGAAAAATAATTATTAAATTCTATATGCTTATACACTGTTATTCAAGAGTAAAGAAAAGGGACTTCTCTCGTGGTTCAGTAGCCTTGCAACGCAAGGGCATGGATGATCCCTGATTGGGGAACTAGCGTCTCACATGCCATAGAGTGCAACCAAAATAAATTCAAAAATTAAAAAAGAAAAAAAGAGTAAGGAAAAAAATAATGGCATCCTCAAACCAAAAAAAAAAAAAAAGAAGAAGAAGAAGTACCAAGACGGTCCCCCACAAACCATATAAATAGGATTCTGAAGGATACTTTACAGAAAGAAATCAATCAAGAAGGAAGAAATGGAAAATAGGAAGTGTGGTTTTGAGAGGAACTGGCAAAGAGTGTGAAAGGATGCTTCTTTCTCACGCTTTATATTTCCATGTTGACAAAGTCTACTGTGTTCTCTCAGTTCCCACAGTTGATAAGAGCATGAGCTGCCAGGATAGTGCATTTTTTGAATATTGATAAACTATATTTATTCAACATCATTCTTATATTTGGGGCTCTTCCCATGCTAAATACTTATGGACTCTTCTGTTTTCCATGATATACGCAATGTAGGCATCTGTGAGAGAAGTTAGTAATTTCCCAACATTATCTCTGACTAGAAATAATAGACTTTAGTTTATCAGTCTGAGTTGGCTGATAATACTTATAAAATAATACCTATATAATTAATCAACATGATAACACACTTCCAGTTGAGCTATTTCAAATCCTAAAAGATGATGCTGTGAAAGTGCTGCACTTAATATGCCAGCAAATTTGGAAAACTCAGCAGTGGCCACAGGACTGGAAAAGGTCAGTTTTCATTCCAATCCCAAAGAAAGGCAATGCCAAAGAATGCTCAAACTACTGTACAATTGCACTCATCTCACATGCTAGTAAAGTAATGTTCAAAATTCTCCAAGCCAGGCTTTAGCAATACATGAACCGTGAACTTCCTGATGTTCAAGCTGGTTTTAGAAAAGGCAGAGGAACCAGAGATCAAATTGCCAACATCCACTGGATCATGGAAAAAGCAGGAGAGTTCCAGAAAAACATCTATTTCTGTTTTATTGACTATGCCAAAGCCTTTGACTGTGTGGATCACAATAAACTGTGGAAAATTCTGAAAGAGATGGGAATACCACAGCACCTGGCCTGCCTCTTGATAAATCTGTATGCAGGTCAGGAAGCAACAGTTAGAACTGGACATGGAACAACAGACTGGTTCCAAATAGGAAAAGGAGTATGTCAAGGCTGTATATTGTCACCCTGCTTATTTAATATATGCAGAGTACATCATGAGAAACGCTGGACTGGAAGAAACACAAGCTGAAATCAAGATTGCCGGGAGAAATATCAATAACCTCAGATATGCAGATGACACCACCCTTATGGCAGAAAGTGAAGAGGAACTAAAAAGCCTCTTGATGAAAGAGGAAGTGGAGAGTGAAAAAGTTGGCTTAAAGGTCAACATTCAGAAAATGAACATCATGGCATCTGGTCCCATCACTTCATGGGAAATAGATGGGGAAATAGTGGAAACAGTGTCAGACTGTATTTTTTGGGGCTCCAAAATCACTGCAGATGATGACTGCACCCATGAAATTAAAAGACGCTTACTCCTTGGAAGGAAAGTTATGACCAACCTAGATAGCATATTCAAAAGCAGAGACATTACTTTGCCAACAAGGTCCGTCTAGTCAAAGCTATGGTTTTTCCTGTGGTCATTTTTGGATGTGAGAGTTGGACTGTGAAGAAGGCTGAGCGCTGAAGAATTGATGCTTTTGAACTGTGGTGTTGGAGAGGACTCTTGAGAGTTCCTTGGACTGCAAGGAGATCCAACCAGTCCATTCTGAAGGAGATCAGCCCTGGGATTTCTTTGGAAGGAATGATGCTAAAGCTGAAACTCCAGTAGTTTGGCCACCTCATGCGAAGAGTTGACTCATTGGAAAAGACTCTGATGCTGGGAGGGATTGAGGGCAGGAGGAGAAGGGGACTACAGAGGATGAGATGGCTGGATAGCATCACTGACTCGATGGACATGAGTCTTAGTGAACTCCAGGAGTTGGTGATGGACAGGGAGGCCTGGCGTGCTGTGATTCATGGGGTCGCAAAGAGTCAGACATGACTGAATGACTGAACTGAACTGAACTGAATCTTGATTCCAGCTGTGCTTCCTCCAGCCCAATGTTTCTCATGATATACTCTGCATTTAAGTTAAATAAGCAGGATGACGGTATACAGCCTTGACGTACTCTTTTTCCTATTTGGAACCAGTCTGTTGTTCTATGTCCAGTTCTGACTGTTGCTTCCTGACCTGCATACAGGTTTCTCAAAAGTGGCAGGTCAGGTGGTATTCCCATCTCTTTCAGAATGTTCCACAGTTTTTGTTATCTACTCAGTCAAAGGCTCTGGCATAGTCAATAAAGCAGAAATAGATGTTTTTCTGGAACTCTCTTGCTTTTTCCATGATCCAGCGGATGTTGGCAATTTGATCTCTGGTTCCTCTGCCTTTTCTAAAACCAGCTTGAGCATCAGGTAGTTCATGGTTCACGTATTACTGAAGCCTGGCTTGGAGAATTTTGAGCATCACTTTACTAGCATGTGAGATGAGTGCAATTGTGCAGTAGTTTGAGCATCTTTGGCATTGCCTTTCTTTGGGACTGGAATGAAAACTGACCTTTTCCAGTCCTGTGGCCACTGCTCAGTTTTCCAAATTTGCTGGCATACCGAGTGCAGCACTTTCACAGCATTGTCTTTCAGGTTTGGAATAGCTCAAGTGGAATTCCATCACCTCCACTAGCTTTGTTCATAGTGATGCTTCTTAAGGCCCACTTGACTTCACATTCCAGGATGTCTGGCTCTAGGTCAGTGATCACACCATCGTGATTATCTGGGTCTTGAAGATCTTTTTTGTACAGTTCTTCTGTGTATTCTTGCCACCTCTTCTTAATATCTTCTGCTTCTGTTAGGTCTCTACCTTTTCTGTCCTTTATCGAGCCCATCTTTGCATGAAATGTCCCTTTGGTATCTCTAATTTTCTTGAAGAGATCTCTAGTCTTTCCCATTCTGTTGTTTTCCTCATTTCTTTGCATTGATCGCTGAGGAATGCTCATTTTCTCTCCTTGCTCTTCTTTGGAACTCGGCATTCAAATGGGTATATCTTTCCTTTTCTCCTTTGCTTTTCACTTCCCTTCTTTTCATTACAAACCATTTATAAAATGATTCTTGTGTCAAAGGAGAAATGCAAACCAACATTAATAGTTTTTAGGAAAAAATGGGAAAATTAAATATTAAAAATCTATGGGCTTCCCTTCTAGCTCAGTCGGTAAAGAATCTGCCTGCCATTCAGCAAACCCAGGTTCGATCCCTGGGTCAGGAAGATCCCCTGGAGAAGGAAATTGCAACCCACTCCAGTATTCTTGCCTGGAGAATCCCATGGACATAGAAGCCTGACAGCCTGTGGTCCATGGGGTCTCAAGAGTCGGACATGACTTAGCAACTAAATCACTACCATGAGATACTACCAAGAAAAATTCTTAGTCAAAATATTTTCTTCCTGCCTCCTTTCTTCCTTTCTCCCTCCCTCCCTTCCTTCCTTTCTTCTTTCTTTTTTCCCCTGTTTCTTTCTGACCACTTCTCTATATCTCTTTTTATTTTTTCCTCTATTCTATCTTTCTTTCCTTCTTCTTTAAAGCCTGTGTTCTTTCCTTTAAAATTAAAAAAAAAAAAATCAAAACCTGAACTCTTTGTTTTTATTTGTATTTGCCTAGTATATTTTTGGACAATTTGCATAAAGTTACCTAACATTCATTATAGATATTCTTTGCACTGAATAATGTGTAATAGTCTTGAGATTCACAAAACTAACCCTTCCCTTTTAATATCCATTAATCTTTGGCAAAATAACTAATTCACAAAATTTCTAATAACTAAAAAAACCAAGAGTATATACACCTTAGAAGAATATTGGAACTTCACTTTAAAAAGTTAGGTTTATTTAAGGTTGGAAAATCACCATTTAGATATATCCTTCAAAATGTAAATATAATCAGTAGATTACGTACTTGACATTTTTCTGAAAAAGGAAAATAGAAAGAATGAATGAAAAAGAAAAAAGGAACAAATCAAGACAAAAAGTATAAATTAGAAATATTTTTAGTCGAAGACAACCACTTACACAGGAGTTGAAAGTATAGAAATGCTTTGTTTAATTTAATTAAAATGAAAATCAAATATGATGATAGTCACATATATTAAGCTTATTCTGAAAGCAAAAGAAATTGGGAGCAAGATTTAAATTACTAGGAATTATTTGTTATTTGGGTGCCTTCTGGTAACAAATTGATCTTGCCTGTAAATTGAATAAATTTAATGACATCTTTCCACTGGTAACCAGCATATCACTCTAATTTAGAATTAGTAGCTACTAATTAGTAGCTAACATATGTATCGAGAATAGCATCACAGGGAAAGTTATTAAAGAATTGAAATTCATCATAAAGAATGGGAAAAAATCACTTCTACTAGCTCAGAGCTTAAGTATGTCCTCAAATTTTAAAAAGCTATTTCTTTTTAGAAATACAATTTTAACATTGTATTTCCTTTCAATCTCCATGTTTCTTAAAAACAAAATATGAAATTATAGAACAATTAAAAACCTAATGAAATATCCCAATTTAATTTTTGTTCATGTGGAATATTTTGGATTTTAGACAAAGTAAAATGAAATAGTTACATAGTTGACATAAAACTCTTCAAAACATCAAATTAAAAAAAAGTATAATATTTTATCATGCATTATATATCAGTATCTCACACATTTCCCTCAAAGGTGGTTATTCATTTGAAGGTACAGCTATTTATTACTTGAACCAGAATTTTAAAATAAACTTCAACTAATGTCACCAACTTTGTGATATCTGAACAAAATATTCACCACAGAAAGTCATCATGGTAGTTCTAATATCTCGCTCAGGCAGTACACGTAGTTTTGTACATTCAAGTCATCATTATCTCCATAAATAACCCACAATGATAATCCATGCAGAAGAAAATGGAAGACAAAGTTAAAATAAATACTCTTCATCTACCATTGTTCCAATGTGGTACCATTTAATTTCTGCACAGACAGTAATGCCTCCCATTGACATTTCAGAAGAGAACTGAAAACATTGTAAACCATTTTCTGATATAAGAAATTACGGTATCCAAACAATGCTTCAGTCTAAAAGGGAAAGGCTGATGACTCTATCATAAAACAAAGCTCATCATAACACATGCTGTTACCTCCTGTTATGTGAAAGTTTGTTAACAAGAAATTCAGCTACTTTTTCTAAAATTCTCAGGTTTCTGTGTCTACAGGATGGAGTATAATTCAACATAAGGGCAATAGCAAGTGGTGGTGTAATGGAAAACTAAATGTTCAGTAATTATAAAAGCAATCACAAGTTGTATCTTTCAAGTCACATGTGATACTAGCTTTTTACTATTTCAGTGAAGCACATTGTAATTTTAAAAATTGATCCATAGAAAGCTCATGTGTAATGTTTCTATCCTTAAGAAAACTTTTAAAATGTACCTACTTCTATGTATAAGGTAATTGAAGAATATTTTGAAGGTAATAGGGCTAATTAAAGATTAAAGATAGAAAATTAAGAATTTTATTGAACTATTGAATATGCTAGTGAAAAACGTTAAAAATTCTTCAGGGAATGGACTTATATTCAAAGTGTGTGTGTGTGGGCGTGTGGGCGTGTGGGCATGTGGGCATGTGTGTGTGTGTGTGCTTTCAGCTACTTTTGAAGATGTCAGCTGTACACTTTGAGGGCTGTTGAGTTTTCTATCCAATAGAGTTGTTAAAAAGTGCATTTTCATAGTCCAATTTGCTACCACTGGCCACAATAACGTGACACTTAAAGACTGATATGATAAATTAATTGATTTCTTCACATCACCAGGCACAAAGATGTTCCTCTTACATCAATGGAGGCAACATGAAATTCTGGCAACTGACAAGACTGTAAAAATATTCATCAGGCTTTTCTTCAGCACTAAATTTCCATAGAAAAATATATTTCTGGGTGTCTTACACAGCATGAAAATATGGTATTTGTTCTATTTTTGATAGGGAATACCTGAGGTTTTTAGATATAGAAAACTATGGACTCTACCATAGATAGAAAATGACAGAGCAATTCTATCCCAAAATGCTCTTTCAATACAGATTAAACTACTAAGTTTACTTATTTAAATGGAATTTCTATTGAGCTTTTTTAAAAAAATTATTCTCAATGAGTACTTTGGTTCAAAATACAGGGAGGTTGCCAATCTAATTATTTATATACAGAAGAATAATCTTTAAGAAGCTTTAAGAAATACTGTGAATACTTTTTTGAATGAGTAGTTCAAATCATTGCAATTTATCAAGAGAAAGGTAGTATTACTGTTTATTTATAATAAACTAAAATTAATTTTAAAATAAAAAGAAGAGGAATCCAAACCCCTTTCAGCTGACAGGCTGCCGAGCTCTAACTGGCAGAGTGAGTACAGAGAGATTCAATGTGAAAAGTGGAAGATAATGTGCTCACACACTAATGGGCACTGAGCTAGACACAGGCTCATTTTTCACATCATGTCATCTGTAAGGTTTGAATAAAAAGTAATGGCCAGAATGAGCCTAGCTCTATCTCAGACATTATCATTTGCCTCCTCAGTTTTATTTGTGTTGACTTGTACAGTCTAAAAAGATGACAGTCTCTGGGCCTCCGGATCACTCAGAGTGATAATACACAGCACAGTACACTGTTGGTGACAGGTTCTGTTCTTCTGGATGGCATATGAAAGGAACGCGTCTCTTTCCGTCATTTCAAATGCTATAAACTGACAGAATAGAGAATCTTGCAGAGGGGACATCACAAACCCTGTCTGTTATGATTTTATGAGATAAACTGGAGTTTCTAGGGTATCTTGTTCTGGAAATTAGTGTCAGTCAAACTTTAGTGGGCTTTTTTTTTTTTTTTAAGAGATAAATAGCAGACTCTGGAAAAGTAGCCCTGCTTTATTTTCATATGGCAAAACCACCAAAACCGTATGTTTGATCTTAAGAAAAACTATAGCTGTCCTGGCTTTAAGAAAAGAGGTAATGGGTTACCTAATGTGTAGTAAGCTATCCATGGCTTCAACAAGAAATTAAAGTCCACGTATAGATGAGAACTTTAAAGAAATCACTAGCCTGTTTGTATGAAAGAATAAATCAGTTCTTTTAAATATTTTGGAAGGTTCACTTTTTGCTAAATTGCTAACTTAATGTCCTGTTGAACTATAAACATGCCAAGATGTAATGTTTTTCTCTTGGTACATTTATTCAAGGTTTTATCTCCTTTCTCTTTATTTCAGTAACTATTGCTGGACTGATTTACAGTACTTTGAATTTAACTGAAGACACCACAAAATATCAGTAAAGTAGATAATAATATGCAGAATTTTATTAATTTATCCTAAACCAAATAGCATATGGATTCCCTACTCTTACGTTTTTTAAAACATTACAGTGTCATAAAAATTTACAGGTACTTGAATCATAATCTGCCAATTGTCATAGCTTTTCCCCATGTAATTTCAAGTACTTCTATTATAATAAACGTTCCTTGCATGACTTAAGTTTAAGTGATTATTTAAGTTGGACTTGTTCATTGTACTTTTCTGTCCATTTCCATGTTTGAAACTTTTTTACTGTCAAGATGAATAGAAATAAATGTCAAAGAATGTTTAACACATACATTTATAAATGATCTTTTATTCAAATTTTTTATTACAGACTCACTAAAAAATTTATCTCAAACTAGATTTGACCACATAGTTGTATTTTAAGAATAAGATAAGCCTGATCATTCAGTTGACTTGATATTAAATCATAGGAATGTTTTCAAAATTAAAGAATGTAAGTAGAACTATAGATAATGTAGTTAAATAAAGGAAATGATGATAAAGAAGAAATAAGAACTTATTTCATGTGTGTTTCTTCTATCTCTGTGGATGTCTTATTAATCAATTAATACTTATGCTGTAGACTATATATTTTAAAATGTAAATCTAGGCTAGTCTTTTAAAAGGACAAATGAAGTACGGAGCCTCTAGTTAGAAAATAATATGAAATTTTTTCAGTATGT
Organism: Bubalus bubalis; assembly: GCF_019923935.1. Lineage (NCBI taxonomy): Eukaryota > Metazoa > Chordata > Mammalia > Artiodactyla > Bovidae > Bubalus > Bubalus bubalis. Next base: position 92,764,285 of record NC_059158.1, on the reverse strand, counting down.
TCACATAGAACATGCAAAAGTTGTGGTTCATCAACCACAGGTGGATTTTCCAAATTTTCTGGTGCTTGGAAAATTGATTTGACAGTAGTGAAGAATCTACCTGCTAATGCAGGAGACACAGGTTTGATCCCTGGGTTGGAAAGAGCTCCTCTGGAGAAGGAAATGGCAACCCACTCCAGTATTCTTGCCTGGGATATCCTATGGACAGAGGAGCCAGGTGGGCTACAGTTCATCAGGTTGCAGAGAGTCAGACATTACTTAGTTATTAAACAACAAAAAAACTGTGTCTGTGGAATTATCTGCCCACCTATGCGCCCAGTTGTTTAATGGGATTCTCGCTCATTTTCCATCAGGGTGTTTTTATTTATACAGTCCCATGTTGAGAGCCAGGTACCTGCCACCTACTTGCTAAGCCTGCTATACAGCGATTATTTTATCTTGGTTTATGGAAGTTACAGAGGTAGAAGTAAGAGTGAAGAGATTATAAAAGCCTTAATAGCATTACTTTGTAGTGGGGTTATCTCAGGTTTCCGTTTGTTTGTTTTTGAGGTTGGTCAACTTTCCCCTCAATCAAACAATTTTTATGAGACCCAGTATCGTGCATTGGAGAAGGAAATGGCAACCCACTACAGTATTCTTGCCTGGAGAATCCCAGGGATGGGGGAGCCTGGTGGGCTGCTATCTATGGGGTCGCACAGAGTTGGACACGACTGAAGCGACTTAGCAGCAGCGGCATCCATCTACAAATCAATCACTCTTCAACTGGAAATCTTCTCTTGCTCTGTTCTTCAGGATAACTTCAGGACTTGACCATTATCTATATTCACTTGCTTACATTGGATCATACAGCTTGATGCCCCACCCCTTCACCAGTGTTCTTATGTGATTGTTTCTGGGTATCCTAACTCAAAAGGTGAACACACATCCTGAATTCTTCTGTTTCTCTCTCTTTTTCCTCTCTGGCTCTTCCTTTTTTTTTTTTTGCTCTTTTCCTAAGAGAAATGCTTCATAAACAGTGAATACTGAGAACTGGTGACTGAGGGATGGTCAAAGAACTACTTTGTTTTGTGGAGCTAGCTAGCCCCTTTGGGATGAGTTTTGTTGAAAGCGCCTTTGGCTCCTGCAAATGAACCTCAGCTTTGTAAGTATGCATTCAATAAAGAGCATTTAGAATATGAAATGTTATTTTAATAGAATCAGTGGTATTAACTTAGTAAACTATTTACTAGCAGTATTTGATATAATAGTGATGAGTAATAGCACACTTTTATTTCCTGGATATACACTTATCTGATAAAACTCATTTATTAGTGATGTGTGTGTGTATACATACATACATACATACATAAACTTCCCAGGTGGTTCAGTGGTAAAGAATCTCCTGCCAATGCAAGAGACTCAAGTTCCATCCCTGGGTCAGGAAGATCCCTGGAGAAGGGAATGGCAACCCACTCCAGTATTCTTGCCTGGGAAATCCTATGGACAGAGGAGCCTGGCAGGCTATAGTCCATGGGATCATAAAAGAGTAAAAAATGACTTAGCAACTAAACAATAATATACATATATACATACATACTTGGATACAATCTCAAAAATGACAGAATGATCTCTGTTCATTTCCAAGGCAATCCATTCAATATCACGGTAATCCAAGTTGATGCCCTGACCAATAACGCAGAAGAAGCTGAAGCTGAATGGTTCTATGAAGACCTACAAGATCTTCTAGAACTAACACCCCAAAAAGATGTCCTTTTCATTATAGGGGACTGGAATGCAAAAGTAGGAAGTCAAGAATCACCTGGAGTAACAGGCAAATTTGGCCTTGGAGTACAGAAAGAAGCAGGGCAAAGGCTAATAGAGTTCTGACAAAAGAATGCACTGGTCATAGCAAACACCCTCTTTCAACAACACAAGAGAAGACTCTACACATGGACATCACCAGATGGTCAACACTGAAATCAGATTGATTATATCCTTTGCAGACAAAGATGGAGAAGCTCTATACAGTCACAAAAACAAAACCAGGAGTGTACTGTGGATTAGATCACGAACTCCTTATTGCCAAATTCAGATTGAAATTGAAGAAAGTGAGGAAAACCACTAGACCATTCAGGCATGACCTAAACCAAATCCCTTATGACCATACAGTGGAAGTGAGAAATAGATTTAACGGACTAGATCTGATAGAGAGAGTGCCTGATGAACTATGAATGGAGGTTCATGGCATTATATAGGAGACAGGAATCAAGACCATCTCCAACAAAAAGAAATGCAAAATAGCCAATGGTTGTCTGAGGAGGCCTTAACAAATAGCTGTGAAGAGAAGCGAAAAGCAAAGGAGAAAAGGAAAGATATAACCATTTGAATGCAGAGTTCCAAAGAATAGCAAAGAGAGATAAGAAAGCCTTCCTCAGCGATCAATGCAAGGAAATAGAGGAAAACAACAGAACGGGAAAGACTAGAGATCTCTTCAAGAAAATTAGAGATACCAAGGGAACATTCATGCAAAGATGGGCTCGATAAAGGACAGAAATTGTATGGACCTAACAGAAGCAGAAGATATTAAGAAGAGGTGGCATGAATACACAGAAGAACAATACAAAAAAGATCTTCATGACCAGATAGTCATGAAGGTGTGATCATTCACACTCACCTAGAGCCAGACATCCTGGAATTTGAAGTCAGGTGTGCCTTAGAAAGCATCACTATGAACAAAGCTAGTGGAGATGTTGGAATTCCAGCTGAGCTATTTCAAATCCTGAAAGATGATGCTGTGAAAGTGCTGCACTCAATCTGTCAGCAAATTTGGAAAACTCAGCAGTGACCACAGGACTGGAAAAGGTCAGTTTTCATTCCAGTCCCAAAGAAAGGCAATGCCAAAGAATGCTCAAACTACCGCACAATTGTACTCATCCACATGCTAATAAAGTAATGCTCATAATTCTTCAAGCCAGGCTTCAGCAATACATGAACCATGAACTTCCAGATGTTCAAGCTGGTTTTAGAAAAGGCAGAGGAACCAGAGATCAAGTTGCCAGCATCCGCTGGATCATGGAAAAAGCAGGAGAGTTCCAGAAAAACATCTATTTCTGCTTTATTGACTATGCCAAAGCCTTTGACTGAGTGGATCACAAAAAACTGTGGAAAATTCTAAAAGAGATGGGAATACCAGACCACCTGACCTGCCTTTGAGAAATTTGTATGCAGGTCAGGAAGCAACAGTTAGAACTGGACATGGAATAACAGACTGGTTCCAAATAGCAAAAGGAGTACATCAAGGCTGTATATTGTCACCCTGCTTATTTAACTTAAATGCAGAGTACATCATGAGAAACGCTGGGCTGGAGGAAGCACAAGCTGGAATCAAGATTGCTGGGAGAAATATCAATAACCTCAGATATGCAGATGACACCACCATTACAGCAGAAAGTGAAGAAGAACCAAAGAGCCTCTTGATGAAAGTGAAAGAAGAGAGCTAAAAAGTTGGCTTAAAGCTCAACATTCAGAAAACTAAGATCATGGCATCTGGTCCCATCACTTCATGGCAAACAAATGGGGAAACAGTGGAAATAGTGGCTGACTTTACTTTTCTGGGCTCCAAAATCACTGCAGATGGTGATTGCAACCATGAAATTAAAAGACGCTTACTTCTTGGAGGGAAAGTTATGACCAACCTAGACAGCATATGAAAAAGCAGAGACATTACTTTGCCTTCAAAGGTCCACCTAGTCAAGGCTATGGTTTTTCCAGTAGTCACTATGGATGTGAGAGTTAGACTATAAAGAAAGCTGAGCACCAAAGAATTGACGCTTTTGAACTGTGGTGTTGGAGAAGACTCTTGAGAGTCCCTTGGACTGCAAGGAGATCCAACCAGTCCATCCTAAAGGAGATCAGTCCTGGGTGTTCATTGGAAGGACTGATATTGAAGCCAAAACTCCAATACTTTGGCCATCTGATGTGGAGAGCTGACTCATCTGAAAAGACCCTGATGCTGGGAAAGATTGAGGGCAGGAGGAGAAAGGGACGACAGAGGATGAGATAGCTGGATGGCATCACTGACACAATGGACATGGGTTTGAGTGGACTCCGGGAGTTTGTGATGGACAGGGAGGCTTGGCGTGCTGCGGTTCATGGGGTTGCAAAGAGTCGGACACGAGTGAGTAACTGAACTGAACTGATGCATACATACATATAACAACAATTTAGAACCTGACATGGAACACAGACTCGTTCCAAATTGGCAAAGGAGCTCATCAAAAATTGTCACCCTGCTTATTTAACTTATATGCAGAGTACACCATGCTAAATGCCTTTCTGGATGAATCTCAAGCTGGAGTCACGATTGTGGGGAGAAATATCAATAACCTCACAAATGCAGATGACACCATCCTTATGGCAGAAAGCAAAGAGGAACTAAAGAGCCTCTTGATGAAGGTGAAAGAATAGAGTGAAAAAGCTGGCTTAAAATTCAACATTCAAAAAACTAAGATCATGGCATCAGTCCCATCACTACCTGGCAAATAAATAGGGAAAAAATGGAAAGAGTGACAGACTTTATTTAATTGGACTCCAAAATCACTGCAGATGATAACTGCATCATGGAATTAAAAGACACTTGTTCCTTGGAAGAAAAGCTGTGACAAACCCCATTTCAGTTCTGTTCAGTTGCTTAGTCATGTCCAACTCTTTGCAACCCCATGGACTGCAGCACAGCAGGCCTCCTTGTCCATCACGAACTCCTGGAGTTTACTCAAACTCATGTCCATTGAGTCAGTGATGCCATCTAACCATCCGATCTTCTATTGTCCCTTCTCCCCCTGCCTTCAATCTTTCCCAGAATCAGGGTCTTTTCCAATGACTCAGCTCTTCGCATCAGGTGGCCAAAGTTTTGGAGTTTCAGCTTTAGCATCAGTTCTTCCAGTGAATATTCAGGACTGATTTCCTTTAGGATCGACTAGTTGGATCTTCTTGCTATCCAAGGGACTCTCAAGAGTCTTCTCCAACACCACAGTTCAAAAGCATCAACTCTTTAAAAAGTAGATACATCACTTTGCCAACAGAGGTCCATCTAGTCAAAGTTATGGTTTTTCCAGTAGTCATGTATGGATGTGAGAGTTGGACCATAAAGAAGGCTGAGTGCCAAAGAATTGATGCTTTTGAACTGTGGTGTTGGAGAAGACTCTTGAGAGTCTCTTGGACATCAAGGAGATCAAAACAGTCAATCTTTTAGGAAACCAACCATGAATACTCATTGGAAGGATTGAAGCTCTAATACTTTGACCACCTGATGCGAAGAGCTGAGTCATTGGAAGAGACCCTGATCCTGGGAAAGATTGATTGAGGGCAGAAGGAGAAGGGGACGACAGAGAGTGATACGTTTGGATGGCATCATCAATTCAATGGACATGAGTTTGAGCCAACTCTGGGAAACAGTGAAGGACAGGGAAGCTTGGCATGCTGCAGTCCATGGCGGGTCACAAAGAATCGGACATAACTGAGTGACTGAACAACAACTATATATATATATTTGTTATGTATACTTATACATATGTAAAGCGAGAGATATCTTAATAACATTGTAATTTTAAAAAGAATTCCTTCAACTAATATCCTTCTATTACATATGTGAGGGAAAAAAATAGAAGAGTTAAGCCCTTAAAAACCACTTACCCTGTTGTGTACAGAAATGTATATGAAATATAATCTCTCTCTTCTTAAAATTGTTTCAAAATAATATCTGTCCCTACAAAAAGGGAATGATTTGTAGCCCCTACTAGATAGATGCGTATCTACTGCCTGTTGTATATCCAGCAGGGTCGTGACTCACCACGCGGTAGCCCAGGGATGTTGAAAACACAGTCACTTGCTAAGGCTTACTGAACAAGCCATTTTCACTCTAGGAAATGGGAATTGCTGCCCAATCCCATTAGACTTCCACCTCATGTCCTTAGACTTACTTCTGTCTTTCTTTGTTCAGGTCTTATCCCTCCTTGTCGACGTTGAACTCACCTCCCAGAGCAAGTAAGCCTCTTCCTTGTAGTCTGCCCATGGAGTCATCAGGTTAAGGGTGTATCTGCTCCATTCCTGATAAATGCCAGTGTTATCTGGCCCGTTTCTTTTGTGTGTCTCTCAGTTAGATAGCAGGGTTAGGACATATCAAATCTTGTATTCTCCATGTCCCTTTTATTTTGGAAAGCTTTTGAGAGCTTAGCATTTCCCTGTTTCTTGTTGTTCAGACCAAACTATTCCCTTCTGAATCCGTTTACTCTTGGCCTCTTGCCTCCTACAGCAAATCCAGCCTTCCTCTTGTCATCTTCAAGGGACCCACCTCTATCTCCCCTTTCTGTCTCGTACACACAGCCTTAGCTGTCACTTTTATCTCTGGTCAATGGTTAGAATCATGATAACAGTTAAGCTGGAAGTCAAGTGATATCAAAGACAAAGTACATGAGTATTCTATTCAAAGTATTCTATTCAAAAGAATAGAATCCAATTTTATTCTATTTAAAAGGAGTAATACATATTTACTGACTTAACTTCTTACAACATAAAAAACTTGGATTTCAAATTCACCAGATATACTTTTTATCCAAATGTAAATAAGTGTAATATTCTATTATATACATATATACTATATATATTACATATCAGCTTAGCTCAACCAATTGGCCTTAGTTTCTAGTAATGCATATGGATTTTAAAAGGTTGGGAATATGTTCAAAATACCTTATTTCCCCTTTCCAGGTGGATAATTGAATCCCCTTTTACATGCCAATTACAAATAGTCTTCTAGCCTCTGCATAAAGACATTGTCACATTTTCTTTTAGAAATCCATTCAGTTTTTAAGTAGTTTTATTCTAAAGAGAGTTCTTCCTTAACATGAATTGAAATCTGTCCCGCAGTAATACTTAATCACTGGATTTTCTTCCTGCTTCTGGAATCATACAAATCATGGCTAAATAAATTTTTACATGCAGACTTCCAAATATTTAAAAATATTTGTGTCTGACCTAAATGCCCAAAGTTAAATAACTTCACTATTTAAGCATTGTATAATTTCTTTGAATTTTCCCCCATCATGCTTCATGTTCTCTTATTCCTGTTTTGTTAAACATTACTCTCAAAATATGGATTCCCCAAACTGGGTATGATGGTCTGGTCACTGCACAATGATTATGAAACTGAACTAAAACTTCACTGTGATTTCTACATAAGTATTTCTGAGGCAAGCTTTCTTTATTCTGCCTTTGTAAAAGCTTGGATTTTTTTTATTTTTATTTTTTTTAAAGACTCTAAGGCAAGATAGCATTAAATTAATGAGTACCCCATTATAACTACATTGGATTGGTAAAGTTTCTTTAGATATTGATAGTAACTGAATATTTTCTACATCGTATGTAGATTCATGTCCTTCACAGATGTGATTGGTCTGCTGTGTGAGTGCTCATCAAAGTCTTAAAATATTCCAGAAAACTTTGATTTCTTTTAACAAACCTAGAAATTTGTTTTGATCAAGAAGACAAGCTTCATTTAGTCTATAGGACCACAAAATATCAAAGCTCTTACTTCTAACTATGATGATACTAAAGCTTTGTGGTAATGCCATATTTATATAATTAGAAATAGTAAATTTATGCATTTTCATAAAAATTATTTTCTTGTATAATTTTAATCTCTAAAAAGATTGTAAAAGCTGATAAATTTGAAACATTATCTGATATCTTTCCAAAGAATTTGTGGTGGAAGATTTCTGAAGAATTCTATTGGACTAGGTAATATTCCTAGTTTCCTCTAACTGGCCCTTATGGCATAAACACTGCCAGTCCAAAAAGCTCTGAGTAAGCACCAAAGTAGACTTGTAAGAAGAAAACATTATATTAATTCAATGGTATTATATTGAATTATATATATTATATATGTAATTATTATATTGAATTATATTGATTCAATGGTATTGAATCTTTTAGAGATTAATTCAATGGTATTGAATTTTTTTAGAGATTAAAATTATACAAGAAAGTAAATTTTTATGAAAATGTATAACTTACTATTTCTAACTATATAAATATGGTATCACAACAAAATTTCAGTATCACCATAGTTAGAAGAAAGAGCTTTGATTTTGTGGTCCTAAAGACTACTTGAAGCTTGTCTTCTTGATCAAAACAAATTTCTAGGCTTGTTAAAAAAAATAAAATTTAAAATTTTTCTGGAATTTTTTAATACTGATGAGTGCTCAGACATTAAAGGCCCCTTTAAATCCTTATGGTTTTTATACATAGTCTACAGCAGAATTTATAGTAATAATAGGTGTTTTGTCTTATTTTAAGAATATCATACCATGCTGAACACAATCTATACCATACTGAATTACATGACTTTTCTCCACTCAATGTAAGTATTGAAAACTTAGTTGAAGAGATGTAGTTCCAGGTAAACAAACTCAGGCATTCTACTGAGTATACACCTGTGGATCTGGTTAAGTCACTTCATTTCCTGTCAAGGTTCCTTAACTATTAAGTGAACTAATGATATGCCACCTCTTTCAAGGGATTTTTTTTGAGAGTTAATGAATATACAGTGAGCAATTTAAGGATCAAACATAGTGGGCAAAAGACTAAATTTTTATTATAGTGGATACTCACAGCCTTATGTAATCTGCCAGTCTAAACCATGTGCTGCTTTGGCACATGCTTACTGAAAATAGCAGACCAGTTTGTGAGCTGGCAAAATCTCAACATAGCAGATGGACATGCAATGAAATAACTAGCAAAGAGACCTTGTTTCAACATCAAATATGTTTCCGTAGGACCAGATTCCTGGGCAAAGTTGTTTTAGTGTTGAGGATGCAACTAATGTAATGTGGTATACCTCCTTTGCATTAAGTCTTTGCTAACTTTTTCCATCTCCAAAAGGAGTAATTTCAAGCATTCATCCATTTCAGATACTTGAAAAACTCACATTTGAAAGTCACAACGACTTGAATCCCTTTAGTGAAGAGTTTTTAAACACCAGTGAAGAATGAGGTTAGTATCATACTTGGACTGTGTTTTTTTTTTTTTTTTTTTAAGTAGAAGCTGCAGTTATCTTGCCCCTTAAGCAAAAAGGGGAGATTTATTGTCCACTCTGTCATGACACCCGTCACTCATAGTGTAGTAATCATATAGTGTCTCAAGGAATGATGTTATTGAGCTCTTAACTAAATTAGAATATTCCAGATATTTTTGACAAGCTCCTTTGAAAAGCTATATATCCACAAGAAAAGCTAAAAAGAGTAGAAACTCATCAAGATTAACGGAAACCTCAAATAAGGTATTGTAAAGGGCTGCCCTTCCTATTTTAGTGGTTACTATTATAATTATAAACAGAGAAATTTATGTGAAATCTATTCTGCAGGGCAAACACATACCTTAAAATTGATAGTGCAGTACATGTATTAAGGAAATAAATTATTAAAGTTTCATAGAAAATTCTGAACTTACTTTGTTCTGTAAGCAAATTTTATTATAATGTTTGTTAAGGATATAAATTTGATTGTGATTCCTGGACGCATCATAAGCCCATAAGCATTACAAAGTTTTTTTGAGAATTAAGAACAAAATCTAAACGAATGCATACACATGGCAAAAAGACAATCAGACAATGAAACATACAAGTTTTTTCCTCTCATAGAAAACCCTTTTTGCCTTTCTGGATATGGTAAAACCACTTAATAGTTTTTATATTTGATCATGATCCTCTGATGTGTGTATGTTCTTAAATTTAAATGTCTGTGTATTTAAAATAATGTGTCATGGAACTCTGCATATGACACGTTCATATCTATTTTAATAGCTTCATATTAATTATTACATAAAGGAACAAAAATTTATCTAAACAGTCCCTCATTAGTGGCCTTTTTAATACCTGATAAGGGTCTCATTACTGATTTTATTCTTAAATTTCTTGAAATTGTCACACATTTATTCCCCCCAATGAACCATAGTGTCATTTTGTCAAGTGCCCCCCCAAGTAAAAAGACTGATGGAATTTTAATTGGTAAAGAATAGAATTTATGGATTTAATTTAGGGGCAATATACTTAACAAAGAACATTGTCTTACTGTTCATTCAAGACTATTATGATCTATAAGTTGTATAATATCTGACACACTAGATCATAATTATATAATGTTTTTATATAGATTCAGTACATATCTAGTTACATATACTCAATTATTATTACCATCATTTATATTACTTTTGGTGTTAATATAAAACAATAGATTTTTTTCTTTGCCTATATTTTAACTTGACATTGTTTGTATATAGAAAAGCTGCTTTCTAAATTAATTGGCAAACTATTCACTTTACTGAATTATTTTACTGCTTGTTGACTAGAGTTTATTCTTTGGAGTTTTCTAGCTTACATAGTCATACCATCTGCAAAAAGTGTTAAATTTTATTCTCTTAGCAAACTTGTATGCTACTTATTTCCTTCTCTTCTCTAATTGCTCTGGCTAGATTTTCCAGAATATTGTTCAATATACTGATAAAGTAAGCATCTGTTCCATTTGTAACACTTAAATAAAAAAGTGTATAGTGCTAAGCTGCAGATATGCATTGGCTTCTGGGTCTTATTAGTTATATCTCTATATTATGTCAGAAATTACCCATCTATTTCTAGGCTATTAGAGATTTTTATATGTTAATTTATGAATGTTATTGAGGGGGTAGATTGCATGGTTTGTTCTTAGTCACATTTTCTCTCATTCTTTGCTTCATTTCCCACTCTACTGACTTTGGGATTGGACGCTGTAACTTACTTTTGACCAAAGATACATGGATGCAGTAGTTTAATGGGTTTGTGATTTCTTCACCCAACCCTACCTCTCAGTCCTATGCCATTAGAATAGAATGCTCAGGTTAATGCTTCAAACTCGATCCAGTTAGAGAACCCAGTCAGTCCTGCTCAACATGGCTTAGCACAGCTCATTAGAGTTCAGTCATACAGCAACCCAGAGAACTCATGTAGCATGAGTGAGAAGCAAAAAATATTTATTTGCTTTTATGTTGACATAATTTCAATATTTCTAAATGTCTTTGCTTTTATCTTAGTTAATATATTATTTTAGTATCTTTTTGGAAAGGAAATGACCTTTGCACACCTGAGATGAAACTCACTTGTCCACAGAATGGTGTTTAATACACAGAGCTTAACTTGGTCTGACAATATTTTCTTTTGGAATTTGGTATCATTTTAATATGTGAGATATATCTAAGGTTATTTTGGCTGGCTGGCTTTTTTGCCTTTGTCAAGTTTTACTGATAGTGTTGTGATAGATTAAAAACTGAGGAAATTTGTTCTGAAAGTAATGCTTCAGATGAGCTTAAATACTATTTGAACTTGCTTGTTTAAAAAAAATTTACCAGCTAAGCTATTCAGACCTTGTTTATTTTTTCATAGGGAGCTCTTTGACATTCTTTCATATCATCTTTGTTTACTGGTCTATTAAATGTTTATGTATATTTTCTTAAAAACTTCTATAATTAACTTAGAACTTCATATATATGTGTATATCAAGTGTTTTATAAATTTAAAGCTCCCATGGTAATTCCAGTGTGCAACTGGGGTAGAGGTATATTGCTCTGTATATTTCTATGCTGACATGCATCTGTTTTCATATAAAAATTAAAAAGTAACTTGAGAAAGATCTTCCTTAACCATATTATTTAATGTACCTCCACATTGTGAGCCTTCAGTCTTAACCAATATTGTATTTACTACCTGTTATTTTAGATCTTACCATTTCCAAAAATATTTTATCCAGTTATTTTTAGCTTGATTGTTTCTGCTAAGATGCTGTGTTATGCTATGCTAAGTCGCTTCAGTTGTGTCCAGCTCTGTGTGACCCTATGGACTGCAGCCTCCCAGACCCCTCTGTCCATGAGATTCTCCAGGCAAGAACACTGGAGTGGGTTGTCATTTCCTTCTCTGCTAATACATATCCTTCATGTAATTATAACTTCTGTGACCCAAATGCCTAGTACAATATCTAGAATTGAACTTATGAAACTTCACTCTATTTTTAAATTAGTAGATTTGATATAATCTGTTATTAATATTGTAACCCTCACATTTTTTTAGAATTTAAACAATATATATTCTCCTCCCATAATTCATATCAAGGTATCACTTTGTTCTAGATGTCTCCTATACATAGTACATGCCGCTGCTAAGTCACTTCAGTTGTGTCTGACTCTGTACGACCCCATAGACAGCAGCCCACCAGGCTCCGCCATCCCTGGGATTCTCCAGGCAAGAACACTGGAGTAGGTTGCCATTTCCTTCTCCACTACATAGTACATAGTTGACTATATTTCCATCCTTTCTTGAAGTTCAAAGATGGTATACATTTTTAGCTATTTTCTGTTTTTTGGTCTTGTTGTTATTGTTTTATTGATTTTTATATCTGGTGATTTTCAAAAATTATAGATTTGTAGATTTGTATTAGCTATGAATTAGGTGATTATAAATAAGAGATCACCCAGTTTTCTGAGTAGAGAAAAAGGAAATATAAGCATTGCAGAGTAGATCATAAACAAGCCAAGAACACTCTTCGAATCAAAGTTTAGGTTTTTAGAAATGTATTAGCCTCTCAGGTTATTTTTGATGAAATAATAGAAAGCATTTTTTGGATTATTAAGAACTGTAAGATGAAATAAGTCTGACTTGCTTTTCATTGCAGAAGTGAGAAACAATGATCAAAGTTAAATAGGCTTTCCACTTCATTCTACAGTTGTATGACCAGGAGTGAGGTTGGGTCAATAAGATAGAAGGTTGTGATTTATCTCAGGAATAGGATTGTTAGTCTGTTCCCACACAAGGTGGACTATTATCATATGGAGCTCCAAAAAAAGCCATAAAATTATAAAGATTGTACTCTGAAGAAAATGGATGCTTGAGAAAAATAACCGTCCTTTAATATGAGAACTGGGAAAAGAAACTTAGCTTTCCCTACCTGATCTACTGTTGAGAAAAAAGAAAAATACAATTCCTGAGAATTTGAACATTGGCCTATACATATATATATATATATATATATATATATATATATATATATTTGAATATACTTTGACTTTCAAATTTGCTTTTCCCACATAATTTGACAATCTTCTAGTCAACAACTAGAGGTCAAATTTTATCTCACACCAGAGACAAATCTGCTGTATAAGACAGAATAAATATGGAAGCATTTTAGAGCAATGTTACTTATAGGGTGATCTGAGAACTGGTGCTGATTGGTGAACTATTTTCGACTCATCAGTGATGACAAGGTAAGTATAGAAACTGAAAGTGTTAGAAACAGTTATAGCAATTTGATGAAGTAAGTAATAAAAATGTGGTCTAATATTTTTTTAAAACCTAGTACTTACCTTTATATCTTCATTTATTTAGTCTTTTCAAACAATCCATTATAATTGTATTTAGAAAAGTACAATCTATGATGGATTTTAAAACAAAAAAATTTTGCTTCACTACTAATATTCTGAGAATCAAATATGCTTCATGCAAGATGGCCAATAATTTAAAAGAACTTCACAATTGAAGTTACAAGGCACAAGGGATAGAAAATACAATATGATTAAGAGTCTGTATGGCAAAAGCTACTACAATATTGCCTCCAATTAAAATAAATATATTAATTTAAAAAAATGAAAAAGAAAAAGCAGGATTAGACTTCAGATAATGTAATTAGTATGTTTAAAATGATTAAGTTGAAAAACACAGAATAAAAAATAACAATATAACATAAAGTATAATTTGATTCAATAAGAACCAGCTATAACTTTAATAAATGAGAAAATAAATAAATAAAAACAGTGGAAAATTTAGCCATTACATTATATATACTTAAACAAAGAATTAGTAAAATGAAAGATAATTTTAAAAAAACTATTTTGTTTATAGTGTAGAGAGTAAAAGAGGTGAAATGCAAAGCAGGAAGGACAGGTAATGAAAAGGCTAGATACAATGAATAGCCCTATATAGAGTGCTCCAAAAGCAATTTCCCCAGCAATATTAACCTATGAATTCTCAGGAGTAAGATACGCAATAAATCCTAAACAGGATAATTAAAAACATTGTAGGTAAGTTTACCAAAAGTAGGGGAGATATTTTTAAATATAACCAAAGATTATAAATGGGATTACATATAAAAGAATGATACTTACAGTTATATATAACTTTTCCAGAACAAAACAAAACAATAAACTGATGGAGAAAAATATATTTAAAATGTGGAGAGAAAATATTTGTCTAGCTTCAATTCTAGTTTATTAAGTGCAGAGAAGAAAAGACATATTTTTAGAAAGTGAGATAGAGGGAGAATAATGTTCTCTCAAATTTCCCAAAAGGGAAGGCTGAATGACATACATCAGAAATAAGAAATTAGGAGAAGAAAGGAATGAGATAAATAAAGTGAAGATGAGCAATAAAAATTGGTAAATAGGTGGGCAAATCTGAATAATCTCTGATAATACAAAATAATTTTTATTGTAAGAATGATAACTATTTTTATTGGCTAATGAATACTGAATAGAATGTAAATATAAACATCTTTTGGACTTGAGGGCTTAAAAATTGTGTTTTTTGTGAGAATGGAAGGAATAATTAGTATCATTAGATTGTGTCACATATATAGATTAAAAGTTTGATGATAAATATCAAAAAGAGAGAAATAAAATGATTAATTTCTGTAGTAGTACAACAAAATATGAAAATATGAAATTCAATTCATCAAATTAAAAGTCAGAAAAATAGTAGAAAAAGAAAGCAACTGACAGTAAATAGAAAAAACATTATATGGTGGAACTAAAGAAAAAGTCTTCAAGCATCACAAGTATAAATGGACTGAACTTTGTGTTTAGAACATATAATTTTAAAAAATAATAATCTTGCTTAATTTAAATCAAACTGGTATACTTCCTATAATATAAATGATCATTGGAATTACTCATAAATAATTTATGAAATAAATAATATAAATAAACATACTTACAAAACTGATATATAGATCTAAAATGGATCTTTAAAGATAAAATACAAACATACCAGAAAAATATAACTCCTCTGATTTTTTGTTTCATTTAACATAGTTCTAAATATATACAAACATTATTTGGCATAATTATCAGGAGAAATCAATGTCCATCTCTATAGATTTTAATACATTTATTTCAGTAATTGACAGTTTGAATAGAAAGTAATATTAGTTAAAATATATATTACTCGAAAAATTCAGTGAAGAAATACATGTTCTTATGGACATATATAGTATCTACATTGGTCATGTAGAAAACTTGATTTTTTTTAAGCATACATTATCTGCTTATGAAAATTGAACACAGACTAGGGCACAGAAGAAATCTTTACAACAACATAAAGGTCTAGGAGAATAATCATTACATAGAACATGTTCTCTAATCTTGAAGGAACTAAGATAGGGATAAATAACAGAATCAACACTCATAACCTTTTTAAGAACATATTTCTGAATAACGTGGTCACATGAAAAACTGTAATGAAAATTAGAGACTACTTAGGATTGTACAATATTGAAAATGTTAATGTATGGAATGTGGCTTAGTGACAAAGAAAAATCCAAAGTTTTGCAGCTTTCTATAAGAAAAAAAGTAAAAACCTAGGTAGAATAGAGAGTTCCTTAAAATTATAACTTTTGAAAAGGATCTTTCAAAGAGTAAATCTTTAATTTTAATAAGGTCTAATTCATTATTTTTTTTCTTTGATGGATCATTCTTTTGATGTCTAAAGTCTCTTTAGCAAGCCCCAGGCCTCAAAAATGTTATGTTATATTCTGAAAATCCATATGTACATTTAAATCTGTGATCTATTTTGAATTTTTTTTTAATGTGGTTTTGTTCTAGGTTAAATTTTTTGCCCATGAATTTTGAATTTTTCTACAACTAAGGTTTGAAAGGGCTTTCCTGGTGGCTCAGATGGTAAAGAAACCACCTGCAAGTGGGAGACCTGGGTTCAATCCCTGGGTTGGGAAGATCTGGAGAAGTGAGCAGCTACCCACTCCAGCACTCTGTCCCAGAGAATTCCTTGGACAGTATAGTCCATGGAGTCATAAAGAGTCAGACATGACTGAGCAACTTTTACTTTTCTGAAAGGTTTGAGAAGACTATCTCTCCTCCACTGAATTGATTTTGCATTTTGTCAAATGTCATTTGTCCATTTTGTTTGGGGTGATTTCTAGATTCTCTTTTCTGTCCCATTGACTTATACATCTATCTCTTTGCCAACAGTGTTGTTTACTGTAGCCATATAGTAATAAACCTTGAAATAAGGTAGAGCAATTACTTCCTCTTACTCTTCTGTTTCAAAATTCTTCTAACTATTCTAATTCCTTTACTTTGCCTTATAAATTTTAGAATGCATTGGTGTGTGCTGAGTCACTACACTTGTGTCTGACTCTTTGTGACTCTATGGACCTTGTCCTGCCGGGCTCCTCTGTCCATGGAATTCTCCAGGCAAGAATACTGGAGTGGGTTGCCATGTCCTTCTCCAGGGGATCTTCTTGACCCAGGGATATCAAACCTGTCTCTTAAGTCTCCTGCAATAGGAAGCGGGTTCTTTACCACTAGCACCAACTAGGAAGCCCCAAATTTTAGAATAATCTTATCTATATCTATAGAATATCTTGCTGGGATTTTAAAAGAATTGTGTTAAACTTTTATGTGACTATTCATATAATTGATCATTTTATTTTAGTTTTTAAATTTGTGAACACAGAATGTCCCTCCATTTATTTAGATTTTCTTTGATATATTTTATACTTATACTTTTCAACATATAGATATTGTAAATGTTTTGTTAAAGATGTGTAGCTCTGTGTTCCATAGTTTTAGAGCTATCATTAATTTTGTATTCAAACACTTCTCTATAATTCTTTTCTGTAGATTTATTGAGATTTTTCTATGTAGATAGTCACATCCACATGAATCAGAGAGTTTTATTTCTTCGTTTCCAATTTGTATGTATTTTATGTCGTTTTTTTTTTGTTGTTTGTTTCGTTGACTAGATCTTCCAGTTAGATATTGGATAGCGCTGCTGAGAGTGGATTTCCTTGTCCTACCCTCATCTTAGGGAGAAAGCATTCAGTCTTTCACGGTTAAATATGACATTAGTTGTAGGATTTCTTTTTCTTGATTTTTCTTATCATATTAAAGAAGTTCCCTTGTATTTCTTGTTTGCTAAGGAGTTTATCATGAATCAGTGTGGTATTGAATTTTGTGAAATGCATTTCTGCATCAGTTGTTATGATCATGTGGATTATAATGGATTAAATTGATTAATTTTGAATATTGAATGTTATACTTCCTGGGATAAAATCCAATAAACCATGAATCATTGCATTTTTAATTGTTATAATTTATTTGGTAATAACACTGCAGAAGATTTTTGTGTCTATTTTCATGAGGGTTAGAGATATGTCATTTTATTTGTACTTTCTTCACCTGATTTTTGACTCAGGATAATTCTGCCCTTATAAAACTAGGTAAGAAATTTTCTTTCTTATTTTGTTTTATGGAAGATATTATACAAAATCAATTTTATTTGTTTTTTAAGTGTTAGAATTTTGTTTGGAGAAAGAAATGGCAACCCACTTCCGTATTCTTGCCTGGAATTCCCATGGACAGAGGAGACTGGCAGGCTACACTCTACAGTCCACGGGATCCCAAAGAGCCAGACGTGGCTTAGCAACTGAATAGAACAGAACAGAACAAAATTCAGCAGTGAGATATTTGGATTTGCATATTTCTTTATTGGAATGTTTTTTAACTACAGATTCAGTTACATTTTTAGAATAGTATAGGATAGTTCAGAGTATCAATTTCATCTTGTGTGATTTGCTAGTTTGAGCTTTTTAAGGGGTTGTTTCATTTTTTTCTAAGTTTAAGTTTATATAGCAACAGAAGAGAGGGTTGCCTTCTTCCGTGTACAGCTGTGGATACTGCTTATAAAAGTGACTACTCTAATACAGTGTACATTGTAACCCCCAGAAGATTCAGCCACCAACAGCACTAGGCACCATGATTCACCGTCTTCCCACGGCAGCAGAGAAGAGTACTATTAAGGAAAGCTTCAAACTCATATCACAGTCTTGGCTTTTTATTTTGATTTTATTTTTACTCACTCCCTTAAAACAGTGCATCAGGGAATCAGTCCACAGATGACATCCTTGCTTTTAAAAAAATAAATAAATAATAATAATAATTAGCCTATTAATATTTTAAATTTCTTTTCTACAATATTGGGATTTATTGGGCTTTGAAGTTAGAACCTTCCTTCAATTTCTATATAGAAAAATGTAGTCTATGTATTTCTTGTAAATAAAAGCCCATCATTAAAAACGAATTCTCTCTTTAACAATACTCTGTTGCTACCTTTATTAATGTAAAATTTAAAAGAGATTGTAATTATTTTGTATTTCTATTCCAGTAGCAGACTATGAACACTTTGAGGTCAGGGACTGTATATTAGAAAATCTTAGTGTCTTACATAATATTCACTCTCCTCTTCTTTATTAACAAAATTCCAATTTATTTTGAAGTGGATGTGTACCAGCAAAGAATACATGTCCCACTTCCTTTGAAAGCAGAAATAGACATTTGACACAATTTTGGTGAGTAAGATATAAACACAATCTATTGGATATGGTTTCTGGGAAGGTTATTTATTGGAGATGACCCAGTTGATATGCATACCTTTTGCTTTTCATCTTTCTTCCTCCTGTCTGGAATGTTGAGCTCTAGCATCAGGCACTCTATCACTCTCCATGCTAGTGGGAGGTAAAGATTATCATTCCTATGGTATGAAGCAAAATCACTGTCTTCTAGTATGATTGTGCCAATCAGGTCATATACTCACACCTGAATCAAGATAAAATGTCTATACACTATTAAGACATAATTTATGTAAAGCAAATTTCCTGGAACAGTGACTCTAGGGAAATGAATTTATCTTAACTGGCTTAGTCTAAGAAACAAGTAGCTGTGGACCTGGAACTAATTTCTTCTAGACTAAGTGGCTGGTATATAATAAGGAAGCAACAAATAGGATGTTTCAGAAGTCACTTAAAATATGGATCCTATTGCCCACATTTTCAGTTACCCAACAAACATAAATCCTTTCCCTCATTTCACATTTCAATCAACTCACTCTATAGGAAGATATTCTTGCCACCTCTTCTTAATATCTTCTGCTTCTGTTAGATCCATGCCGTTTCTGTCCTTTATCGAGCCCACTTCGAGCCCAAGGAAACACTTCATCTTTGCATGAAGTGTTTCCTTGGTATCTCTAATTTTCTTGAAGAGATCTCTAGTCTTTCCCAATCTGTTGTTCTCCTCTATTTCTTTGCATTGATCTCTGAGGAAGGCTTTCTTATCTCTCCTTGCTATCTTTGGAACTCTGTATTCAGATGCTTATATCTTTCCTTTTCTCCTTTGCTTTCCGCTTCTCTTCTTTTCACAGCTATTTGTAAGGCCTCCTCAGACAGCCATTTTGCTTTTTTGCATTTCTTTTTCTTGGGGATGATCTTGATCCCTGTCTCCTGTACAATGTCATGAACCTCCATCCATAGTTCATCAGGCACTCTATCAGAACTAGTCCCTTAAATCTATTTCTCACTTCCACTGTATAATCATAAGGAATATGATTTAGGTCATAGCTGCAGGGTCTAGTGGTTTTCCCTACTTTCAATTTAAGTCTGAATTGGCAATAAGGAGTTCATGGTCTGAGCCAGAGTCAGCTCCTGGTCTTGGTTTTGCTGACTGTATAGAGCTTCTCCATCTTTGGCTGCAAAGAATATAATCAATCTGATTTCGGTGTTGACCATCTGGTGATGTCCATGTGTAGAGTCTTCTCTTGTGTTGTTGGAAGAGGGTCTTTGCTATGACCAGTGCGTTCTCTTGGCAAAACTCTATTAGCCTTTGCCCTGCTTCATTCCAAAATCTAAGGCCAAATTTGCCTGTTACTCCAGGTGTTTCTTGACTTCCTACTTTGCATTCCAGTGCCCTATAATGAAAAGGACATCTTTTTTGGGTGTTAGTTCTAAAAGGTCTTGTAGGTCTTCATAGAACCGTTCAACTTCAGCTTCTTCAGCATTGCTGGTCAGGATATAGACTTGGATTACCGTGATATTGAATTGTTTGCCTTGGAAACGAACAGAAATCATTCTGTCATTTTTGAGATTGCATCCAAGTACTGCATTTCGGACTCTTTTGTTGACCATGATGGCTACTCCATTTCTCCTAAGGGATTCCTGCCCACTGTAGTAGATATAATGGTCATCTGAGTTAAATTCACCCATTCCAGTCCATTTTAGTTAGCTGATATCTAGAATGTCGACGATCACTCTTGCCATCTCCTGTTTGACCATTTCAAATTGGCCTTGGTTCATGGGCCTAACATTCCAGGTTCCTATGCAATATTGCTCTTTACAGCACTGGACCTTGCTTCTATCACCAGTCACATCCACAACTGGGTATTGTTTTTGCTTTGGCTCCATCCCTTCATTCTTTTCTGGAGTTATTTCTCCACTGATCTCCAGTAACATATTGGGCACTTACCAACCTGGGGAGTTCCTCTTTCAGGATCCTAGCATTTTGCCTTTTCCTACTGTTCATGGGGTTCTCAAGGCAAGAATACTGAAGTGGTTTGCCATTCCCTTCTCCAGTGGACCACATTCTGTCATACCGCTCCACCATGACCCGACCATCTTGGGTGGCCTCACATGGCATGGCTTAGTTTCATTGAGTTAGACAAGGCTCTGGTCCATGTGATCAGATTGCCTAGTTTTCTGTGATTATAGTTTCAGTGTGTCTGCCCTTTGATGCCCTCTCGCAACACCTACCGTCTTACTTGGGTTTCTCTTACCTTGGACACGTCCAAGGTAAGAGAAACCCAAGTAAGACATGTATCTCTTCATGGCTGCTCCAGCAAAGCGCAGCTGCAGCTCTTTACCTTGGAGGAGGTCGCCCCTCCTGACCTTGAAAGTGGAGTAGCTCCTCTTGGCCCCCACAGCCGCTGCTACTTGTTGGATGTGGGGTTGCTCCTCTCGGCTGCCGCCCCTGACCTTGGGCTTGGGGTAGTTACTCTCAGCCATGCTTCTGCATGGTCCATCACAGACATTTCATGCAAAGATGGGCTTGATAAAGGACAGAGATGATATGGACCTAATAGAAGCAGAAGATATTAAGAAGAGGTGGCAAGAATACACAGAACTGTACAAAAAGGATCTTCACGACCCAGATAATCACGATGGTGTGATCACTCACCTAGAGCCAGACATCCTGGAATGTGAAGTCAAGTGGGCCTTAGAAAGCATCACTGCAAACAAAGCTAGTGGAGGTGATGGAATTCCAGTTGAGCTATTTCAAATCCTAAAAGATGATGCTGTGAAAGTGCTGCACTTAATATGCCAGCAAATTTGGAAAACTCAGCAGTGGCCACAGGACTGGAAAAGGTCAGTTTTCATTCCAATCCCAAAGAAAGGCAATGCCGAAGAATGCTCAAACTACTGTACAATTGCACTCATCTCACATGCTAGTAAACTAATGTTCAAAATTCTCCAAGCCAGGCTTTAGCAATATGTGAACTGTGAACTTCCTGATGTTCAAGCTGGTTTTAGAAAAGGCAGAGGAACCAGAGATCAAATTGCCAACATCCACTGGATCATGGAAAAAGCAGGAGAGTTCCAGAAAAACATCTATTTCTGTTTTATTGACTATGCCAAAGCCTTTGACTGTGTGGATCACAATAAACTGTGGAAAATTCTGAAAGAGATGGGAATACCAGAACACCTGACCTGCCTCTTGAGAAACCTATATGCAGATCAGGAAGCAACAGTTAGAAGTGGGCATGGAACAAAAGACTGGTTCCAAATAGGAAAAGGAGTCCGTCAAGCCTGTATATTGTCACCCTGCTTTTTTAACTTCTATGCAGAGTACATCATGAGAAACGCTGGGATGGAGGAAGCACAAGCTGGAATCAAGATTGCCAGGAGAAATGTCAATAACCTCAGATATGCGGATGACACCACTCTTATGGCAGAAAGTGAAGAGGAACTAAAAAGCCTCTTGTTGAAAGTGAAAGAGGAGAGTGAAAAAGTGGGCTTAAAGCTCAACATTCAGAAAATGAAGATCATGGCATCTGGTCCCACCACTTCATGGGAAATAGATGGGGAAACAGTGGAAACAGAGGATGACTTTATTTTTCGGGGCTCCAAAATTACTGCAGATGGTGATTGCAGCCATGAAATTAAAAGACTCTTACTCCTTTGAAAGAAAGCTATGATCCACCTAGATAACATATTCAAAAGCCGAGACATTACTTTGCCAACAAAGATCTGTCTAGTCAAGGCTATGGTTTTTCCAATGGTCATGTATGGATGTGAGAGTTGGACTTGAAGAAAGCTGAGCATCGAAGAATTGATGCTTTTGAATTGTGGTGTTGGAGAAAACTCTTGAGAGTCCCTTGGACTGCAAGGAAATCCAACCTGTCCATTCTAAAGGAGATCAGTCATTGTTCATTGGAAGGACTGATGCTGAAGCTGAAACTCCAATACTTTGGCTACCTCATGTGAAGAGTTGACTCACTGGAAAAGATCCTGATGCTGGGAGGGATTGGGGGCAGGAGGAAAAGGGGACGACAGAGCATGAGATGGCTGGATGGCATCACCGACTTGATTGACATGAGTTTGAGTGAACCCTGGGAGTTGGTGATGGACAGGGAGGCCTGGCGTGCTGTGATTCATGGGGTTGCAGAGTTGGACATGACTGAGCGACTGAACTGAACTGAACTGAACTGATAGGAAAGTCATCTAAGCTGCCCTTCCTCTAATACACTTCACGTCGTCCTTAAAGAGTACTCTTCAGAATCACTTTTCCCACAATGCTTTCCCTGGCCTCCTCTTTCCCATTCCACGTTTGCCGTACTCTGTGCTTTTAACTTACTTTTTGCCTACTGTGATCACTTCACATGTCATATGATATGACAACAATCATATCATTTGTCTATTTACTCAACTAAAAGATCTATCTTCTTGCTGTAACATCCTTGTATACATTAATTGTGAATTCAACATTTAGACTATATTGGATATTCAATAATTATTTGTTGAACTGTAGTTCAATTGTGATTCTATTTTAGTTCATGTTTTCTTTTTTTAAAGTTTTTGAATATAAATTTATTTATTTTAATTGGAGGCTAATTACTTCACCATATTGTAGTGGTTTTGCCATACATTAAGATGAATGTGCCATAGGTGTGCATGTATTCCCCATCCTGAACCCCTTTTCCCCTCCCTCCCCATCCCATCCCTCTGGGTCATCCCAGTGCACCAGCTCCGAGCTCCCTGTCTCATACATTGAACCTGGACTGGCAATCTGTTTCACATATGATAATATACATGTTTCAATGCCATTCTTCCAAATCATCCCACCCTCACCCTTTCCCACAGAATCCAAAAGACTGTTCTATACATCTGTGACTCCTTTACTGTCTCGCATATAGGGTCATTGCTACCACCTTTCTAAATTCTATATATATGTGTTAGTATACTGTATTGGTGTTTTTCTTTCTGGCTTACTTCACTCTATAAATAGGCTCCAGTTTCATCCACCTCATTAGAACTGATTCAAATGTATTCTTTTTAATGGCTGAGTAATACTCCATTGTGTATATGTACTATGTTTCCTTTAAGCCTATATATTTTTAGAATGTCAAGAAAAGGAGTGAAGACTAAAACCAGCTATTTAAAGTTTCAAGCAGTTTTCTGTCCTTGTAAACTTTAATAACTACAGCATTGCTGGAAATAAGTTAATTGCTGTAAGCTTAGAATGGCCATATATTTCCTAAAGAAATTTAAAATATAACCATGACCTGAAAAATAACATGGAGAAGTGTTAAGCTAAAAAAGCTCGATTATTAACATATCTCTTTGCTTAAGTGTGCATGTATATCTCTCCCTTTATTTTATCTCTATCTCACACACAACACACACACATGCTCTCCGAAATTTCAGCATTTATTTCCTTAGAATGATTAGTTAGGTTGTGTTGATGCTACACAAATCTGGTTATGAGATACAGTAGAAGAATAGCACCCTAACTGCACTTATTTTAAGTGTTTTCCAATTCTATCATTTTTCTTCTTAAAAAGCAGTTCCCATAATTATGTCATTAAAAAATAGCAATGGATTTAAGGCATAGCAATATATAATTCTTAGGATTTTTAAATAAAAAAGAACACACTGAAAAATTAAAACCTTTTTTTTTCTGAAAATAGGGCATGTTATTCTCTAATTAAAAGTCATAATTTTAAGGGAATGGGGAAACATTCAATTTAGAAAGATGCGAGCATAATGATGAACTAACTTCTATCAAAAAAAAATCAAACAAACATATAGATACAGCACACACCCAGTTGCTTTTTAAACAGGAACAATAAACATAAATGTGTATTTTAAATTCTGTCTATACATCTCTCTCTTAGGCTATAAATCTGTCCAGGTTAAATGAAAATGTTCCCAATTGAAGTGTACCATTATCCATTCTATCCTTTATCAGCTTCACATGTACAGTTCTAAGGTAAACATGCAATCATACACTTGGAAATTTTGATTCTGAATCTTGACTGCACATTTCCAAAGGTATAACATCTTAATCAAATTTAAAAATAAAACACCCCAGTGCTGAGCTTGGTTGTAAACCTAAAATTATATAACATACATGTTTTTATGCTTTGTCAATTACATTTGAAATAGGGGACTGTTTGTTTCAGCCCTTCTAAAAATGAGACGAGGATGAGAAAACAACCTATTTCCTTATTAGGTTCAGAAGTCAAAGGACTCAGCCAGGAGCCGCAGGCTTCAAGAGCACAGAAGATTAAGACATATATTGGATTCATGATGGAGGGCAGAAAGTTCATTTTCAAAATAAAACAGAATTTTATTCATATTCCTTTTAAAATTCAGATTGCCATTTGCCAGCTGACCTGTGACACAGCAGCAGTGTATTACATTTTCAATGAGCAGTCTGTCTGAGCTGCTAGTGGAAGAAACTGCTTCCTGGTTTCTAGGTTTTTATTTTTTTAAGTAAGATATTGTTGTCAGAATTTTAGATAGTGCAAATAGGGGCAAGGTAACATATTTATTTTTAATAAGGAGAAGATGTAGAATAGTTATAGTCATCAGTATTATGCATGGAATAATCCTGTAAAAAAAAAAATCACAGCAGCTCAGGTAAAATGTGTATATGGGACTGTCAAAGACGGGGATGCCGGCATCTCAATGAGAAATAAGGGCAGGCCAAAAAATGAATCTTTATTTAAAAAATAAATACATGTGAATGCCTTTTTAAACAAGTTTTGGTAGAGTGCAAGACAAGCCAAGGTTTTCTATAGTCAGGGACTAGATTTATCCAGCTCACCATCTGTCAAAATTATATTATAGACGACACATATGCATAGATACAAGACCACTGATTTTCATATATATTAAAACCTGAAACTACTGCAGGATATGAAAACCTAAAAACTGTTAAGCCAAAAGGCTTACATCTAGAACTTTTTTTCTCACCACATTGTTTTAATTCTATTCTCTTCCAGACCATATTCAGGAGAAATGGACATACAGTCAATGGAAATACATAAAAATTAAATTTTATTTAGGAAATGCCAAAATATAAACTTTAGAAAATGTAAAAATAAGAGAAAGGATGCACCCTTCCTTTATTTGTGGGGCTGCTTTTGTGGGTGAATATATGCAGTTTAATGTCTTCCACTGTAGGAAAGAGATTCTAAGATCAAGTTGAGGACAATTTAATGTCAGATAAATTAAGAGATGCCTGCAAATGTAGAAAACTAGCAATAATGATGAGGCATATTATTAGTTAAGTTAACCTGAACCAGGGCAGAGCTGTCCATGTGTTGCCCTTGAGCCATAGCTTTGTAATATATTACTACTGTGTGTTATTTTTGTTCACCTCTCAAAATGAGAAATAAAAGGAAACAAAAACACCAGTTGACTGATTTGGCACCATACTTTTCCAGTGGAATGAGGGAAAGAGAGAACTCTTAAACTCATCCTTACTTTGAACAAATCATGTTTATGCATTTTTTTTTCATATTTTGAGTAGAAAGCATGTTTACCTGATAACAAGCATTGGCTTTAAGCCATTTGCTACATTTAAATAAATGATTAGTTTGTACATCTCTGAAAGCTTTTTTTTATTGATGTCCCTATTGATGATGTTGTGAAATCATATCCCACCATAATAACTGTTTGGACAACAAAGAAAAAAATACAACTTCTCACTGAACCAGATAGTTATCTCTTCTTATCAATAACAAAAATTTTCCATGTTATACAAATTAGTATTAATACTCATTTTTATTAAATAAGTATTTTCAAGTAAAAACCTTGATAATTTGTTGCATTTTATGAGAGATACCAGAAGTAAATTGAATGATAATGGATTTCACTTTAAGAACAGCTGTTCTAAAAATAAATAATTTCTATTACATCATAATTTAAAATTCATGATAGAAAGGAAAAGAAAACTAGATATATTTTTTACCACTTCCCAAATGTTTACACACTTATTGCAATTATGATCCATGAGTTCTCAATGCCCATCCAACTTCTTAATGGACATTCTCCAAATAAAAATTCATATCATTTTCTTTTTTGTAATTTTAATTTAAATTAGATAAACACATTGTCTTTCCATAAAATAGTTAAATAGCCATGATTTAAAATATAATTTTGCGTGTGTGGTTTTGTAGTTAATGAGAAAACTGAAGAAATGATTTTATTGTAAGCTTTGTTTAATTTAATTATTAAAACACATTTCGAAGTGCACATAATCTCCATAATATTCAAAACAAAAGAAAATTTTTTTGATTCTCCTAAAAAAAAGGAAGGAAGAGAGAAAAGGCAGAGATAAAAAAGGAAGGAAGGGGGAAAAGAAGGAAAGTTGTAAATAAATGAGGAAAAGAGAATCCTTAAAGTCTAAACCCAATAGAACTACTTTGGGATAATATGATTGCTTGTGCTGTATGTCAGATTACACACTCTTTCCTCACATACATTAAACACTATCAGAAGCCTGCCAATCCTGATACTCTGGCTTTGTCTATGACATCTATTAGTCCAGTTTGCCTAGACAGTACTGTTGAACAGATTTAGTTACATAGCACAGAAAATGACTGTCAAAAGTGATGAAATTAGTATCTTTTGAGCTATAATATGGTTGGCATATGTTGCTAGGAATATTTTCCAGTAGCTCACACACAAGCACCAAACAAAATTTTGAGTTTCTTCCCATTGACTAGCAATAACTTAGTTTATTTTAAATTATGAAAAGGAAAATTTTTGAGCCAGCAACTTAGCCAAACGACCCCCAGACAGAAAAGAGGCACCAAATTTAGCAATACAATGGGATTGAGATGGCTTCTTCACTGAGCTAATTCTCCCAGAATCCACTGTTCATCTCATCACTCCTTATAAAATACAGAATCCTTAATTGGTCTGTGCTTCTCCAACATGTTTTTAATGAAAACGCAGCACATAACTCTTAGTTTGTTGGCTGCCAGAGCCCAATTTACAAAAGTGGGAGTGCGAGATAAGAAAAGAGTACATCTGCAGAGCAGGCTGTGCAATGAATCACACGGTGCCAGAGTTGAGTAGAATATAATTGAGTCCAACATCTCTGAGCACTTTCACCATAATTAATGATAATCTGTAACAGAGGAATCTGAGATTCCAGTTCAGAGAACTGTTTAATTAGGCCAAGTAATGAAAGCAGAAGCAGTACAAGAATATGGC
Source organism: Bubalus bubalis (assembly GCF_019923935.1). Lineage (NCBI taxonomy): Eukaryota > Metazoa > Chordata > Mammalia > Artiodactyla > Bovidae > Bubalus > Bubalus bubalis. The sequence goes on along the minus strand of NC_059158.1, from coordinate 92,736,389 downwards.
CTGTCTCATGATTAATGATTCATGCTACTGAACACAAAAGTGCCGCACCGTTAACTCTAACGGATGCTGCATCTCTCTGGCATTTACAAAATAGTGAAATGCATGCATTTTTGTATCTTAAAGATGTAACTGGCAGTATCCTTTTCTGAGTTATTTACATGATAAATATGGTTCCGAAGGTAACTGTCTTCTTCACAGGTTCTTTGCCGTAGGGTAGTTTAAGATAAATATGGTATCCATCTCTACATCAGTATTTAGGTAAGTGTTCTTCCATCACAGAATAATTAACACTTTCCCTTTCCAAGGTAGTAAAACATTATTTTCCATCTGACTCTTTTGTGGTTTTAAAGCATGTATTTTATTAACCAAATCATACATTTTAATATTTACATATACACCTCACTCATTAACAGCACAATAAAGAAAAAAATAGGATCAAGATAAAATCTAAGATACAGAAAAAAATAAAACATGATTTTCAGTTATTGTTTTAAGGGGCTAGAGTATGAAATGTCCTCTCAATGTACAGCAATTTAACATTGGGATTGCCCTGTGAGTATAGGGGACAAGATAAAATTAAAAAATAAAAAAATGGTTTGCCTGAGGCTTTGATTCACAAGCCAGCAAATTATATAGGTTTTATGTAACTACTTATTCTGTTTCTTAATAAAATAAGGAATAATACTTCTTATAAGAATTGTAGAAGTGTATCATATATGTTCAAGCTCTGTGATAAGACAACTTCCATAATAAACCATGCACATTCTCATTTCAAAAAAATTTGGTCTCTTTAGGAAACTGCTGCAGAAGCTTCTGTGATTCAGCACCTACTGAGATTTAGACTAACTCAGAGGACACCTTATCTGTCATATGGTTTCAGAGAAAATATTCCTAGATTCTCTGTTCTCCTTACTCTGCCTTCCAATACTTGTGGAAACTTAATCACAACAGTACAACTCAAACTTGACATCCAGATATATCTTGTTGGCCCAAATAGAATATGTGACCTTACAGGCAGTGGAATTCCAGGGTTGCCAATAAGCTTGGATTCCTGTAAACCTGGAATAACTAGCAGAAATGTGAAATTGCAGTGATTATTTTCAAGTAGGTTAAAACAAAATCTTATTTTTTAGATTTTTCACTCAATCTAAAGAGAAATTGATATCCCAGGAATGTCTTGAAGAAAATCAGTAATATAATACATGAAAATGGAACAATTATTATCAGGCATTGCTGCTGCTGCTAAGTCACTTCAGTCGTGTGCGACCCCATAGACGGCAGCCCACCAGGCTCCCCCGTCCCTGGGCTCTCCAGGCAAGAACACTGGAGTGGGTTGCCATTTCCTTCTTCAATGCATGAAAGTGAAAAGTGAGAGTGAAGTCGCTCAGTCATGTCCGACTCTTAGCGACCCCATGGACTGCAGCCCACCAGGCTCCTCCATCCATGGGATTTTCCAGGCAAGAGTACTGGAGTGGGGTGCCATTGCCTTCTCCGATTATCGGCGTTAAAGAGCTGTATTCTAAAATTTTATTTTATTTATTTATTTTTTTCCCTCCTCCCTCCTCCCTCCCCATTCATATTGAATTCTTAAATCTTACGTCAAATAAATTTCTCTTTGCTACCTCTGTAAATATCTAGGTGGACATTATCTATACATGAAATGATCAATTTCTCCTATTCTCGTAGTTTATATATATTCATCATATATAAGAAATAACTATTTTCTCTCAAGCAAAATAATATATTTACTAAAATTATTTTAAAGGGATTTGCATATATTGCTTAGTTAGTTTAATAAGTTTTATATATTAAAATTATTTGCAAATCAACTGTTACTGGTATATGGATTATAGAAGATAAAAATAAAAAGTAGGCTTCATGATGTGAGATATTCTCAAAGGAAGAAACCATCTACCAATTATTTTATAGAACATAAAAATAGCTGATATTAAGGCAAAACCAATACAATATTGTAAAGTAATTAGCCTCCAATTAAATAAATTTATATTTTCAAAAATAGCTGATGTTTTAAAGCAATTTCTATGTGCCAGACACTGATCTTCACAATTTCATATATTATTTGTTCTTTGCAACAAATAACCTAATGAAAGAGTGACTGTAATTATACAAATATGAAACACAAGAAAAAAGTTTGCTTGAACAATGACTTGGTTAAGATCAGTTTATCAGCATATTACAGAAAAAAAATTACCAATACCATAACAAAATTACATTTATATTTATCATATATGAAGACCAGGGCTGCTATGATAACTTCAAAGTGCCATCAGGAAGTCAGAATTCTCTTTATGCTCTGCCTTACTCAAGCAGATCACCACAAAATCAGAGAGAGTTTCAAACATTGCATTTATATTCCAACCAGCAGAAAAAGTGAGGAAGGAAAAAAGGAATTTGCCCCATTCTCTTAAGAAGCCTTTCAATAAATTCCATGTAGTTTTCCCCCTTAAATCATACAGACAGGAATCTAGGCACATGGCCCTATGTAACTGTAAAATAGGCTAGGTAAGGGGGCTTCCCAAGTGGCACTAGTGGTGAAGAACCTACCTGGCAATGCAGGAGACACGAGACACAGGTTCCATCCCTGGGTCATGGAGATCCCCTGGAGGAGAGCATGGCATTAAACTCAACATTAGGTTTGCATGATTAAGGAGCCTAGAGAAATAGACTTAACAGTCAGCTGATATTCTCTAGCAAATAGAGACTTAGTCACTTATTTACTTGTCATGCAGCTGTTAAATGGTAGGCTTGAATTTGAAGACAAGTCTGAATCAAATGCAATATTCTAAACTATTGTTGTGTATACAGAGTGCCTTATGTCATATACATAGTAGTATCTTGATAAACACTACTTGATTTTTATTAATCTTAAATAATAGAAAGTTATGTTATCATTTTATTCTTCAGTTCAGTCGCTCAGTCGTGTCTGACTCTTTGAGACCCCATGAACCACAGTATGCCAGGCCCCCCTGTCCATCAACAATCCCCAGAGTTTACCCAAACTCATGTTCATTGAGTCAGTGATGCCATCTAACCATCTCATCCTCTGTCGTCCCCTTCTCCTCCTGCCTTCAATCCAAATAAGTCAGCTCTTCACATCAGGTGGCCAAAATATTGGAGTTTCATCTTCAACATCACTCCTTCCAGTTAATACCCAGGACTGATTTCCTTTAGGATGGACTGACTGGATGTCCTTGAAGTCCAAGAGACTCTCAAGAGTCTTCTCAAACACCACAGTTGAATTCAGACTTAAACTGAAGAAAGTGCGGAAAACCACTAGACCATTCAGGTACGACCTATATCAAATCCCTTATAATTTTGCAGTGGAGGTGAGAAATAGATTAAGGGACTAGATCTGATAGACAGAGTGCCTGATAAACTAGGGACAGAGGTTTGTGACATTGTACAGGAGACAGGGATCAAGACCTGCAAAAGGGATCAAGAAATGCAAAAAAGCAAAATGGCTGTCTGGGGAGGCCTTACAAATAGCTGTGAAAAGAAGAGAAGTGAAAAGCAAAGGAGAAAAGGAAAGATATGCCCATTTGAATGCAGAGATCCAAAGAAGAGAAAGGAGAGATAAAAAAGACTTCCTCAGTGATCAGTGCAAAGAAATAGAGGAAAACAGTAAAATGGGAAAGACTAGAGATCTCTTCAAGAAAATTAGGGATTCCAAGGGAACATTTCATGCAAAGATGGGCTCAATAAAGGACAGAAGTGGTATGGACCTAACAGAAGCAGAAGATATTAAGAAGAGGTGGCAAGAATACACAGAAGAACTGTACAAAAAAGATCTTCATGACTCAAATAATCACGATGGTGTGATCACTCACCTAGAGCCAGACATCCTGGAATGTGAAGTCAAGTGGGCACCACTTAGAAAGCATCACTACGAACAAAGCTAGCGGAGGTGATGCAATTCCAGTTGAGCTATTTCAAATCCTAAAAGATGTTGCTGTGAAAGTGCTGTACTCAATATGTCAGCAAATTTGGAAAACTCAGCAGTGGCCACAGGACTGGAAAAGGTCAGTTTTTCATTCCAATCCCAAAGAAAGGCAATGCCAAAGAATGCTCAAACTACCGCACAATTGCACTCATCTCACATATTAGTAAAGTGATGCTCAAAATTCTCCAGGCCAGGCTTCAGCAATACGTGAACCATGAACTTCCAGATATTTAAGCTGGTTTTAGAAAAGACAGAGGAACCAGAGATCAAATCATTTTATTCTAGCTTATATTAAAGACCTCAGTATTTTAACAAAAGTAAAATATAATGTTTAGTCCTTCAAATTGCCATTTGAAGGTATCGTATGTAACTCTATGAAAAGTAAGAGGTTATATGAGGCATGGCCAGTTATTTGGTATTCAGTGAATCAATTCAGTCGCTCAGTCATGTCCAACTCCTTGTGACCCCATGGACTGCAGTATGCCAGGCTTCCCTGTTCGCTAACTCCCGGAGCTTGCTCAAACATGAGTCCGAGTCAGTAATGCCATCCAACCGTTTCATGGTCTGTCATCCCCTCCTCCTCCTGCCTTTAATCTTTCCTAGCATCAGGGTCTTTTCAAATGAGTCAGTTCTTCACATCAGGTGGCCAAAGTGTTGGAAAATCAGCTTTAACATCAGTCCTTCCAAGGAATATTCAGGACTGCTTTCCTTTAGGATTGACTGCTTTGACCTCCTTGCAGTCCAAGGAACTCTCAAGAGTCTTCTCCAACACCACAGTTTAGAAGCATCAATTCTTCAATGCTCAGGTTTCTTTATAGTCCAACTCTTATATCCATACATGATTACTGAAAAACCATTGACCAGCTTTGACTAGATGGACCTCTGTCATCAAAGTATGTCTCTGCCTTTTAGTAGGCTGTCTAGGTTGGTCATAGCTTTTCTTCCAATGAAGAAGTGTCTTTTAATTTCATGGCTGCAGTAACCATCTGCAGTGATTTTGGAGCCCAAGAAAATAAAGTCTCTCAGTTTCCTTTGTTTCCCCATCCATTTGCCATGAAATGAGGGGAATGGATGCCATGATTTCAGTTTTTTGAATGTTGAGTTTTAAGCTAACTTTTTCACTCTCCTCTTTCACTTTTATCAAGAGGCTCTTTAGTTCCTCTTCATTTTCTGCCATAAAGGTGGTGTCATCTGCATATCTGAGGTTATTGATATTTCTCCTGGCAATCTTGATTCCAGCTTGTGCTTCATCCAGCCTGGCATTTTGCATTATGTACCTTGCATGTAGGTTAAATAAGCAGGGTGACAAAAATATACAGCCTTGACATACTCCTTTTCCTATTTGGAACCAGTCTGTTGTTCCATGTCTGTTTCTGTTGGTTCTTGACCTGCATACAGATTTATCAGAAGGCAGGTTAAAGTGGTCTGGTTTTCCCATTTCTTGAAGAATTTTACACAGTTTATTGTGATCTACATAGCTTTTTTTTGGGGGGGGTATTCAGTTAAGTTCAGTCACTCAGTCGTGTCTGACTCTTTGCAACCCCATGAACCGCAGCATGCCAGTCCTCCTTGTCCATCACCAACTCCTGGAGCCTACCCAAATTCATATCCATTGAGTCAGTGATGCCATCCAACCATCTCATCCTCTGCCGTCCCTTTCTCCTCCTGCCCTCAATCTTTCCCAGCATCAGGGTCTTTTCCAGTGAGTCAATTTTTTGCATGAGGTGGCCAAGTATTGGAGTTTCAGCTTTAGCATCAGTCCTTCCAATGAACACCCAGGACTGATCTCCTTTAGAATGGGCTGATTGGATCTCCTTGCAGTCCAAGGGACTCTCAAGAGTCTTCTCCAACACCACAGTTCAAAAGCATTTTTTGGTATTAGCTACTGACAATATATTTCTATTTTTGCATCCAAAATCTTTAAGACTTTTTTATAAGTGGACTAATGAATATTCTGCAATTTTGAGCCTAATGTTTTTAATTATACATGTGGAAAAATGGCAAGTTAATATTAACACACACCTGGTGATAATTTTAATATATCTTTGGGAATCAAATTTCAGAGATGTTGAATATGAAAAATATGCATAGAAGGAACAGTATAGTATATGCACTGAAATGAAGAACCCAGTAGATAGATTAAAATAAATCCAACAAATGGATTAACATAGATACAACCTGAGAGAATATAAGCAAATTGTATTAATAGATTTGAGGAAATGAAACATAATTCAGATAAAATGAAGAAAGTGTGAGATATTAAGAGTATGAAAAGCAAAATAAGAAAATTAGCTATATATTTTTTATAAACTGTATAGAAACAGAAGATGAAAACTTGAAGTGATACATTGAAAGACCGAATTTATTATGAATTTTCCAAAATATAAACAAGCAAAATGAGATATCAGGTTCAGAAATCTCACTGAGGACTGAGATGGACTACTTAAATACAAAACAAAAACCTAGATGCACTGTATAACAGAATTTCTAACTTTAAAATCAAAGAGAAAATTACAAAAATAATCAGGGAGGAAAGATAAATTACCTAACAGTAAACAGTCGTTTGGATGGCAATGAATGTCTCCTTGCATCAACAAATAGCAAGTGTATGTACAAGAGTATCAGTAAAACTCTCAGTGACAATAACTCTAATTAGATCTCTATACCCAAATTGCCTATTGACAACATTAAGCAAATAAATACTGACTTTATTACATAAAATCAATTAAAAATAAAAATACTAATATATTTAAAATAGAAGGAAATTAAAACCAGGAGAATAAAAAAAGTAAGATGCAAAGAACAATAAGATGAAAGAAATTAACAAATATACTGGTTAAGGTAGGAAGTATGAGATTTCAACAACAAAAGTTGTTCTGGTTTCTATGCAGAGTAGAGAAAGGTGGAAAGTGTATGTATCTCAACATAATGAAAAGAAAAATCTAGTTGGTCTGCAGAATCATAACCTACTAGAGAATTGAAACTTAAAGACAACCACCTTGTCTGAAAACTAAAGACGGTTACCTTCATGGAGAAATGGGGCATAAATGCTGAAGAGTCAGAGGAGACTTCTCAAGTCTAGAAATCATCAACAGAAATAAATTGAGAAAATCCCCAAATATTTGGATATTAAAGACAAGCTTTTTAAAAATAAAAACATGAGTTAGAAAGGAACTTACAGGGAAAGCAAAAAATATTTGAATTGAATAAAAATTAAAACCGACAGCAAAATTTATGGCAGGCAGCTGAAGCAGTGCTTAGGAGAAAAATTAATTAAATAGTTTAGCTATAATCATATAAACATATATGTTCTATAATATATAGTATAGAACATATATATTGTATATTAACTTATACTAAATATAAAATTACATAATTAGTATAAATAAAAATCATATGATTTATAAAAGAAGGAGATTTTAAATCAGTGACCTAAGATTCCATCTTAAGAAACTAGAAACTAATATTAATAACAGTTAACACAAAGCAAGTAGATGGAAGGAATTAATTAAAATATAATTATATACCAATGAAATTGAAACAAGAATTCAAGACCATACAATCAAATCAAAATCTAGCTTGATAGATCATTAAAATTAATAGCACCAAAAATATGAAATGTTTAGATATAAATATCATAAAATATGTGAAAGGTCTGTATGCTAAAACACTTATTAAAGAAATTAAATACCAAATAAATGGAGATAAACTGTGTTTGGATGACTCAATACTATTAAGATGTCATTTATTCCAAAATTGATGGCAATTTGCTTTTCTCTAATAGATTATAAGCTTTTCAAGGGCTTAGAGATGTTAATTTAATTTCACATGCTTAGGCATTTGGCCATCAGTAAGCATTTTGCTGAAGCTAAAGCTCCAATCCTTTGGCCACCTGATACAAAGAACCAACTCATTGAAAAGACCCTGATGCTGGGAAAGATTGAGGGCAGGAGAAGAAGGGGGCAACAGAGGATGAGATGGTTGAATAGCATCACCAACTCAATGGGCATGAATTTGAGTAAACTCCCAGAGACAGTGAAGAACCGGGAAGCCTGGCATGCTTTAGTTCATGGAGTCATAGAGTCTGACATGAACAACAACAAACTTTTTAAAATTTATGAATGCAGGAACATACACAGTGCTAAGACATTTACAGTATTAGATCATTAATGTAGTGAAACAATCTCATGATTACATACCCCTAATTTTTTATAGAAATTGTACTTATTTTTAAGTGTGATGGAATCATAAATGTGAAGGAATGTACAACATGTAGGCTTAGTAAATTTTCCTTACATTTATGATTAAAATGTAATTATCTAATCAGTGGAAAACAGCATAATGAATAAGGTATGGAACACAAATTGTAATGAAAGTAGAATTCAATTAGTATTTCTAAGATTTTTTTATTTTCAGCAAGGTAACATAATTGACATCTATAGACTAAGCAATTTTAACGTCAAGCTGGTTTCAATTTTTCTGTATCTATTTCTTTTATATTTTCTTATATGCTTATGTTCTGATGGGAAGACAGAGAATTAATAAATAATATAATGAAGGATATTAATAAATGCTATGAAGTGATGACTATCAGGGCAAGGAGAAAGTGAGATGATGTAGGTATATTTAAGAAGGTATTCTGGGAAGATGTTTGTGAGGGCATGACATTTGTGAATAGATTTGACACACAAGAGAGTATTCATGAAGAGAGTAACAGAAATCAGACATGAGAAGTAGGCAGGACACTGCCTTTGGAGAACCTATCTGACTAAGTTCCAATGAGAAGAAAATTCAGGTTTTGAGCTTAAGCACGATATACTGTTAGCTCTTCAAAATACATCCCAAAATTTCTAACCACCTCCACAACTAACATTCTGTTCTAGACCATCAAGGACTCTTGCTTGGATATTTTCAATACCCCTCCAACTGATGTAATTGTATTCTTGCCCCTCTATAGTTGATTCTAATAAAAAATACAGTGATCCTTTTAAAGCCTAAATGAGATTATGTCACGTGAGTACCTGTGTTTCCTCTCAAAACCAAGAAAAAAGATTAAGATCATTGCCTAGAATTTAGTACAATGCCTTACATAGAGTATGACTTGAATTTAGCAATATTGTATGAATATCTTGTTTAAGGGAGGAAAAAAATAAAGTTTAAATAAAGCTCTAAGCTAAAACCTAAATTAAAAACATCATTTTTTCCCTCATGGCTTTTATTTATCTTTTTTAAAAAGGAAACTTATCTCAAGATTACTTTGAAACAACACAACACTGTTGAATCTTCTCAAAAACAGGTTTCAAGTATCCTATGAGTTATGTGATGAGAGGCGGTGTTTATATAGAGGAGGCCATTCTACTTCATATTTTACTTTGGGAGAATTAACACGTGCAAAGGCTTCAGTAAGAAGAGTAAAAGAAAATGACTGATGTCTTTTTACCTATAGTCTGACTCAGACAGAAAAGAATCTGCCTGCAATTCGGGAAACCAGGATTCGATCCCAGGGTTGGGAAGATCCCTGGAGGAGGAAATAGCAACCCAACCCAGTATTTTTGCCTGAAGAACTCTATGGACAGAGAAGCCTGGAGGGCTATAGTCCATGAGGTCACAAGAGTCAGACATTTCTGAGTGACTAATACAGACATACACAAACACACCAAATGCAAATACCTCAAACACAAAGTTGCTGTTTTTCCTTACATGTTTGTCTGGTATTTTCAAGTTCAAAAATGATATGCAGTATACTCATTTATGCTTCCAACTTGATGAGGAAAAAAAATTTTAATGGGCTTGACAGTAGGGGTAATAATATATTTATTTCAATCATGTGTGAAATCTATTGAGTTCTACTATCTAATTATCTATCATCTATACCTATCAAAGTGTCTTCTCATGAGCTCATTTCCCACATAATAACTTACTATTCATGATGATCAGTACCAATATTTCATTCATTATTTGATGTTTGATTTTTTTCACAAATTAATTTTATTCTAATAAAGTTTTAGTTTTCCAAATCTTGCACAATGATAATTGTACTTGGTTTTGAAATGGACTGGATATTTTGGTATGTGATCTTAGAATGCTGCTGGCTTATTCAGTAAACTATTGCAAGGGCCTAGCGATTATACAGTGGAAGTGAGAAATAGATTTAAGGGCCTAGATCTGATAGACAGAGTGCCTGATGAACTATGGATGGAGGTTCGTGACCTTGTACAGGAGACAGGGATCAAGACCATCCCCAAGAAAAAGAAATGCAAAAAAGCCAAATGGCTGTCTGAGGAGGCCTTGCAAATAGCTGTGAAATGAAGAAAAGCAAAAAGCAAAGGAGAAAAGGAAAGATACACCCATTTGAATGCAGAGTTGCAAAGAATAATAAGGAGAGATAAGAAAGCCTTCCTCAGCAATCAATGCAAAGAAATAGAGGAAAACAGTAAAATGGGAAAGACTAGAGATCTCTTCAAGAAAATTAGAGATACCAAGGGAACATTTCATACAAGGTTGGGCTCGATAAAGGACAGAAATGGTATGGACCTAACAGAAGAAGGAGATACTAAGAAGAGGTGGCAAGAATACACAGAAGAACTGTACAGAAAAGATCTTAATGACTCAGAAAATCATGATGGTGTGATCACTCACCTAGAGCCAGACATCCTGGAATAAGAAGTCAAGTAGGCCTAAGGAAGCATCACTACGAACAAAGCTAGTGGAGGTGATGGAATTCCAGTTGAGCTATTTCAAATCCTGAAAGATGATGCTGTGAAAGTGCTGCACTCAATATGCCAGCAAATTTGGAAAACTCAGCAGTGGCCACAGGACTGGAAAAGGTCAGTTTTCGTTCCAATCCCAAAGAAAGGCAATGCCAAAGAATGCTCAAACTACCACATAAATGCACTCATCTCACACACTAGTAAAGTAATGCTCAAAATTCTCCAAGCCAGGCTTCAGCAATACATGAACCATGAACTTCCAGATGTTCAAGCTGGTTTTAGAAAAGGCAGAGGAACCATAGATCAAATTGCCAAATCCATTGGATCATGGAAAAAGCAAGAGTTCCAGAAAAACATCTATTTCTGCTTTATTGACTATGCCAAAGACTTTGACAGTGTGGATCACCACAAACTGTGGAAAATTCTGAAAGAAATGGGAATACCAAAACATGTGGCCTGCCTTTTGAGAAATCTGTATGAAGGTCAGGAAGCAAGAGTTAGAACTGGACATGGAACAACAAACTGGTTCCAAATAGGAAAAGGAGTACATCAAGGCTGTGTATTGTCACCCTGCTTGTTGAACTTATATGCAGTACAGAGCAGTGTACTCTTATATGCAGAGTATCATGAGAAACGCTGGGCTGGATGAAGCACAAGCTGTAATCAAGATTGCTGGGAGAAATATCAATAACCTCAGATGTGCAGATGACACCACACTTTTGGCAAAAACAAAGAAGAACTAAAGAGCCTTTGATGAAACTGAACCAGGAGAGTGAAACTGTTGACTTAAAACTCAACAGTCAGAAAACTCAAATCATGGCATCTGGTCCCATCACTTCATGGCAAATAGATGGGGAAACTGTGGAAACAGTGACAGACTTTATTTTTGGGGGCTCCAAAATCACTGCAGATGGTGACTGCAGCCATGAAATTAAAAGATTCTTGCTCCTTGGAAGAAAAGTTATGAGCAATGTAGACAGCATATTAAAAAGCAGAGACATTATTTTGCCAACGTCTGGTCAAGGCGATGGTTTTTCCGGTAGTCACATATGGATGTGAGTGTTGGACTATGAGGAAAGCTGAGTGCCAAAGAATTAATGCTTTTGAACTGTGGTGTTGGAGAAGACTCTTGAGAGTCCCTTGGACTGCAAGGACATCCAACCAGTCCACCCTAAAGGAGATCAGTCCTGGGTGTTCATTGGAAGGACTGATGCTGAAGCTGAAACTCAATACTTTGGCCACCTCATGCGAAAAACTGACTCATTTGAAAAGATCCTGATGCTGGGAAAGATGGAAGGCTGGAGGAGAAGGGGATGACAAAGGATGAGATGATTGGATGGCACCACCGATTCAATGGACATGAATTTGAGTAAACTTCAGGAGTTGGTAATGGACAGGGTGGCCTGGCATGCTGTAGTCTATGGGGTTGCAAAGAGTTGGACATGACTGAGTGATGGAACTGAAGTGAATTGAATGGTACCTTGGTCACATTCTATATTATGCCTGATATCAACAGGTCAAATGACTATAAAAAATCATGAATGATTCTTTTTATACATCATTGTAATAATGTATAATAGCATTTAACCATTGGCTTTAATTATGAGGAAGAATTTATGTTTAAAAATGCTTGCTGCTGCTGCTGCTGCTAAGTCGCTTCAGTCGTGTCTGACTCTATGCGACCCCATAGACCGCAACCCACCAGGCTCCCCCGTCCCCGGGATTCTCCAGGCAAGAACACTGGAGTGGGTTGCCATTTCCTTCTCCAATGCATGAAAGTGAAAAGTGAAAGTGAAGTCGCTCAGTCGTGTCCGACTCTTAGCGACCTCATGGACTGCAGCCCACCAGGCTCCCCCGCCCATGGGATTTTCCAGGCAGAAGTACTGGAGTGGGGTGCCATTGCCTTCTCTGTTAAATGCTTAGTTAAATGTTTAATAATTCAATCATTTTGTGTCCACATAATCCCATTCTATTCTATCAAATGTTATGTCATACAGATTTAACTATATGCTGTGTTATTAGAAGTTATATCTTTAACATTCATGGAAACCTCATGGACATTTCAAGTTTATTGAAACTTTAGATTTTTTTTTAATGACCATTTTTTTTATATTTAATGAATAGCTTGACTCATTCACATATTCATTTCTGGAATTCATTGTCCATTCAATCAACATGTTGGAGAGAAATACTTACAAACTATAGAACTGTAATGAAATGTGTTAGCTGCGGCCGGTTATCTCAAACTAAAACCTGTTTTCTTATGAACAGAAATCCATTAACAATGCATAGATTCCTGGAATTATCTCCCACTTCTCCTCTCCCAGAGTACACTAAGGAGTCTTACAAAGCAAATGAGCATAAAGCTTGGGAAGCAGTCCCCGATGCCGAAAAGGGCACTAATTTCATAGATAGGCATTTCACCATTAGAAACACTCATCCACAGTGAGAAGGATGCTGCATTAGTGCTTGTATATAGTCCATTCATATATTTGCCTCTCTTATCAACTTAACTTGCATTTATTTATTGTAATTTTATTTTTTCCAAATATTAAGGTAATAAATCTTATTATGGAAAATTTCAAAATAAGACATATCTACTCTATAACCAAAATTTTATCATGAAATAATGACAATGGTTAACCTATTAGACAGCTCCTTTCTCCTGCAGCCACAGTTCAGTTCAGTTCAGTCACTCAGTCGTGTCTGACTTTGTGACCCCATGGACTGCAGCATGCCAGGCTTCCCTTTCCATCACTAACTCCCAGAGTTTGCTCAAACTCATGTCCATTGAGTCGGTGATGTCATCCAACCATCTCATCTTCTGTCGTCCCCTTCTCCTCCTGCCTTCAATCTTTCCCAGCATCAGAATCGTTTCCAATGAGTCAGTTCTTCGCAGCAGGTTGCTGAAGTATTGGAGTTTCAGTTTCAGCATTAGTCCTTCCAATGAACATTCAGGACTGATTTCCTTTAGGATTGACTGGTTTGATCTTGCATTCCAAGGGACTCTCAAGAGCCTTCCACAACACCACAGTTCAAAAGCATCAATTCTTCGGTGCTCAGCTTTCTTTCTTTCTTTTGGTCCTATTCTCACATCCATACATGACTACTGGAAAAAACCATAGCTTTGACTAGATGGACCTTTGTCGGCAGCCACAGTGGTTCTTTATTAATCCTGGAACATGCCAAGTATACTTCCTCCTTAAGGTCTTTGACTGGAACAAGTTGCACTTTTAAGTGCAGTGGTCTGGGCAAGTCTTGATGGAAGGTGACTTCACAGAGATGAAGCTATCTGGCAGAAGAAAATTCTAGGCAGAGAGAAAAGCAAATGCAAAGAATAGTGTTTGAAGAAAACTAAGGAGACCAGTGTGCCTGAAGCAGGGTAAGGAAGGGGTGATGTAGACCCAGTGAAACAAGGAGATTGGAGAGGTAAACTGGAAAACAGAGGAGGTGAGTTGAAGGCCAGGATAAAACAGTTCAGTTACTTTTAGTGAAATGGGGATCTATTGAGGGTTATAAGCAAAGCGATGGCAAGAGATTACATACTATCTTAAAAGATAATTTATAGTATATTAGAAAGACACCTTCTTAATGATTTTAATGTTTATATTTGTTCTTGGTAAATTCTTTTGTTGTTATTATAAATAAATAGGTCTATTTTTAGCAGTGTTTTGCTACTAGAATACTGAATTATTAAATTTGTTAACCCCAAAGGACACATAGTATACACATATGTTTGTGTCTGTGTGACTATGTACACACATAGATACACATAATATGAGCATATTAATAAATATGAGTATACCATGTACTCACAAATTGAAGTTCTGTATCTTCTCTAATCTGTGGTATAATTGAATAGCTATATATCTAAGATTACTAAAAGTAACATTGAAGGGTAAAGATACATTTTATTATACATATGTGCATAATATATATCATATATTTCTTATTCATATCCTATTCAGCATTTATTGTTTGTAGATTGTATTATTAGATTTATTGTATTTATGGTATTAGATTTTTTGGTGATGGCCATTCTAACTGGTGTGAGGTGATACTCAATCTAGGTTTGGTTTGCATTTCTCTAATAATTCATGATATTGAGCTTCTTTTCTTGTGTTGTGTTTGTTGGCCATCTTTATGTCTTCTTTGGAGAAATTTCTATTTCTGTCTTACATTCATTTTTGACTAGATTGGTTTGGATATTGAGCTCCCTGAGATGTTTATATATTTTGGAAATTAATTCTTTGTCTGTTGTTTCATTTGCAAATATTTTCTCCCACTCTGAGGATTGTCTTTTCATCCTCTTTGCTGTGCAAAAGTTTTAAATTTAATTAGGTTCCATTTGTCTATTTTTGTTTTCAGTTCAGTCGTTCAGTCATGTCTGACTCCCTGCTACCCCATGATCTGCAGCACGCCAGGCCTCCCTGTCCATCATCAACTCCCCGAGTTTACTCAAACTCATGTCCATTGAGTCAGTGATGCCATCCAACCATCTCATCCTCTGTCATCCCCTTCTCCTCCCGCCTTCAATCTTTCCCAGCATCAAGGTCTCTTTAAATGAGTCAGTTCTTTGCATCAGGTGGCCAAAGTATTGGAGTTTCAGCTTCAGCATCAGTCCTTCCAATGAATATTCAGGTCCCATTTCCTTTAGGATTGACTGGTTGGATCTCCTTGCAGTCCAAGGACTCAAGAGTCTTCTCCAACACCACAGTTGAAAAGTATCAGTTCTTTGGTGCTCAAAATGGTAATGGGAGAGACTGACTGAGGGGGAAACTGGGTCTTGTTCTGATGGGCGGGGCCATGCTCAGTAAATCTTTAAACCAATTTTCTATTGAACGGCGGGGCTGTATTCCCTCCCTGTTATTTGACCTGAGGCCAAACTATGGTGGAGGTAATGAAGATAATGGAGACCTCCTTCAAAAGGTCCCATGCATGCACTGCTACACTCAGTTGCCCCAACCCTGCATCAGGCCACCGCTGACCCACGCCTCTGCCAGAGACTCCTGGACACTCACGAGCAAGTCTCAGTCAGTCTCTTGTGGGGTCACTGCTCTTTCTCCTGGGTCCTGGTGTGCACAAGTTTCTGTTTGTGCCTTCCCAAAGTCTGTTTCCCAGTCCCGTCTAAGTTCTGGCAGCTCTATGGTAGGTTAATGGAGACCTTCTCCAAGAGGGCTTATGCCATACCCATGTCTACTGCCCAAGAACCCCTGCCCCCACAGCAGTCCACTGCTGACCCATACCTCCTCAGGAGACACCCAAACACAGTTCTGTCTCAGTCTCTGGGTCCTGGTGTGCACAAGGTTAGTTTGAACCCTCTGAGTGTCTCTGGTGGGTATGGGGTTTGATTCTAAACCTGATTTTGCTCCTCCTACCATCTTGCTGGGGCTTCTTCTTTGCTCTTGGGCATGGAGTATCACCTCACAGTCACTCCAGCACTGCGCAGCTGCTGCTCCAGCACCTATTGTCTTGCTGGGGTTTCTCTGCCCTTGAATGTGGGGTATCATAAAGCCTCAGAATGATGGTCCTGGTGGGCTCTTGGAACGCAGCATTCCTCTTCTTCATTCCTCAGCCACAAATGCCCCGACCAGTCCTCCAAACTGTCAAGGTCTTAAAAAGCAAGAAAAGTCTGAGAAACAGGCCCAGCCAGGGGAAGCTCTGGGGGACAAGATGATCTGCTGTCAAGTGGCATCCTGGATGGCACTGTTCTGGAGGCTGAAAATCCCAGAGCAAGGGGCAATCGGCTGGGTTTCAGGGTGGGTTTCTGGTTCAAGCTCTCTTCCTGGTAGCAGATGGCCGCCTTGCTTCATCCTCACTGGTGGAGAAGGAAGTCGCTGGGATTTCCTCTTCCTTTTCTTCCAAGAACACCAGGGCTAGCGAATTTGCATCTCCCAGCTGACCCCAGTTCAGTTTAGTTCAGTCGCTCAGTCGTGTCCGACTCTTTGCAACCCTATGAATCGCAGCACGCCAGGCCTCCATGTCCATCACCAACTCCCAGAGTTCACTCAGACTCATGTCCAAGGAGTCACTGATGCCATCCAGCCATCTCATCCTCTGTTGTACCCTTCTCCTTCTGCCCCCAATCCCTCCCAGCATCAGAGTCTTTCCAATGAGTCAACTCTTCACATGAGGTGGCCAAAGTACTGGAGTTTCAGCTTTAGCATCATTCGTTCCAAAGAAATCCCAGGGCTGATCTCCTTCAGAATGGACTGGTTGGATCTCCTTGCAGTCCAAGGGACTCTCAAGAGTCTTCTCCAATACCACAGTTCAAAAGCATCAATTCTTTGGCACTCAGCTTTCTTCACAGTCCAACTCTCACATCCATACATGACTACTGGCAAAACCATAGCCTTGACTAGACGGACCTTTGTTGGCAAAGTAATGTATCTGCTTTTGAATATGCTATCTAGGTTGGTCATAACTTTCCTGCCAAGGAGTAAGCGTCTTTTCATTTCATGGCTGCAGTCACCATCTGCAGTGATTTTGGAGCCCAAAAAAATAAAGTCTGACACTGTTGCCACTATTTCCCCATTTATTTCCCATGAAGTGATGGGACCAGATGCCATGATCTTTGTTTTCTGAATGTTGAGCTTTAAGCCAACTTTTCACTCTCCTCTTTCACCTTCATCAAGAGGCTTTTTAGTTCCTCTTCACTTTCTGCCATAAGGGTGGTGTTATCTGCATATCTGAGGTTATTGATGTTTCTCCCGGGAATCTTGATTCCAGCTTGTGCTTCTTCCAGCCCAGCATTTCTCATGATGTATTCTGCATATACATTCAATAAGCAGGGTGACAATATACAGCCTTGACATACTCCTTTTCCTATTTGAAACCAGTCTGTTGTTCCATGTCCAGTTCTAACTGTTGCTTCCTGACCTGCATATAGGTTTCTCAAGAGGCAGGCCAGGTGCTCTGGTATTCCCATCTCTTTCTTTTTTTTTTTAATTAATTAATTTTATTTTATTTTTAAACTTTACATAATTGTATTAGTTTTGCCAGACATCAAATAATTTTTCACAGTTTATTGTGATCCACACAGTCAAAGGCTTTGGCATAGTCAATAAAGCAGAGATAGATATTTTTCTGGAACTCTCTTGCTTTTTCTATGATCCAGTGGATGTTGGCAATTTGATCTCTGGTTCCTCTGCCTTTTCTAAAACCAGCTTGAACATCTGGAAGTTCACAGTTCATGTATTGCTGAAGCCTGGCTTGGAGAATTTTGAGCATTACTTTACTAGTGTGTGAGATGAGTGCAATTTGCGGTAGTTTGAGCATTCTTTGGCATTGCCTTTCTTTGGTTGTGAAATGAAAACTGACCTTTTCCAGTCCTGTGGCCACTGCTGAGTTTTCCAAATGTGCTGGCATATTGAGTGCAGCACTTTCACATCATCATCTTTCAGGATTTGGAATAGCTCAACTGGAATTCCATCACCTCCACTAGCTTTGTTCATAATGATGCTTTCTAAGGCCCACTTGACTTCACATTCCAGGATATCTGGCTCTAGGTCAGTGAACACACTATCGTGATTATCTTAGTCATGAGATCTTTTTTGTACAGTTCTTCTGTGTATTCCTGCCACCTCTTCTTAATATCTTCTGCTTCTGTTAGGTCCATACCATTTCTGTCCTTTATTGAGCCCATCTTTGCATGAAATGTTCCCTTGGTATCTCTAATTTTCTTGAACAGATCTCTAGTCTTTCCCATTCTGTTTTTTTCCTCTATTTCTTTGCATTGTTCACTGAGGAAGGCTTTCTTATCTCTTCTTGCTATTCTTTGGAACTATTCAAATGGGTATATCTTTCCTTTTCTCCTTTGCTTTTCACTTCTCCTCTTTTCACAGCTTTTTGTAAGGGCTCCTCAGACAGCCATTTTGCTTTTTTGCATTTCTTTTCCATGGGGATGGTCTTGATCCCTGTCTCCTGTACAATGTCATGAACCTCATTTCAGAGTTCATCAGGCACTCTATCTATCAGATCTAGGCCCTTAAATCTATTTCTCACTTCCACTGTATAATCATAAGGGATTTAATTTAGGTCATACCTGAATGGTCTAGTGGTTTTCCCTACTTTCTTCAATTTAAGCTGACCTCACTTAACTTTAATTACCTCCTCAAAACAAACAAACAAAAAAACCCTTCTCCAAAGGCAGTCACAGCTGAGGCTAGGAGGTCACCATTGAATTTTTGTTTTAATTTTCATTATTTTAGGAGGTGGTTAAAAATATCTTAGTGTGATTTATGTCAAAGAGTGTTCTGCCTATGCTTTCCTCTGAGTTTTGTAGTATCCAGCCTTACATTTAGATTTTTAATCCATTTTGAGTTTATTTTGTGTACGGTGTTAGGTAGTATTGTAATTTCATTCTTTTACATGTAGCTGTCCAGTTTCCCAGCACCACTTATTGAAGAGGATGTCTTTTCAACATTGTATAATCTTGCCTCCTTTGTCAAAGATTAGGTGACCATAGGTGTGAGTGTTTGGAAACAACCTAAATACCCAATGGCAGATAAATGGATAAAGAAGATGTGGTGCATATATACAATGAAATATTACTCAGCCATAAAATAAATGAAATTGAATCATTTGTAGAGATACGGATGGACCTAGAATCTATCACACAGAATGAAGTAGTCAGAAAGTGAAAAACAAATATTGTATAATATAGCAATCCCACTCCTTGGCATATTGATGAACCTAATTCCAGGGCAGGAATAGAGATGCAGACATAGAGAACAGAGAAGTGGACATGGGTTGGGGTGGGAAGGAGAAGGTGAGATGAATTGAGAGAGTAACATTGACATATATACATTACCATGCAAAATAGATAGCTAGTGGGAAACTGCTGTATAGCACAGCGAGCTCAGCTCAATACTCTGTGATGACCTAGATGGGTGAGAAGAGGGATGAGAGGGAGGCCTAAGAAGGAGCAGATTTATGTATACATATAGCTGGACCCGACTGAAGCAACTTAGTAGTACTATAGCTGATACATTTGTACAGCAAAAACTAACACAACATTGTAAAACAATTATATATATATATATATATATATATATATATATACACACACACAATTATATATATATATATATACATCTTTATTTAAGCCCATAGGAAAGAAACATTCTTGGCCAGACCCACATGTGAATGGCTGCAGGAAAAAAGAAATGAACACATCTCCTCTGCAGTTTGTCCAAACCAAGAAATATTTGCAACAACATTTGGCCTTTTCACTTTCATACCTTACCTCCCCTTTCTTTGTTCCATAAAAGAAACTAAGACCTAACTCAGGAAAGGTGGTTGTTTGGGTCACTAGTCCAGAATCTCCTGTGTATGCTGGCTTTCCAAATAAAGTCACTCTTCCTTGCCCCAACAACTTACTTCTTGATTTATTGACTTGTCGTGTGGCAAGCAGTACAAGTTTTTGGACTTGGTAGCATGACATGTCAGTAGCTTCCCATATTTTGTTTTTTCTCATAAGCTTTTCTATATTAAGCAAGGAAAGCATCTTTATACTAATTAACTCCTAGAAATATCAATAACCTCAGATATGCAGATGACACCATCCTTATGGCAGAAAGTGAAAAGGAACTAAAAAGCCTCTTGATGAAAGTACAAGTGGAGAGTGAAAAAGTTGGCTTAAAGCTCAACATTCAGAAAATGAAGATCATGGCATCTGGTCCCATCACTTCATGGGAAATAGATGGGGAAATAGTGAAAACAGTGTCAGACTTTATTTTTGGGGGCTCCAAAATCACTACAGATGGTGACTGCAGCCATGAAATTAAAAGATGCTTACTCCTTGGAAGGAAAGTTATGACCAACCTAGATAGCATATTCAAAAGCAGAGACATTCCTTTGCTAACAAAGGTCCGTCTAGTCAAGGCTATGGTTTTTCCTGTGGTCATGTATGGATGTGAGAGTTGGACTGTGAAGAAAGCTGAGTGCCAAAGAATTGATGCCTTTGAACTTTGGTGTTGGAGAAGACCCTTGAGAGTCCCTTGGACTGCAAGGAGATCCAACCAGTCCATTCTGAAGGAGATCAGCCCTGGGATTTCTTTGGAAGGAATGATGCTAAAGCTGAAACTCCAGAACTTTGGCCACCTCATGAGAAGAGTTGACTCATTGGAAAAGACTCTGATGCTGGGAAGGATTGGGGGCAGGAGGAGAAGAGGACGACAGAGGATGAGATGGCTAGATGGCATCACTGACTCGATGGACTTGAGTCTGAGTGAACTCCAGGAGTTGGTGATGGACAGGGAGGCCTGGCATGCTGCAATTCATGGGGTCGCAAAGAGTCAGACACGACTCAGTGACTGAACTGAACTGAATTGAACCTGGTTATAGCATATGATTTAAATAACACATAGATTTGCTTTTCTTTAGTTGCTAAGTTGTGCAATTCTTTTGTGACTGCATGGACTCTAACCAGCCAGGCTCCTCTGTCCATGGGATTTTCCAGTCAAGAATACTGGAGTGGTTTGCCATTTCCTTCTCCAGGGGGATCGTCCCAATCCAGGGGCTTTGCAAAGCCTACTTACACACATATGTGTGTGTGTGTGTGTGTGTGTGTGTGTTTACCCTCCCAGTCCTTTATACACTTATTCAAAGTTGTTTTTTTAATAGCAAAGGGTTTTAAATTTTTGATATTAATATTAATTATTAATAATATTATTAATAATTAATAGTATCATATTATTTAAAATATTATTAATATTGTTAATATTATTAATAATTTATTTAAATGTTATTAAATATTACTAAATGTTTAAATAATATAATACTATATTACTATATTTATTATATTTTATAATAATCCATATAATATAACATTATTATATATTATATAGTATTAAATATTATATTATTAAATATTATTAACATTATTTAAATAATACACTATTATTAATGTTGTTAATTATTAATATTTGCTTGTTGCATTAAATGGATAAGTTTTTTTAAAAGTACATAGGATACATCTTCTGGGCTACTGCTCAAACAAATATTTTCTGTAATACTCACATGTAAATAAGACCCCTCCAAAATAAAGTTTTCTTTGCATCTTCTTCCAATTAGTTTTGCAAAGCCTATTTATCTCTGCTTAGACTTCCAATATTTACCTATATTTGAATCTAAAATGCTCTCAATAATAATAAAAATAAGGGAAAATTGTGATAAGATTTACATTTTTGCAATTATCACCTTGCCTTTAATCTGAGATATTATATTATGACAAGAATGAATTGATGCAAGGAAAAAACAAAAATAATTCTCAGTTTTATGAAAAGGACTGTAATGAGTAATGGTAATACAAAAAGATAAATAATATGATGAAATCAAGTTTCATTATAAATTGAGTTTGGAGAACTATGAACCACCATAATTAAACCACCTGTTTGGAAGGTATGCTGCTGCTGCTGCTGCTGCTAAGTCGCTTCAGTCGTGTCCGACTCAGTGCGACCCCATAGACAGCAGCCCATCAGGCTCCCCCGTCCCTGGGATTCTCCAGGCAAGAACACTGGAGTGGGTTGCCATTTCCTTCTCCAATGCATGAAAGTGAAAAGTGAAAGTGAAGTCGCTCAGTCGTGTCCAACTCTTAGCGACCCCATGGACTGCAGCCCACCAGGCTCCTGTCCATGGGATTTTCCAGGCAAGAGTACTGGAGTGGGGTGCCATTGCCTTCTCCGCTTGGAAGGTATAGAAATATCTAAATACTCTGTTGTGCACATGACCTGTGTTGTTGGTCAATTATGCTTCAAAAAAAAAAGAAAGAAAATTTATAGAAAGATCAGATTTGTGCTTATCAGAGACGGGAGATAGGGAAGTGGAATTGGAAAAAGGCAGTCAAGGTACAAGTTTCCAGTTATAGGTAAATTATTATGTAAAACTACAATGCAATGTACAATATGAATAATATAATTAACTCTCTTATATATGAAAGTTGCTAAGAATAAATCCTAAGGGTTCTCATTACAAGGAAAAAGCGTTTTGGTTTTTTGTTTCTTTCTTTTGAGTCTATGTGAAATGTTGCATGTTCATTAAACCTATTGGGGTAATTATTTCATGATTATATAAATCAAGTCATCATGCTGTTTACCTTAAACATATACAGTGCCATATGTCAATTATATCTCAGTAAAGCTAGAAGAGAAATGTTGTCTTTGATCAACATATGGTCAATATTAGTTTTCTAGTCACATTTGAGAAAAATTTCATATTCTGCTGTCACCGACCTCTTTTGTGCAAACATTCATGAGGTCTAACTTAATTGGTAGTGTTGTTTAATACTTTATTCTTACTGATTCCTTATCTACTTGTTCTATTAATTACTTATTGATAAAGATTGTGGATATTTAAGTTTTTACTTTATTTCTGCCAACTTTTTGCTTTATGTATTTGAAAACTGTGATATTAGATGTTACAACTGCATTTATTATTATTATTATCAGTATTGTTATTGTTGTTATTAGGTAATAATATGCACTTATATCCAGTAACAATGTAATATGGCTACATTGTTGTTAGCTGATCAGTTGTGTCTGACTCTTTGTGACCCCATGAACTGTAGCCTGCCAGGCTCCTCTGTCCATGGAATTCTCCAAGCAAGAATACCAGAGTGGGTAGCCATTCCCTTCTGCAAGGCATCTTCCTGACACAGGGATCAAGCCCACGTCTCTTGCAGCTCCAGCATTGGAAGGCATATTCTTTACCACTAGCACCACTATGTGATATGATTACATCGGGCTTTCCTGGTGGTTCAGTATTAAAGAATCTGCAATGCAGGAGACCCAGTTCGATCGTGGGTCATAAAAATCCCCTGGAGAAGGAAATGGCTACCCATTCCAGTGTTTTCGCTTGGGGAATCCCATAGCAGAGGAGTCTGGCAGGTTATTGTCCAGGGGGTTGCAAAGAGTCGGACACGACTAAGCATATATATGCATGATTATATTACAAAATTTGGAAGATATTAATGACTGACCTGGAAAAATGGCAATAATATATCTGAAGAAATAAAAAGCAATTTTTTAAAAGAGGGTGAGAATTCACAAAAATGTGGATAGTTTATTTAAAATTCCTATTGCTACATTTTGAAGTTTTCTCTAACAAGCTACTTCTTTAATTCTCAACAGTTTGACATTTAAGTTCAGAGTCAGAAAATTGGGCTAAAGTGATTGGAGTAGTCAGAATTTCTAGAACAAATAGAAACAAAATACACTGACTATTAGAAGAGCAGGAGAATTCAAAGGTCAGCTAGTTCAATCTTGAAAGTGCAGATAGGCTCCTTGGCTCTTACCAAATTGACCGCTGTTTTAATTTTTCTGGAGTCTAAGACAGTGACCATTCATTTATTTATGTTCAGGTTTCTTTTTTATTCTGTTTTTATACTCATTTTAATTTTGTGGATCTTTTCATCCCCAGTATTCCCCCCTTTTGGGGAGAGGGTAATATCTTTCTCTTGTTTTAACAAGGATTAGAGGGAAAGGTGGAGAAGGCAATGGCACCCCACTCCAGTACTTTTGCCTGGAAAATCCCATGGACGGAGGAGCCTGGTAGGCTGCAGTCCATGGGGTCACTAAGAGTTGGACACGACTGAGCAACTTCGCTTTCACTTTTCACTTTCATGCATTGGAGAAGGAAATGGCAACCCACTCCAGTGTTCTCGCCTAGAGAATCCCAGGGACACGACTGAAGCGACTTAGCAGCAGCAGCAGAGGGAAAGGAGGCTAATAAACATGTTCAATTTGCCATCATTAACTGCCTGGCCAGCAAATATGTCTTTGTATGAACTTCTCTACTAACATTATTGCTACATGTGTTGCTGCAATTGCTTTCATTTGTAGAATTCTTTATTATAGAGGCTGGCACATAGTGGGCCTCACAGGTGGTGCTAGTGGTAAAGAATTCACTCCCAGTGCAGGAAACCCAAGAGACATGGAGAAACCCAGAGAGATATCTGGGTTGGGAAGATTTCCTGGAGTAAGAAATGGCATCACACTCCAGTATTCTTGCCTGGAAAATTCCATGAGCAGAGGAGTCTGTTGGGCTACAGTCCATGGGGCCACTAAGAGTCAGACATGTCTGAGCAACTGAGAACACACACACACACACAGGCGGTGGTAGGCCCAAAGTCCTAAATGGAAGTAAAAATACCAGGTACAACATGATCAGAAAGATAGATTGTGTTCTGCTACAGGGAGGAACAGAAACACCTTCATGTAAACTGATCATTATACATGAAGGATACTTATAAGAAAGGAGCATAGAAAGAATAGAGACTATATGGAACATAGAGATTTCTATACAGAGTATAGAGTAGCATGAATAAAGTCATAAGTTTGCAAAAACACATAACCTTCTTGGAGAGCTATTTTTACCCTTTACAAAAAGGCCAGATATTCTGGCTTTAAGTAAACTAGACTTCAGTTTTCTTTAGTTAAAAAAAAATCTAGTTGGTTATTTTTTACTCTTCTGGGTCTTCGTTGCCGCATGCAGGCTTTCTCTAGTTGCAGCAAGCTGGGGTTACTCTCTAATTGTGCTGTGCAGGCTTCTCAATGTAGGGGCTTCTTTTGTTGCAGAGTTTGGGTTCTGAACACAAGGGTTTCAATAATTTTTTTTGTGGGCTCAGTAGATGGGTGCCTGGGCTTAGTTGCCCCGCTGCTTGTGGAATCTTCCCAGATCAGGGAGGTAAGAAGTGTCTCCTGCATTGCAAGCCAGACTCTTAACCACTGGACCAAAAACCCTAGATTTCAATTCTTAAAACTAAGAGAGTGTGTTATAAGATTCTTACAATCCCGAATTGTCTTGTACAGTATGCTCTTAAAAGTTGATCTACAAGATGGTACCTTTTTCTGGTCAAGATCATGGATTCTGTGGCTAGATCATCTGGCTTCAAAGCATAGTTCCACCATTCACTAGCTCTGTGATCTTGGGAAATATTACTTGATAAAATTGCCACTCATTTCCAACATCTGCAACTGGGGCTAAGGATAGTACCTAACTCCTAGGGTTTTGTGAAAAATATCTACCTCTGTTTCACTGACTATGTTAAAGCCTTTGACTGTGTAGACCACAATAAACTGGAAAAAATCTTAAAGAGATGGAAATACCAGACCACCTCCTTACCTGCTTCCTGAGAAATTTGTATGCAGATCAAAAAGCAATAGTTAGAACTGGACATGGAACAACAGACTGGTTCCAAATTGGGAAAGGAGTACAGCAAGGTTGTATATTGTCACCTTGCTTATTTAACTTATATGCAGAGCCCATCATATGAAATGCCAGGCTGGATGAAGCACAAGCTGGAATAAAGATTGCTGGGAGAAATATCAATAACCTCAGATATGCAGATGACACCAACCTTATGGCAGAAAGTGAAGAGGAACTAAAGAGCCTCTTGAAAGTGAAAGAGGAGAGTGAAAAAGCTGGTTTAAAATTCAACATTAAAAAAACTCCAATCATGGCATCTGGTCCCATTACTTCATGGCAAATAGATGGGGAAACAGTGGAAACAGTGACATACCTTATTTTTTGGGGCTCCAAAATCACTGCAGATGGTGACTGCAGCCATGAAATTAAGATGCTTGCTCATTGGAAGAAAAGCTATGACCAACTTAGACAGCCTACTAAAAAGCAGAGACAATACTTTGCCAAAATAGGTCCATCTAGTCAAAGCTATGGTTTCTCCAGTAGTCCTGTAGGGACATGAGAGTTGGACCATAAAGAAAGCTAAGCACTGAATAATTGATGCCTTTGAACTGTGGTATTGGAAAGACTCTTGAGAGTCCCTTGCAAAGCAAGGAGATCAAACCAGTCAATCCTAAAGGAAATCATTCATGAATATTCATTGGAAGAACTGATGCTGAAGCTGAAGCTCCAATACTTTGACCACCTGATGCGAAGTGTTGATTTCATTTGAAAAGCGTTGATGCTGGGAAAGATTGAGGCAAGAGGAGAAAGGGACAACGGAGGATGAGATGGTTGGATGGCATCATTGACTCAATGGACTTGAGTTTGAGCAAGCTCTGGGAGATGATGATGGACAGGGAAGGATGGAGTCTTGTAGTCCATTTGGTTGCAAAGAGTTGCACATGACTGAGCGGCTGAACAAAAAAGGATTTTGTGCGAGCTTAGTCACTTCAGTCATGACTGACTCTTTGCGACCCTATGGACTATAGACCACCAGGCTCCTCTGTCCATTGATTTCTCAAGGGAAGAATACTGGCTGCTGCTGCTGCTAAGTTGCTTCAGTCGTGCCCAACTCTGTGCGACCCCATAGATGGCAGCCCACCAGGCTCCTCCGTTCCTGGGATTCTCCAGGCAAGAATACTGGAGTGGGGTTGCCATTTCCTTCTCTGATACATGAAAGTGAAAAGTGAAAGGGTTATATGAATTGTAGTCATTTACTGGTCAAATTTATTATTAATGTTTTAAAAATGATTAACAGTGATATTTCAAATTTTGGTATCAATAATATAAAGGTATCAGAAATAGATGATGTCATTTGAAATGAGGGCTTACTGGTGATAGAGAAATAAGCTATAATAATATTTATTGAAAAATACGGGTAAGAGTCCCAAACTTAAGAAAATGTACATAGTTATAAAAATGAGTCAGAGCATTATGGAAATCAAAGCAACAGAATTTATCTAAATATTTAAAATGATACATAATATTTTGACTTTAGGAAGAACCTATGACACAATCTAGAATCACAACTTCTCTTTATAGTTAAGAAAATTGAAGATTGACTAAAATAGGATAAAGGCTATAATCTATGACAACATAGATTATTTCATTGATAATATTTAAAGCATATTTGTTCATTGGTTTTAGGAGGAAAAAACACAAATAATGTAAAACTCTGGTAAATTAATTTCCTGAAGTTTATATCAAGTATGTCTAATCAGAAAAATGCTAAAATTCATCATCACTCATCAATCTATTTAGTGATGTATATCGTGGACGTTGAAGGTCAGGAAGGGTGGCGATGAGGAGATACCTCTCATCCAAGGTAAGGAGCAATGGCTGCGCTTTGCTGGAGCAGCCATGAAGAGATACCCATGCCCAAGGTAAGAGAAACCCAAGTGAGATGGTAGGTGTTGCAAGAGGGCATCAGAAGGCAAACACATTGAAACCATACTCACAGAAAACTAGTCAATCTAATCACACTAGGACCACAATCTTATCTAACTCAATGAAACTAAGCCATGCCCTTGGGGCAACCCAGGACAGGCAGGTCATGGTGGAGAGATCTGACAGAATGTGGTCCACTGGAGAAGGGAATGGCAAACCACTTCAGTATTCTTGCCTTGAGAACCCTATGAACAGTATGAAAAGGCAAAATGATAGGATACTAAAAGAGAAACTCCCCAGGTCAGTAGGTGCCCAATATGCTACTGGAGATCAGTGGAGAAATAACTCCAGAAAGAATGAAGGGATGGAGCCAAAGCAAAAACAATACCCAGCTGTGGATGTGACTGGTGTTAGAAGCAAGGTTCAATGCTGTTAAGAGCAATATTGCATAGGAACCTGGAATGTCAGGTCCATGAATCAAGGCAATTTGGAAGTGGTCAAACAAGAGATGGCAAGAGTGAATGTCGACATTCTAGGAATCAGCGAACTGAAGTGGACTGGAATGGGTGAATTAAACTCAGATAACCATTATATCTACTACTGCAGGCAGGAATCCCTCAGAAGAAATGGCGTGGCCATCATGGTCAACAAAAGAGTCCTAAATACAGTACTTGGATGCAATCTCAAAAACGACAGAATGATCTCTGTTCATTTCCAAGGCAAACCATTCAATATCACAGTAATCCAAGTCTATGCTCCAACCAGTAACACTGAAGAAGCTGAAGTTGAATGGTTCTATGAAGACCTACAAGACCTTTTAGAACTAACACCCAAAAAAATGCCCTCTTCATTATAGGGGACTGGAATGCAAAAGTAGGAAGTCAAGAAACACCTGGAGTAACAGGCAAATTTGGCCTTGGAATACGGAATGAAGCAGGGCAAAGACTAATAGCGTTTTGCCAAGAAAACGCACTACCATAGTCACAAGTCAAAAAGGCCTAATCAAACTATATTTCCTCTCCTTCCTAGTCACAATTCTCTTTAGCATAATCCTATTTAATTTCCACGAGTAATCTCCATAATAACCACAACACCAATTAATAAAGATCAACCAGTCACAATAACCAGCCAAGTACCATAACTATATAAAGCCACAATCCCCATAGCCTCCTTACTAAAAAACCCAAAATCCCCTGTATCATAAATTACCCAATCCCTAAACCATTAAACTTAAACACAATCTCCACCTCTTTATCTTTTTGAGGGTGTCATAACAAACACCCTCTTCCAACAACACAAGAGAAGACTCTATACATGGACATCACCAGATGGTCAACACCAAAATCAGATTGATTATATTCTTTGCAGCCAAAGATGGAGAAGCTCTATACAGTCAGCAAAAACAAGACCAGGAGCTGACTGTGGCTCAGACCATGAACTCCTTATTGCCAAATTCAGACTTAAATTGAAGAAAGTAGGGAAAACCACTAGACCATTCAGGTATGACCTAGATCAAATCCCTTATGACCATACAGTGGAAGTGAGAAATAGATTTAAGGGCCTAGATCTGATAGACAGAGTGCCTGATGAACTATGGAATGAGGTTCGTGACATTGTACAGGAGACAGGGATCAAGATCATCCCCACGGAAAAGAAATGCAAAAAAGCAAAATGGCTGTCTGGGGAGGCCTTACAAACAGCTGTGAAAAGAAGAGAAGTGAAAAGGAAAGGAGAAAAGGAAAGATATAAGCATCTGAATGCAGAGTTCCAAAGAATAGCAAGAAGAGATGAGAAAGCCTTCTTCAGTGATTAATGCAAAGAAATAGAGGAAAACAACAGAATGGGAAAGACTAGAGATGTCTTCAAGAAAATTAGAGATACCAAGGGAACATTTCATACAAAGATGGGCTCGATAAAGGACAAAAATGGTATGGACCTAAAAGAAGCAGAAGATATTAAGAAGAGATGGCAAGAATACACAGAAGAACTGTACAAAAAAGATCTTCACGACCCAGATGATCATGATGGTGTGATCACTGACCTAGAGCCAGACATCCTGGAATGTGAAGCCAAGTGGGCCTTGGAAAGCATCACTATGAACAAAGCTAGGGGAGGTGATGGAATTCCAGTTGAGCTATTCCAAATCCTGAAAGACGATGCTGTGAAAGTGCTGCACTCAATATGCCAACAAATTTGGGACACTCAGCAGTGGCCACAGGACTGGAGAAGGTCAGTTTTCATTCCAATCCCAAAGAAAGGCAATGCCAAAGAATGCTCAAACTACCGCACAATTGCACTCATCTCACACGCTAGTAAAGTAATGCTCAAAATTCTCCAAGCCAGGCTTCAGCAATATGTGAACTGTGAACTTCCTGATGTTCAAGCTGGTTTTAGAAAAGGCAGAGGAACCAGAGATCAAATTGCCAACATCCGTTGGATCATGGAAAAAGCAAGAGAGTTCCAGAAAAACATCTATTTCTGCTTTATTGACTATGCCAAAGCCTTTGACTGTGTGGATCACAATAAACTGTGGAAAATTATGAAAGAGATGGGAATACCAGACCACTTGATCTGCCTCTTGAGAAATTTGTATGCAGGTCAGGAAGCAACAATTAAAACTGGACATGGAACAACAGACTGGTTCCAAATAGGAAAAGGAGTACGTCAAGGCTGTGTATTGTCACCCTGCTTATTTAACTTCTATGCAGAGTACATCATGAGAAACGCTGCACTGGAAGAAACACAAGCTGGAATCAAGATTGCCAGGAGAAATATCAGTAACCTCAGATATGCAGATGACACCACCCTTATGGCAGAAAGTGAAGAGGAACTAAAAAGCCTCTTGATGAAAGTGAAAGTGGAGAGTGAAAAAGTTGGTGTTGGGGATTTTTTCCCCGGGACTTGGAAGCGACGAACCTGAAAGAAGGACACTTGGACAGTCTCTTGCAAGGACTGACAAGTTTATTTCTGCAGTCAAGCTTTTTTATAGAAGCAGGAACAAAGAGCTTAAAGTATACAGTCAGCAGAGTGCATTTGGAGTTAACACATAATCAGTAAAAACATTTCAAGGACAGCGTGCTCTAAATGACTCATGGGCTTATCCCACAATCCACTTTCACAAGTAACATCCCTATTAACTCTTGGCACTGAGCATAACCAAAGGCAGGAGATGTTTTTCTGTCTGCAGTGCAAAGCCAGGTATTTCTGGCCTTTCGCCATTTTCCCAAGGACTTTCTCCTTTTACGGCTATTTTACACTAAGCTTCCCAACAGTTGGCTTAAAGCTCAACATTCAGAAAACAAAGATAATGGCATCCAGTCCCATCACTTCATGGGAAATAGATGGGGAAACAGTGGAAACAGTGTCAGACTTTACTTTTCTGGGCTCCAAAATCACTGCAGATGGTGACGGCAGCCATGAAATTAAAAGACGCTTACTCCTTGGAAGCAAAGTTATGACCAACCTAGATAGTATATTCAAAAGCAGAGACATTACTTTGCCAACAAAGGTCCGTCTAGCAAGGCTATGGTTTTTCCTGTGGTCATGTATGGATGTGAGAGTTGAACTGTCAAGAAGGCTGAGCACCGAAGAATTGATGCTTTTGAACTGTGGTATTGGAGAAGACTCTTGAGAGTCCCTTGGACTGCAAGGAGATCCAACCAGTCCATTCTGAAGGAGATCAGCCCTGGGATTTCTTTGGAAGGAATGATGCTAAAGCTCAAACTCCAATACTTGGCCACCTCATGCGAAGTTGACTCATTGGAAAAGACTCTGATGCTGGGAGAGATTGGGGGCAAGAGGAGAAGGGGACGACAGAGGATGAGATGGCTGGATGGCATCACTGACTCGATGGTTGTGAGTCTGAGTGAACTCCGGGAGTTGGTGATAGACATGGAGGCCTGGTGTGCTGCGATTCATGGGGTCGCTAAGAGTCGGAGTTGACTGAGCGACTGATTTGATCTCATCTGATAGTGGACATGTTTAAGTTTTGCTTGTTTAAATTTGTCTTTATTAAATTTTGCCCCCCCCCCGTTTTTGCCATAATTCCTTTTTTCATTCAAAGCAAAATTAAGCACAATTTAAATGTACCTTATCCTTGATCTTGTTGTTCAGTTGCTAAGTTGTAGTCAACCCTTTGTGACCCCATGAACTGCAGCACTCCAGGCTTCCTTGTCCTTCACTATCACCCAGAGTTTATTTAAACTGATGTCCATTGAGTCAGTGATGCTATCCAATCATTTTATTCTCTTTCACCCCCTTCTCCTCCTGCCCTCAATCGTACCCATTATCAGGATCTTTTCCAATCAGTCATCTCTTTACATCAGGTGGTCAGTTATAAGTTTTGACTTTACTTTTAAATTGTTTAGCAAGTATAATACCTACAAGTAAAGGCGCAAAATATACAACACACATTGCTCAAATATTGGCTAAATTTTTCATAAAGAAAATGAAATTTTCCAATAGAATGGATGGAAAGTTAGAGATCTAGGAAATATTAAGACCATGAATATTTGTTGAGTTCTTTTCATGTCAGTTAAATCATTGAATATAAACACTAATATCAGCGTTTACTTTTCTAAACTTCCAAGAATGGGGAAAAAAATAATTGTGAGACCAATACTCCAAGCTCAGGTAAATTTATCATGAAAAGGAACAACCACCACAAAAAAATCCATAAAAAATTAGTGTCTTTCTGTATATGTGAAGATGATAGAGAAATCCATGTAACTCTGTAGCATAGATTCAAGCACTTCTTCTCCCTATATCCAAATATTTATTCTACTCTTGCATCAAGTTTTTTGGTTTTTTTTTTTTTTTACTTCTTCTCTATCTTAACACGGTTTGAACCTGAAATGAGGTGCCCACTGTTACACAGCATGTGCTTCTGTGACTTAAAAACTTGTGACTATGTTGTTTAAATAAGTGCTTGCTATTTCATATCTTCTGGATTAAATGGAAAACTCTGGTTTTAAGGAATGAATTTTCCCAAACTGATTTTGAGGTAAAGGAGCCAATAATATTTTATATTTTTATTTTTACTCTCTGTTCTACTTTTATTTCAGAGTAATCTTGGCTTGCGTGCTTAGTCTCTCAGTTGTGTCCAACTCTTTGTGACCCCATGGACTGTAGCCCACCAGATGCCTCTGTCCATGAGATTCTCCAGACAAGAATAATGGAATGGGTTGCCATGCCTTTCTCCAGGGGTTCTTCCTGACCCAGGGATTGAGCCCAGGTCCCCCACATTACAGGTGGATTCCTTACCAACTGAGCCACCAGGGAAGTCCAATCTTGGCTTATATACCTTAGGCTAAATTTGACAATATCCTTAGCTCTGTAAGGAAAGGTTCTAGAATCAGAAGGAAATAGTAAAGTCACACTGGTGGGAAGATTGTGGACCAGCCACGTAAAACGAAAAGTTCTACTTTTCTCTGTCCTAGTCCCATTCCTAGTCCACATGTGAAGTCTTATATGCAAGCTTATTTATTTCTAGGGAATGGTTATCTTTAGGTCAGGCTCAAAGATGCCAGTGGTTTTCTCCATTTTGATTCTTAATACGTCTTCAATTCAAATGCTTATAGAATTCAGTGGGAGGATCTTATTGTACCAGCATCTGTATGAGATAATTGTCATGTTTATTAATCTGCTTTACCTTCCTGGGTCATTAGAATAGAACACTCTTGATATTTAGACTATTAGTGCTAAGTGAAGTCACTCAGTCGTGTCCAACTCTTTGCAACTCCATGCACTATAGCCTACCAGGCTCTTCCATCTATGGGATTTTCCAGGCAAGAATACTGGAGTGGGTTGCCATTTCCTTCTCCAGGAGATCTTCCCAACCCAGGGATTGAATCCAGGTCTCCTGCATTGTAGGCAGATGTTTTACCGCCTGAGCCACCAGGGAAGTCCAGCCTCACCCAAAACCTGTTGTACATTTCAACCATAGGTTATTGTGATAACACCACATTCAAGGGTTATCATGACTTTGCTTCTGTATATCTGAGAGCTAGGTAATAATGTAGAAATTCATAAGAAATAGAAGGAAAGCAAGAAGCAAAAGCAAAAAAAAAAAAAAGCCTTAGAAATCAAGTCTCATGATATATCCCCTTATTGTTCATTTAAATACATATCTATGTATGTATGTGTATATATATATATATATATATATACACACATATATAGGAGTATAATAAGACAAAATTATGCATACTGACTTAGAGAATTATGTTATGTCAAGTGAAATAGAAAGTTGTAAATTGATGGGTACAGTACGATTACATCAGTAAAAATAAGAACAATATATTTGTATAAAGAGGGATGTTGAAGAACACAGGAGACATTTTTTATGTTGATTATTCAGTGGGGAGACTGGAGAAGTACAGGGGAAGTTGGGAGAACATATTTAGCTTTGCCTTTATATACCTTCTCCCTGTATTATTTCACTTATTGTACAAATGGAAGGTATACTTCTGCATTATAGATAAATCCAATAAAGGAAAAGAAATATAAATATATAGGATAGAATTTTGGAAGAAAGTATTCAACCAAAATTCTAGATTGGCTTTGTTACTCTGGGTAAATGTTTTGTTTCACCAAATTTTGAAGAATGTTCAAAATAACATGACTTCAAGTTTTTTCTGAGCAACAGTAGTGGAGAATTAGTCAATTGTGAATGTTGATCAGAATTCAAGATGTGTTTTAAGCATTCATGCTATCTAAATATAAATAAAATATATTTTCTTTCTCAAAGGTTAGCAGCATCTTCTGGGATAAAAAAACTAAGTAGAAGTGGCTCAGACACACAGTTCATTGTGGGATTTGGAAGGACCTTTGCAATAATTTTTAAAGCTATGTTCTTATTCTGTAGTCTATTTTGTGAGCTCAGTTGAAAACAACTGCCCCTGTTGTCACTCAAGAGAAGCAGAGTTCAGGTAATCTCATTCTTTGCTTTGCCCCAAAGTGCTTAACCCCTTTCTCCCTTCTGTGCACACACTCCAATCAGCACAAGACACTTTTCATTACTTCCTGAAAAATCACAATGTCAGAATCTTTTGGATTTTTAGATAACCCTAAGATCATCATAAAGGGACTTGGAGGCATCCAGCAAATCTCTCTCACAGAAACACTAATCGGACAGAGATTCTGGGCTTTTAAACTTAAGCTCTGTGTGTATTTAAGGTTGACCAAAATTAAAGGGGAAAGAGAAGAGGAAGAAAGTAATTTGCTTCCATTCACTCATCTCTAGTGCTCCAGGGAAGAGATTCTCTAAAGACCAGCGTCCAAAGTTCTGCAGGCCTTTTTGGTTTGCTCTCTATTTTAGCATTTTGTGATAAAAATATCAGGAAAGAAAATAAAAATATTCTATATCCTACTATGTCCTCTCAAAAAATAGAAAGATGAAACCTAAAGAGAATGTTAATATACAGATGCAGACATGGAGACACGAAACCACTGAATACATGGAAGGAAGGAGGCAAGCAAGGAGGAGAGGAAGGAGGGAAGGGAGGAAAGGGTGACAAAGAAGAAAAAGAGAATGAGGAGAAAAGAGACAGGAAATCAATCTCAGAAGAGAAGAGTAGAAAAGGAGAAAAAATATAATCAACAAGTACATTTCATAATTGTCTCAAGCAACTGTATTTTTTATGCATGCATGCATCAGTCACTTCAGTCATGTCTGACTCTCTGCGACCCTATGGGCCGTAGCCAATGGACAGGCTCTTCTGTCCATGGGATTCTCCAGATAAGAATATTAGAATGGGTTGCCTTGCCCTCCTCCAAGGGATCCTCTTAACCCAGGATTCAAACCTGCATCTCTTAGGTCTCCTGCACTGGAAGCTGGGTTCTTTACCACTAGCACCACCTCATAGCCTGTATTTATTGACTGACTATAAGCAATGGCTGAAGCAATGCACCAGATTGACAGTGCAGCTGGAAGTAGTTACAGGGCATATCTCTTCCTTGAATAATATAGAGGTGAAAGAAAATAAGTGAAAAGAGGAGATCTAATTCTCAGATCTGAGAATATATCAAAAAGTATAAGATAAAGCTCCTTGATGACTTCAATACTGGAACCAATAAAAGTGCAGTGCTCTCATGTTATAGGCACTCAAAACATGATAGATGCCTGCCTCTTTATCAGGCAGTAAGTTTACAACACACATCTCCTACACAGTCGTCTGTGGGATTATTTGTTCCCTAAAATCTTAGTAGAGCCAATAGGATATTTGAAAGACATTTTGCTGTATTTTACCACTACAAACAAAAGAGGGAACAAATCCTAAAAAGGCAAATAATGTCAGAATTGAACAAGACAGTTTTTTTACAACTACATATTCCTTATATAATTACCAGGTTAAATATATTACATTCAAATTATGTACTAAATATAATATTAGTAGTGAGAAAGGGAGAGTGAGATAAAGAAAAATAATAATATATATACACCTAAGTCTTACAAAGAATTCAAATTGCTTCTCCAAAATAATTTTAAAAAGAAATTGAGTTCTATTACATACAATGTTTAATTTTTATATAACTATGAATCTTAGAAAATATCCTACATCCTTTATCTGATTGATTCTGTACTTTCAGTTCAGTTCAGTTCAGTGTCTCAGTCGTGTCTGACTCTTTGTTTTAGTGAATTACATTATTAAGGAATTTTTTTTATCATAGTAGTTAAAATTCTGTAATATTCTTATCAGGATTATATGCTGACAGCTGCTTTACTCAAAAATATGCTGCTGCTGCTGCTAAGTAGCTTCAGTCGTGTCCGACCCTGTGCAACCCCATAGACGGCAGCCCACCAGGCTCCCCTGTCCCTGGGATTCTCCAGGCAAGAACACTGGAGTGGGCCACCATTTCCTTCTCCAATGCATGAAAGTGAAAAGTGAAAGTGAAGTCACTCTGTCGTGTCCGACTCTTAGTGACCCCATGGGCTGCAGCCTACCAGGCTTCTCCGTCCATGGGATTTTCCAGACAAGAGTACTGGAGTGGGGTGCCATTGCCTTCTCCAACTCAAAAATATACTGATGCTAATATTTTTTACTATAAATTTTACATATTCATATCAAATACTTCTCTATGCATGCCTAAATAGGCAACTTTTATCTAAAGACTACATAAAGTTACTCTTATCTAGTCACCCATACCTCAGTTTCCTAGATAACTTACAAAAGCTTACATTTTACCTTGAAATGATTTTTTACCTCTCCCTCCACTTTCTAAATAGAATATAGAACACCAGATCATGTCATAATATAAAGTATAACTCTAAAGCTATTGATATGTGATATTTCACAGCCAGAAACAGTTAATTAATTGCATTTATACAATATAGTATAAAAAAGTTGGCTAAACTCTAATTCACTCAACTACATTGTTACATGTACTCATAAAGAGTTCAAGTTTTCATGTATGCTTCACAACTTCTATCTTGTGCCTATGGTTTCCAGAGTCTTTCTCTGCTTATAGTTTTCTGTTCTTTAAAAATTTATTATTTGGGGGACTTTCCTGGTGGTCCAGTGGTTAAGAATCTGCCTTCCACTGCAGGGGATGCAGGTTTGATCCTTACTCAGGGAACTAGATCCTATGTACTGCAAAAAATAACTAGTAGCCACTAAAAATAAGTAAATAAAAAAAAATTAATTGTATCTAACATATATATTGGAGAAGGAAATGGCAACCCACTCCAGTATTCTTGCCTAGAGAATCCTGTGGACAGAAGAGCCTGATGGGTTGCTGTCCATAGGGTCGCATAGAGTTGGACATGACTGAAGTGACTTAGCAGCAGCAGCAGCAATATATATATTAATATAACTGCTGCTGCTAAGTGGCTTCAATCATGTCTGACTCTGTGCGACCCCATAGATGGCAGCCCACCAGGCTCCCCCATCCCTGGGATTTTCTAGGCAAGAACACTGGAGTGGGTTGCCATTTCCTTCTCCAATGCATGAAAGTGAGAAGTGAAAGTGAAGTCGCTCAGTCGTGTCCAACTCTTAGTGACCCCATGGACTGCAGCCCACCAGGCTCCTCCATCCTTGGGGATTTTCCAGGCAAGAGTACTGGAGTGGGGTGCCATTGTCTAGTTAGTTTTATCTTATCTAATCTAACATATATATTAGAAATCCAGAAAAAACATCAACTTTTGCTTTATCAATCACACCAAAGCCTTTGACTGTGTGGATCACAACAAACTGTGGAAAATTCTTAAAGAGATGGGAATACCAGACCATCTACTTGCCTCCTGAGAAACCTGTATGCAGGTTAAGAAGCAACAGTTAGAAACATACATGGAACAATGGAATCATTCCAAATTGGAAAAGGAGTACATCCAGGCTGTATATTATCACCCTGCTTATTTAATTTATATGCAGAATACATCATGTGAAATGCTAGGCTGGGTGAAGCACAACCTGGAATCAAGATTTCCAGAAGAAATATCAATAATGTCAGATATGCAGATGACACCACCCTTATGGCAGAAAGTGAAGAGGAACTGAAGAGCCTCTTGATGAAAGTGAAAGAGGAGAGTGAAAAAGCTGGCTCAAAACTCAACATTCAGAAAACTAAGATCATGTCATATGGTCCCATCACTTCATGGCAAATAGATGGGGAAACAATGGAAACAGTGACAGACTTTATTTTCTTAGACTACAAAATCACTGTCAATGGTAACTGCAGTCATGAAATTAAAAGACACTTGCTCCTTGGAAGAAATGCTATGACCAACTTAGACAGCTTATGATAAAGCAGAGACATAGCTTTGCTAACCAAGGTCCATTAGTTTGCTGACAAACAAAGCCATGGTTTCTCCAGTAGTCATGTATGGATATGAGAGTTAGACCATAAAGAAGGTTCAGCACCGAAGAACTGATGCTTTTGTACTGTGGTATTGGAGAAGACTCTTGAGAGTCCCTTGGACATCAAGGAGATCAAAGCAGTCAGTCTTAAAAGAAATCAGTCCTTAATATTCATTGGAAGGACTGATGCTGAAGCTGAAGCTCTAATATTTTGGGCATCTCATGTGAAGAACTGACTCATTCAAAAAGACCCTGATGCTGGGAGAGTTGAAGGCAGGAGGAGAAGGGGATCACAGACTATGAGATGTTGGATGGCATCGTTGACTAGAGCTGGTGGTGGACAGGGAGGCCTAGTGTGTTGCAGTCCACTGGGGTAGCAAAGAGTCAGACACACGACTGAATGAATGAATTGAACTGAACATATATTAGAAATGATAGATTCCAGGCATCTGAAGGAACACCATGGTAACGATCTCTCGAAATCTTCTCCCATCAATGCAACAGAAGTCAGCTTTTGCAGATTCTGAAAATTAATCAGAGTATGACAATCCAAGGTGAATTTGTTTTAGAAAAATGGCAAGATCACAGTAGAAAGTATTGCCAATTTTCAAATCATGTTCCAAGTCCCTGATTATTTAGCCAAACCATTGTCTACATCCCAGAAAGAGGGGCCTGGCTAAAACTCCATTGACTGCTTGATCTCCATAAGCCCCAACTCTGACTGGAGAGCCAGAGTGACATTTTGGTTTTCCAGGAATGAGTGTCAGTTCAAAACCAGGGTTTGATAGTCTCTGAAAGTTCTGATTATTCCCTTTACCAAGTGCACAGTCACCCTGGTAAAAGGTAGGAGTTCCATTTAGAAAAGTCTGGGAGAAAGATTAACCACATAAATTTTTGGTACCATACTAGGGTCCTTCATCAAGGGACACTGACCTCCTTTTCATCAAAAGAGTTCTGGATCTGTAAACTGACTAAAGGCTGAGAAATGAAGAAAGATTAAAGCTCTCTGCTCCTATGATTCTGGTTAAAATATGAATCTATAATAATGAATACAGCGTTGATTACAGTAATACATGTATTAGCATGAGGATCAATTTATAGATCAATAGAACTGAATTTGGAGTCCCAAAAGAAACCCACAATATCAGTTAATCTATTTTCAACAAAGGTAACACGATGATTCAATGGAGAAAGAATTATCTTTTCAACAAATAATGATGGGGCAGCTTGATATTCATAAAATAAAGAATGAAGTCAAACAAAGATCTCACACCATATAAAAAAATTACCTCAATGTTTATCAAAGATCTAAATGTAAGAGCTAAAGTATAAAATGTTTTTTGGTTTCACTTTTTTAAAAATGTATTTTGTTTAAGTATAGTTGATTTGCAATATTGTGTTGATATCTGCTGTACAGCAAAGTGATTCAATTAAGCTATATATATTATTTTTCATATTATTTTCCATTTTTGTTTATTACAAGATATTGAGTACAATCTCCTGTGCTATATAGTAGGACCTTGTGTTTATCCATATTATATATACTAGTATGGGTCTGCTACTCCCAAACATCCAATCCATCCTTCCCCTAGCTCCCCCATGCTAATCACAAAGTCTGTTCTCTATGTCTGTGAGTTCATTTCTGTTTCACAGATAAGTTCATTTGTATCATATTTTAGATTCCACATATAAGTAACATAATATGGTATTTGGCTTTCTTCCGTCTTACTTCTTTCCAGAAAATGAATGATTTCAATTGCACCTTTAATGTGGAAATACTTTTAACAAACAGTAATCGTGAAAGGAGCAAAAGAAAGTAGGATCAACATGTGCTAAGTCACAGAGGAGAGAAAGTACAAGATACAGAGGTTAGACTAAGTAGACAGAAGTAGAGAATGCCATAAAGTACTGAGAGAGTTTAAGTGTGGGGAGAGAAATTTGAGTTATATTGTAGAACATCTTACAGGGCTTCCTAAGAAGCTTGATGTTAAAGAAGCCACAAGAGACAAGCGTTCAAACCCTGGGTCAGGAAGATCCTCTGTGGGAGGAAATGGCACTCTGCTCCAGAATTCTTGCCTGGATAATCCCTTGGACAGAGTAACCTGGTGGACTACAGTCCCTGGGTCTCAAAGAGTCGGACATGACTGAGCACGCATGCACATTATTATGTATTGAAGTATTTGATAGAGAAAATATTAGAGGGAGGAAGTGAAGGAGGGATCCTAACTGGAGGCCTATTCTAGCAGGTCAGGTGAAAGATGATACTGTGCTCTGTGCTTAGTCACTCAGTCATGTCTGACTCTTTGTGACCCCATGGACTGAAGCCCACCAGGCTCCTCTGTCCAGGGAAGAATACTGGAATGGGTTTCCATGCCCTCAAGGCCCTAGTAACTAATATGAAGGAATTATTGCTTAGGTAAATTTAACAAATCACAATATATTATAAATAATAGATGGGAGAGTGAGGGGAGATTTAACAATAATGCTTAAATTACTTGGAAAATATAACTATTATTCAGAGGTCAGTGTGTATACCTTCTGACCTGTGCTGGGCTACAGCATTTATTATTTGTTGTACTAGGAATATAAATATATATACAAGTAGACATGAAATCCAGCACTTCAGTGATGACCTGGACAATTCCATGACTTTGGTAACACATCTATATACACATACAAATTACAAATTTATGCACCAATTGTATTCTTCATTTCCCTCATCACCAACTGCCTGCCTGAGTTCCTTTTACTTGGTTTTCTGTTCTCTCCTTTCCAAAATCCCAGAAGTCTTTGGCCAACTAACCCATGCCAGTAATTGATAATATATCTTGCCCTATACCACTAAAAATAGTCACTTTCAAAGGATTTCTGCAAACACAGTTGTTGTGCTCCAAAAGACTGATGCCTCTGGACTGAATTTAGATAGCTAGAAATTATCAACAAGGAAAGTCTTGCAGAGTCACAGATCTTAGAGCTGTCTCTCAATGCCCCATTGTACAATATAAGGTAAGCCACTGCTTGATCTACCTAAGATTTCTTATAAGCAACACACCCAAGGAAATATATATTACAGATTGTTATTGTCAAAAACCTGATACCAAATGTTTTTGTTATAAATCAACTTATTCATTTCAGAAGTTTAAAAGAATGTCACTGGCTCTTGATTTTTATATGAATCAATTCATTATATAAGTCCTTATATTAAGTATGGAAAGAAAGAATTTAAATATATATATATATATAACATTAATTCAATTTTAAAAATTATATATGCATGTATATTCAAAAAGACATCCAAAGAAAGATTAAAAGTGGTGGCCTCTGAGTGGTAAGATTAAATGTGATTTCAAATTTATTCTTTATTCTTTGTTGTATTGTTCAAATTACCCATAATGAACGTGTATTACTTTTATAATCTAAGAAAGTAGATTTAAAGGAAGTAAAAGGGTTATTCATCACACAATACATTTGTGGAATAGAATTCACTTGGCCTTAAAGGCATAAAAAATTCCCACCCCAAAGACAGCCTTGAAGGAAATGTATCAGTGCCAACACAGCAACCCCAGACTTCTGTGTAGATTGGCGCCATTGTGCACTAACATTACCCTCACAACGACCTGCTCAGTCTCTCGTGGCAACTATTGAATTCTGACTGAGGCCACTCCTGTTCATTCTCTTGCCTACTAGCGTAAGTCACTTGGTCGGGCACAGCTTAATTCTTGACTGTGGATTTTGTGAACTCCTTTTATAAAATGGTACAATTACTGCAGGTCATGAACATCAAATGCCACTAACACTTCCAGCTGTGACCACGGAATAGCCTCCCAACAGAAGTACTGCAACATGGTAATAATAACATCCCAGCTGTAGCCACAATCACCGAAATCACTGACAGTGTCAATAATGTATAAAACCCCATGGAAACTCAACTGTACTTGCCAAAAGGCATTCATCAATTTCACTGCCTTTTATCTACCATTTAAAATGGTCTGGTTTTAGTGTTAGGGTTTTAAAATAAATGACTAGGGTAAATAGGCCCTGGCTGAATTGCTCACTATCTGCTTTGAATTGCTTCTCTAAATGTTGGGGACGTGAAGTTCAGCCTTAACCACTCAAGTACAATCTGTAACCACTACATGTTAGGTGAAGGGATGTGAGCAAAGAGAGTTGAGTGTCTAGAGAGGTGAAATTTACTAAGTCCCTTTATAGCTTAAGTTCATTTGAAACATTGCAAAGGACATCGTGAGAATAGAGGAGAGGGAGCTGCTTTGACTTCTTGGAAGCCATTCAGCTTTCAGGAAGATCCAAGGGACTGAAAATACAGGAAGACCAAAGAGAAAAGGTCTATTTTTACAAATGTTAAGAATAATAAACTGTAACTATCACTATACCTCATTATAGTGTTTTCCTGCATTTGCTCGAATACATTGTAGAGAAGATAGAACAATTGCTTAGAAAGTTTAAGCAGACTTAAATTACTGACAATAGAAAAAACTGAAACAAAAATCAAAGAAGTGATGGTTTGTTATATTTAAAAAAGACTATTAAATATCATACACTTTCAATGGTCATTACTATTACTTTAACTTTAATTTGTGTAATTATTACACTTGTCATAGCTCTTTCAAATATGTTAGCTCAGTTGATTCATCACATAATTCTGTCAAGTTTTATTGTCCCCACATATTACAGGTAA
Organism: Bubalus bubalis; assembly: GCF_019923935.1. Lineage (NCBI taxonomy): Eukaryota > Metazoa > Chordata > Mammalia > Artiodactyla > Bovidae > Bubalus > Bubalus bubalis. The sequence continues at coordinate 92,693,153 of NC_059158.1, read as the reverse complement.
TAATACATATTTCAGAGACACTAGAATGATATACCCAATATTTCACAGCTAGTTAGAAAGAAAACTAAACACAAGAACATTGATATTCAGTGACACCAGCCATTCACATCTATGAAATCTTATCTCTCCTTGACTATGTGCTTCTTGTTGCAGATAAATAACTATGCCTATCAAGCTTCAGAAAACTGTAATTCCAGACTTTAGAATGTGCAAACCTTCAAATGGTTTTCTGTCTTCTGGGAAGAACAGTGAATTTTTGACCAGCAGGACACATCTCCTGAGAAAAGAGGCAGGAAAAGGACTTTGCAGAGTAGCAAGCAGCAAACAGGAAATAAGTGGTGAACCTAGAGCCTATTATATAAAATTAAGCAAGTCAAAAAGAGAAAAACAATTATCATATACTAATATATACTATCATATACTAATTATTGTATACTAGTTAACACTTTTCATATACTAACAATTATCATATACTAACTAGATTCCATGTATGGAATCTAGAAAAATGGTACTGATGAACCTATTTGCAGAGCAGCAGTGGAGACACAGACATTGAGAACAGATTTATGGACATGGCTCAGGGGAGCAGGGGAGAAGGAGAGGGTGGGAGGCATGGAGAAAATAACATGGAAACATATATTGCCATATGTAAAGTAGATAGCCAACGGGAATTTGCTGTATGACTAAGGGAACTCAAACCAGGGCTTGGTAACAACCTAGATGGGTGGGCTGGGGAGGGATGTGGGAGGGATGTTCAAGTGCAAGAGACATGGGTAAACCTATGGCTGATTCATGCTGATGTTTGATAGAAATCAATGCAATACTGTAAAGCAATTATCTTTCAATTAATAATAAATACATTTTTAAAACTGGAAAAGAAATAATATATAGAAAGAAATAATAGTGAATCTAGAGATAATTGAACATTAAAATTTTTTTTAATTTAATTTATTTAACTTGGAGGCTAATTACTTCACAATGTTGTAGTGGGTTTTGCCATACATTGATATGAATCAGCCATGAGTGTTCATGAGTTCCCCATCCTGAGCCCTCCTCCTACTTCCCTCCCCATCCCATCCATCAGGGTCATCCCAGTGCATCAGCCCTGAGCACCCTGCCTCATGCATCAAACCTGGACTGGCTATCTATTTCACATATGATAATATACATGTTTCAATGCTATTCTCTCAAATCATCCCACCCTCGCCTTCTCCCACAGAGTCCAAAAGTCTGTTCTATACATCTGTGTCTCTTTTGCTGTCTCACATATAGGGTCATCATTACCATCTTTCTAAATTCCATATATATGCATTAATATACTGCATTGGTGTTTTTCGTTCTGACTTACTTCACTCTATATAATAGGTTCCAGTTTCATCCACCTCATTAGAACTGATTCAAATGTATTCTTTTTAATGGCTGAGTAATACTCTATTGGGTATATGTACCACAGCTTTCTTATCCATTCATCTGCCAATGGACATCTAGTTTGCTTCCATGTCCTGGCTGTTATAAACAGTGCTGCAATGAACATTGGGGTACACGTGTCTCTTTCAATTCTGGTTTCCTCAGTGTGTATGCCCAGCAGTGGGATTGCTGGGTCATATGGCAGTACTATTTCCAGTTTTTTAAGGAATCTCCACACTGTTCTCCATAGTGGCTGTACTAGTTTGCATTCCCACCAACAGTGGAAGAGGGTTCCCTTTCCTCCACACCCTCTCCAGTATTTATTGCTTGTAGACTTTTGGATCGCAGCCATTCTGACCGGTGTGAGATGGTACCTCATTGAGGTTTTGATTTGCATTTCTCTGATAATGAGTGATGTTGAGCGTCTTTTCATGTGTTTGTTAGCCATCTGTATGTCTTCTTTGGAGAAATGTCTGTTTAGTTCTTTGGCCCATTTTTTGATTGGGTCATTTAATTTTCTGGAATTGAGCTGTAAGAGTTGCTTGTATATTTTCAAGATTAATTCTTTTTCAGTTGCTTTATTTGCTATTATCTTCTCCCATTCTGAAGGCTGTCTTTTCACCTTGCTTATAGTTTCCTTCATTGTGCAAATGCTTTTAAGTTTAATTAGGTCCCATTTATTTATTTTTGCTTTTATTTCCATTACTTTGGAAGGTGGATCATAGAGGATCCTGACGTGATTTATGTCAGAGTGTTTTGCCTCTGTTTTCCTCTAGGAGTTTTATAGTTTCTGGTCTTACATTTAGATCTTTAATCCATTTTGAGTTTATTTTTGTGTATGGTGTTAGAAAGTGTTCTAGTTTCATTCTTTTACAAGTGGTTGACCAGTTTTCCCAGCACCACTTGTTAAAGAGATTGTCTTTTTTCTATTGTATATTCTTGCCTCCTTTGTCAAAGATAAGGTGTCCATAGGTGCATGGATTTATCTCTGGGGTTTCTATTTTGTTCTATTGATCTAAATTTTTGTCTTTGTGCCAGTACCATACTGTCTTGATGACTGCAGCTTTGTAGTATAGCCTGAAGTCAGGCAAGTTGATTCCTCCAGGTTCATTCTTCTTTCTCAAAATTGCTTTGGCTATTCAAGGTTTTTTTGTATTTCCATACAAATTGTAAAATTATTTGTTCTAGTTCTGTGAAAAATACCATTGGTAGCTTGATAGGGATTGCATTGAATCTATAGATTGCTTTAGGTAGTATAATTGAACTTTTATGTGCATTTGTTATTAATTCTTTCAGTAAAAATTTACAGAGCAACTTGAATGGCAAGGATTTTGTCAATGCTAAGAATTTAATCAGGAATAATATTTTTGTCCCTGGCCTAGGTTTGTAATTTAGAACAGGCAATAGAAATAAAGATAAATAGCAATGCATATACATTAAGAAACTGCAAAATTTGACAAATGTTATGAAGGAAACTGAGCTTGGTAATAAAGAATAAAAAAGATAAAGATCATAATTCTGATAAGATAGCCCAAGAATGTATTTATAAGAAGGTGGTATTTAAGCCAAAATGAAAGATATTTACCCAAGTAATAAACATATACTTTACAATGGAGAAAATAAATTTTCAATACAGATATAAATTATTTTTCAAAAATTGAAAATCATCTAGATTTGTTACAACATTTTGAGAAGTCTACTTTAGAAGTTAAGATCATTTGATCAAAATGCTCTACTAGAACATTATAAATGAAAGCATAAATCTGTTCAATGTAAAGTTGCCTAAATGTGAAAAAGTGGAAAACAAAATCACGTCTGTTGGTAGCCTTCCACAAACTGTCTCCACTGCCAATGAATGAGATTAAAACTGTGTTTGAATTGAAAGCTTTATATGCTACTTTCCTCATAGAGGTATAATTTCACATACCCCAGCACAGTTTTGCAAATATGGTGCTTTTGGTAGATTGTGTCTTAGAAGCTGTCAAGCTGAATATGCAATGTATTCCAATAGGAAAGAGAATTATGAGTTCTTCCTTTGTGAGTGTGATACTTGTCCTTGCATTGTTAAAAATCAAAGACATAAAATTCTTATTGAGCTCATTATTTTAGACTTCATCATTTTTTTCAATGCACGTGAATAACCCAATATTTGATATGATTTAATTATACAAGTTCTATTCTAGTTTAAAACATAGCATGTTCTAGAATTGCCCCAACCAAATATAAAGCTGAAATGAACTAGCTTATTACATTTCCCACCTTCCATAATATCAATATATTCATGCTATTTATTTTCAAACAAGTTTTATTTGTTTCAAATTTGTAGCAGATTTCATGATACTACACTACATTGAGCTCTGGCCACTGTCTAAACAAATGTAGCAAGTTCCAGGAGCTGAAATAAGCCAAATAATGATTTACTGGAGCTTTGTGAAAATGAAAAAGCTATCATTCAAAGCTGAAATTTTATATCTTAGATGTTTTCAGATAAAGACTGAATGCTCATCCATTAGAGAATAAAGTTATATTCTTATGCTCTGAAGTTCTTCCTATAGTCCTATGATGTAAGATGAGTCTATTTGAAATTATGACACGAGTTGAATTGATGAAAATGAATTATTTAGAGAAATATTTTTAAACCACTTTGAACATCATGTCAATATAAGCTATAATCTATAAAATTCAATAAAGTAAAAACTTGATATACTAGTTTTAATAATATGGTAATATTTTAATTAATAAAGGACACAATAATAGATCATTACTTATTTGTAACAATTGGAAAAAGCATTCATTTCTGAGATAAGGTATGCCAGCCATCAGGAACAAAGAAGTATGGTATTTTGGAAAGCAAAATGAGTGGCAATAGGAAGCTTAGTTTTGTTTTTAGTTCTGCTGCTAAGTCACTTCAGTCATGCCCAACTCTGTGCGACCCCAAAGACGGCAGCCCACCAGGCTCCCCCGTCCCTGGGATTCTCCAGGCAAGAACATGAGTGGGTTGCCATTTCCTTATCCATTTTAGTTCTACTACTAACTAATTTTTCATTATTGTGCATTTCCTTAACCTCTCTGGGCTCTGCTTTCTGTACCTAGATAAGAATTGGAAGATATATAAATTTCTTCCAACAATGTGGTTCTTGGAGAGAGTGCAAACTTCTTCTAATCATGAAAGAAAGAAAGAAAGAAAGTGAAGTCACTCAGTCATGTCCGACTCTTTGTGACCCCATGGACTGTAGCCTACCAGGCTCCTCCATCCATGGGATTTTCCAGGCAAGAGTACTGGAGTTAGTTACCATTTCCTGCTCCAGGAGATCTTCCTAACCCAGGGTTTGAATCCGGACCTCCCACATTGTAGGCAGATGCTTTACCGTCTGAGCCACCATGACTAAGCAAATAATTGGGATTCCCAGGTGGCACAGTGGTAAAGAATCTGCCTGCTGATGAAGGATACATATGGATATGGGTCCAATCGCTGGGTGGGGAAGATCCCCTGGAGTAGGAAAGGGCAACCCACTCCAGTATTCTTGACTGAAAAATCCCATGGACAGAGGAGCCTGGCGGGTTACAGTCCATTGGGTCACAAAGAGTTGGACATGACTTAGCACACACACAAGGAAATAATTACTGTGTGTGTGTCATTTTCTCTTTATCTGCTTATAATTTATAATAAATATGTCATGTAGTAGATTAGCTAATGATATGGGTTGTAGAAATAGATCACCTAGGTTTGAATTTTTTCTCCCTCTAAACGATCACTAAGTGTAGTCTTGTATAAATGTCTTAATTTCTCTGTACCTCAGTCTTTTAGTCAGCGCAGTAGTGATTATACTGGTGCTGAATACATAGATTGTCATGGGGACTAACTGAGTTTGCACATGTAAAAATATTTAAATGGTTTTTGACACATAGTAAACATCATTCAATAACTGCTAACTATTTTTGTCTTTTTGAATCTTCCATTATTTTTACATTTTAACTCATTTGGGAATAAGTATGATATAAAAATGGAGCCATAGATCTATGTTTTATTAAAAGCACTGAGATATAAAAGTGTTCCTGTGCATAAGGGATGATGATTCATATAAAGGGACTTTTAGGCTATTGTTCAAATTAACTTTTTCAACAGGAAGAATTTTTTTAAACTTGTCTATGCTTTACTTTGTAATTAATTTTATGTACATATAAAAATGTGGGCTTTTTAATTTGATCCACATAACAGACTTCCTTAATTTTGAAAATATACCTGAAATGAAATCACACATATCATGTAAAATATTAATACATATAAATATAATACATATATCATAAAAACATTGCCTAGAAATGTTTCTACTACTTACTTATCTAATTTCAAGTCAATTATTATTTCAGGCTTCATATTCTCTAATGAAAAAGAAGCTTTTTCCCAAAGCCACAATGACTTCAAATTGTTGTCTCTGATCACATGCCATATTTTCACAAACATGATTAAATCCTTTAAATAATGGAGCACTTGTGGGTGCCTAACATAGATGCTTAAAAGTGGCAACTTTGTCCAAACACTTTAAATCTGTCTTCTTTTATTCTTACTTTCTTTTCTGACCTGGATCTGGCTGCCAGTGCACATGAAAGAAATTACAAAGGCTTCTCAGTCACTGTGACTCGGGTTCCTTTTGCACTACAGCATTTGTCATTGCCAAAACAGCAGAGTTTAATTAAGTGTTGTGAGCAGCCTAGTGAGAAACACACTTTAAATTAAACCTCTGTACATGCAGCTATTGGTTCCTTACCTCCTGAACAATCAGCGGGGTGTTAGGCATAAATTCCGTCTCTCAAGGGAAACACAGCTCCACGCACCTCTAGCAATTCATAAATGATCCTGCTTCCTCAAAACCATATCTTATTAAAGCGCGTTTAATTATTTCTAAGTTTTAAACACCGATAGATGAAGGCGATAATTAATGTGCCTACCACCAAACATTTTATTTACTCGATATATTAATGGTATTATCAAGAAAATATGCTACAGTTTCAGGTTTAACAAAATTACATGGCAAATTATCTTTTGATGCATCAAGCAATCGTTAATATAATGGAATAAATTATTTTAACACCTCAGTAGTAATGGATGAGTAAAAGAATATAAGCATTTTAATTTTCAGAATGTTTTTGCAATTACACATTTCAGGAGACACTTAAATCAATGATGAAAACATTTGGAATTTTAGAAACTGAAACAAAAGAGCAATTTAGAAGTATGACTTGTGGATTTCTTAAATACAAGGCATATAAGTAGTGTTACTGGTCTAACAGCAAAGTTCTGGCACAATGTGTGAAAGCAAAATAATTGCTTCTTAAAATTAACTTTCTAGGGGCTCAATCCCACTTAAAATTTCACGTTTAGATTTTTGCTTAAAATGAAAAATAGAATGAAATGTAAGTTTTAAATCCACTTGGTTAAATACAGTCTCATATAAAATAATGGTGATGATTTTTCTCAACTGAAAAGAGTTTATCAGTGCAACTGAACAGTCAGGATAGATGACCATATCCATAAGATATTCTTGACTTGTTCCACAGCACCATGGGGTAATTTCACACTCTGGAGGACATTTTCAAGATAGGCCTGCTTTACAGAGATGCAGAAAAGATGAAAAGATGATCTATTATTCAGTAGAATTAGGCACAGATATTTACCTGTTCTCTGTTAATCTGGGCCCTATATCTTATCTTTTATGTTTGGCAAATTTCAATAAAACTGATGCTGCTGAAAACTTTCTATTGATTAAGAAGTTCTTGCCTGAGATTTTGGAAGACAAGGAAAGAATGGATCATTGCCATAAAATCATTTAACTATAGCTTTACTAGAAGGTGACTCTAGAATCTCTGTCAACACTGATTTTAGTCTTTTCATTCCATGCTTATTACAAGTAGGTAAAGTAGATTTTACTGATTATATTTAAATATGCAAAAGAAGATAAAAATGCAGTAACACAATTGAAATTAGGGAGAACTCTAAAATATTTCAAGATTAAAGTATTACTTTATCTTGTAGTGATAGTGATTAGCCTAATTTGATATAATTTATCCTAGTAATCTGTAATTGTTCATTTAAATTAGTTGGTATACTATATTTCACTTTTTTGGTGAGGGGGTCAAAAGAATATACATGCTTGATGATTTTAGGAACGTATCGTGGATTACCATTGTGTGTTAGTCACTCAGTCATGTCTGACTCCTTGTAACCCCATGGACTACAGACAGGCTCCTCTGTCCATGGAATTCTCCAGGCAAGAATACTGGACTGGGTTGCCATGCCCTCCACCTGGAGATCTTCCCAACCCAGGAATCAAACCTGGGTTTCCCGCATTGTGGGCAGAATCTTTATCATCTAAGCCACTTGGGAATATTATTGCAGGTGCTAAAATAATGTATAAGATACTTAATAATTATACATACTAATAACATCTTAACAAATCGATAGATTCACATTTTTTTGTGTATCATTCCTGTAGTCTTTCTCAGGGTATACATGCAGTCATTTCAAATGGCTATTTAACTTTTCTTCCACTTTCTTTATTTATAATTATGTTCTCCATTTCTTTCACTTTCTCTATTTGTCCTCTAAATTCCCCACTCTTACTGTAATTGAGAATAGCAGTGAAAAAACAACAAACCACAACACAAAAATCTGGATTGGAACATGCAGAATTACATTAGCCATGTAAAGACAGAAATAACTTAACAGGAGCTGTAGGTCACTTTGTTTAATGGGTGACCCTGGTGCTCAAAAATATTTCCATCTCACATTCTTAAATTATTTCATTTGCTGGTTTTACATAAATGGACGTTTTACCAATGATAGATTAATTTGCTTTAACAAGCATCCTCTTTAAAAATGAAAATACCTTCGGGAAGGTTTAGTGACTAATATTCCCACATTAATATGAATAGGTTTAATTAGGCTGCTTCCCCCTAAACTCTGAGCTGATATTTGCTGCACTGGGGGAAAAGATGCTTTGAGTCATGAAAAAGACATAGTCATCAATTCTAAAACTTAAGGATAGGTTGAAGACTAAGTGATAAAGGAGGGAAGGAAGGTGTTTCTTAACAGTGACCAACAGCAGAGGGGCTTGGAAGCTAAAGTTTTTCTGGGTTCAAATTCCAGCTCTATAACAGGTTAATAGTGTAGCCGTGGACAAGTTAATTACCTGCCTTCTCCTAATAGGAAAGATGATAGTTATATGCCTGCCTTATAACATTATTTTGAAAATTAAATAAGTTAATGGATATAAAATCTTCAGCACGCAGGAAGATTTAAAAAAAAATGGCAGCAAATTCTGTTGGACCCCTTTGGTGAGGAAAAGTATTAGGCAATCATTCTTTAACACACTGAAGTCAGATGAATCAAAGATTTTGTTAAAAACCACTTATCTCTTGAGTTCTTCTCTAACTTAGTTATCAACATATAATGAAGTATATTCAAATATTTTTCCTTTTGAAAAACATTCTAGCTGATTACAGTTTGAGCCTGCTGCAACAAACAAACATACAAAAAAATGTTTATTTTATTTTCTGTAGGAGAGACATCCTACAGGGATTTTTTTAAAAAATAGGGATTTCCAGCTGTGATAGATACTATCACATTTTCCCAATGTGATCTAAAATTTTCCAAAAGTTTGTAGCAATTCATATGCCCACAGTAATATGCAGAGTTGATGCACATCCTTCTCAAGCCTGACTTTGAACCAGTGGTAAAGGCAGCTTTAGTAAATGATCTAAATATATCTAAAGAAATACCATAGCCAATTGAATTTCATAGCCAATGCAACCCATGACTTTGCTTGAAATTATGAACACATTCCTGAAGTACTTCCGTTTTATCTAACTCTAAAGAGAAAACAGAGCTTCCCAGGTGGTGCTAGAGGTAAAGAATCTGCCTGCCAATGCAAGAGACACAAGAGACGTGGGTTCAAACCCTGATTGAGGAAGATCCCCTGGATTAAGAAATAGCAACCCACTCCAATATTCTTGCCTGGTAATTTCCATGGACAGAGGAGCCTGGTGGGGTACAGTCCACGGGGTCACAAAGACCTGGATACAACTGAGCACATAAAGAGAAAATAAAACTACTCATCTATGGAATCTTCTGGAATGGGGTGACTAGTGATATAGGAATTGGGGCAAAATGTTTAAGTATTCTAATATTATTTTATAGTGTGTACCCTTTGAATAACTCAAACCCCATGTAACTTCAATAACTTAAATTCCTTCAGCAGTGACTTATTTAGGTCTAAGTTAATTCATTTCTGGATTGAAAAGAAATGTTAAAATGTATATCTCTTGTTTATGTTGTCCAAATGTCTTAAAAGCTGAGAAAATGTTCTAGAATACAACTACCTATTACTATTTTATGTTGATCACTGACGGGCAAAATGGTAAAAATACTTTTTGTTCTATATACTCTGATCATCAAAAATAAAATTTAAGTTCTGTAAAATTGGGATGTTAACATTGACTTACATTATTCATGCATATAATGAACTAAATAATGATCAGTGAAAGCATGAAGTGTCATTATAGACTAATTCATTATAGTGAAGGATTACAACTAATAAAAATGCAATGAAAATATATGAACAAATTATCTATTTTTCAATATTATTAACCTTAGAGAACACAAATTTATAACTGTAGTGTTCTATTAAAACAAACAAAAAGTTATAACCATCACTTTAAGCCATATGAACTTTGCCCATTTAAGTTACTTAATTGCTGTGATGCTGTGCACTTAATGCTCATATTAATAATTGCTTCATAAAAATGCTTTCTTTCATTCTTCAGATAGTGAAGCATTTTTCATATTTTTAAAAATTATATTTTAACAAATTATAAAAACATTCATAAATTTTAAAAAGATGTATCCACATGTTTTTATTAAATATATCATGTATAATATATAACTCATGTTTGATATACATGAATATATATTCTATTTTCCTTAAGTTATGATTTGCTATTCAATAAATACCTATAAAGATTCAGTAAGTATGTCCCAAAGTAGACAGCTGAATAAGATATGGCCCTTATGTTAAAGAACACACACTAGAAATTATGTAAAAAAAATAATTTTAATAAAATATGCAAATGCTTTAAAGAAGTATGGTAGAGTCATTATATTAATGGCTTCAATTCTTCATCCTTCCTTGAATCCATATGACTCAGGATTTCTCCCTAAGAAATGTATATTTCCTCATCTCATGCAATTAATTTTGGCCAGTTGTTTGAGTTAGAAGTGACAACTGGCATTTCTGAAGCTAAGACTCAGAAATAGGGATTATTTTTACCTGCCCTCACTTTCACCTATGTCTTGTCATGAGAACACACCTTGGCTAGACTACTGGGTAAGTCACACATGCCAGAGTTAATCTCTCCAACTGGCACCAGCTTACATTAGCTAACTATCAGCCAACATTCAGATAGAACAATTGGAGCGAAGGTCAGCAGAGCCATGTAGATCCTTTGTTTTGCTGTTATTGCTACTGGGGAATTGTTCATTATGTAGCATTATTATGGACATGGGTAACTGATACAAGATTAGACAACAAGTAACTATCTCCTGTTTAGTTAATAGGAAGGATGAATAGAAAACATCAGATGAATCAGAGAAAGGATCAAGTATACAACAGCAAAAGTCATAGCTAGTTCAAAGCTGTCACAATATCATATGGCTCATCAAGAGACAGGTAAATAATTTCCTTATGCAGGAGCTAGTTGGAGGTGGACTCTGATTTGTAGAAATTAAATAGATCACTGAATCTTAGATTATCACTCAACCATAAGATAATAATAAAAATTTTAAGAATGAGAGAAATATGACCAATTTTTATTTTAAAAACACCAAATTATTGGATGAAATATACTTTAAAGTAGGTGAGGCTAGAGTCAAGGGAGCTCTGGTGAACATTTATTGCAACACTCCATATGTAGATGAAGGCTTGAAGAAAAGCAATAATGGTAGAGACAGAAATAGCAAACAGAAAGGAGATATATTAAGAGATAAAATCAACTGGATTTATTACCTATTAGGTAAAAAGTGGGGATAAAATAAAAATATCAAGTGTTACTTTGGGGTGTTTATTCTAAGTCTAAAGCAGAAGATACAAGGCTGGGTTCTAGAGGGAATATCTGATAAGTTCTTCAGGCCTAAAAGGAGAAGTTGAGTGTTCAGTTTTCAACATGATGGGAAAGCCTGGGATACTCAAATTTATATGTGATTGGTCTACAGATTTTGAGAAGACCAAGGAGATTTGTGATTTAGATTAGAGAGTAGTTTACAGGTGTGAGAGTAGAAACCATGTACTTTTATGAAATCACTCAATAAATAGAACTGGATTGGAAATAAGCAGTATAATGGAAAAAATAATGAAAAGAACTATGTACCCAGTAAGAACCATAAAGACCTTTGAAATGCCTGTACAAATTGTCCCAGTACATGATATCAAGAGACAGAAAAACAACCAAATTCAGGTATCAACAGATGTTTTGTTCATCAAATTATAAGGTTGTACTTCAATAACAGCAGTATCCTTAAATTATCCTTAAACATCTCTATAAACTCCTTAAACTGAGTATAATTTAAACTTACTCAAATTCAGTGCCTAAATAGTTTCTTTCAGCAGTCACTGTTATCAGTTCTTGTTAGGACAAGAGTTGTAAACCATGAAGTAAAATAAAGTACCTGAAAACAACAGAAGGCTCCAAATGCACTGAGTTCCTTTCATATGAGATATATTCTTCTTAGGAGCTTAGTGTAAAGCACCTCTTTTTTTGACTGAGCCCCAAAATTCACTCTCAGAGCTTCTTCTTAATAGTTTGGTATGTTCATCCCATAATACCAAAACCACAATACTAAAGGTGTAAGAAAGCATTAAAAATTTTAAAAATATCTATTTTCCATACCTTCTCAGATTTTCTTTCCCACGTATTGAAGATTCAACCACTGGACTCAATTTTGAAAAAGACTATAGTCCATGTGTTCTCAGGACCACTGGAGAATGCATCAAAGGGAATGTGTACTGACAGAGGCTAAAAATGCTGTCTGTACATATTTGTACAAAAACCAATGGGAGCAATCAAATTGTGCCAAACTTGCCTATGCTTTCTTAAAGAGAGATTTATTTACTGTATTAACATTGGCCTTCTGTAGGTCAGTGGTTCTCAATAGAATGAAATTTGTAAAGTTTGTAACGTTATTTGTCCTATTGAAAGAAAGACACTGCTGTCATTTGTGGGTGAGGACCAGGGATGCTGAATGTTCTGTAGTATTCTGTGTAGCGCAGGAATTTCACAGTCTCCAGACATTTCGCAGGTGAAAAAAAGCAACTTACAATATGTGTAATGGGAAGAATTATACATTAGCACTCTACTGCAGTTGATAAAACTGTTTCCCACATGGGTATGAGTTAACAATTACAGTACTTGAAACAATGTATACTGGAATTGAATATTTAAGGCAACTGACAGCATGTGGTAAGAGCCAGGTTGCCCATTGTTGGAGGGGGATATGTATGGATAAGCAAGGGGAGGGGATAGAATGAGACACATCGTGGATTAGATTTGGAGAGATCACTATGAACTCATCTTTAGCTTAATCTAGAGGCAGATGGTTCCATACAGAAGTGTCTGTGTGTGTCTCTGTGTGTGTATGTGAATGAGTTAATATGCACAGTATATTTCCTTTTTCATCATCTGGAGGACCGAGAAGCAATGATACCTTAGTATCACACCTAGTGCACTAATCTTGGTTTCCATTTCATTCTCTACATAAAAGGAATCAGGGCTCCTTGAAGAAATGGCTGGTTCTAGGACTAGGTAGAAATCTATAACATGAAGCTAGCATATTTTTAGTGCCAGAAATAAGGAACTCATAGTTCAAATGTACAACATAAATAATCAGATTTGGTGTGGTAATTATAATACAGTGAGGGCTGGCATCTACAGTGTTCCTCTGAGAAGAATCATTCACCATGACAATTGGTGACAGTTTTTAAAGAGCTTTATAATTAAGAGTAACTCTGCTGTGGAGTCATTACTGCAGTATTTCTCAAACTTGAATGTGCATATAAATCCTCTGGAGATTATGTTTAAATGCCAAATCAGATTAAACAAATCTGGGGTGGAGCTCATGAGTCTGCATTTCTAAACTACCAGGCAATTCCTATGCTGCTGAAGCTACAGGTCTGTTTATCACACTAGGAAGGGCAAGTTCTGTAGTGTATAGGACATGAAGAGAAGTCAGAAGGCAACAAAAAGTTTTCATTAGATTACCCTCAATCCTGGGAAAGAACAAACACTGTTGTAGCAATCCAGCAAAGTTAAAATTTTCATCAACAATTTTATGTGACAAAACAGAGCCTGACAATGACAACCATTGCAGAGCAACGACCCAGAACCTTTAAGAACAGGGCTGGAATTCAAACTTTCATTTGCCAATAGGAATAAGAAATAGAAAGTGACCTAAGAGAAATCAACAAGGAAATATCTATAGTAACCTGGCTAATGGAGAAGGCAATGGCACCCCACTCCAGTACTCTTGCCTAGAAAATCCCATGGACGGAGGAGCCTGGAAGGCTGCAGTCCATGGGGTCGCTGAGGGTCGGACATGACTGAGTGACTTCACTTTCACTTTCCACTTTCATGCATTGGAGAAGGAAATGGCAACCCACTCCAGTGTTCTTGCCTGGAGAATCCCAGGGACGGGGGAGCCTGGTGGGCTGCTGTCTATGGGGTCACACAGAGTCGGACACGACTGAAGTGACTTAGCAGCAGCAGCAGCAGCAACCTGGCTAAAGGGAAAGACAAAATGCACAAACTGAGGTAGAAAAGTTCCGATTGGCAGAACAAGATCTTACGACATGATGAGTGTCTATGTCCATGACTATGTCACACTCTGAGAAGTACTGAAGCCAGCAGGGTTTGTAAACTGACTGGATGAAACTGCGTAACTCTCCTTACCACGGGCCTCTTGGCCACTGAGGAGTGACCATTGATACTGTGGAGCTCAGTTTTGATGTTCAGGAGTCTAGAAGCAGGTGGAAGATGAGGGAGGGATTGAGAAGAGAATACTACATGAATAGAACTGACTGAAGTGAGACTGCAGAAGAATAATGCCAGCATATTTAATTAAAATACAAATGGAAATTTATTTGAAAGCAACTATCTGCCTACCAATGCAGGTGATGCAGAAAATGTGTGATCAATACCTGGGTTGGGAAGATCCCCTGGAAGAGGAAATGGCAACCTGCTCCAGTAGTCTGGCCTGGAAAACCCCATGGACAGAGGAGTTTGGTGGGTTACAGCCCATGTGGTCGCAAAGAGTCTGACACCTGAGCATGCACACACACGCAGTCAGAAAACCTGACATGCCTGCAATTATGTTGGCTTTACCTGCCTGCCCTTCTCCCTATTCCTGGAAACTTCCTCCAGGCTCTCCTTTCACAACCTATTTGGAATACTACTTTCCCTATATTTGTTTGCCTCATCGCCCCATTTCATTCAGGTCTATGGGGAAATATCATACTCAGAGAGAGCTTCTCTGATCTGATAGCTAAAATAACACCCTTTTACACTCACTCTTTTTAAAAATCATAATTATTCATTTGTGCCTGATTTTACATGTTTGTGGATGTCCATACATCCAGATTTGTTGATATTTAGATATTGTTAGAGTTTTCCCAACTTGAACTTAAGTTTCAGGAGAGCAGAGATATTATTTTGTTCATTACTGTCTACTTAGCTTAAAAGAGAATCTGTCACAGAGTAGTTGCTCAACAAATATGTTGACTAAGTAAATGAATTAATGTATTTGTGTTTTATTATTAGTCAGATGATATTACAAATGAATAAAAATGTATGAGCTATGGAAAAAAAATGTCAAAGGGCCATGGGACTCATTATCAGTGCATCCATAGTAGGGGGATAAATTTTCATTGAAAATAAGTAATTGGTTTAGATGTCTTAAAATAATAATGTCATTCACATTATTATTATTATTTTACAGTATACAACAACAACTTAAGTCTCAGCAAATCTGGGTGTGGGAAGAGCTATCAGCATTATATATGATAATATTCTCTGAGAGCCCAAACCACAGAGACCATTCATACATAATAAAGACTCTTTTCTGAATGCGTGTTGCAATTTTGAACAATTCCTAGCCACTCCTTGCTCAAGAGCTTGATCCTAAATGTACTAGGATCTTGAGGTTCCTGCTGGGAGCACAGCAAGTGTGCTCTGAGCTTGAGAAGGCTGAGAATCACATACTAACAGGAACAAGTGCCTTGAAATTAAATGGTGTTTAGAAATTGATCTGGTAGGTAATAATCTTCTATATCTAACTTGTGATTTGTTCTAAGTTTAAATTTTTAACACATACTCTCTGAAAAATAGATGACTTCTGAATTTGTGTAATGTTCTTCTTGGCAACCAAAAACTTTCTAGTTTCTTCTTTCTCAGAAATTGATACAGTATTTGGTATTTTAGCTGTACAAAATTTTATAGCATGTATTATACTTTAGCATTTACTAAGTATTAAAGATGTGTGATTTATAAATTCTCCAATGACATCAATAAATCCAGATACAATGCTCATGCTGCAATTATCAGTTCAGTTCAGTTCAGTCACTCAGTCATGTCAGACTCTTTGCGACCCCATGGACTGCAGCACACCAGGCTTCCCTGTCTATTACCAAATCCCAGAGCTTGCTAACCTCATGTCCATCGAGTCAGTGATACCATCCAACCATCTCATCCTCTGTTGTCCCGTTCTCCTCCTGCCTTAAATCTTACCCAGCATCAGGGTCTTTTCTAAAGGGTCAGTTCTTCACATCGGGTGGCCAAAGTATTGGAACTTCAGCTTCAGCATCAGTCCTTCCAATGAATATTCAATACTGCAGTTATAATCAAGATAAATCTAGGTTGTTACAGATATGATTGATGATACATAAATAGTTTTTAAATGAAAGATGGAATCTAAAAAATCCAAGTAAAAGGGAATAACTAATGAAAAATGGCTAATTCTCTGAGATTACTGCATTTCCAGAAATCTGTTTTGTTTACTTGTTAAAACCAATAAGATAGCCACAACTTTTCAAGATGTTATTCCTGTATTTTGTTATTGTTTATCTGCTTATCTTCTAAACTTGCCTTCTTTCTTCTAATTTTGTGAGAAATGGGTTTTACACCCACCAGTATTGTCTATCAAGCTCTGGGTTCCAAAATTGAACGTGGCTCCTCACATAAGAATGTAAGGCTCTTTGGCAGGATGTTGCTAGCATTTCCCATTGGAAAAAAATTCTGGCAATGACTCCAGCTTTGATTCTCAAAATGAGACTTCCCCATTTATTTGTTCAGTCTTCAAAAGAATGATGGGTGAAGGAAGGAAACAAACTCATAAATGCCCCATATATTTGTCTCAAAAGAAAGACAGAAATGTCTTATGTTTTTAGACTATAACCTACTCCTACTGCTCAGAAATGCAGCCAGGCTTGAATATATGAAATATATCTATAAAAATCACTGTCAAATCTATATATTTAGCACCAAATGGCATGTTCTAGCAGATAATCTGCTGACTAGCTTCAGGGTCAGTCAAACCATGCCACTCAAGTAGTTTTTAAATAAGAATAAATATTTAAAATGCTATCTTTTCCTTGCTAGTTGGTTCTGACTAGCTCTAACATATCCAAGAAATATGGCCTTTGTTGGAACTATCTTCAAGCAGAGACAATGAACAATCTTAAGAGAAGGATGAATTTTCTTTCTCCAAGTAACCAAGCATAGGCAAAGTATTTAAAGCATTAGTCAGTTTGGGTAGGAAAAAGAAAATTTATTTTCATTTAGAGAAGATAAAAACAAGTATTTTTTGAACATACTCAATGAAATAAAATTATCATTATTCAGATTGTTATTTTGGTAATACAGGACTGGCTATTTGGAAATATGTCTTCAGCCACAAATACATATATGCTGTGTTTAGATTCTTGTATTTAGAATGACATTTGTTGAAATACAATTTAATAACTTGAGATAGAAATCACTATTATTGTTATCATGGTGCTGTTTATACAAAAATATTTCTCAAAGAAATCATCTGTTTCAGTTATCTGATATTTGTAAGAAAGCACACCAAAACTTAATGGCTTAAAACAATAATCTTTTTTCTTTTTTTATCATGATTACTTTCTGGCCTTCCTTACTCAGTTGGGTGGTTTTCCTGCCCTTGCTTGGTGTCACTTATATGGAGGTAGTCACCTGAAGATTAGCTTTCCAGGTAACTCAGACAGTAAAGAATCTGCCCACAGTGTGGGAGACCCAGGTTCAATCCTGAGTCAAGAAGATCCCCTGGAGATGGGAATGGCTGGCTATCCACTCCAGTATTCTTGCCTGGAGAATTCCATGGACAGAAGAGCCTGGTGGGCTAAAATCCATGGGTTGCAAAGAGTCTGACATGACTTAGTGACTAACACACACACACACACACACACACACACACACACACACCCCTAGAGATTTAACCAGAGATGAATATTTCAAGATGGACTTACTCATGAGTCTGGCGGTTAATTTGGTCAGTCAGGTACTATGCCTAGACTCTTCTCCATATAGCCTCTCTAGCATGATAGTCCAGGTTTAATACAAAATGGCAACAGTGTTCCAAGAGAACAAGGGTGAAAATTCAAGGCTTTTTGAGGCTTGGGCTCAAAAATCACATAAAGTTACTTATGCTTCATACCATTGATCAAAGCTATTTCAAATACCAGCTTAGATTCAGGGGGCTGAGAAATAGATTCATTTCCTAAAAGGAAAAATGAAAAATAATTTGTGACCATGTTAAATCTTCCTCATTTCCACTTCTTTTAATACAAAATATTCAAATACTTTTACTTTGGAAATTTTAAACCCACATCATTAAAAAAAAGAAAGAAATATATCATTTGCATATTATCCAGTCACTCCTGTGCTTTACAGTCCTTCTAGAACAAAGATAGTATTTGAAAAATTTATTATTGAGAGAAAACGTGGGAGAAGGTCATAACTTACAGACAATAATTGGCTTATAATTAATTAGGTGTGAGTTGTTCACTTTGGCATAACCTTAATGACAAAATATAATTTTGCAAAAGTGATCATTACAGAAAAGTGGATTTTAGTGGAGCCCACCAGGCTCCTCTGTCCATGGGATTTTCAGGCAAGAGTACTGGAGTGGGTGGCTATTTCCTTCTTCAAATACACTTGGTACCTGGACTGTATTTTGAGAAATATTGATTTTAAAGAATATGTTTATCAGAAGATAACCCCTAGAAAATATAAGTGATAAAATCAGGAGTTAAACACATTTCTAGTGGTAGATGATATATTATTTAAATTTTTTTCAGATAGTCGAATCTATCACTATTGCTATTAAAAAAATCAGTTGTGAATGTTTAAATGTGATTCATGCTTCTTTAAGATATTGAGCTAAAAAATAAAGTTCTTTTTGACTTTTAGAATATGATATTTGAGGAAATGGTTAAATGAATTTTTTTTCGTTTTCAAAATATATTGAGTGAGTGAGTGAGTGACTGACTGAAAGTCGCTCATCATGTCTGACTCTTTGCAACCTCATGGACTATACAGTCCTCAGAATTCTCCAGGCCAGAATACTGGAGTAGGTTTCCTTTTCCTTATTTTACTAACACCTAAATATTCATAATTAAGTATTTTTAGAAGATAAATTCTACATACATAATAGTAAAATATAGTTACTTAGAACCTGAAATTAGCTCAGGTTGTGAAATCTCAGTTGCTTATTATGTGGGTCAGTTAAAAAAAACTGGTACTTTATTTTATTTCTTATTTACATCCATTTTTGATAAATCAGTTATTTATGGAAGTTAAGGAGACAAATGGTGAGTTTAAATTCACTAGATATGAAAATAAATCTCCAAGTTTAAGCAGATGTTTTATATCCATAAATTCTTCCAACCAGCATGGAAATCAAAATACTCCTAGTCCAAGTCATATTTGTGACATGCCATATGGGCTGTGACAATCAAGTCCAGAAACGTAAGTTAGGGAACAACAATTAAAAAAATAAACAAAAACTTTAAATTAGAAATCCTATAACTTTACCAATGGGCTTCATGAATATTATTTTAAAATGTTAATTAAACTAATTGCTGTGTATATGCTTAAATGGCAAATAATAGTTTTCGTCCCACTTTTAAATTTCATTATAATTAATCATCATCCAAAATGGCTAAATTGCCAGTCTGGTTGCTTTTGGAAAATCAAATGAAATGCCATCATTACTCAAAACTTGTCAATGATTGTCTTTCTAATATTGCTTTATTTATCCACTGTACAGATAAGTTGTTTTTCAAAAAGGCTGTATTTTCTATGAAGCAGAAATGCTCACTTCTGTAACCAAAAGTGATAGACAGGGCTTTCACGCACACCAACATATTTAAATGCGGGCTTAAATAGGTCATCATCTCCAGATCTTGCATTGCCTTGTGGGACACTGAACGTGGCAGTCAAGCTCTTGGCAGACTTGGGGTTAAAAAATACACATAGCCGTTTACATGAACCTTAAACAAACTTGCAGCAGCATTTTTCTTTCAGTCGACTGACATTTTTCTTTATGTTTCGTCAGTTATATCTGAGTGATCAGACAGCCACTACACGTGGTACACCCACCAGGATTATTATCTAGACCAAAGGCCCAAAGCTCATTGTAGTAGGCATGTAATTCTTTACAATGTATGCCACGTTAACTGTGTTGGGTTATCTATTCAACAGCTGACTGAGCTGGGCTCGCAAGCTCTTCTCAACAACCATGTAAGAAGCGATGACAATTGTACTACTTCATAACAGCTGCATGGAACTCTGACACACACTTCACAGCAACCAGTCATCTATATAAACCAATTTCAGGAGCAAAATTGCATGGTGCCTCCACTCTGTTATAAACACAATGATATCCACTCAAAGCTGATAAATGCGCTACATTTCTCTGGAGTTTAAAAGAATAAGTTCCTTGCATCTGAGAATTCTTTCCTACAAATTAAGCCTCTTTCTGTTCTAGCCATTAATTTAAAACTTTACAAAGAACCAGATGATTTAGATTTTGAGTATTTGTGAAATAAAGAAACTTTAGTATTAACGTTTTGCTTCTTCAACTAAATATTCTTTTACTTTTTTTTTTAAGTGTGCATGCCAGACTTTCCTAGTTGATGATTTGAAGCAGAATGCAAAAGGAAGAAGTAATTAAGGTTTAAAATACTTACCAATGCTGTAGCAATTTGCCAATTAATTACTGTATCTTTTCATTGGATTAAACACAATACAATCCTTATTATTGAATAAAACATCTACAAGCAACCTGGAAACCACTGTTGAAAGACTTAAATGTTAACTATTCTGTTTGGTGAATAATGAAGCTTTGCTGGATCAGTTAATGATTTCAATAGATTCAAGTAAGATGAAGAGGTTGTTAATATTTTTAAATACATGCTTGTATTACCAACGCATTTTTGAATGGGGCTTGAAAGGACATGGGTGAATTTAGGCATGGTTCCAGAAAACAGAAACTAATTTTTTCATGTTTTAACAGTGGGAAACATATAGCTATATATTTTGTTTATGTATTGAATATCATTTCAGAGATTAGAAAATATTTGTACATATATATTTTCATTTTCTTCAACCTAAAAATTCTTCAGGGGAATCAGAAGAATGGGATATATGAGCTAAGAGAAGAGTCAATGTACTTCATTTCATAAGAAACATACTTTGATGAATCATAATTTATTAATATATTGGAACTTTATTACAGAGAAGAATTCAGTTTATGCCTCATGGAGTTTACTGCTCAAAGAATTGGAAATACTTTATTATTGTACTATTTGAACTATATCACCTTATGAAATGATAGTAGCCATTGTCAACTCTATGCTGACATAATTTCTAGCATCATTTAATAACATAAGTTAGGATGCTATCCTATAATGATAAATATTAGTTTTAGAAATTGGGTAAAATGCAAGGTTTCATTTTAAGGGCTTTCCTGCCTTAAAAAAAAAAAGGAGAATGAAAACAAACTATCCAGTACATAAGATAAACAAGTTAAATGATTTTCCACAATCATGTACCAAACCACTATCGATTATTTTATTTTTATTATTGAATTTCTTTTACTATTTTGATCATATCCAATGGAAGGAAACAGACTTTTTAAAGTGGCTTTCCTAAAATGAAATGGATAATTAGCAAGGAAAAAAAACCTAGTTACTGGCTACTAATTTCAGGTTCTATCCACTGCACCACACTGTTTTTAAAGGGGCTGTTGATGAAAAGCTAAAGACACAAGGAAACTTGATTAATATGATTCAAGTCCAAATACTAAGACAAACAAGTTATTTTGACTTCCAAGTAGCCAGTATGTTTTTCCTTATGCAGGTACTTTTTCCACAAGAACTAAAAATAACTACCTGCCAGGAACACAAAATTTTCTTGTGGAATCCATGGGATAGCAAATAAATGGAGCTCTCAAAGAGTTCAACCCCAAAACTGTAAAGTCAGGAGTGGAGATCACTCTCTCTGCCTTATCTTTTTCTCTAAAGATGGGTGCTGCTGTGTTAGAGCACTTATAGTCCATGACGGGACTATTCAGTTTAGCTAGGATGGGAGAAAGACTACAAGTGGGCAAAGAGATGGTACAGCTCCATGTCTTGAAGCTCGAGAGAGGAAGATGGGGTTTACACGTGAAAAAGCTATGTTCTAGATGTCCCCCTCACAAAAAGGTACAATCAGAAAGATGAAACATATATTGTGTTTCACATGGCTACCTGGTTGTATAACTGCACTCACCTCCAGGTATTACATATGCAAAAAGAACAGAATCTACCTAGGTAGGCTGCTGAGGAAGTGCAGGGCTTAAAAAAGAGTAGGGTCCCTATCGGGCTTCCCCGGTGGCTCAGACTGTAAAAAATCTGCCTACAAAGCCAGAGACCCGGGTTTGAGCCCTGGGTTGGGAAGATCCCGGGAATGATGGGAACGATTAGTCATTCCAGTTTTCTTGCCTGGAGAATCCCATGGACAGAGGAGCCTGGAGGGCTACAGCCCATGGGGTTGCAAAAGTCAGAAACAGTTAGTGACTAAACAATAGCAAGAATAAGTTCCTACTAGTAGAGTAACTTGGTCAAAGGATATGTCCATTTTCAATTTGAAATCTACTGCTCTTCAAAGTGGAGAAGGCAATGGTACCCCATTCCAGTACTCTTGCCAGGAAAATCCCATGGATGGAGGAGCCTGGTAGGCTGCAGTCCATGGGGTCGCGAAGAGTTGGACACGACTGAGCGACTTCACTTTCACTTTTCACTTTCATGCATTGGAGAAGGAAATGGCAACCCACTCTAGTGTTCTTGCCTGGAGAATCCCAGGGATGGGGGAGCCTGGTGGGCTGCCATCTATGGGGTCGCACAGGGTCAGACACGACTGAAGCGACTTAGCAGTTGCAGCAGCAGCAGCAGCAGCAGCAGCTCTTGAAAGGCTTTCCTGGTAGCTCAGCTGGTAAAGCATCCGCCTGCAATGCAGGAGACCCCGGTAGCAGCAGCAGCTCTTGAAAGGCTTTCCTGGTAGCTCAGCTGGTAAAGAATCCGTCTGCAATGCAGGAGACCCCGGTTTGATTCCTGGGTCGGGAAGATCTGCTGGAGAAGGGATAGGCTACTCACTCCAGTATTCTTGGGCTTCCCTGGTGGCTCAGATGGTGAAGAATCTACTGGCAATTCTGGAAACCTGGAATCGATCCCTGGGTTGGGAAGATCCCCTGGAGAAGGGAATAGCTACTCACTGCAGTATTCTGGCCTGGAGAATTTCCATGAACTGTATAGTTTATGGGGTCACAAAGAGTAGGACTCAACTCAAAGAATTTTAACTTTTCAGAGCCGACCTTTGAAGCTCAGCCAAACTGTATACAAAGAATGATTCTCACAATATTATATTTATTTTTTTCATGGGAAGTGCTTCTGAAACAACTTTTTACACAATAATTTGCTTTTTTTTTTTTTTCATTAACTAGGTACAAAATATTTTATTGATTGCTGATCTTTTGTATTGGTAGTATTGATTTGATTTTTATATTATGGAAATTAACATTTTGTGTGTCTAAGTTACAAATTTTTATTTTATCTTATTAATTATGAATCTTGTCATGCAGAATATTTCTCGAAATTGCTTGCGTATTTTTAGTTACATTATTTTCTTTAATGACTTCTGAGTTTTGTTACATACTTAGAATGATTTTGCCAGTTTGAGATTATTTTTAAAACCGAGGATGTCTTCTCATTGTCCTTTTCTAGATCTTTTGTTTGTTTGATAGAATGTGGTCCATCTTGAGGTAATAATCTAACTGTACAATTAAATTCTATTTGCTAATACTTTATTTAGATTTTTATACCAATATTCATCATATATGCTTGTTTTGTATATTCTTTTATGTGCTTTTTATGTCACTTATATCAGTGCATGTCATTTATATCAGTGCATGTCATTTATGAGAATGTGGATTTTTTTTCCTACATATCCTAGAATAGCTGGTTCATTTGAGTTTTACCTTTTTAAGGTTCAGTATAATTTCTCTGTGAAACTAACTTAGCCTGGTATACTCATTTAAGGATAACTCTTTGGCCTTAATTTCTGTATGTTATTTGTCTCAGTTATCCTTTTTTTTCTGAGTTCACATTTAAATATTACTTTTATATGAATTTCCTCTATCACTTTTGCTCAAATATAATCTCTTATCTCATGCACATATATTCTTTGTCAGTTTATTTTTAATTCAGTTCAGTTCAGTCTCTCAGTGGTGTCCAACTCTTTGCGACCCCATGAATCGCAGCACGCCAGGCCTCCCTGTCCATCACCAACTCCCGGAGTTCAATCAGACTCACGTCCATCGAGTCAGTGATGCCATCCAGCCATCTCATCCTCTGTCATCCCCTTTTCCTCCTGCCCCCAATCCCTCCCAGCATCAGAGTCTTTTCCAATGAGTCAACTCTTCGCATGAGGTGGCCAAAGTACTGGAGTTTCAGCTTTAGCATCATTCCTTCCAAAGAACAGCCAGGACTTATCTCCTTCAGAATGGACTGGTTGGATCTCCTTGCAGTCCAAGGGACTCTCAAGAGTTGAACACCACAGTTCAGAAGCATCAATTCTTTGGCGCTCAGCTTTAGGTTGGCTAAATGTTTATATTTTGTTGGTTGTTTTTTAAGAAAAAAACTATTGCATTTATTATTGAATTATTTTCCTGTACTATAATATTAATTTCTACTTTCTTCTTTATGATTGTTACAGTTTACTTTGGTTTCATTCTTCTAAAACTTAAATTGAGAGTTAGTTTACTTTTTGTTCTTACTTGTACTTTAATACAAATATTTAAGGCATACAGGCTTTTTTTGAGAATCACTGTATATTATCATTATTTTCTAGATATCTCTAAATTATTGATTTGATATTCTCATTGGCCTAAGATATGTTTATAAGATAACCATTGTTTCATTTTTATGTCGAATGCCAGGGATTGATATTGCTATTGCTTTCACTAATTAATTTTTCCTAGGCTGTGTCCTAGGGTGTTTTTGTCCTAGGGTTTTTTTTCCTAGGGTGTTTATTATTTTGCACCTTTTTTTTTTACAATAAAATATGCCATTTTAATTTATATATTCAGATTTCTTGAATTTTTCGAAGCATTTTTTTTCTGTTTTTGTTTTTCATAGTCATTAGCATCAGATATATTAGCCATTTTTTTCTGGTTCTCTATATAAATATGTTGATAACATTTTTTTCTATTCTTTTAAAACCCTTATTTGCACTTCATTTCAAAACTCTTTTAACTCCCATATACTATGCCTTATTTGGTTTTTATTTTGTGTGTGCTTTTAATTTTGGACTTCTTTTTTTAGAAATGAAAATCTCCTTTGAACTGCTTTCACTAAGGGCTTCAATCACATCACACTTTTCAAAATCTTTCTCTACTCTCCTGGCGCTTCCCAGAAGGTGCAGTGGTAAAGAATCTGCTTGCCAATGCAGGAGGAGCAGATTCCATCACTGGGTCGGGAAGATCTCCTGGAGTAGGAAATGGTAACCCACTCCAGTATACTTGCCTGGAGAATTCCATGGACAGAGGAGCCTGGTGGGCTATATAGTCCATGGGGTTGCAAAGAGTCAGACACCACTGAATGACTGAGCGCACACGCTACTGTCCTGGTTGCTACCTGCTTATGGTTAGTTGTAATTTTAAATTACATCTTTCTAAGTTTGTGTACATCTATTTTGGACTCAGTTTATAAGACAAACACTTCATAAAGGTTTAAATTTATTTATAACTCAGAACAATGCGTTTGTTGCAATTTTTGTCTGCTCTGTGACAATGATTTCCTGTGTCTTCAATATGCCATTGCCTTTTATTCTTTCTCATGTTTTTTCCTTGAGGTGTCTTTTTATAAATATTATTTTATAAACACTATTAGTCTACAGAGTCTGTGCTCATTTCTTTTTTTTATATTTAGTTTTGAATGGTTTCTGAAGAGGCTGGAAGGAGTTTATGTAGAGAAGGGGCCATGTTCCAGAATAGCAGGAATTTTCCTTATGACACAAGCTTTTCATTATATTTTTATCTAGCCATGTATACTGGCAGTTACAACTTTCTTCCCAATAGAGTGTTTCTTTTTTTCTGCCTCACTGTCACAGTGCTTTTGAAAGTACTGTTCTCTGTGAGACTCACCCCTTAGGTATGTGTTTCCTTTTCAAGGCAACACAGGTGCTGACTACCACTGCCAGCCCATACCCATTTCATCATTCCATTACTCCAAGCTGTAGTTTGTTTGATTTGCTCTTTGGTGTGAACCCCTCTCTGTTGTTGTTGTTTTTTTAATCAGAACCCTGCTCTGCCATTTTGAGATTTGCAACCACAGGCCTCTTTTTTTTTAATTAATTAATTTATTTTAATTGAAAGAGAATTGTTTCGCAACATTGTGGTGGTTTTTGCCATACATGGACATGAATCAGCCAGAGGTGCATGTGTGTCCCCCCACCCTGAACACCCTTTCCCACCTCCCTCCCCACCCCATCCCTCTGGGCTGTTCCAGAGCACCAGTTTTGAGTGCCCTGCTTCATGCATGGAACTTGCACTGGTCGTCTATTTTACATATGGTAATACACATGTCTCAGGCTGTTCTCTCAAATCATCCCACCCTTGCCTTCTCCCACAGAGTCCAAAAGTATGTTCTTTACATCTGTATCCCTTTTACTGCCTTGTGTATATGATCATCATTACTATCTTCTTAAATTCCATATACATGCATCAATATACTGTATTGGTTTCTCTTTCTGACTTACTTCACTCTGTATGATGGCACTGTCATATATCTGTTTGATTTTTCTTCTATTTAGCAGTGCTTCTTCACAAATTATAGTTTGAGGTTACAGTCAATGTCTAGTTATGTCAAGGAAGAGAATATGTTTCTGTTTCTTGTTCTCCTGGTTGTTTTGAAGTTATTTCTAAGGAAAGAGAAGCATTTTATTTTTCTTCTCTTTTAAAAGAGGAGGTCTCCTTTATTTGACTTTGTAATGCACTGTTGGAATTTGTTTTGTTTTCAGAAAAATATAATACAAAAGCCCTCCCAAATATTGTCAGATATTTATCATTATTAAATAATTTAAATCCTTTAAGGACTACTCAATTTCAGTAGAAACTGAGACTTAGCATACTGTGAGAACTGTAAACTCTATAATGTATCATATACATCAAAACATAAAGTTTGCAAGTGTACTTTAGCCCCTCTAAACCTTAATTTAATTCACTGCAAATATTTAGAGGATTAATGGAGAGGTAATCTGAATTATTTGTTAGGATGGTTTTCCATAGAGACGCTACAAAACATTGTACCCCATAATAAGAAATGGTCAATGTTTATCTGTTCTGGGCTTAATTACTGTAGAATTGGCTCATATTTGATGCACAACTTTTATTTTGTTATAACTATTGATTCTACAAAATACTTCTGTAATTGAGGCACATATGCTGTGTACTTTGTGGGGGATGGAGTATGGAAGAAGTGTATTATTTTTTCTCTTCTGTGATAGCCTATGTTATAGCTATGCCTCTCATTAACTGTTTGACAGGAGGGAAATGACTTACCTGTCTATTTCCTCATTAGATTGAGATACTTTCAAACTTCCCTGAAAACTATAAATGGATAATATTTCAATAATTCAGAATAAATCCAATTATTTCCACTAAAAAAGAAATACTCCAATTTGGATTAGAACCATATGGTTTGAATATTAGAGTTTTGGCCCATATATAACTCATAATCCTTTCCTCTCCTACCAATGTGTGCTAATTTACATTTCAAAACAGGGTGATATTTTAAAATCCTAAGATATTGCAAAAATAGGACTCAACTGAACCAAACTCTTTCTAAATTGAAAAAAGATGGATAATTTTACATGAGAAATGCTTTAAAGTTTGGATGCAACCAAAGTAATATATTTTTTCTTCCTTAGAGTAATGTATTCTTTCACACCCAAAGCATTACTATGTATCAAAATGCTAGAAACTATAATTCTGATGGGCGGCAGTATTCCCAAGCTGGATAATATTTTACTTGGTTATAGTATTAATGGAATTTTGGCCCCAATGTATACTTTCATGAAGGCATCGTCTTACTATTTAGAAAATAAAGGATCTCAGATGGCATTAGTTATAAGGAAAAAAATCTTCCTAGAAAGTAAAGTCTTGAAGAAAATCATTCTAAGAACCGTGCATTTATAATTACTGTTTCAACCTCATGTTTTAACTCTGAAGCTCACATTTTTACAGAATCAGCCAGAATAAACACCGGCTTTGTCATGGGGCAGGCTGATATAAAAAACCATATGTGCTTAATGACCTGGCACCAGGAGACAGACACAGGTCTTTGCTATAAATTCCCTTTTTAGAATTTAGATTGTCACTTTTTTTTTTCTTTTGTAGTTAATTTAAATTAGTTCTGCTTGTCAGCCTGTACCTGCCAAATAAAATATCCTAATCAAATGTCTAGTGTGCAAAGAAGAAAGATTTGGTCTGATGCTGGGCAGACTATTGTTCCATTTCATCTTTATAACCATAATACCTAATGAAAACCTTTAAAATTTTTTACTGAGATGTTAGATTAGGTATCTAAAAGGAGGAAGAAAAGAGAGTCAATTGATCATTATTATCAAATTGGCTGTCAGTGGTACAAAATCTCATCAATCTGTTTTTTTTCTGCCACTGTCAATTCCTTCCGGACCTTTAACACCTGAGGCCATCAGATCCGTCACTGGTTCACTTCTTCCTCAACACTCTTCTAAATTCATAGGGTTTAACTGTATGATGAACTTACCAGAGTCTTTCCACTGTAGCATATTAGTATTTAGTTAATGAAAATAAACCCTTAAGGGAGAAAAAGTGAGAGTAAAGTAAATAAAGTACCTTAATAAATGGTTAGTTTTTCTTCCAAGCATATTTTTCATATAAATAATAAAGTTAAATTAATAGGTTATCTAGCTCATTAACAAAGGTGCAAGCAAAGTTTGTATAGAAATATTGGATTTTCAAGAAGCTTTAGTTTTCAAGGTATTGTAGCCTCTATAAGCACAACAGTGCTAATCAAGTCCATAGTTGGGTGATAAGTACACACATTCTTCCTTGTTCTTAAAAAGTTATAATAAGTTTTTTTTTCCTAAATATACAGAAAACCTGCACATTGCACACTCCTTCATGACATAGTAATTACAATGGATGTTGGTGAAAGTTTTGAAACACAATCCAAACACAATCTTTTTGCCTCACTTCACTTTGAGTCTATTGTCCTCATGAATAAGGATAAATAGATGGTTTTCTTCCTGTGAAATCTATAAGGAATTATAGTTCCTAAAATGCTAATATATAAGGAGGCAATTTTATGAATGACCTGGTTAATGGAAAAAAAAATTTTTCTTTAAGAAGGTAGATAAAAGATTGCACAGCAAATAAATATCTTATTTTATACATTGTTTATAATGGCTTCTCCTATGGCTATGCTTGTATTTATCTGGGTGACAACCACAAGTTTAACTAAGTTACACTTGGTTTTGAGCTTCCCAGGTGGCTCAGTGGTAAAGAATCCAATGCAGGAGGCAGAGGAGATACAGGTTTCCATCACTTAGTGGCAAGATCCCTGGAAGAAGGAAAATGAAACCCACTTCAGTATTCTTGCCTGGAGAATTCCATGGACAGAGGAGCCTGGGAGGCTATAATCCATGACATCACAAAGAATCTGATACAAGTAAGCACACATGCATACTTGGTTTTGAATTAGCAAATATGGCCACAACTTTTAGGGATGTTAGAAATATTCCTGTAGGCAAACAGAGGCAAAATAGAGAAACACAAAGCTGGGCAAGCATTCCATTTGCAGGTCTACTGAAAATAATAGGTCTTCACGAGGTATACTCCTCTTTTAACACCATTAATTGGCACAAAATGGTCACTGGTATTGCAGACACTAGAAAAACTCACCCATCAATAGTGCATGAATAGCATTCATACTTTTACTCTGATTGGATCTTCATCAAAAACCTACAAAACATAATGATTTTATTTATATTCAATTCTCTGCCCAATAATACACATAAAAGTTCATGAATTTTAAACTTGGAATAAAGATTGTATTCTTCATAAACAAGCAATGTGGCTTTCACTGTTAATTAGTCCAGAAGACAGTAGAAAAGAAACAATGCTGTCGAACCTTAAGAAAAAGAAAAAAAAACTATTATAAACAAGGTAAACATTTTTTTCTGAATATACCCAAACCTCCCTGGGTAACCTAAGGCTTAGCTTTGAAAGTATTTCATTAGATACCTGGAAGAAATGTATGCAAACATAGATGGTTCAGCTCTTCAGTGGTTCCCCTACCCCAAGCATCTGTAATAGACTTCTCAAATCCAAGATAGATGATCTTGAACCTCTCCCTCCTCTAACGTGATCTATGTTTATCATTTTGATTATTTTTTTCCATTATGAGGATTACCAAACCATATTCCACTTTTTTCCTCAAGTAGAATAAACTTTTGTGACTCCAAGTCTTTATTGACCATACCCTTGCCTGAATTCCATTCATCCCCTAGGCCATGATGCAAAATTTTCCTTCAAGAACTCAACCCAAACATTACCTCCTATAATGAGACTTTACTCCAATCAGAGTGTTTTTATACCACCCCATTAACGTTTCAGTTCTGACACTTTATTTAATTCCTCACATTTCATCTTAATTGTGAATATTCTGTCTCTCTCTCTTGCTTTAGTCAAGTGAATCTATATATGAATTCCAACATTCCCGTATACCAGATTCATGGCTTCAGGAAAATAAGTTAATTTTTCAGAGCCTCAATTTTGTCATATTTAAAATAAGAATAACAATACTAACTCAACATAAAGACATTAGATGAAATAAAATATGTAAATCATATGCAATTTAGCTAGATTATGGCTATTCTAATGTCAAGGTCTATGTCTTTTTTACCCTTATGTCTCAAATGCCTAGACCAATATCTTGCATATATGTCTGTCTCATTCAGTTTCTTATTTGGCTTAAAATCCCTTAAAGAATACAAGAATTCTGACCAATGATCATAAACAACACTATAACCCCCAAAAGAAGAAGCATGATGATCTAAGCCACTAGATAGATTTTTAGAGGAAAAGATCTAGACTAAGGTACATGCACCCACTTCTTCCAAGGCCTCATCCTACTCCAGGGTTATGTAACTCAATAAATTAGCCTATGGGGATGATACTAAGCACAGTACAAGAAACCCATGCAATATGCCTGGCTCTGCCATTTGATGGTCATGTGAAATGCTGCAATTCTCAGCCTCTCTCAAAAGTTCTGTTGTTTTCATTTATAAAATGGATACTATCACTTTGGCATTGACTTCAAGTATTGTTGATGAGATCAAATGAGATGACCCAAATATATCTGGCAAACTGAAAAAAAAAAGATAATTTGAAATCAAACTCACCTAGTCTTATAACCAAGTTTTACAAAACACATTACCAAGTAATGAAGAGTGTTTCCACATTTGCAAATACAGATAATGATATCTACCTTGGGGGAAAATTGGGAACATTAAAGTTAATATACACAAATTTCATGTTACATAGCAGTTATTAAAATGTGCTAATATCTATTATATGGCATTATTTATTATAAAAACATAGTCAGATCAGATCAGATCAGTCGCTCAGTCGTGTCCGACTCTTTGTGACCCCATGAATTGCAGCACGCCAGGCCTCCCTGTCCATCACCAACTCCCGGAGTTCAATCAGACTCACATCCATCGAGTCAGTGATGCCATCCAGCCATCTCATCCTCTGTCGTCCCCTTCTCCTCTTGCCCCCAATCCCTCCCAGCATCACAATCTTTTCCAATGAGTCAACTCTTTGCATGAGGTGGCCAAAGTACTGGAGTTTCAGCTTTAGCATCATTCCTTCCAAAGAAATCCCAGGGCTGATCTCCTTCAGAATGGACTGGTTGGATCTCCTTGCAGTCCAAGGGACTCTCAAGAGTCTTCTCCAATACCACAGTTCAAAAGCATCAATTCTTCGGTGCTCAGCCTTCTTCACAGTCCAACTCTCACATCCATACATGACCACAGGAAAAACCATAGCATCTAGGTTGGTCATAACTTTCCTTCCAAGGAGTAAGCATCTTTTAATTTCATGGCTGCAGTCACCATCTGCAGTGATGTTTCCACTGTTTCCCCATCTATTTCCCATGAAGTGATGGGACCAGATGCCATGATCTTCATTTTCTGAAAGCTTTAAGCCAACTTTTTCACTCTCCACTTTCACTTTCATCAAGAGGCTTTTTAGTTCCTCTCACAGTAGGAATACAAAATTAACAACTTTGATATGTTAAATGTTTTCACTAACATAAATTATTAACATGGGTTTAGTTCTTAAGTAAATCTAGTTGACCATTTTAATTTTTGAAATGTTACTTTTCTCATTTCTTCTACTGACAGCAATTCATGTAAATCTTTAAATTCATCCTCAGTGTTTCAACCAAGTTATTTTATTCGGTCCATTTAAAATAGATAGTGTTTAGATTACTTTTATTTTAGCAACTAAAATGTACCACCTTTCCCAAAGAAATTGGTTCCCATTAGGAACTAAATCTAAGAGGGGAGTCACTGCATGCAAAGCCTTAGCACCATAATGGAAGTGAGCATTTCATATTTTAATTTTGTCAGGTAGGTCATACCCTGCCAAGAGTACTTTATAACTGCTTAATATTTCCCAGTCATTTGAATGTAAATAAGTTTGTCAAGAGAATTTGGATAATTTATTTTTATTTTTATTTTTAAGCAACCATGTTTGGCAGGCACATTTTCCCAAGATCACCCAGCTTTAATTTTAAATTTGAAAAGCCTCACATTTAATCCCTTGAGCTGGCCTGGTACCTTGCACCATCTGTTCCCATGGTTTTGTTATAACAGCGAGCACCTGCCGAGTTTTGCAACATTTCAAGCTGATTGTGGACAAAAATCAAAATAATTATAATTTTCATAAAGTAAAGACTTCCATTCAGACACCACAATCCCACCTAACATGGATTTTGGAAAACCAATCTTGCTCATAATGTGTTTCGTATGGATAAGGGTAATTTATTTCTATTTTGTTTTTATAGAAGATCAATCCTTTAAAACACATGTACAATCAATGTGGAATTCTAACACTCCAGTCACATCCATAAAACTCTTGTATAATCCTAGTCAGTTCTTAGATCAGGGCTTCATGCTGTGTTTTGATCAGATAAGGCCATCAGCCAACAGCAATGGTGAAGCTAGTCTTCTCTTTGATTGTCTGCAATTTTTGTTGTTTTTTTCCTTTTATATTTATGACAGCAAGATAACATTTTGGCTTCGAATATTTTCCATTGCCAATAGAACACAAAATCCAAGGTTCAATTCATTAAAAACCAAAAAGGGAAAGAGTGCTCCTTCTCCCTGTACCTTTGGGATAGAGAAGTAATTCAGGTAAGCACAAGATTCTATATTAGAAAATCTGCTTTTTTTTTTTTTTTTTCCTTTTTTTTTTTTTAATTTTATTTTATTTTTAAACTTTACATAACTGTATTAGATTTGCCAAATATCAAAATGAATCCGCCACAGGTATACATGTGTTCCCCATCCTGAACCCTCCTCCCTCCTCCCTCCCCATTCCATCCCTCTGGGTCATCCCAGTGCACCAGCCCCAAGCATCCAGTATCGTGCATCGAACCTGGACTGGCAACTCATTTCATACATGATATTTTACATGTTTCAATGCCATTCTCCCCAATCTTCCCACCCTCTCCCTCTCCCACAGAGTCCATAAGACTGTTCTATACATCAGCGTCTCTTTTGCTTTCTCGTACACAGGGTTATTGTTACCATCTTTCTAAATTCCATATATATGCGTTAGTAAATCTGAACTTTTGGCAGAATCAGTGTCTTCCAGTAACTAAAATATCCCCACTACTATGTAGACCATCTACACTAGAGAATTACTCCTGCAGCATGAAGAAATATAAGATGGATACCTGACTATTGACCTTTGCTCTTTGTCTTGGAATTTAGAAAGAAATCATAATGAAGTGTCAATGGGGTTTAGCCTTTCATTTTCTACTTTAAAAGCATTATCCTTTTATTCACATAGCATTTCCAAGATTCCTTAAAACCTTAATTTTAATTTTGAGTCCACTGATAAGGAGCTAGGCATGATGAGTTTGACATACTTCATCTAGATGTTCAAAAGGGAGTAATAATTTGGTACTATAAATTACCTTATTAAGACATGACCAGATACATGGTAGAGTGTTACAAGAAAATTAAGAGTTGTATTTCTGTAATATTGGACTCCAATCAGTACCACTCATGAACACCCCCTGAAAAAATATTAAAACCTAAGAGAATATACCTTTTGGCCACCATTGCCAGATCACTTTTGGCGGTGAAGGAAAACAGGTAAACCACCAAATGTGAACTGTCATTCATAGAGGAACAGTAGGAATGAAAGTGGTACTCAGTCTAACAAATTAAGTAACAAGGACCTTGTAAAGATGGCTGTGTTGATGGTGAATGGGTGATAACTGCAATGTCCAATAGAATGGAGGCAAATACCAGCAAGAACAAGGGCTTCCAGGTGGCGCTAGCGGTAAAGAACCTGCCTGCCAATGCAGGAGATATAAGAGAAGCGGGTCAATCCCTAGGTTAGGAAGATGCCCTGGAGCAGGAAATGGCAATCCACTGCAGTATTCTTGCCTGGAGAATCCCATGGACAGAGGAGCCTGGCAGGCTACAGTCCATAGGGTAGCACAGAGTCAGACACGACTGAAGCGACTTAGCACACGCGCATGCACCAACAAGATTTGCAAAACTAATACAATTATGTAAAGTTTAAAAATAAAATAAAAGAATTAATGTAACTGGAGGGGCTTCAGATAAAATGAAATGAAGTGAAAGTAGCTTAGTCGTGTCCAATTCTTTGGGACCCCATGGACTGTATAAATCATCCTTATCCATACGAAACCCCATGAATTCTCTAGGCCAGAATACTGGAGTGGGTAGCCTTCCCGTCTCCAAGGGATCTTCGCAAGCCCGGATCAAACCCAGGTATCCCGCATTACAAGTGGATACTTTGCCAGCTGAGCCACAAGAGAAGCCCAAGAATACAAGAGTGGGTAACCTATCATTCGCCAGAAGTTCTTCCCCACTCAGGAATCGAACCGGGGTCTCCTGCATTGCAGGTGGATTCTTTACCAACTGAGCTTTCAGGGAAGCAGCTTCAGATAAAATATTACTTAACAAATTAAGCAAGATATGGGGGTTGCAGAATTGTAGTACAGTCTGTAGAGAAACATTGGTAACACTTGGAAACATTTTGTAGACAAAAATATTTTATATAGGGTTGAATATCCAATATGGAGTAATAGCAACAAATAACTTAAAATTGTGAACACTAATTTTAACTCCACCTCATTTTCTCTCAAAGCTTGGATTGATTTGTACTACAGTAACATGGGACCATTTTAAAATTTCTGAATTAGTAGTTTTATTTGAAAAGTTGTCATAGACCAGCTTAGTTCAACTACTCTGCATAAAAAC
Organism: Bubalus bubalis; assembly: GCF_019923935.1. Lineage (NCBI taxonomy): Eukaryota > Metazoa > Chordata > Mammalia > Artiodactyla > Bovidae > Bubalus > Bubalus bubalis. The sequence continues at coordinate 92,657,513 of NC_059158.1, read as the reverse complement.
TAATCTGAATAGCATTTCATTTCACGTTCTTTGAGACATCATTATAACATATAAGTTCTCTTCTAAGTCTAGGTTTCTTGCCTTCCTCATATGAAAAATAAGACAGTGTTGTTAGTATCCAAGAACTGCATATCCACTAAATATAAAAAAGAATATAAAAACTATTGGTTTGAACAATTACTTTTTAGATATAAGCTAATGAACATGTCATATACAAAGTTCATTTCTAAAGTATTTGTCAATGAATAGAAAACTAGAAGAATCCTTCTGACTCCCAGGACCAGAGTATTAGAAATATTAATAAATCGGAAGTCTGAAGATGAATTCTTGTTCTAATTTTCCATTTTTAGCTGAGGGAACTGGAGAGAATTAAAAAATCACATGTATTGGGTTTATCTTTTTAAATTATACTACAAGCTTCATGTGGGCAGGAATTTTACTTGTAAAGTTTATTATATTCCTAGAAAAATATGTGAGAAGTGAGAGTTTGGAAAGATGATCTCTTTCATCTTGCTTAAGTCCAATATCCATACAATAATAAATGATCATATATGATAGTATAGTACCCTGCACCATGCTATACTATGACGAGAGTGTTAACAAGAACAGAATATCTGTTGTCTTTCATTCTAGAAAATTCAGCCTAGTCCAGTGAGTCCATTTGCACAAACTTTGATTTTTTCCCCCCATACTGTTTGGGTTCCTAATCTATAAACTTGCTTTTTATTTTCATTAAACCCTGGTTACATGTAGAGCTGTTGTAAATTGTTGTTCAGATGATAAGTCATGTTCAACTCTGTGTGAATCTATGAAGTGCAGCACACCAGGTTTCCCTGTACTTCACTACCTCCTGGAGTTTGCTCAAACTCATGTCCATTGAGTCAGTGATGCCATCCAACAATCTCATCCTCTGTCACCTTCTTCTACTCATGCCCTCAATCTTTCCCAACATCAGGGTCTTCTCCAATAAGTCAGCTCTTCACATCAGGTTGCCATAGTACTGTAGCTTCAGTATCAATCCTTCCAATGAATATTCACAGTTGATTTCCATTAGGATTGACTAATTTGACCTCTTGCTGTCCTAGGGACTCTCAAGAGTCAGATAGTAGGATGTTCCTAACTGCCAACACCATAATCATCATATAGCAAGTGGTTATTTGATACAGTTCTTGGACTTCAAATCTCCAGCTGTGGCTTGATTTGATAACTGACTGGAATTGGCTGGGAATTTTCTCAGTAGTGATACATTTTAATGTATCAGGGCTGGTGACTTTCACCACTGAAAGTTCCACTCAGACTTTCCTGAATTTTTTAGGTCACAGATAAATCTCTATTATATAATACAGGATGATTGTATAAGGAAGCATCCTAAAAGATGATGCTGTGAATGTACTGCACTCAACAGGCCAGCAAATTTGGAAAATGCAGCAGTGGCCACAGGACTGGAAAAAATCAGTTTTCGTTCCAATCCCAAAGATAGACAATGCCACAGAATGCTCAAACAAGCCATACAATTGCACTTATCTCACACGCTAGCAAAGTAATGCTCAAAATTCTCCAAGACAGGCTTCAACAGTACATGAACCATGAACTCACAGATATTCAAGCTGGATTTGGAAAAGGCAGAGGAACCAAAGATCTAATTGCCAACATCCATTGAATTATTGAAAAAGCAAGAGCATTCCAGAAAAACATCTACTTCTGCTTTATTGACTATGCCAAAGTTTTTGACTGTGTGGATCACCACAAACCACAGAAAATTCTTAAAGAGATGGGAATACCAGACCCATCTCTCCTGCCTCTTGAGAAATCTGTATGCAAGTCAAGAAGCAACAGTTAGAACTGGACATGGAACAACTGGTTCCAAATAGGCAAAGGAGTATGTCAAGGCTATATATTGTCACCCTGCTTATTTAAATTATATGCAGAGCACATCATGAGAAATGCTGGACTGGATGAAGCACAAGCTAGAATCAAGATTGCCAGGGGAAATATCAATAACCTCAGATGTGCAGGTGACACCATCCTTATGGCAGAAAGTGAAGAGGAACTAAAGAGCCTCTTGATGAAAGTGAAAGAGGATAGTGAAAATGTTGGCTTAAAACAACATTCAGAAAACTAAAATCATGGCATCAGGTCCCATCACTTCATGGCAAATAGATGGGGAAACAATGGAAACAATGACAGACTTTATTTTGGGGGGCTCCAAAATCACTACAGATGGTGACTTCAGCCATGAAATTAAAAGACACTTGCTCCTTGGAAGGAAAGTTATGACCAACCTAGACAGCATACTAAAAAGCAGAGACATTACTTTGCCAACAAAGATCTGTCTAGTCAAAGCTATGGTTTTTCCAGTAGTCATGTACGGATGTGAGAGTTGGACTATAAAGAAAGCTGAGCACTGAAGAATTGATGCTTTTGAGCCGTGGTGTTGGAAAAGACTCTTGAGAGTCCCTTAAACTGCAAGGAGAGCCAACCAGTCCATCCTTAAGGAAATCAGTCCTAAATATTCATTAGAAGGACTGATGCTGAAGCTGAAACTCCAATACTTTGGCCACCTGATGTGAAGAACTGACTCACTGGAAAAAACCCTTATGCTGGGAAGGATTGAAGGCAGGAGGAGAAGGGGCCAACAGAGGATGAGATGATTGGATGCCATCACTGACTCAATGGACATGAGTTTGTGTAAGCTCCAGGAGTTGGTGATGGACAGGGAGGCTTGGCATGCTATAGTCCATGGTGTTGCAGAGAGTCGAACATGACTGAGTGACTGAACTGAGCTGATTTAAGGAAGAATTAACATGATGTGTTAATAAACACATACAAAAACTCTATTTAAAAACACCAGGTAAATGAAGACCATTATACTAACTGAAGTGAGACAGAGAAAGACAAATATCATGTGATCATTGCTTATATGTGAAATCTAAAAAAAAAAAAGTACAAATAAACTTATTCACAAGCAGAAATAGAGGCACAGATGTAAAAAGCAAACCTGTAGTTGCCAGCATGGGGAAGAGGGGAAAAGGGAGTGATAATTTAGGGCATTGGGACTGACATATTACATTACTCCATATAAAATAGATAGCTATTAAGGGCCTACTAAATAGCACAGGAAATTCTACTCAGTACTCTGTAATGCCCTAAAAAAGAGCAGATATATGTATATGCATAGCTGATTGACTTTTCTGTACATCTGAAAATAACACAACATTGTAAATCAAATATACACCAATTAAAAAAATAAAAATATCAGATAAATAACAGTACATATATGTCTAACTCAATTTTTAAATTGTATAAATGCTGAATATTTTATGAAAATTAACAAAATACTTTTGCTTTCATTACTGCCATCATGATCATAAAATATAGGTGCCCAACTTTTTAAGTAAGTGATACTAATTTCATGTTTTATCTCCTGTATACCTGGTTCCTCTTAAAAAATATTCTTCTGAAACTGCTCACTACTCTTGGCCAGAGGGAATGCTTATTTGTTTATTTGTTTATTTTAGGCTTAAATTCCTGTTCTACAATTATGTTTATTATAATAAGAATGCTTAATTTTTCAAAGGACAATAAGGAGAGATGAATAATATTCTCCCTTCATTTTAATAACACTGCTTTCCTAGGATTCCTGTGTTCCCACCTCTTTTTTGTTGTCATACTTCACTCTACTTCTCATTCCATAAGCTCTGTGTCTAGGACTTTGTCTTTTACCGTCACAAGATTTTCCTTTGGATAATCTCTTATTCTTAGTTTGCCAACTGTTACCTTCATACCATCAAAGTAATGCTGGCCATTAATTTGGCCATTGATCAGACTGTGATTACTTCATGTATTTACCATAACTTAGCTAATTTAAATTTCTCGTACTGTGGTACTTTTAGTTCATTTCTTGGAACTGCATGTATGCATGACTGGCTAGATGTAGTTTTTCTTCTACCACTTCTCAAATTTACCCCTGTGAGGACCATCTAAGAGCTTTCCTCCTAGGGTACAATGTATTGGTGTTACTTTCTCCAGTGGAGAAGAGGACTAGTGATTGAGGTAAATTAGTCATCTTGAAATGTGAAGTCTCTTATCTATTTAAGATGCAATATTCAGTTGTGGAAGAAGTTAAATAGAGACAATTTAAAATGAATAAAAAACCGTACCTATATCTTTCCTGAAAAAACCAGCAGCTATAACTTCAGTCTCACTAAAGTGAAATGGTTAAGGACACCACCAAGTAAACGGACCAGCTCAGTGTGTTCAAGCCCAGTCCATTCGGGATTTCTGATGCAGTTGTTTGACTCTAAGTCTCCAGACCTTGAGACTGGACATTGTTTACCACTGCCCTTTATCTCCCAAGACATCTAGTGTCTTTACTTGAATGTAGTGGACACATAGTGAAGTTATTATTTTAAAGAATAACTCTTTTATAGTGAGGCAACGGCTGTGAAAAGGCATATAAAGGAGGTTATTTACATAGAAAGCCATGGAAATTTTAAATAGGATAGTTAGAAATTACCAATCCCATTTGAAAGAGCTACACTATTTTCACAAAAAGTAATTTATTGACTAAGTGAAATTGTTTCCACTATCTTGTAATTCATTTTCTTGCACTTGCTTTCATTTTAAGTAAAAGTTAAAAGTGATTTTTAAGCTTCCACAATTCTCAAAGCATATCTCCTCTTTGTTAAATCTGATTTACAAGCATCCTCTTGAATTGTCCCATGTCTTTCTCCATCCATTAAACTGCCATGCACGTGAAGCGTGCTCTTCTTCAAAGTGGTAGGAAATAAAAAATCACAATTAAACGTTAATTTAAAACTTTTCACAACTCCTCTGGGCTAGAGGAGTTTTTTTTTTTTGTTTTTTTTTTTGTGCGTTGTATGTGATAACGGTCTCTGAAGTGTATTTAAAGCGCCTATTTTCATTGTATAACTAAAATTGAGTACCTATCATAGGAAAAAGGCTGCACATGTTGTGGAGAGGGGAGGAAGCTTATTTTAATGAAAGGCGATTTATCTCTAATTAAATGTTTTTCAGTCTTTAATTGGTCTTCATTTTTCACGTGAACTTTGAGGCTGTATTTAGGTCACAGTTAGGAAAGAATTAAGTTTAGAAAGGGAAAACTTAGGATAATTATAAAATAATTTTTAAATTTTTTTTGAAAGGGAAGCTCTGAGCCTGAAACTGATAAACAAATTGATCTTTTGCAACTAAGCAGAATCTCATTTTGCTATCTTTAATATGTATTTTTAAGGGCCTAGGCTGCTTCGTTTGTAAAATGATGCTAGTAATGCCCAACTGAATTTTCATTTTATGTGTATATCAATTAGCCTTTCTGAAGGAGAAAAGAGCAAGCCACTCCAGTATTCTTGCCTGAAAACTCCCATGGACAGAGGAGCCTGGTGGACTACAGTCCAAAAGGTCATAAAGAGTCAAACATGACTGAGCAACTAAGTACAATTAGCCTATAAATTGAGAAATATATATTAACCATATTAAATCTCAGTATTTTAAATTAGCAAATTTGTTAAACTCTGAATGTTGGTAAGATATTAGCATTCGAGAAGGAATACTTGTGTCAAAATCCTACCTCTGTTATTGTGACTTATGCAATCTCTCTGGCCCTTTCTTTCTTCATCTGTAAAATGGTATAACAGTTTAATCCATAGCTTTATTATAAAGTTATATCAGCTAATAAATGTGAAAAGCTTAGAGACTGGCACATACTAAAATCTCAATAAATGGAATTGTTTTATTAGTACCTATAGCCTCCCTGGTGGTTCAGATGGTAAAGCGTCCGTCTGCAATGCAGGAGACCCGAATTCGGCCCCTGGGTTGGGAAGATCCCCTAGAGAAGTGCTGGCAGCCCACTCCAGCACTCTTGCCTGGAGAATCCCATGGACGGAGGAGCCTGGTATGCTACAGTCCATGGGGTCACAGAGTCGGACATGACTGAGTGACTTCACTTTCACTTTCATAGATACTAAAGTGACCTCTCTCTCTTTTTTTTTTAACCTGCATTTAATATAAAAATGAGAATGAATAAATATCAGTATTGATAAGCTGGAATTCTATGCTTAGTAATTTTGAAACTTTACATTCAAAAGTAACAGTGAAGAAGAGATACCATATTAATTGAGCCATTTGTTATCATTATAAGTTGCCAAGCACTGTGTTAGGCACTTTCTTACTGACTTTTCAGATTGGATCTATCCCTCTACTGGAGTTACAGGAACTGAGAATCCCAGAAGGTAAGCATACAACTGGATATCATTCAAACATCTTGGGGTCTAAATGACATGTTTGCCCCAGCCCTTGCCTGTCTCCCTGACCTTCATTGTATCAACCTTCTCCTCATCACTCTAGTCATTTTGAAATATCATGCCTGTTCTTTCCATAGCAGGAACTGGGATTAACTGATCTAGAATAATTTGGCCTTGTATTTTTACATATCATTCCTGTTCATTATTTGTCTCAGCATCTCATCACCGCACAGGAAGGATTCTCTTGACCATTCAGTTTAAATAAGGTCCGTAAGACCTGGTTACCCCAGTGTCTCTAGCACATCATCTTTATTTTCTTCAATGTACTTATTGCTATCTGTGGTTGCCTTATTTATTAAAAAAATACTGTCTTCTGTAGTAAAATCTAAGCTTCATACAAACAAGAGCCATGTTTCTCCATTTCATACTGGCCAATACAAACTTATTGGGTAAATCAACTAATAGAAGCTTTGAACTTTTGATTATAGCATCCTTGATCATGTGGCAATTATTAGCTATCAGTTTGACTTCTTTTACTTATGACAGAGTATTGAGACTGACAACATACATTCTGTTCGACAAGTTTGAGTTTTTCATTCCATTGATATTAATACCTAGAAAAACAATTCCACAGTAAAATCAACAAATGATAACTCAAATTTAGGATCCTGAAAAGAAAAACACCAAGGTAAATGTTTATAAAGACATAAGTTCATTAAACCACACAGTTTATCTATAAAAGTTATATATTTATTATAGGCTGAGTACATACACAATACCTAAATTTAACAAAAAATGTTTCATACTCTTTTGTACTCTGTGAGAAGACTTGCAAAAAAAATTTTTTGTATTTACTATTGATCACAATGTTTAAATCTAAAGAAGCTCTGGTTATTAAAGCAGTATATAGTGCCCTGATTGATATTTTGAGTTTGTATAATTGATCTATCCATGATTAATATATAACATTTTTTAAAAATTGGTATTAAGAAAAGATGTAATTATTCATGTTAATGACTATTTAGTGCTAGTCTATCTGACAAAACTGATTTTGAATCAGTGTAGAAAATAAATAAAAACATTATATTATTTATCATATAGTACTCTCCCAATATCAAGCATTATATTTTAAAATATACACTTTTACTGCTTTTTGTACAATTTTTGCATTAGGTATTTGGATGTGAATTATAAATGTCTTTAATATGGAGGTATTAAATGAACTTAATATTTCATTTTGAAATAAATGTAGAATTTAGGTAAAATTTCTTCTGTCTCAATACAGCATGACTGCTTTTTATAGTGAAAGTCTTACGAGGCCTTAATACCAAAGAGTGGTTTCAGGTTAAAGTGTGCCACAAGTGCTTCCTGCTTTATTAGAATTTCCTTTTAGGATTTATTGAGAGGGAGACATTCAGAGTGTCATGAAAAATAAAACTGATGCTTTGTTGTTGTTGGGCTCTAAACACTGTACTTTGGTTGGTTATAATGCTACCAAAATCCACATAGTACTTAATTTATCTAACCTTCTGATAGTGAATGAACAAAGGTAAAAATAACAGGCTAGTTATAAACTAGTACTATGGTGATGACATTGTGAATTATTTAAAAAGGGCATATTCAATGTGACCATGGAGCCATCAATCATAATAGACATTGATGAGAAAAAGAGGTTTCAGTCACTTCCTATCTGCAAGGAGAACAATTCTATCTCACAGGTAGCTATGAAGTGCTGGGTGACCTGATGTCACTTGCATTGTTGCTCTACCCTTTGAACGGAGCAAGTAGATTCTCTCAATATTAGAATCGAATGAGTAAATAAATTCGCAGTTCACTGCCACTCTCCTTCCAAGTGCACACTTCAATTTGTCTAACAATAGAGAGGACAGAAAAGCAGAAATCTCTTAAAGCGCAGATAAATTTTTTATGGAATGTTCAAATCCAGCTGCAAAGGATGGGGTTTTAAATGGTAGCAGACACTCTTTTAGAGGGAGCCCCAAGAGATGAAATCTTTTGGAAATGTTTTGTACTGAATTCATTCCTTTTCACGTACACATCTGTAGCTTTTCTTCTTCTGAAGCCCTGCTTTAACTAAATTGTTCCACCTTCGAGTTCACATTGATCACTGAGATGCCAAATAAAAAAACACCTCCTTTATCTTTAAGGCCCAGAATTTCAATTTTAAGTAAGAACAGTTTTTAAAGTGCATGGGTGTAATACTGCTGTATTTGTCTACTTCATTCAATAGGGAAAATTAAGTTTGCAGGAAAATAAAGAGGTGGCTGGTTAAGAAAAATTTTTAAACATATTAATAATTTTAGTTCCTTTTTTCCTTTCAGGTGATCAGAATAATTTTGTTCACCACAATTTCCACCTCAGGGCTTTCTATTTGAATGTTAATATTGTATGCATTAATTTATATATTTAAATTCTGAGTATCAATTTTCCTGTCACAAAATCCTACAAAATTCTCTGGCATTTACAAACTGCAAAGCTACAAAAAGCTACACTTTTTTCCTTTATGACTATATGGTAAAATCCGCTACTTCACTATAGCATATTCATGTTTTAGGGTGTAAACCATGAATGGTATGAAATTTTTCTTTGAAAGGATTCTCTTAAAAATTAGTGAATGTAGCTAAATATGCTTCCCTCTTCTATTTCTATCCTTCCCTGACCCTCCTCCACACACTAGTCATTACCCCTCCCTACGAGAGTGGGAATATGAAAAGTGTTTGCATTGCATTCTGCATCTGCAGGGTAATCTCTTGAAACCTGCACACTACTCATTTTTATTCACTTTTCCTCTGTAATATATTCTGGAAGTATATTCATCTCCACCTAACCTCTGGAACCACTTGAAAAATGTGTACCACCACTTAATTGTTAATAACAGGTAAATCAAAGGTAAAAGATAACTAATTAATTTTCTAGCTCAGTTTTATTTTACTGTTACTGTTTTGAGAAAATATAACAAAACCCCATTAGTGTTAAGGTAAGCCCATGAAACAACATAATATAATGCAAGAAAGACATTTAATAGTGTAGAGGAATGTTAAATTACTAATTAACTCCAAGTTACTGTATAAGAAAGCATAGTAATTTACAGGATTATTGCAATATGCAGCCTGGATTGCCATGAGGGTCAGCTAGGGAGCATTTCTTTCTATCTCTCCCCTTAGTGTGGTGGTTACTGTAAAAATCTTCTCGTATTAAAACGCACTGTCCTACCCACAGTTCATTGCTGCTAATTAGCAGCAGTTGAGACTTTGCTAGCAGTCACTTTTTTTCTATGTTAGGCTGCCAAATGTTACCAACTGCTCAAGATTCTCCATGCACAAAGTGTCCAGCTGCCCAGCTTGCACCACAAGGCTGTGTCTTTCAGCTGTTTTGTGTCAACTTTAACACCTCCGCAAAGGAAACACTAAATCAAATTGTCTGTCCTGCCTTTTTTGATGGGAAGGTCATCAAAAGTGCTCTGGGTATTTTGGCCCTGCTTATCATCTACTTCTAGAAAATTGCACTGAACACACACACACACACACACACTCACACACACACACACACACACTCACACACACACACACATCCCTTTTTATTTAAGCACCCAGTTGAGACCAGGGACTCTCTGAAACTTAAATCATTGCCATATCTCCCATGTCAAAGTCAAGTGTTTTCACAGTCTATTTAAACTTTTATTTAAGCAATAAGGCTTCAGAAAGTCATCTTTTAGTTTTACCTAAATATATAAGAAGAATGCCATAACTTTGATGAATAATTGATTAAATAAACCATTTCTACATCAAAGACAGGAAGAACAGCTCTTCACTGAAAGGCTAGACTATCAAATAGGACTTTGTTGTCCTCAACATTGCTTTAGAACTGCAGCATTACAGAGTAAGAACATTAATTTTTGAGGTCTTATGTGATCACGTAAAATAAAATTGACTGCTTTTTCTCCTTAATTAAACACTAGTAGTGTTAAAACACTATAAATTTGAAAATAATCATACAGCTTAATCATTTCCTGTCTGTTCCATTGGCTTTATGACTAATTCATATTTAACCTTCTTGGGTACCTACTTCTTTAAAAAATTCAAAGCAACTGTCACTCGTGTCTCATACCTGTGCAAAGGGGAATCAGAGCTTAAAAATGATATAGAATGGGAAGATGATATATAATGGACTAAGCTGTTTATATGATTTAGTAGCAAAATAGACTCTGCTTTATTATGATTACAGAGCAATTGATAAATACCTAGCTCATTTATTTTTATTTTCTATTTATAGTGATAAATTTAATGTTAAAGATAAGCATAATGTTATAAGTGTGCAAGTATTTACATTAATATTAGCATTACAATATATTTAATTAGGCAATCAGAATTGAAAGGGGAATGATTTTGATCTATATATCTGTTTGATACTATTATTTTCTTTACCTTTCAATTGAAATTCTATATTTTAACTGAATTCATTCTTCCTTCATTTGTACTTTAAAAAAGCAAAAGGATGGCAAAATTTACTTATGACATGAGTATAAAATGCATTGTTCTGACAGGAATGAATCCACGCAGACTGTGATCAAAACTGTAGCCCTAGGGTAACACAGAACGAGTGTCAACTACATTTTGCTGTTCAGTTTCACCAATCCCCTCCAGGAATTTCAATCACAATATCCTGAATTTTTATTCATGTAACAGTTACAAAAAATTATAGAGAGGGCACATATAAAGTTATATGTGCTTGAGTTTCAGAACAATGATTTTGTGATTTAAGGACAAAATATTCTTTTTTCTTTTTTTTATGAAAAAGGAACAATAGAGGTATTATTCAGTTTTCAAGATTATGTCACCGGAGATTTATATGTAAAATTCTTGCTAGTATAACTTTCTTCTCCCTGAACTATTCAAAATGTATTCGGTCAAAATTGTCAAATAAGCACGTAGGTAGGTCAATAAGATTACTGATCAAATACTTTTTTTTTTCCTTCCTTTCTTCACCCTCTGCATGTCTGCACTTAGAGAAAGAGGCTGGTAGAGGGATGTGAAAATTGCTCTTTAATTCATACCAATACAGATGATTTTACAGGCACCATAAGAAAATGTACAAAAAGAAATTATTTAAAGCCAATAAGTGATTCTAATTGTTTAAGTGCCTGGTATGTCATAACTAAATAAAGGTCTTTAGATTAGGAAGCAGGACTTTCAAAGGTTGGTTAACTTCGCTGAGCCTCAATAGTCCAGTCTGCGCATTGGGAATAATAACACCTACTTCATAGTTCATTGTTGACAAATAATCTCAGTATTACTTAGGTGAATAGGAAAGTTTTGTAAATTTCTGGAGGTTTGTAGATCTTGATCCAGAAGCAATCAAGCTCCACGAGCCAGGGCTGGCTGTGCTCTGATTTTTCTTCACCAAATCTTGCATATGAGAGGTTGAACTGAATAGTCTCTTTCAAGTTGTGGTATTACTGACTGAGGGAGATGAAATCTCACTCCTCCAAAAGATATATTTTTGTAGGGCGCAAGAAAATAGCAACCCACTCCAGTATTCTTGCCTGGAAAATCCTATAGACAGAGGAGCCTGGTGGGCTGCAGTCCATGGGTTGCAAAGAATTAGACCCAACTGAGCTACTGAACACAAGACTAATTGATCAGTTGAGTGGCTAAAAAATTATCCTGTTCAGGGGAATAGATTAGGAGGGAGTTAGGTGTTTGGAGTTCATTTCACATAGCACCACTGAAATGTCACTGTAGAGTCCTACCAATAACATCACCCCTTCTCACATACATGCTGGTAAATTTGACCTTTTTTAAAAAGCTCTCATGTGTTAGTCAGAAATTATTTTCTCCGAGGTGCTATTAAAAAATGACATAGCATTATTTTATGGGTGTTGAATGGGAACAGAAAATAATTAAAAATGGCTGCTGTAAAAGTAAATATGTATGACATGAAGAGCCCAGGAGCAGATGATAATCTCTGGTTAGATTACTTGCTATAAGATGTGAATGTGTTGTCTCTAAGGGGGAAAAGATGCTGCTGAATAAGCTTTGATTCTATTCTCAAATTCTTGTTTCCCCAAATAATCGATCTATGTAATCTTGCACAGTATAAGCTATGGTATGTTTCTGGATAAGCCCAATCACCAAGTAGTTGTTGTGCTGTGCTAAATCACTCAGTCATGTCTGACTCTTTGCAACCCCATGGACCATAGCCCACAAGACTCCTCTGTCCATGGGGATTCTCCAGGTAAAAATACTAGAGTGGATTGCCATGCCCTCCTCCAGGGGATCTGCCCAACCCAGGGAACGAACCCAGATCTCTGGAATTGCAGGCAGATTCTTCACCATTTGAGCCACCAGGGTAGTAGTTGTTAACTACTGAGCCACGAGGGAAGTAGCTGTTAATGACCTATAAAGGAGAAATAATATAATCCCGACTTCACATAAAAAGTAAATGAAAATGCCAGGCAACATTAAGAAGATGCTGTATGACAAATGATGATGATGGTCACTATTTGTGAAGCCCTTACTAGGTGTTTAATCATTTATTCCTTCAACAAATGGCATAAATTTCCTACTCTGTGCCAAACGTTGGTCTAAGTGCAAGACTGAGAAAGCAACTAACAAAATAGACAATGTCTGGCCTTTTAAACTTATAATGGTGAAGCAATGAAGAAAAATACTGAGATACTTAATATGACTAAGGTAAACACTTTAACCCACATTCTGTGGATGAGAAGACAGAGGCAGACAGGTGATGTCATCGGTCCACACTCCAACAAGTGGTATAATGGCAGAGCTGAGAGATTACATACATCCATGTGTCTTTGGGCCATATTATGCTTTATCTCCGAAAAGACCCACTCTGGTAAAGTAGTGAAAGAGATAGCTTATGTTGACGTTTGACCATGATTTCCTGAACAAGGAAGTCTCTGGCTCTATTCTCGAAGGAGGCAAAGCATTTAGATAAAATTCACATCAAACATAATCAAATATATAGCTGACTTAGACTGGATTATATTTGGGGCAGTGGAAAGGAGAAGGATAAAAGAAGAAGGCACACAAAGTTCTTGTTGGGAGAATCTGTGTTACTGGTGAAAAATAATGGCTATCCAGTCTGCAATCCATAGACACATGACGTTGTTTAAATCGAGAGGAATCCTGATAGCTGTGTTGTGGGAAGAGTAATGTGGTCAGCGTGAAAGCACATCAGGCTGAAGGAGTGAGAGTTTGCACTGCAGGATGGCTAGTAAAAGGCTACAATGATTGTGTGAAAATGAGGGTGATCACGTAGAAGAACACAAAGCAGAAAATTTACAAATAACATAACTAGAAAAAGTGATGCACAGATAGAATTTGGGGTAGGGAGAGCAACTAAGAAGGAGTAACAGCAAAAGATGGAGACAGCCTAAAGCTGGAGAAGATTGGAACTACTTATAGGAAGTGGGGCCAGTTTACAAATGAAATGTTAGGGTGTAGAGGGACTGAAACTGAAATGGTCAGGTCAGGCTAAATCAGCAGCCGATATTGTTTACCCTTCCTCCCCACCATCAACTATACCTATTTTTTCCAGGCCACCTCAAAGTTCTTCCCAACCAAGAAAGGCCCGTTTGTGATTTTAACACCCTAAAATCCAGAATAGGATCATCTGATTCTTGAGAGATTTGTCTTTACCTAATAAGTCAAGAATAGCAAGAGATAAGAAAGACTTCCTCAGCGATCAATGCAAAGAAATAGAGGAAAACAACAGAATGGGAAAGACTAGAGATCTCTTTAAGAAAATTAGAGATACCAAGGGAACATTTCATGCAAAGATGGGCTCGATAAAGGACAGAAATGGTATGGACCTAACAGAAGCAGAAGATATTAAGAAGAGGTGGCAAGAATACACAGAAGAACTGTACAAAAAAGAGCTTCACGACCAAGATAATCACGATAGTGTTATCACTCACCTTGAGGCAGACATCCTGGAATGTGAAGTCAAGTGGGCCTTAGAAAGCATCACTACGAGCAAAGCTAGTGGAAGTGATGGAATTCCAGTTGAGCTATTTCAAATCCTGAAAGATGATGCTGTGTAAGTGCTGCACTAAAAATTTGGAAAACTCAGCAGTGGCCACAGGACTGGAAAAGGTCAGTTTTCATTCCAATCCCAGAGAAAGGCAATGCCAAAGAATGCTCAAACTACTGCAAATTGCACTCATCTCACATGCTAGTAAAGTAATGCTCAAAATTCTCCAAGCCAGGCTTCAAGAGCACATGAACCATGACTTCCAGATGTTCAAGGTGGTTTTAGAAAAGGCAGAGGAACCAGAGATCAAATTACCAACATCCGCTGGATCATGGAAAAAGCAAGAGAGTTCCAGAAAAACATCTATTTCTGCTTTATTGACTATGCCAAAGCTTTTGATTGTGTGGATCACAAGAAACTGTGGAAAATTCTTCAAGAGATGGGAATACCAGACCACCTGACCTGCCTCTTGAGAAACCTATATGCAGGTCAGGAAGCAACAGTTAGAACTGGACATGGAACAATAGACTGGTTCCAAATAGGAAAAGGTGTACGTCAAGGCTGTATATTGTCATCCTGCTTATTTAACTTATATGCAGAATTGATGCTTTTGAACTGTGGAGTTGGAGAAGACTCTTGAGAGTCCCTTGGACTGCAAGGAGATCCAACCAGTCCATTCTAAAGGAGATCAGTCCTGGGTGTTCTTTGGAAGGACTGATGATAAAGCTGAAACTCCAGTACTTTGACCACCTCATGCAAAGAGTTGACTCATTGGAAAAGACTCTGATGCTGGGAGGGATTGGGGGCAGGAGGAGAAGGGGATGACAGAGGATGAGATGGCTGGATGGCATCACTGACTCGATGGACGTGAGTCTGGGTGAACTCCGGGAGTTGGTGATGGACAGGGAGCCCTGGCGTGCTGAAATTCATGGGGTCGCAAAGAGTCGGACACAACTGAGCAACTGAACTGAACTGAATAAGTCAAATTTAATCAAACTTACCCCACTTGAATCATTTTTCATTTGTATACCAAAATTCGTTAGAGATGTCAGTAACCATAGTTTTCTCTTTGTAGTCTTATTTTATTGCACAAAACATGCAAAACACAAGAAATCAAAAAATAAGATAGATACATTTCACAGTATCAATATACATGATATGTATTTCTTTGTATCTTTGTTCAGTTTATGATAGCAATGTTTTTACATAGCCATATCCAGTGTAGATGGAATTTTACATCCTGTGTCTGGAACAGAAGGATGGGATTGGCTTTTAGGATGCAATGGCACCCCACTCCAGTACTCTTGCCTGGAAAATCCCATGGATGGAGGAGCCTGGTAGGCTGTGGTCCACGGGGTCGCTAAGAGTCGGACATGACTGAGCGGCTTCACTTTCACTTTCCACTTTCATGCATTGGATAAGGAAATGGCAGCCCACTCCAGTGTTCTTGCCTGGAGAATCTCAGGGATGGGGGAGCTGGTGGGCTGCCGTCTACAGGGTCACATAGAGTCGGACACGACTGAAGAGACTTAGCAGCAGCAGCAGGCTTGCAAAAGTCAGAACTGAGAGTGACCAGTTCTTATCTTCACCCCTGCCTCAGGAAGAGGCACAATTGCTAGGGTTTTGAGATGCAGCCCACAGGTTGAAAACTCAGGCATGGGTTAATTGTGGGCATCCCTGGTGGCTCAGACAATTAAGAATCCACCTGCAATGCAGGAGACCAGGGTTCAATTCCTGAGTTGAGAAGGAAATGGCTACCCACCCCAATATTATTGCCTGGAGAATTCCATGGACAGAGGAGACTTGTGGGCCACCTTCATGGAGTCACAAAGAGTCAGCCACGACTGAGCAACTAATACTTCAGGATCTTGAGGCAGAGTTTCTTCTCTGACAAGTCTGTCTTCCTTCCTTTCAAGGTTTTCTAGCTGATAAGATGAGTCCTACCCATACTATAGAGGGTAATCTCCTTTATACAAAGTCAACTAATTAAGAGATGTTAATCATATCTACTAAATAGCTTCACAACTACACTAAGATTAGTGTTTGATTAAATAATAGAGTGACATAATATTCATTGAGGGACTTTTATGTTCCAGGAACGAGTATGGATGTGATTTTTATAGATATGAATAGAGCTAAGATAAAATCATGGACATCAAGGAACTTACAATTTTCTTCAGTTCAGTTCAATTCAGTCGCTCAGTCGTGTCCGACTCTTTGCGACCCCATGAATCACAGCACGCCAGGCCTCCCTGTCCATCACCAACTCCCGGAGTTCACCCAGACTCATGTCCATCAAGTCAGTGATGCCTTGCAGCCATCTCATCCTCCGTCATCCCCTTCTCCTCCTGCCCTCAATCTCTCCCAGCATCAGAGTCTTTTCCAATGAGTCAACTCTTCGCATGAGGTGGCCAAAGTACTGGAGTTTCAGCTTTAGCATCATTCCTTCCAAAGAAATCCCAGGGCTGATCTCCTTCAGAATGGACTGGTTGGATCTCCTTGCAGTCCAAGGGACTCTCAAGAGTCTTCTCCAACACCACAGTTCAAAAGCATCAATTCTTTGGTGCTCAGCCTTCTTCACAGTCCAACTCTCACATCCATACATGACCACAGGAAAAACCATAGCTTTGACTAGACGGACCTTTGTTGGCAAAGTAATGTCTCTGCTTTTGAATATGCTATCTAGGTTGGTCATAACTTTCCTTCCAAGGAGTAAGCATCTTTTAATTTCATCTGCAGTGATTTTGGAGCCCCAAAAAATAAAGTCTGACACTGTTTCCACTGTTTCCCCATCTATTTCCCATGAAGTGATGGGACTGGATGCCATGATCTTCGTTTTCTGAATGTTGAGCTTTAAGCCAACTTTTTCACTCTACAATTTTCTTAGAAGATAGCTATATGAATAAATTAATATAATGCAACATGATCAGTGCTGGTTTTATGCACAAGCATCCATGGTATGACAAAGAGCTGGACATGGCTGAGTGACCAAGCACACACATATGTGTAATATTGGTTCACTGAAGAAGGAAAACTTTCCTAGGAAGTTGGTTCAGGGAAGCCTTCCTGGAGAGCATAGCATTTGAACAAAATCCTTAAGACTTTTAATTTAATGAGCAATGGTCATTGAAATCTGTTAATGCTAGATGCAGTTCTTCAGGCTGGGATTTTATAGAAAATATCTTAACTTTTATAAATCTAGTGTTCCATGGGGAGATTGGAGAGGTAGACAATAAAATAAGCAACAAATAATAAACATCCCTAGTAGTGATTTGGGCTATCTAAAATTTATCAAGATCATATGATATAGCTTCCTATTTTCTAATTTAATATTTGAACTGAGACATAAAAGACAAGAAAAAAAAATAGGTGAAAAGAAAGGTCTTTCTAAGCATAGGAGGCAGTGGGTGCAAAAGCATATAACAGTCACCACCAAAGCAGTAGAAAATAACTTTATCTGTTTAAAATTTGGCAGGTTCAATGCATGATACTGGATGCTTGGGGATGGTGCACTGAGACGACCCAGAGGGACGGTACGGGGAGGAAGGAGGGAGGGGGGTTCAGGATGGAGAACACGTGTATACCTGTGGTGGATTCATGTTGATGTATGGCAAAACCAATACAATACTGTAAAGTAATTAACCTCCAATTAAAATAAATAAATTTATATTAAAAATAAATAAAGTATTTATTAAAAAAAGATTTGATCTGTTCTAATTGTCACAAGATATTTATGTTAAATTTAAATATTAAATACTACTTTTTAATTAATTTAAAACAATTTCTTTGGTCTTAAATAGCAACTGGATTTTCTCTATCTCCTTTTTTTTTTTTAAATAAGGGGATAGTTGCTTTACAGTGTTTATTAGTTTTGGCTGTACAATGAAGTGAATGAGGTATATGAATGAATAGTGAATCCCACCTTCCCCCATCCCATTCATCTAGGTCACCACAGAGCACTGAACTATATCCCTGTGCTACAGAGCAGGTTCTCATTAGCTATCTGTTTTACATGTCACAGTGCACATACATCAATCTCAACCTCCCAATTTACCCACCATCACCACCACCACTACCCCCACATGTCTGCAGATCCATTTTCTACATCTATATTCTGAAAGCACCTATGGTCACCTTATCTATGAAAAAGTAGATTTTATCTTGTTTCCCATCTTCTTTCCACTGTTCTTAAGATATTGCCCTGGTGTGTGAATTTCAAAATCTGTATTACAAACTCTTAAGTAATTAGAAGGCCCCTTGACTTCCCTGGTGGTTCAGACGGTAACGCATCTGCCTCCACTGAGGGAGATCAAGGTTCGATCCCTGGGTGGGGAAGATCCCCTGGAAAAGGAAATGGCAACACACTCCAGTATTCTTGCCTGGAAAATCCCATGGATGGAGGAGCCCCATAGACTACAGTCCACAGGGTGGCAAAGAGTCGGACATGACTGAGCGATTTCACTTTCACTTTGGACAGAAAAGAGATCAAACCAATCAATCCTGAAGGAAATCAACACTGAATTTTCTTTGGAAGGATGGTTGCTGAAGCCAGAGCTTCGATACTTTGGCCACCTGAGGCAAAGAGCCTACTCATTCCAGACGACTCTGATGCTGGGAAAGATTGATGATAGGAGAAGAAGGGAGCAACAGTGTGTGAGATGGTTGGATGGCATCACTGACTTGAAGGACATGAGTTTGAGCAAGCTCTGGGAAATGGTGAAGGACTGAGAAGTCTGGCATGGTGTAGTCCATGGGCCTTCAAAGAGTCAGACACAGCTTAACAATTGAACAACAACAAGCAATTAGAAGTCATTTTATCTGGTACACAAGTGAAACATTCATTCCACATACTGCTGAGAGATGAGAGGATAGATGGAGTCGGCTGATAATGGCTCCAAAGATAAGCCCCTGCCTTAATCCCTGATACCTTGACTCTTACATCATATGGTAAAATTTTGGCAGATGAAATTAAATTGAGGATCTTGAAATGAGGACACTGTCCTAGATTATCTAGCTGGATCCTATATGCTATCACCAATGCCCTTAGAAAAGAGATTCAGAAGGACGTAAGATATAGAAGAGGAGGAGACAATGGACCGTGGTGGCAGAGATTGGAGTGATGTGACCACAAATCAAGAAATGCCAGCAGCCACCAAAAACTGGGAATCAAGGAGCTGAATCCCCGCTAGAGCCTGAGAAGACATGTGGCCCTGCCAACACCATGGTTATGACTAAGTAAACTGATTTCAGATTTCTGGTCCCCAGAACTACTAAAAGAAAAAATTGCTGTTGCTTTTAGACACCAAATTGGTTTTTCAAATGTTATAGCAGCGGCAGGGAACAAACCCAATGGATTTTAGGTGTATTAAGCAACAGTAGAAAGAATGAAGAGACAGAGCCAAAGCAAAAGAAACACCCAGGTGTGGATGTAACTGGTGATGGATGTAAAGTCCAATGATGTAAAGAGCAATATTGCTTAGGAACTAGGAATGTTAGGTCCATGAATCAAGGCAAATTGGAAGTGGTCAAACAGGAGATGGCAAGAGTGAACGTTGACATTTTAGGAATCAGCAAACTAAAATGGACTGGAATGGGTGAATTTAACTCAGATGACCATTATAGCTACTACTGTGGGCAGGAATCCCTTAGAGGAAAAGGAGTAGCCATCATAGTCAACAAAAGAGTCTGAAAGGCAGTACTTGGATGCAGTCTCAAAAATGACAGAATGATCTGTTTGTTTCCAAGGCAAACCATTCAATATCACAGTAATCCAAGTCTATGCCCCAACCAGTAGTGCTGAAGAAGCTGAACTTGAGTAGTTCTATGAAGACCTACACCTTCTAGAACTAACACACAAAAAAGATGTCCTTTTCATTATAGGGGACTGGAATGCAAAAGTAGACAGTCAAGAAATACCTGGAGTGACAGGCAAATTTGGCCTTGGAGTACAGAATGAAGCAGGGCAAAGGCTAATAGAGTTTTGCCAAAAGAACACACTGGTCATGGCAAACACCCTCTTCCAACAACACAAGAGAAGACTCTACACGTGGGCATCACCAGATGGTCAATACTGAAATCAGATTGATTATATTCTTTGCAGCCAAAGATGGAGAAGCTCTATACGGTCAGCACAAACAAGACCAGGAGCTGACTGTGACTCAGATCGTGAACTCCTTATTGCCAAATTCAAACTTAAATTGAAGAAAGTAGGGAAAACCACTAGACCACTCAGGTATCACCTAAATCAAATCCCTTATGATTATACAGTGGAAGAGAGAAATAGATTCAAGGGACTAGATCTGATAGACAGAGCGCCTGAAGAACTATGGATGGAAGTTTGTGGCATTGTACAGGAGGCAGTGATCAAGACCATCCCCAAGAAAAAGAAATCTGAAAAGGCAAAATGGCTGTATGAGGAGGCCTTACACACAGTTGTGAAAAGAAGAGAAGGGAAAAGCAAGGGAGAAAAGGAAAGATATACCCATTTGAATGCAGAGTTCCAAAGAATAGGAAGGAGAGATAAGAAACCCTTCCTCAGTGATCAGTGCAAAGAAATAGAGGAAAACAATAGAATGGGAAAGACTAGAGATCTCTTCAAGAAATTTAGAGATATCAAGGGAATATTTCATTAAAGGATGAGCTCAATAAAGGACAGAAATGGTATAGACTTAAAAGAAGCAGAGATATTAAGAGGAGGTGGCAAGAATACACAGAACTATACAGAAAAGATCTTCATGACCCAGATAACCATGATGGTATTAACATTCACCTAGAGCCAGACATCCTGGAATGCAAAGTCAAGTGGGCCTTACGAAGCATCACTATGAACAAAGCTAGTGGAGGTGATGGAATTCCAGTTGAGCTATTTCAAATCCTGAAAGATGATGCTCTGAAAGTGCTGTACTCAATATGCCAGCAAATTTGGAAAACTCAGCAGTGGCCTCAGGACGGGAAAAAGTCAGTTTTCACTCCAATCTTAAAGAAAGGCAATGCCAAAGAATGTTGAAACTACTGCACAATCGCACTCATCTCACACACCAGCAAAGTAATGCTCAAAATTCTCCAAGCCAGGCTTCAAGAGTACATGAACCATGAACTCCCAGATGTTCAAGCTGGTTTTAGGAAAGGTAGAGGAACAGAGATCAAATTGCCAACATGTGTTGGATCATTGAAAAAATAAGTAAGTTCCAGCAAAACATTTATTTCTGCTTTATTGACTATGATAAAGCCTTTGACTGTGTTCAGTTCAGTTCAGTTCAGTTCAGTCACTCAGTCATACACAACTCTTTGTGACCTGTGGAAAATTCTTCAAGAGATGGGAATACCAAACCACCTGACCTGTCTCCTGAGAAATCTTTATGCAGGTCATGAAGCAACAGTTACAACTGGACTTGGAATAACAGACTGGTTCCAAATCAGAAAAGCAGTACATCAAGGCTATATGTATATTGTAACCCTGCTTATTTAACTTATATGCAGAATACATCATGAGTAACACTGGGCTGGATGAAGCACAAGCTGGAATCAAGATTGCCAGGAGAAATATCAATAACCTCAGATGTGCAGATGACACCACCCTTATGGCAGAAAGTGAAGAAGAACTTAAGAGCCTTTTGATGAAAGTGAAAGAGGAGAGTGAAAAAGTTGGCTTAAAACTCAACATTCAGAAACTAAGATCATGGCATCCGGTCCAACCACTTCATGCCAAATAGCTGGGGAAACAGTGGAAACAGTGGCAGACTTTATTTTTGGGGGGCTCCAAAACCACTGCAGATGTTGACTGCCAACATGAAATTAAGACACTTGCTCCTTGGAAGAAAAGTTATGACCAACCTAGTCAGCATATTAAAAACATAGACATTACTTTACCAACAAAGGTCCACCTAGTCAAATCTATGGTTTTTCTAGTAGTCATGTGTGCATGTGAGAGTTGGACTATAAAGAATGTTGAGTGCTGCAGAATTGATGCTTTTGAACTGTGGTGTTGCAGAAGACTCTTGAGAGACACTTGGACTTCAGGGAGATCCAACCAGTCCATCCTAAAGGAAATCAGTCCTGAATATTCATTGGAAAGACTGATGCTGAAGCTAAAACTCCATTATTTTGCCAGCTGATGGGAAGAACAGACTCATTGGAAAAGACTCTGATACTGAGAAAGATTGAAGGCTGGAGGAGAAGGGGAAAACTGAGGGTGAGATGATTGGATGGCATCACTGACTCAATGGACATGAGTTTGAGTAAACTCTGGGAGTTGGTGATGAACAGGGAGGCCTGGCGTGCTGTAGTCCATGGGGTTTCAGAGTCGGCCATGACTGAGCAACTGAACTGAACTGAAGCAACAGTAGACATGTGGCTTATTAACAGCTCCTGGTCAGAGGCTTTTGCTGAAGCAGAAAAGAATACAATGCTGCCTGGATAGTGCTGAGCCCTACCTTAGCTCTTGCCACCCTCTCATTAGTGTCAACAGATTCTGGGGATGTACACAGAGTTGTACATGACCTAGAGACTAAACAACGACACATACATATAAAATGCCAAGAGTAAAATTTAGCTTATGTCTTCAAGGTTTTATCTTATAATCTCTTAGTTTCAACATCCATACATCAACCAAATTAGGTAACCATTTGAACTAACATGCTCAACTGAGTACATTTACCACTGAGTAATTACATTAAGCACAAATTTATCTTAAAGATGTATAAATTGTTTTCATTGTTTTTCACTGACATATGTAGTTATTTTGGTGGCATTTTATGAAGCCTCAGAAACTGTAACTGTGTCTTCATGAAGGTATATGTTTATATACTTATAATACTTGTTGAATTGTTCTGCTTTCATATTTGGATTGTTTACAAATATATCTGCTTTGTTGTTTGCTTGCTAAGTTGTATCCAACTTTTTTGCAATCCCATGAACCGTATATGCCAGGCTCCTCTGTCCATGAGATTTCCCAGGCAAGAACACTGGAGTTGGTTGCCATTTTCTTCTCCAGGGGATCTTCCCAACCCAAAGATCAAACCTGTGTCTCCTGCAGTGCAGGCTGATTCTTTATCACTGAGTCTCACAGGAAACCCTATATATCTGCCTTAAGAAACACAATAATATAAAATATTAATTTAATGAAGTCAATAGGTAGGAGAAATACACTATAAAACATAGACCTTTACATTGATCAAAGGACCTTGTTGATCATCTGATCTAACATTTTCTTTTAGACTAGACTAAGACTCTTCCCTGTTGGCTTAGCAGTAAAGAATCTGCCTGTGATGCAGGAGACTCAGGTTCAGTCCCTGAGTCAGGAAGATCTCCTGGAGAATGACATGGCAACCCACTCCAGTAGTCTTGCCTGGAGAATTGTATGAACAGAGATCCATGGGGTCTCAAAGAGTTGGACACAACTGAAGCTATTTAGCAGCAGCCTAAGACTCAGAGGTATAAGTGATAGACTAAAGGCACAATGCAAGCCATTGCACAAAACAAAAACAGAACCTATGTCTTCTGACTCCTGGTTCAAGACTCTTCATCCCAGACTTGGTTATTTCCATTGTCTAAGACAGATATACATTGTTAAGATTTTAAGTGGCTAAAGGAAGAAAAGCAAAGTAGAAAAATAGAGTGAAAGTGATGGAAATCATCTGGGGATCAGTCTAAAAGGAAAATAGATATCATTGTGATTATAAATAAAATATATTATCTGATAATATATGACTATAAAATCAATTTTGAAATATGGAAAATCTATTTTATCTTTTATTTTTTTTAATTTTATTTTATTTTTAAACTTTACATAACTGTATTAGTTTTGCCAAATATCAAAATGAATCCACCACAGGTATACATGTGTTCCCCATCCTGAACCCTCCTCCCTCCTCCCTCCCCATTCCATACCTCTGGGTCGTCCCAGTGCACCAGCCCCAAGCATCCAGTATCGTGCATTGAACCTGGACTGGCAACTCGTTTCATACATGATATTTTACATGTTTCAATGCCATTCTCCCAAATCTTCCCACCCTCTCCCTCTCCCACAGAGTCCATAAGACTGTTCTATACATCAGTGTCTCTTTTGCTGTCTCGTACACAGGGTTATTGTTACCATCTTTCTAAATTCCATATATATGCATTAGTATACTGTATTGGTGTTTTTCTTTCTGGCTTACTTCACTCTGTATAATAGGCTCCAGTTTCATCCACCTCATTAGAACTGATTCAAATGTATTCTTTTTAATGGCTGAGTAATACTCCATTGTGTATATGTACCACAGCTTTCTTATCCATTCATCTGCTGATAGACATCTAGGTTGCTTCCATGTCCTGGCTATTATAAACAGTGCTGCGATGAACATTGGGGTACACGTGTCTCTTTCCCTCCTGGTTTCCTCAGTGTGTATGCCCAGCAGTGGGATTGCTGGATCATAAGGCAGGTCTATTTCCAGTTTTTTAAGGAATCTCCACACTGTTCTCCATAGTGGCTGTACTAGTTTGCATTCCCACCAACAGTGTAAGAGGGTTCCCTTTTCTCCACACCCTCTCCAGCATTTATTACTTGTAGACTTTTGGATCGCAGCCATTCTGACTGGCATGAAATGGTACCTCATAGTGGTTTTGATTTGCATTTCTCTGATAATGAGTGATGTTGAGCATCTTTTCATGTGTTTGTGAGCCATCTGTATGTCTTCTTTGGAGAAATGTCTATTTAGTTCTTTGGCCCATTTTTTGATTGGGTCATTTATTTTTCTGGAGTTGAGCTGTAGGAGTTGCTTGTATATTCTCGAGATTAGTTGTTTGTTAGTTGCTTCATTTGCTATTATCTTCTCCCATTCTGAAGGCTGTCTTTTCACCTTGCTAATAGTTTCCTTCGATGTGCAGAAGCTTTTAAGGTTAATTAGGTCCCATTTGTTTATTTTTGCTTTTATTTCCAATATTCTGGGAGGTGGGTCATAGAGGATCCTGCTGTGATGTATGTCAGAGAGTGTTTTGCCTATGTTCTCCTCTAGGAGTTTTATAGTTTCTGGTCTTACGTTGAGATCTTTAATCCATTTTGAGTTTATTTTTGTGTATGGTGTTAGAAAGTGTTCTAGTTTCATTCTTTTACAAGTGGTTGACCAGAGTTCCCAGCACCACTTGTTAAACAGATTGTCTTTAATCCATTGTATATTCTTGCCTCTTTTGTCAAAGATAAGGTGTCCATAGGTGCGTGGATTTATCTCTGGGCTTTCTATTTTGTTCCATTGATCTATATTTCTGTCTTTGTGCCAGTACCATACTGTCTTGATAACTGTGGTTTTGTAGTAGAGCCTGAAGTCAGGTAGGTTGATTCCTCCAGTTCCATTCTTCTTTCTCAAGATCGCTTTGGCTATTCGAGGTTTTTTGTTTTTCCATACAAATTGTGAAATTATTTGTTCTAGCTCTGTGAAGAATGCTGTTGGTAGCTTGATAGGGATTGCATTGAATCTATAGATTGCTTTGGGTAGTATACTCATTTTCACTATATTGATTCTTCCAATCCATGAACATGGTATATTTCTCCATCTGTTAGTGTCCTCTTTGATTTCTTTCACCAGTGTTTTATAGTTTTCTATATATAGGTCTTTAGATTCTTTAGGTAGATATATTCCTAAGTATTTTATTCTTTCCGTTGCAATGGTGAATGGAATTGTTTCCTTAATTTCTCTTTCTGTTTTCTCATTATTAGTGTATAGGAATGCAAGGGATTTCTGTGTGTTGATTTTATATCCTGCAACTTTACTATAGTCATTGATTAGTTCTAGTAATTTTCTGGTGGAATCTTTAGGGTTTTCTATGTAGAGGATCATGTCATCTGCAAACAGTGAGAGCTTTACTTCTTCTTTTCCAATTTGGATTCCTTTTATTTCTTTTTCTGTTCTGATTGCTGTGGCCAAAACTTCCAAAACTATGTTGAATAGTAATGGTGAAAGTGGGCACCCTTGTCTTGTTCCTGACTTTAGAGGAAATGCTTTCAATTTTTCACCATTGAGGATAATGTTTGCTGTGGGTTTGTCATATATAGCTTTGATTATGTTGAGGTATGTTCCTTCTATTCCTGCTTTCTGGAGAGTTTTTATCTTTTAAAGCAGATTAAGAATTTAGAATGTTTGATTTTAAAGCATCAAAAATCAGTCAAGGTTTAGATTTTCCAATAGCATCAGTTCTTATCAATAAGAAGTATGAGAAAGAATATTTTAATACTCTTTTATATTAATTATAAAATATTATACTCTGACATAGTCTCATTTAACTTCAGTTCAGCTCAGTTCAGTCACTCAGTCACGTCCGACTCTTTGCAACACCAGGGACTGCATCACACCAGGCTTCTCTGTCCATCGCCAACTCCTGGAGCTTACTCAAACTCTTGTCCATTGAGTCAGTGATGCCACTAATCATCTCATCCTCTGTTGTCCCCTTCCCCTCCCAACTTCCATCTTTCCCAGTATCAGGGTCTTTTCAAATGAGTCAGTACTTCCCATCAGCTGGCCAAAGTACTGGAGTTTTAGCTTCAGCATCAGTACTTCCAATGAATATTCAGGACTGATTTCCTTTAGGATGGACTGGTTGGATCTCCCTGCAGCCTAAGGGTCTCTCAAGAGTCTTCTCCAACACCAGAATTCGAAGGCATCAATTCTTCAGCACTTAGCTTTCTTTATAGTTGAACTCTCACATCCATACATGACTACTGGAAAAACCAGACACTTGACTAGATGGACCTTTCTTGGCAAAGTAATATGTCTGCTTTTTAATAAGCTGTCTAGGTTGGTCATAACTTTTCTTCCAAGGAGCAAGTGTCTTTTAATTTCATGTTGGCAGTCACCATCTGCAGTGATTTTGGAGCCCCCCAAAAATAAAGTCTGCCACTGTTTACACTGTTTCCCCATCTATTTGCCATGAAGTGATTGGACTGGGTGTCATGATCTTAATTTTCTGAATGTTGAGTTTTAAGCCAACTCTTTCACTCTCCTGGTTCACTTTCACCAAGAGCCTCTTTAGTTCTTCTTCTCTTTCTGCCATAAAGGTGGTGTCATCTGCACATCTGAGGTTATTGATATTTCTCCTGGCAATCTTGATTCCAGCTTGTGCTTCTTTCAGCCCAGCATTTCTCATGATTTAATCTGCATTTAAGTTAAATAAGCAGGGTGACAATATATAGACTTGACCTACTGCTTTTCCGATTTGGAACTAGTCTGTTGTTCCGTGTCCAGTTCTAACTGTTGTTTCATGAACTGCATACAGATTTCTCAAGAGGCAGGTGGCCTGGTATTCCTAACTCTTGAAGAATTTTCCACAGTTTGTTGTGATCCACACAGTAATGTCTTTGGTATAGTCAATAAAGCAGGAAATGTTTTTTCTGGAATTCTCTTGCTTTTTTAATAATCCAACAGATGTTGGCAATTTGATCACTGGTTCCTCTGCTTTTCTAAATCCAGCTTGAACATATGGGAGTTCACGGTTCAAGTACTGTGGTATGGTTTGGAGAATTCTGAGCATTACTTCGCTAGCGTGTGAAATGAGTACAATTTTGTGGTTGTTTGACCATTCTTTGGCATTGCCTTTCTTTGGAATTGGAATGAAAACTGACTTTTCCAGTCCTGAGGCCACTGCTGAGTTTCCCAAATTTGCTGGCATATTGAGTGTAGCACTTTCACAGCATCATCCTTTAGGATTTGAAATAGCTCAACTGGAGTTCCATCACCTCCACTAGCTTTGTTCGTAGTGATGATTCCTTACGCCCACTTGACTTCACATTCCAGGATGTCTTGCTCTAGGGGAGTGTTCATACCATCATGATTATCTGGGTCATGAAGATCTTTTTTGTACAGTTCCTCTGTGTATTATTGCCACCTCTTCTTAATATCTTCTGCTTCTGTTAGGTCCATACCATTTCTGTCCTTTTTTGAGCCCATCCTTTAATGAAATATTCCCTTGATATCTCTAAATTTCTTGAAGAGATCTCTAGTCTTTCCCATTCTATTGTTTTCCTCTATTTCTTTGCACTGATCACTGAGGAAGGGTTTCTTATCTCTCCTTCCTATTCTTTGGAACTCTGCATTCAAATGGGTATATCTTTCCTTTTCTCCCTTGCTTTTCCCTTCTCTTCTTTTCACAACTGTGTGTAAGGCCTCCTCATACAGCCATTTTGCCTTTTCAGATTTCTTTTTCTTGGGGATGGTCTTGATCACTGCCTCCTGTACAATGCCACAAACTTCCATCCATAGTTCTTCAGGCGCTCTGTCTATCAGATCTAGTCCCTTGAATCTATTTCTCTCTTCCACTGTATAATCATAGGATTTGATTTAGGTGATACCTGAGTGGTCTAGTGGTTTTCCCTACTTTCTTCAATTTAAGTTTGAATTTGGCAATAAGGAGTTCACGATCTGAGTCACAGTCAGCTCCTGGTCTTGTTTGTGCTGACCGTATAGAGCTTCTCCATCTTTGGCTGCAAAGAATATAATCAATCTGATTTCAGTATTGACCATCTGGTGATGCCCACGTGTAGAGTCTTCTCTTGTGTTGTTGGAAGAGGGTGTTTGCCATGACCAGTGTGTTCTTTTGGCAAAACTCTATTAGCCTTTGCCCTGCTTCATTCTGTACTCCAAGGCCAAATTTGCCTGTCACTCCAGGTATTTCTTGACTGTCTACTTTTGCATTCCAGTCCCCTATAATGAAAAGGACATCTTTTTTGTGTGTTAGTTCTAGAAGGTGTAGGTCTTCATAGAACTACTCAAGTTCAGCTTCTTCAGCACTACTGGTTGGGGCATAGACTTGGATTACTGTGATATTGAATGGTTTGCCTTGAAAACAAACAGAGATCATTCTGTCATTTTTGAGATTGCATTCAAGTACTGCCTTTCAGACTCTTTTGTTGACTATGATGGCTACTCCTTTTCCTCTAAGGGATTCCTGCCCACAGTAGTAGCTATAATGGTCATCTGAGTTAAATTCACCCATTCCAGTCCATTTTAGTTTGCTGATTCCTAAAATGTCAACGTTCACCTTTGCCATCTCTTGTTTGACCACTTCCAATTTGCATTGATTCCTGGTTTCTAAGCAATATTGCTCTTTACATCATTGGACTTTACATCCATCACCAGTTACATCCACACCTGGGTGTTTCTTTTGCTTTGGCTCTGTCTTTTCATTCTTTCTGGAATTATTTCTCCACTGATCTCCAGTAGCATTTTGGGCACTCACCAACCTGGGGAGTTCATCTTTCAGAGTCCTATCTTTCTATGACCCCATGGACTCTACAGTCCTTGGAATTTCTAAGCCAGAGTACTGGAGTGGACAGCCTTTCCCTTCTCCAGGGGATCTTCCCAACTCAGGGATCAAACCCAGGTCTCCCATGTGGCAGGCAGATTCTTTACCAGCTGATCCACAAGGGAAGTCCTCTTTTACCTTAATTATCCATTAATGATATATGATCCATTATGTGTATATATATTGATAGGGAATATATTTAAAAAATAAGCAATGTAGTTTCCACCTTTACTTTGAAAAATATCAACCCCCTGACTCTATTTTCTCATCTGTAAAATGGGCTTTTGAGAATATCCAAGTAACTAGTTATCAATTATAGCAAGAATTTATATACAAAAGTCCTCTGAAATCTATCAAGGGCTCCATGTATGATGTGTTTGTGTGTGTATGATTGTGTATCTGTATTTGTGATAATAATTTCTTCTTCTTTGGTGTCAGGAGATAGTGCAGCAAAAAGAAAAGACATAGTTATTACACAGCAAGAATATAAAAAAGAAAAGAAAAATTATTTCCTTCAATAAAAAAATAAATTTAAGGTAAGATATGACTGTATTATTCAAAACAACTACTGCTTTGCATTGTCAGAGAAATTAATATCTCCAAAACTTACATTAGGAATAAATGCTTAAATACATTTTTGGGGGTAGATAGCTATGTCCTCTGACTAATGGGAGATGGAGTGACCTTTAAAATGACTCAGATTCCAAAAACAACTGACTCCTTTATTTCTGCAATCTGTGTTTCATTTTGTGAAAAACAAAGGAACGCATATAGTCAACAGCAAAATTGCAAACCTAACAGGGAACAGGACTGGGAGCCAGGGGACCCAGGTCTTACTCCTTGGGCCTTACTTGCTCTATGTGTGACCTTGAACAAATCACTTAATCCTCCTGGGCTTCAGCCCCATCACTTCCAACATGAAGGAGGTCTAAGGTCCCTTCTAGCTTTAACACTTCCTGACACTAAGATTCCAATTCTTAGCCTCTCTCTCACTGTATTTGACACTTTGTTGACATACTGTCAGAACACTTCACACATTTCCACAAAGCCATAACAAAGCATTATCAGGTCATTAACACAGATTTTTAAAGTGAAACTTTAAACTATTGTTCACTAGACATTTTAACAACACTTATGTTTATGCTATTAGCTTCCTTAGTGAAGATATAGAAATAAAAGATGTAGATATGCACCTAAAAAAAATCCCACCTTTTTAAATTCACACACTATGAAGAATAAAGTTGTAATACAGATATGCATGACAAAAAATAGCCAATTACTTTTCCCGAATGAGCAAATAACTACTTAACTAAAAGAAGAAAAGAGAAAAAATATTTTTAGCCTTAGGAAAGTTGTGCCCAGGTTTTTCATGGCCTTGTTTTCCATTCCTTCCATAAATGATTGACATAAATATGTATGTCTCATGGTGTGTATGTGTGTGTGTATGCGTGTGTGTGTACCTCAATTACATCTAATGTTTATGGGCACAGATTGTCCCAGACATTGGTGTACACACATTTCCTATTCCCCTGCATATCCTCAACACACATATATGCATTCTCATCACTACCAGATACTGAAGGAGCTGTGCTCCTGAAGACTTGAGTCCTTTATTTGTAACCAGGAAAACAATCTGTCTACATTGGCAGATTATCATAGTCAGAATTTTACCTGGATTCAGGCAAGTCTAAAGATCTTCTTCTCCAGACCATTTTAAAATGCTTTCCTTTTGCCTTTCCTGAGCAAAATTAACATATCCCTTTGCCGTCTATAACTTAATCCAGATCTTATCCACCCTTCCCACCAGACATGACTTTACTCAATCTAACATACTTGGCAATATCTCAGAGATTGTGCCTGCATGTGAGAGCGGTATTTTCAATCATAATGTTTTCCAAATGGGTGTTGGGGGGTAAAAGTTTTGTCATTCTTTCTACAGTACTTATCTTTTAAAAAATGAACACATCATTAGGATATAACACTTTTAGAAATAGAGCTACCACTACACCAGGTGGGGGAGAATCAGTATACTGATTAATTACACTTTTCATCCAAGTATCACAAGCCAGTGATGAAGCTTTTCTTTGTTTGCACGTGATAGAGTCCCTGTCCCTATGTAGCCTATATCCTGGGTCCAGGCAGAACTGAACTTAAACCTCAAAATGATAACTATCTGCCATTTTCTTAAAAGCACTTCAAGAAAGAGGTGGCCTTACTCTCACAAATGAATTACGTTACAGCACTTTAGCAAAGAAAGGAAGATACATTATTTAGCAGCTCTCCAAATTACAGTAAATGAGCTTAAATTTATTAATTGATTTTATCCATTTTACACTGAAAAAGTAAATAAAGTGAAGTAGAATAAATGAGCCATGCAGTTCCAGCCCACTGGCTATTTTAAGCGAAACTGGAAATTAATGAGGTGATTAAGGAAAATATGGTGAAAGGAGGAAAAAAAGAGGCCTTAAATACTTAATCTGGATGAACACAAGTGTAAACACTTTTTTATTCTGTTGCATGAAAATAAGAGTACCTGCTCCAAGGTTCACGCCTCCCCCTGAGCACTGCCGTCTAGTAGGGGCTGTATGAGTGACCACCTTGGTCCCTAGAGTGAACCGGTCCCAACATGTTTCCCAGCAGGCCTCTGCATACTGGTGGGCCCCCAGGACCTGCTACTGCTGAGAAGGCCCTCGCACAGTTCCCCCCTTATCCCACTGTGACCGTGCTGAAGGTAAACAAGCTAGAAGAAAAGACACACCAACCGGAAGTACTAAGCCCAATCAAAGTGGCAGAGGTGTTATTGTTGATCAACACCATTTTCTCTTTTTTGTACTAATCTAACACAGTTGACTTGGGTAATCATTCCCCCACTGGCTCAAGTCAAATAGGCCCAGAGATTCAAATTTCTGCAATTTGTAAATAGTCCCAAGAATAAACAGACAGAAGTATGGTTACTTATCCATTTACATTCAGAGGGATTTTCACATTCAAAAGCTCCTGTAAGGACAAATGATAATGTGCATTGGAAAGACTATGGAGGCTGAATTTTTCCAATTAATGTTATTCCTAATAAGGGTAATCATTAATTCTATCTTTTAAAAAAGAAACTAAAACTGAAATAAAAAAGAAAGGGACTTCCTAAAAGTCACACCAGCTGCGTGTTGTATTAGGAATCATTCCAGCCTCCCTCATGCTGTAAGTCTCTCCACAAAGTAAAACATTTGGAGGCTAACGTGGACCTGAAGTAGCTGTTCTAGCCAGAAGGTCAAACATACTGAACCTATTACCCGAGCCAAGTTTGGAGGAAATATTGAAAAACACAGTAAATCCTTACAGGGAGCTATAAATACTCATAAATACACTAAAATTTACAGTTCATTATGCTCCTGTTTTGTCCTTCTTGCTAAAGTCAAAAATCACACACACCTTCCTTTTAATAGACATTTACTGTACATTAGGAAACAAGCCACATAGTGATTCAAAATACTGCCAATTCTCAGCAGGTCAAATAGGTGCTGATTGCAGATTTAAACTAGGTTCATCCTTCTCAGTTTTACATGTGAACATTGGATTTTACATGTGAACATTGGATGCAGAATGCAGGATGTGCGTATATGTATCTGTGTGTGTGTGTGTGTGTGTACTTTTAAATCACACTCTAAAATCACTATTGCCAGAAGCTATCTCACCATTCAAATAAATGACAGAGAAACTGCCAGTAAGAACTTTCAGTTTTCTAATCTCATAAACTATGTAAAAACACCCACTAAAAAAGAAACTAGAGCATCTATGACAAAAATACTAACCATAGATCCTTTAGACAGCTCTGGAATCATCACATAAAATCAATATTTACAAAATTCTAGCCTAAAACATTTTTATTTTTAGCATGATGTTTTAATATTATTTCAGAAATAAACTTTCATGTAGAGATATTTAATGAATTTGTTTTTAGTTCCATTCTATCTACCTAATGAAATCAGTCTCTCTATAAAAATAAAACTCATATGAAATTGGAAATATTTTTATCACATAATATAGTGAAGAATCACAATAAGCATATAGAGTTTTGCATAATATCTGGTCCAGAGACCGGCAATACTGGCCTCTCCGAGAACTTGTTTAAAAAAGTCCCTCTCTAGAAAACTGAAACAAAGTGTCCATTTTAGCATAGCTCCTCCATTATTTTTGTGAATGCTAAAGTTTGGGAGACATGGGTATAAAACTGTAGCTTGATTAACAAGATATAGAACGTGCCAAGTATTTCCTAAGAAAAAAGTGAAACTATGCTTAAAATTCAGCAGATTGCATTGGAACACTTTATTTTCTAACAATAGAAGAATAAGGTACATATTACTCAAAATTATTTTGCAGGGCACTGATCAAAATGCTTTTCAAATGATAGCCCCCAGGTTTTAATCTTCTCTCCCCAAATATATTCTTATATATTTTCATAAAAGGTGAGTCTTGTCTCAACAACTATGGAAATTAAACTCAAATATAAATAATCAGGTCCTCAATAAGTCCCACTGACTAGAATATTGGCAGATTTTCTCTCCAGTATGATGTAATCTAACCAATTTACCTAACAGTTTTATTTTGTTTTAATCTTGATTTCTTTATAAATATAATATGAAATATAACCACATCAAAAAATAGAATACAATTCTACAATGAAATATTTTATTTCATTTCTCATAGAACTTTGGCCCATGGGCGTGAAGGATTTATCTTTCTTTGACAAAAGTGGCTTCTCTAGGTCAGGTCAGAAATCTACTGTGGGAGAGGGAGAGGGTGGGAAGATTTGGGAGAATGGCATTGAAACATATATAATATCATGTATGAAACGAGTTGCCAGTCCAGGTTCGATGCACGATACTGGATGCTTGGGGCTGGTGCACTGGGACGACCCAGAGGGATAGTATGGGGAGGGAGGAGGGAGGAGGGTTCAGGATGGGAACACATGTATACCTGTGGCGGATTCATTTCGATATTTGGCAAAACTAATACAATATTGTAAAGTTTAAAAATAAAATAAAATCAAAAAAATAAAAATAAAATTAAAAAAAAAAAAAAGAAAGAAAGAAATCTACTGTGGCTGAGTGGTGGAGGCCTACAGAGACTACTTGAATTTATACCTGGCCATGGACAACAAATATCGTTGTTCTTTTAAAGAGCTATAAACACACCTACTGGGTTAGCCTTTCCAGAGATATTTTAAAAGAACTGATATCTACAGTGTTCTATTTCAATCAAACAGAGCCAAATCTGAACTGTACCTGCCATCCAGAGTTTACCTCTGCTACTCTTGAATATCCCTCTTTACCTGGTCTCTACACAAAATTCAGATTCACTATTGTTCACTATTGTTCTCTGCCTTGTAGGGACACTGCAGATACCTTGTGATTTAATTTTGGTTTATTACTTTTTTTTTTTCAATTTGCCTGCTACTTTGAGAAATGAAATGGGCTTCCTGGGTGACTTAGTAAAGAATCTGCCTGCAAGGCAGGAGACCAGAATTTGATCCCTGATTTGGGGAGATCCCCTGGAGAAGGGAATGCTACCCACTCCAGTAGTTTTGCCTGGAGAATGCCATGGACAGAGAAGGCTGGCAGGCTATAGTCCACGTGGTCACAAAGAGCTGGACACCACGGAGTGACTAACCCTCAGCACTGGAGAAATGTAGCTTGTCATGTTGTTAGTACAGGTTTTAGACTGATGCTATCTAACTTTACTTCTTTATCATTAACATTTCTTGTATAGTTACTGTAGGGAAATTCTTCACCAGTATATTTAATTTCATCAATGTTTTCCTATTAATTTCTGTGCAATAGAACACAAATGACATGATTACTTATAAACAGAGGGAGGAAAGAAGATGCAGGATAAATTTAAAAGTTAGTCTTCTCCTAATGTACTTGTTTTTAAATTTGGAACCATAATATATTTGACACAATTTTTTAAAATCTCAAAAGAAAATAAGAACACCATCCTTAAAAATGGAAAACAAACTGAAAAAATAAAATAAAAACTGAAAAAATAAAAAAAATAAAACAACAATTTATGTTGCTTGTGCAACATAAATTGGTTGCATAAAGATCAGAGGGAAAGCACATTTCAAACTATTTTTAATTAAAAATAC
Organism: Bubalus bubalis; assembly: GCF_019923935.1. Taxonomy (NCBI): domain Eukaryota; kingdom Metazoa; phylum Chordata; class Mammalia; order Artiodactyla; family Bovidae; genus Bubalus; species Bubalus bubalis. The sequence continues at coordinate 92,621,825 of NC_059158.1, read as the reverse complement.
CTAGTGAGATAACATTCAAAGTCAAAATCAAAATGACTTTAAAGAAATTTTGACTGCAGTCAGTAGTCTTAATATTAGCAACTATATTAGCACTGTTAAAATGAAAATATTATATAGATGGATTAAATAAATGAATTTTAAATTTTTAAATAATTAGAAAATATCAAGGTGTTCAATATAAGGAATGAGAAATATAAGTATAGTATCAAAACAGATTACTAAAAACAACACCATCTTAAATTTAATTAGAAAATGCAAGAACTCATAATATATATTTTAATTTCAGGCTCTAAAAAAGGCTGGGGGCTTCCCAGGTGGCTCAGTGGTAAAGAATCCACTTGCCAACGCAGGACACACAGGAGATTCGAGTTCATTCCCTGGGTTGGGAAGATCCTCCAGAGGAGGTAATGGTAACCCACTCCATTATTCTTTGCCTGGGAATCCCATGGACAGAGGAGCCTAGCAGGCTACTGTCTATAGGGTCACAAAGTCGGACACGACTTAGCGATTGAGTGCGCACACGCACACACACACAGATAGTATGGACCTAACTGCAAAAAGCACTGAGAAAATCACCAGAGCTCAGATTATGGCCACTAAATATTTTGGTTATATAGAGAACCAGAGTTTCTTATAGAAAGTGGCTTCTTTCAGGCCTGGCTAGGGAAAGTGCAAGATGGACCAGAGACAACTTGGAATGACAAGTAAGGAAGACTAAGGCATCATATCAAAAGAATCCAAAGTCAAATCAAAGCAACTTGCTCTAGGTTAAGATGATAATTTGCTCATCAACTTGGTTTAAAATATAAGTACATAAAAATAAAAGAATTTACCATGATATTTAGACTAGCTGTTTGTTACAAATGGAGATTGCTAGGTCATCATCTTGTTACTCTAAAAATATTAAATGAAGATTAAAAGATTAACCATTTTTCTTGCTTTTCCTATCCAAACTCTATTTCAGGGTGAACTTTATTTTATATCAATAAATTGTAGCCAGTAAATGGAGATGAAATGACAGATTTAGAAAAAAAAAAATCACCATTTTTCAACTTAAAAAGTAATGGATCTTGTCAATGATCATCAGCTGACTTGAAATGCATTAACATAGTTACTGATGTTCATTAACACAATTAACATAAATCCTAATGAATGGCCATCATTAAAAAGTCTACAAATAATAAATGCTGGAGAGGATATGGAGAAAAAGGAATCCTCCCTACCCTGTCGGTGGCAGTGTAAATTGGTGCAACCACTGTGGAGAACTGTGGAGAAGTTCATTAAAAAGTAAAAGTAGAGTTAGCAAGTGATTCTACAATCTCACTTCTGGGTATACATCCAGAGAAAGCTATAATTTGAAAAGGTATATTCAGCCCGATTTTCATAGCAGCACTATTTACAATAGCCAAGACATAAAAGCAAACTAAATGTCCATTAACAGATGATGAATGATGAATGGATAAAAAAGAGGTTTCATATATATATATATACACACATATATATGTATATATATATATATATTACAGTATTTTTTAATATTTAGCCTTTTTAAAATTAAAATATATTGCCATTTCTTTCTCCAGGGGATCTTCCCAACCCAGGGCTCAAACCTGGGTCTCCCACATTGTAGACAGACGCTTTACCATCTGAGCCACCAGGGAAAACAACGAAGACCTATTGTATAGCACAGAGAACTAATTCAATATCTCATAATAATTGATAATAATAATAAAAAAAAACTCTAGAAAAAGAATTAACTGAATCACTTTGCTATATAGCTGGAACTAACAAAATATGTAAATACTGAAGTGGATTGCCATTTCCTTCTCCAGGGGAATCTTCCCAACCCAGGCATTGAACCCAGGTCTCCTGCATTGCAGGCAGATTCTTTACCAACTGAGTTATGAGGAAAGTCCCATAAATTAATGAACTATGCCTCACTTTTTAAAATGGCTAAAATGTTTTAAAAAATTTACAACAAAAATACCGGGGTATTCTTGTTAATAATAGATATTTGAGTATTTGTGGGTGAAATGATATGCTATTTGGGATGTGCTTAGACATATACAAACAAAAAATCATGGGTACACAAAACAAAATTGCTAAAATAGTTATAATGGTTCAAGTTAATTTTAAAGAATTATTCTAACAGTTCCTCTTCAAAAATAATACTAAATCATGAAAGTTTGGAGGAATAGAACAGGTCATAAAGTCATAGATCGCATCAATCTTTAGTTTCAATTCAGTTGCTCAGTCGTGTCCAACTCTTTGTGACCCCATGGACTGCAGCATGCCAGGCTTCCCTATCCATCACCAACTCCTGGAGCTTACTCAAACTCAAGTGCATCGAGTTGGTGATGCGATCCAACCATCTTATCCTCTGTTGCCCCCTTCTCCTCCTGCCTTCAATCTTTCCCAGATTCGGGGACTTTTCCAATGAGTCTTTTCTTTGCATCAGGTGGCAAAGGTACTGGAGTTTCAGTTTAAGCATCAGTCCTTCCAATGAACAATAAGAACTGATATCCTTTACGACTGACTGGCTTGATCTTCTTGCTGTTCAAGGGACTGTCAAGAGTCTTCTCCAACACCACAGTTCAAAAGCATCAATTCTTCAGCATTCAACTTTATAGTCCAACTCTCACATCTATACATGACTACTGGAAAAACCATAGGTTTGACTAGATGGACCTTTGTCAGCAAAGTAATGTCGCTGCTTTTTAATATGCTGTCTACATTGGCCATAGCTTTTCTTCTAAGAAGCAAGCATCTTTTAACTTCATGGCTGCAGTTACCATCTCTGCAGTGATTTTTGAGCCCCCAAAAATAGTTTATCACTGTTTCCATTGTTTCCCCATCTATTTGCCATGAAATGATGGGACCAGATGTCATGACCTTAGTTTGCTGAATGTTGAGTTTTAAGACAACTTTTCACTCTCTTTTTTCACTTTCATCAAGAGGCTCTTAAGTTCCTCTTCACTTTCTGCCATGAGGGTGGTGTCATCTGCATATCTGAGGTTATTGATATTTCTCCTGGCAATCTTGATTCCAGCTTGTGCTTCATCCAGCCTGGCATTTTCCATGATGTACTCTGCATATGAATTAAATAAGCAGGGTGACAATTTAACCTTGATGTACTCCTTTCCCAGTTTGGATTCAGTCTGTTGTTCTATGTCCGGTCCTAACTGTTGTTTCTTGGCCTGAATATAGATTTCTCAAAAGGTAGGTCAAGTGGTCTGGTATTCCTATCTCTTTAAGAATTTTCCACAGTTTATTGTGATCCACACAGTCAAAGGCTTTGGCAAAGTCCATAAAGCAGAAGTAGATGTTTCTCTGGAACTCTCCTGCTTTTTCAATGATCCAACGGATGTTGGCAATTTGATTTCTGGTTCCTTTGCCATTTCTAAATCCAGCTTGAACATCTGGAAGTTCACAGTTCACATACTGTTGAAGCCTAGCTTGAAGAATTGAGCATTACTTTGCTAGCACGTGAGATGTGTGCAATTGTGCAGTAGTTTGAACGCTCTTTGGCATTGCCTTTCTTTGGGATTGGAATGAAAACTGACCTTTTTCCAGTCCGGTGGCCACTGCTGAGTTTTCCAAATTTGCTGGCATATTGAGTGCAGCACTTTCTCAGCATCATCTTTTAGGATTTTAAATATCTCAACTGGAATTCCATCACTTCCACTAGCTTTGTTCGTAGTGATGCTTTCTAAGGCCCACTTGACTTCACAACCCAGTATGTCTGGCTCTAGGTGAGTGATCACACCATCGTGGTTATCTGGGTCATTAAGATCTTTTATGTATAGTTCTTCTGTGTATTCTTGCCACTTCTTCTTAATATCTACTGCTTCTGTTAGGTCCATACCATTTCTGTCTTTTATTGTGCCCATATTTTCTTGAAGAGATCTCTAGTCTTTCCCATTCTATTGTCTTCCTCTATTTTTTTACATTGATCACTGAGGAAGGCTTTCTTATCTCTCCTTGCTTACTCTTTGGAACTCTGCATTCTGATGGGTATATCTTTCCTTTTCTCCTTTGCCTTTAGCATCTGTTCTTTTGTCAGCTATTTGTAAGGCCTTTCAGACAAACATTTTGCCTTTTATTGTCTTGGGTATGATCTTGATCCTGTACTTGCTTCCTGTACTGTGATCTTCAGTTTACTTAATATTTTATATTTTGGATTTGTTCTAATTTTCATTTCTAAGATTATCAAAGAGAGTCATTGCAAAAATTTCCTTCAATTACTATTTTTTTTAATTGGTTACAGTTTGATGGCTAATGGAAATACTTGATGAAATAGAATGTGATTTTTTTGAAAACTAAGATTATTTCATAACTCACACCTTTCTATGACTAAATTATAATTCATTTGTCTGTCACCCAGGCAGCTAAGAACATTTTCACAGAGAAGGGAAGGAGAGAGGCACAGTCCAGTTCCGAGCATCAGTGAAGTACTGTTTCACAGCAAAGCGCCACTGGTTTCATACTCACAAAGTTAGATTCTCCAGGTTCTCACCAGTCACTGGTGAGTAGTAGATATTAAGTAGAAGTTAAGTAGATATTAAGAAGAAGTGGCACACTTCTTTTCAAAATACATGCATTCTTTTGGTTATCATGCTTTTTTCCCCCAGGTGATTCTTGGCTACCAAAAGTGCTTATAACAGATCAAAATAATTCATATTTCCTTTTAATAGGAACTAGTTAACATACTAGTGGGCAAGCTGTTACTACATCACCGCTAAATATATAAATTTTGGATTTTGTCTCACAATACTATGAATGGATAAATTTTCCCTTGATTTTAATCACCCTGAACAGCATTTATTATTCTGTTGTGTTATACAAATAACACAAAGATAAAGTCCTTGTGTCAGTTTAGCCAAAATATTGTTAAACAAACCTTGAAAAATTTGAGCCTGTTGCTTCAAACAAATGTGTTAATAAATCAAATATTAATTTTGAGATGTGTTTTCTCTTTTCAAAAATAATTCTGAGTAGTTCAGAATTAACAAAGTTCTTATTTAAATATTAGTAGTTTATCATAAATTCCATTTAGAAGTGGGAAAAGAAGTGTTGCGATATATGAAGCACATTGATACTTTATTACTATCATTGATGATAGCACAGGGAGCATAGCTTGGTGCTCTTATATGATGTAGAGGGGTGAAATGGGGGAATGTGTGGGAGAGAGGCCTCTGAGGGAGGGGATATGCATATGTATATGTATAGCTGATATGCTTCATTGTGCAGCAGAAATTAATACAATATTGTAAAACAATTGTATTCCAATAAAAATAAAACAATACTCTCTCAAATTGATATTTTTTTCCATTTCATCCTTTTGCTATTTGAGGTGGTAGAGATGTTTTAGACCTTATAAAAGTATTTCAGGGTCAACACATTTTTTTTTTATCTCACGTGTGGGCTTCAAATTGCACTCCAGTATCAATAAATAGTATACTTAAGATACAATTCTGAGATACATTCACAAATGCTACGTTAATCACAAACTTCTATTTTTGAAACAGTGTCCATATGTAAGTAATCAGGCATAGTCATTATAACAATGACCATTTCTGAAATCAGACTTTGTATATTTTGAACACGCCTGATAGGTTTTCCTTATTTTTTCTTGCATTTGCATACTCATATATAAGAGGTCAACCACATTTGGCAGGGTCACTTAAGATAACCCCTTCAGAATATAAATGATATGAAGATAGTAATGATTCAGATCCTTTTATAACTATGGACTTCGTGATACATGATTGTTCTTACTTCATACTTTAGTTGACATTGTAAACACTATTTCTGTTATAAATTGGTGTCTCAGCTGCACGTTGCAACTTGGGGTAGACCATTGAATTGTCCTCTTAAATATTATGACATAGGGAAAATCACATTGTGCTTTAACCTATCAACAAAGGAGCAAAGCAATTACAGAGCTAAACAGAGTCCAGGAAGACCCAATAAAGAAAAATCCAAGAAAATTTGGTGAAAATTCTTAAGGGGCCTTCCAATGTTTAATTTAGGCCTGAGGCATGATTAATATTCTGATTCTAATTCAAAAGACTGAACCACAAAGGTACATCTTTTGGGTATTTTTAATAAGCATAGTACAACACTCTGTGAATTAACAGCTGGTCTGACTGGTATTTTACTTCTTCTTTGCTTACTCAAGTGAAGCAGTTAATATTAGTATAATCATCAAACTAACAGTAGTCCGGCAGAGGGACAGATTTTTTTTTTTTCCTAGTGTTGTCGATGGAGAATATAAATTTTGAAATGCACACACACAAAAAAATCCATGGCTGTATTAATATTAGTCAAACCCTTGTTTTAGATCAAATACACAACATGAGTGTTTTTTTTTTTTAAAGAAAAAGAAAATGAAAATTTTAAAGTCTATTACATTGGAAAAAATAAAATGGCATATTTGTATATATCACACTTTGAAAGGATAAGCAAACTATCAAATACTAAAATAATTAAATAAAATTAAATATATGTTGAGAAGTCCTGAGAATAACATTACTAAAAGTGATGAACAACTTATTACCAATATGATTACTAAAATTATCTAATAACTTTAAGATGGAAAAATGTTTTTTAATAAAACTATATGAACAATCATAATATATTTTATACAAACCCTAAACAAAGGTCACATTTTCCTAGTCAGTGTAGAATAATATTTAGATCATGCAGCATTGATGTTCATAGTTTGGACTGTTTGCAAATAAAATTCCATTTTGTCACTCTCATTCAGATTCAGAATCATTAGTTGTTAATTTTGGTTGAAAAGAAAAACTTTAATTTCTTTGATTTTGATATCTAATACATTTGTAGGAAAAGCATATTTAAAGCAAAATTTTAAAAATAATATTTACTTTTATTCAATCCATATTTAATTTCCATGCCAAATTTCTCATAGAAAAGCTCATAGAGAGCATTATTTGTAAGTCTAAATCTAGATCTTTTAACCATTGCAGTCAAATATAATCATTCTCCAAAGCTAAATGAAACTACATATATTATAGACTTCATTAATAACACTTAATTAAGAGGCAAAATCTTTACCATTTACTGTTTGCTATTGCATTCATGAGAAAATATAATGCAATATTTTCATTAATATCATGAAATGTTAACTAAAATATTCCTACTCTGTTTCTAATTAAAATCATTGCAAAACATTAATTCTAATACTCAAAGATACATACTAAAGTACTAATTAACTGTCTTAATGTTTTGGCTTTTTAAAAATTCTCTAATCAATCATTTTTAAAAGGTATAAAAGATAGCAGCTTTTAGTAAGACTGTATTTAGAAATGGGCCTAGTTAATCACTTTAATAGATATCATGCTACTTGAGTGAGTGATTAAAGTCGTTCAGTCATGTCCAACTCTTTGCAGCACCATGGACAGTAGCCCATTAGGCTCCTCTGTCCATGGAATTCTTCAGGCAAGAATACTGGAGTGGACTGCCATTTCCTTCTCCAGGGGATCTTTCCAATCCAGGGGGTCTGCTGCATTGTAGGCAAATTCTTTACCATCTGAGCCACCATAGAAGCCGAAATGGCACTTTGTATTTAGCAAATGAAGGGTATAAAATGTTTCACAATACTATCTACAGTTAGCAGTGTTTTTACAGTTTTTAAGGTTTTCGGAATCATGTGCAAAGACTTTACCTCTGAAGCATCAGTGGCAATATTAATTTGATGCTTATCTTCATCCTCTCCAACTATCATCTCTATGAGAACAAAATATCAATGCATCCTCCTCTCCAATTACAAAATGAAACAAACACAAAGCAATATTCATGTTGGTTTCAGTTCCATAACCATAACATAACTGATCTGTTGTCACACAAAAGTAATAGACTATGTAGGAACTGTGACACACTGTTCTTAATTAAGCGTTTAAATTCATTTTTTAAAAACTCTATGCAACCAAAGAAAAATTAACCAGCAGCAAGATTCAGTTTAAAAATCATTGATTTGGGATTCTGGCTAGTAAATGGTCTATGTCAAAAGCTACCCAGGTTTGTAACCGCTGCCTGTCAAATATTAGCTGCTGAACTTGACTGATAAAGGGGTGAATTAAATTACTAACTACTACAAAGGGCATTTGTGACTGGCTGGTGAGGCAGTCCTGACATCAAATGTAGCTTTACTGAAAATAGATAATTTATTTATTGGAGACTTGTGGATGAAAGATTGATTATGAAGTTTAGAAAAAAGAGAAAGAGAGAATAATAAAAGCTAAATAGTTTCATTTTCCCTCAAAAATGCCCCAGCCAGAATTGTAACCAAGCATTTCTACTTCTTGCAATTATTAAAAGACTCCAGCATTGTCAAGAAACCCAGATTCTAGTACTGCAATACTTCGGTGAGTGCCTTAGCTTCTTCAAAATTTTAGAACTCTTTTAGAATTAATAAAACACCAAGGTTGTATTAGATCTATATGGTTTCTACTACCTTTTCCAGCTCTAAATCCTATAAATGTTATTTTCCTGGCATAGCATTAACTGTTGAAATAGAAGCTTAAATCTCCACACAAAAATATTATAGAAAAAATTTCAATATTAAAGGAAGAGAAGTAGGTGGGAATATGGGACCTAAAGATATATCTTCTTATATGATTCTGGCCTCCAAGGACAAAAAGTTTCTGGAAAAAGATTTTCAGATATGGAAAATTATTTCTAGTTTTCTACTTCTTAGGAGTATTTATATATTATTGGTTATTCTAATATTTAGTATTCAGACAGAGAAGTTTATTTCCACATTTAATACAAATTTTATTTAATCTTTAGAGTGAAATTTTATTACAAAAGTATAATTTCCTATTTTACTACTAAGAAGAAAGAATTCTGTTATACAAATTTTACAGGGAAGTTCACAAGAGCACATATCTTTTAAAACATAGATTGTATTTCTATTGGCAGAAACATAACTGGGAAAGACTCATAGACTTTTAGCTATAGAAATATTTACAAAAAACATATTCAAGATTTAGTATGCTATTCTTATAAAACTTCCTTCTCATTTTAATATAGAACCCTCAATAGTCCATATCTTTCTATATTTACTGAAATTAAGCTAGTAGTGCTTGAGGTTACACTAAGATGATCAGTAAACAAGTAAGCCTTCACTTAGTTATATAACACTGGCTTTCTCTTTATATGGCAATCAGCTTTGCTTCAATACTGACTAAATTTTTTACCTACCATTTGACTTTGGAAGCACATTTATTTATTAGGTAAATTTAAGTTTGGCAGATTTTTGTGTTTTATAATAATTGTAAATGCTTATAATAATTGTAAATCTTATAATAATTGTAAATTTCAATAGCACGTGAACTGTGAAATTCCAGATGTTCAAGCTGGATTTGGAAAAAGCAGAGGAACCAGAGATCATATTGCCAACATCTGCTGGATCATTGAAAAAGCAAGAGAGTTCCAGAGAAACATCTACTTCTGCTTTATTGACTATGCCAAAGCCTTTGACTGTGTGGATCACAACAAACTGTGGAAAATTCTGAAGGAGATGGGAATACCAGACTACCTGACCTGCTTCTTGAGAAGTCCGTATGCAGGTCAAGAAGCAACAATTAGGACCGGACATGGAACAACAGACTGGTTCCAAATTGGGAAAAGAGTACATCAATGCTATATATTATCACCCTGCTTATTTAACTTACATGCAGTGTACATCATGAGAAATGCTGGGCTGGATGAAGCACAAGCTGGAATCAAGATTGCCGGGAAAAATATCAATAACCTCAGATATGCAGATGACACCACTCTTATGGCAGAAAGTGAAAAAGAACTTAAGAGTCTCTTGATGAAAGTGAAAGAGGAAAGTGAAAAAGTTGGCTTAAAGCTCAACATTCTGAAAATTAAGATCATGGCATCCAGTCCCATCACATCATGACAAATAGATGGGGAGACAATAGAAACGGTGACAGACTTTATTTTTGGAGGCTCCAAAATCACTGCAGATGGTAACTGCAGCCATGAAATTAAAAGACTCTGGCTTCTTGGAAGAAAAGCTATGACCAACCTAGACAGCATATTAAAAAGCAGACATTAGTTTGCCAACAAAGGTTCGTCTAGTCAAAGCAATGTTTTTTCTAGTAGTTATATATGGATGTGAGAATTGGACTATAAAGAAAGCTGAGTGCTGAAGAATTGATGTTTTTGAACTGTGGTGTTGGAGAAGACTCTTGAAAGTCCTTTGGACTGCAAGAAGATCCAACCAGTCTATTCTAAAGGAAATCAGTCCTGAATATTCACTGGAAGGACTGATGCTAAAGCTGAAACTCCAATACTTTGGCCACCTGATGTGAAGAACTAACTCACTGGAAAAGACCCTGATTCTGGGAAAGATTGAAGGCTGGAGGAGAAGGGATGACAGAGGATGAGATGGTTGGATGGCATCACTGACTCTATGGACATGAATTTGAGTATGTTCCAGGAGTTGGTGACAGACAAGGAAACCTACCATGCTGCAGTCTATGGGGTCACAAGGAGTTGGACACGACTGAGTGACTGAACTGAACATCTTTTTAAAAGATGCTAATATAAAAAAATTATTGCCTTCCACAGCTTGTTAATGAAAAATGTATTTGTGAAACAACCTCCATTTTATTCACCCCTATTCATTAAAATGTGTAGATTTACATTTATGAAATGTTTCTCAAGTTCTAAAGCTGTTTGCCAACTTTGGTATTATGGAAAGAAGTAGCCCAATGGTTGATTTGGAAGGAACTGACTTGGTCATTAAGAATGCCACAACAGGGGACTGGTAATTCAATCACAGGAATCAAAAGCACTGGAGGATACGTGCTGACCAAGATACGGTATTTTGCCTGTGTTTTGACTATTTTAAAATTTTATTTCAGAATGGGACATGGCTGGAGCTGTAAGAGAATATATGCAGAAATATGGCAGTGGTGGCAGGTGGTGGAGGACAACTGTCACAGGTAGGGCACCAGGGCTCAAATGGAGTTAGGACTGTGGGTTCATAAACATTTAATTCTCTATGTGTGTGTGTGGAGTCAGGGGGTACGGGGGTTGAAAATGCCAAGATTCAAATCAAAATCATGCATTAAAAGTTTTTATTTGTTATTTAGTTCACTGAGAATTAAAATTATATTGAAGTGAGCAATCAAAAAACATGCTTTTAGGCAACCAAGTGCTGATAGAATGAATAAAACACAATCTCTGCCTTCAAGGAATGCAGAAGAAACGTCACCCCCGCTCTTTTGAAGTTTAGAGTTTAACTGGGAAAATAGAAACAGGAATGTTATTTTGAGAAAAGGGCAAAATTATACAGTAGTTCAGGAATGAGTGACATAAGCTCTAGCTAAGAGTGTTACCATTTGAGCAGAGTATTATAAAAAGGAGTATGGATTTCTCAGAAAAAAAGGAGACTGAAGAATGGAACAAGGATGGGCAGAACAATCCACAGCAGTTTGGAAATCATAGTCAGCCAGTAAGGTGTGGTGAAAGCAGAACATGTACAGTAGAGAAGTTCCAAAGGCTGATGTAGGGATGGCAAACAGATCGGTGGCACTGAAGCCCACAGATTACATGGTTATCAGCCCGGAGGGTGGTGATCTTAACTCTGTCTGACCAGAAAACCCATTTTTACAAAGAAATATGTAATTACATACATGTATTATATATGAGTAATTTGCACACATACATATGCATAGGTCCCTGGAGAAGGAAACGGCACCCACTGCAGTACTCTTGCCTGGAAAATCTCATGGATAGAGGAGCCTGATTGGCTCCAGTCCACGGGGCCGCAAAGAGTCAGACACAACTTGGGCACACACAGGAAAAGCACGTACGCATATGCATATACACAAAATAACATTAAGACATAATCACTTCACTGTTTAACAATAAAATCTAGGGGTAGCTTATTAATAAAGTTAACTACAAAACGCAACTTAATATAAAGAAGAAAATTTTAAGACATAAATGCCCAGATATGACTGCATTAGAAGACGTAATAAAGAACCCAGATGCTTGGATCTGAATCACTAAAGATAGAATCACTTATAAATGCAGGCTGATTCAGGTGTGTTGTATTGGCAGCATAAATACCACTAACATGGTTGTTAGATGTGATATAATTTTCCTAAGTGGTGAATTTTTTTAAATTTTCAAGATTCATTAATGTTTCAGCATGTGCTTTATTCTCTTTATTGTCAGGTAAAATTCTTTTGCATAGGTAAATCACATTTATTTAATCAATTATTGGACACGAGTTGCTTTCATTTTTTGTATATTATAAGCAATGCTGCTATGAACATTCCCATGAGGGCACTTCTTACCCATAAAAATTAAAATATTATGTTTTTAGAACAGCACCATTAAATAAATGAAAAGGGAATCCATAGACCGAAATAAAATATTCACAACATATAAATTGTCAAAGATCTTGTATCTAAGATGTAAAAACAATGCTTACAAAAAACAATCGTAAATAATTAAAAGTGTTGAAATGATTTGAACAGTACCTTCACAAAGGATTATATACAAATAGATGATGAATTCAAGAAATAATGCTTAATATATTAATCAATAGCAATAAGGAAAATTAATGTTAAAAACCACAGTGAGATTCCACTACAAATATATAAGAAAAAATAATTATAAAGACTAAAAATACCAAATGTTGATAAGGAATGTGGAGTAACTGGAACTCTCATACAGTTCTGTGGGAAATGTAAAATAATACAAACATTGTAAAACAGAGTCAAGCAATCTCTTGTAAAATTAAACATACATGTACCAAAGAATTAAATTTATTTTTAAGGTAAAATGATGGCTAAATAGAATAAAAGCAGTTAATCCAGATGACTATATGTCAAATTTTAGACCAGATTTGATAGATTCATACTAAGAGATTTTGAAATTTTCCTGTTTCACATAAATAAATTCAAAAATTTATTTATGTGAATTATTAAGTATTATGTGAAATGTTAAGTATTATAACTGGGCTAGATACTGAATATTCAGCCAAAATCACATAGACATAACACTCCAACTCTTACAAATGATTTTAAAAGTCACGCTTTCCTACTGACATTTAGTCTAAAACTTTATACATCCATGACTGTCATTGATCATATTAAAATTCAAAAATCATTTCTACCTTTTGCTTGTTAAAGTGTTGCTTTTAGATTTCTCTTTCTTTTAGAGTACAAAATATCTGGCCAATGACTCCTAAATATTTGAAGAGTCATATAGAGCTTTAAAATCTGAAGAAGCAATCATCTTACTTTCCAGAAAAATATACCAAATTGCATGCACAGAAAGTTTAAGATATAATTTTACAGAGTCCTTGATCCCCTAACACACATCTGTGTACTTGTTAGGGATCTATAAACTCTTAAAAAAAAAAAAAATCCATGAAGCAAATACAATTTAGAAATGTTGAAAATATGACATGGGCAGACATAGCATCAAAATCTCTTTCACCTTGCCATAGATCTAACTTAATATAATAGTAAACAAAACTCTTTACCACATGCCATTGAGTATTTCTTGAGGAACCAAAATTTGCATCATTATTGGAAGGAAATATTGGATAGATAACTGAGTACAATGGCTCGCACATATAGTGCACTTAACACTTATTAGCTACTATTGATGCCCTTATTGGAACTATAAGACATCATTTGAAGATAACTTTCCAAAAGATGGTGAGTTTCCTTAATTCCAGTACTCTTTTTAAGTGGTTGCTTAATGGCACCCCACTCCAGTACTTTTGCCTAGAAAATCCCATGGACAGAGGAGCCTGGGAGGCTGCAGTCCATGGAGTTGCAAAGAGCCGGACACGACTGAGCGACTTCACTTCACTTCACTTCACTTCACTTCACTAGAGTTTAGTATTGAACGCATTCTTTTCCTTACGTTATTATAGAACAAGAGAACTCTGATGATACACTGCCCCACACAAAGCTTCCTTGTGTAATATTAAGATAGATCATTTGCCAAAAGAATAACCTCACTAAGAGGCCAAAGGCATGGGAGCAACAAAAACGTCTTTATGTAATGATTGGTTCAGAGGCATCCTGTGCCTTGAAGCATGATTCAAATTTCCTCATTGGATTAATTCTGTACAGCTCTCACGCATAACCAAGTCCCTCAAAAATCAACTCTCCTTGCCTCTAGAATTCATTAGGGATGTAGCTTCTCTTTAAAATAACTACAGTCTAACTTTCTCCCAGTTTTGTTTTCAGCACAGAACAAAGAGGAGCTGAGTATTTAACTCCTTAGTTAACAATAAACATATTAGTAATAAAAGATAAAAATGGGATAGAAAACTTGGATACCCAACACACCAGCTTTTTTGATTGAACTCAAGTTGCTCATCTTAAGTTTACACAATTAAAATTCTAAATAAAAGAATACTTAATGATAAAGTTGTGCAGACCTAGGAATGAGAAATCTGGAAATGCTTCCTTTAAATTAATCATATTATGAGCTTAATTATATTCAGAACATTAAATTAGAATAATGAAGAATGCCTCTTTTTAAAATTAGTTTGAAGGTTTAAATCAAGCTCAGTAAATTTAGCTGAGCAGATACTCAGGTCCCTTATAGCTTTTTTTCCCCCTCCTTGTGTTCTTTCTTTTTATTATTGCTTTGCCTTTATTGCTGAAGCCTGGCTTGGAGAATTTTGAGCATTCCTTTACTAGCGTGTGAGATGAGTGCAATTGTGAGGTAGTTTGAGCATTCTTTGGCATTGCCTTTCTTTGGGATTGGAATGAAAACTGACCTCTTCCAGTCCTGTGTCCCCTGCTGAGTTTTCCAAATTTGCTGACATATTGAGCACAGCACATTTACAGCATCATCTTTTAGGATTTGAAATAGCTCAACTGGAATTCCATCACTTCCACTAGCTTTGTTCGTAGTGATGCTTCCTAAGGCCCACTTGACTTCACATTCCAGGATGTCTGGCTCTAGGTGAGTGATCACACCATTGTGATTATCTGAGTCATGAAGATCCTTTTTGTACAGTTCTTCTGTGTATTCTTGCCACCTCTTCTTAATATCTTCTGCTTATTTATACATATAAATGTATAGTTGGTCTTGTTCCTTCATTTCTCCAATTTACCTAGAATAGTTTTGTTTACACCATTGCAAATTAATTTTCTCTTACTATTCTAGTTCTGCTAGTTTTCTGTATTTTCTATTCATTTAACTTCCTTGATCACATATCATATATCATCAGTTCTGCCTCTTAAATATCTCCAAATATATTCACTTTTCTTGATTCCATCAGACTTTTTAAATTTCTTCTTTGGATTATAGTAGTATTTTCCAAGTCAGTGTCCTTAGTGCATGACTTGGTTCCCTTTTATCTGTTCCCTAAATTGGAAGAATTTTCCAAAATGCAGAGTCCATCAAATCATCCCTTTTTATCATACATTTGATGTGGTATTGATATGGTACCATTAAACTGTACTTTATATACACTAAATTTTTTTTTACATCTATGCATCCCAATCTCAGAAATTGAAAAACATTCTAAAAGCTTCCCATACATGAATAACAAAGTTCAATCAAGCATTGTAAAATGAAAATCAAAGATGTTTATATTTCAGCCTCTGCTTATCCTGTCTGCCTTGCTGCTTCAAACTGTGTAGCCTAAAATTTTTGTAGTTTTTGGAATCTAATATGATCTTGTTAGTGTCTGTACCTTTAACATGATGTTTCTTCTGATTAAAAGCCCTTTCTTCCTTCCTTACTTAAAATAACACTTCATTCATTGTCTTTCAAGGTTCTGCCTGGGAGCCACCTTGTAACCTATTCAAAAATAGATGTGTAGTTTAAAGGTCTGTCATGGGAAACCAACAACTCAAGGGCAAAGACCTTGTCTTACTAGTTTTTGTGTGCACAGCACCTAATATCTACTTAATGCTTAGAAATATATGCCAATAAATATGGCAGGTTTGACTGTCTTCCTACATTTTCACTTCACTCCTCAGACCACTTTAAGCCATACATTATTTTGGATAGACACACTTGGTCCTATTGACAGTGTCTGTCAAATACATTTTCAAAAGTTTGTCAAAGCTAAGAGATAATGTGTAGTATGGCAGAAAAGATGAGCTTAGATTTACAATTTATACACTAGGAAACAACCGAGAAAATTTAAGAGGTATACAGCCAGACTGCATATTAGCATTATCACTTTGATGACAGTCTGAAAAACTAACTGGATATGGATGAGGATCATGCCAGAGTGATCAGTTTGGAGGGAGGCTGTTATAACAGCCAGGATATAAATACTGAGTACTAAGAGTAGCCAGGAAAGAAATACCTGGGAGGTAAAATCAACAAATTTTTGTTAAGAGATGTAGGGCTGAATTACAGTTAAGGAAAATTAGAGTCAAAGGAAATTCCTAGATTTCAGCCTTTCCATTCTGCCAAATCAGAAAAACAGGTAGAAACTTTGAGGTTGGTATATGCGGCAGTGAATTTGCAGAGAAGATAATCAATTTGTGTTCCAAACATGTTAAGCTTGAGAAATATATGGGACATAGAGCAGGAAGGTTCAGTTCAGTGCAGTCATGTCTGACTCTTTGTAACCCCATGAACCACAGCACACCAGGCCTCCCTGTCCATCACCAAATTCCAGAGTTCACCCAAACAGATGTCCACTGAGTAGGTGATGCCATCCAACCATCTCATCCTCTGTCATCCCCTTCTCCTCCTGCCCTGAATCCCTCCCAGCACCAGTGTCTTTTCCAATGAGTCAACTCTTTGCACCAGGTGGCCAAAGTATTGGAGTTTCAGCTTCAATATCAGTCCTTCCAATGAACACTCAGGACTGATCTCCTTTAATGCACTGGTTGGATCTCCTTGCAGTCCAAAGGACTCTCAAGAGTCTTCTCCAACACCACAGTTCAAAAGCATCAATACTTCGGCACTTAGCTTTTTTAATAGTCCAACTCTCACAGTCATACATGACCACTGGAAAAACCATAGCCTTGACTAGACGGACCTTTGTTGACAAAGTAATGTCTCTGCTTTTTAATATGCTGTCTAGGTTGAACATAACTTTACTTCCAAGGAGTAAGTGTCTTTTAATTTCATGGCTGCAATCACCATCTGCAGTGATTTTGGAGCCCCCCAAAATAAAATCAGCCACTGTTTCTGTTGTTTCCCCATCTACTTGCCATGAAGTGATGGGACCGGATGCCATGATCTTAGTTTTCTGAATGTTGAGCTTTAAGCCAACTTTTTCACTCTCCTCTTTCACTTTCATCAGGAGGCTCTTTAGTTCCTCTTCACTTTCTGCCATGAGGGTGGTGTCATCTGCATATCGGAGGTTATTTATATTTCTCCTGGCAATCTTGATTCCTGCTTGTGTTTCTTCCAGCCCAGCGTTTCTCATGATGTACTCTACATTTAAGTTAAATAAGCAGGGTGACAATATACAGCCTTGACGTACTCCTGTTCCTATTTGGAACCAGTCTGTTGTTCCATGTCCAGTTCTAACTGTTGCTTCCTGACCTGCATACAGGTTTCTCAAAAGGCAGGTCAAGTGGTCTGGTATTCCCATCTCTTTCAGAATTTTCCACAGTTTATTGATCCACACAGTCAGAGGCTTTGGCATAGTCAATAAAGCAGAAATAGATGTATTTCCAGAACTCTTTTGCTTTTTTGATAATCCAACAGATGTTGACAATTTGATCTCTGGTTCCTCTGCATTTTCTAAAACCAGTTTGACCATCTGGAAGTTCATGGTTCACATATTGCTGAAGCCTGGCTTGAAGAATTTTGAACATTACTTTACTAGTGTGTGAGATGAGTACATTTGTGCAGTAGTTTGAGCATTCTTCGGCATTGCCTTTCTTATGGATTGGAATGAAAACTGACCTTTTCCAGTCCTGTGGCCACTGCTGAGTTTTCCAAATTTGCTGACATAATGAGTGCAACACTTTCACAGCATCATCTTTCAGGATTTGAAATAGCTCATCTGGAATTTCCATCACCTCCACTAGCTTTGTTTGTAGTGATGCTTCCTAAGGCCCATTTGACTTCACATTCCAGGATGTCTGGCTCTAAGTGAGTGATCACACGATCGTGATTATCTGGGTCTTGAAGATCTTTTTTTTTTTACAGTTCTTCTGTGTATTCTTGCCACCTCTTCTTAATATCTTCTGCTTCTGTTAGGTCCATACCATTTCTGTCCTTTATCGAGCCCATCTTTGCATGAAATGTTCCCTTGGCATCTCTAATTTTCTTGAAGAGATCTCCAGTCTTTCCCATTCTGTTGTTTTCCTCTATTTCTTAGCATTGATTACTGAGGAAGGCTTTCTTATGTCTCCTTGCTATTCTTTGGAACTCTGCATTCAAATGGGTATATTTTTCATTTTCTCCTTTGCTTTCCACTTCTTTTCAAAGATATTTGTAAGGACTCCTCAGGCAGCCATTTGTCTTTTTTGCATTTCTTTTTCTTGGGGATGGTCTTGATTCCTGTTTCCTGTAAAATATCATGAATCTCTGTCCATAGTTCATCAGGCACTGTATCAGATCTAGTCCCTTAAACCTATTTCTCACATCCACTGTATAATCATAAGGGATTTGATTTAGATCACACCTGAATGGTCTAGTGGTTTTCCCCACTTTCTTCAATTTCAGTCTGAATTTACCAATATGGAGTTCATGATCTGAGCCACAGTCAGCTCCTGGTCTTGTTTTTGCTGACTGTATGGAGCTTCTCCATCTTTGGCTGCAAAGAATATAATCAATCTGATTTCGGTATTGACCATCTGGTGATGTCCATACATACAGTATTCTTTTGTGTTGTTGGAAGAGGGTGTTTGCTATGACCTGTGCGTTTTCTTGGCCAAACCCTGTTAGCCTTTGCCCTGCTTCATTCTGTACTCCTCGGCCAAATTTGCCTGTTACTCCAGGTGTTTCTTGACTTCCTACTTTTGCATTCCAGTCCCCTATAATGAAAAGGACATCTTTTTTGGGTGTTAGTTCTAGAAGGTCTTGTAGGTCTTCATAGAACCGTTCAAGTTCAGCTTCTTCAGC
This sequence comes from Bubalus bubalis, assembly GCF_019923935.1. Classification (NCBI taxonomy): domain Eukaryota; kingdom Metazoa; phylum Chordata; class Mammalia; order Artiodactyla; family Bovidae; genus Bubalus; species Bubalus bubalis. Next base: position 92,602,751 of record NC_059158.1, on the reverse strand, counting down.
ATTACTGATTGGGACATAGACTTGGATTACTGTGATATTCAATGGTTTGCCTTGGAAACGAACAGAGATCCTTCTGTCATTTTTGAGATTGCATCCAAGTACTGTATTTTGGACTCTTTTGTTGACTATGATGGCTACGCTATTTCTTCTAAGGGATTCCTGGCCACAGTAGTAGATATAATGGTCATCTGAGTTAAATTCACCCATTCCCGTCCATCTGATTCCTAGAATGTTGATTTTCACTCTTGCCATCTCCTGTTTGACCATTTCCAATTTGCCTTGATTCATGGAACTAACATTCCCAGTTCCTATGCAATATTGCTCTTTACAGCATCGAACCTTACTTCTATCACCAGTCCCATCCACAACTGGGTGTTGTTTTTGTTTTGGCTCCTTCCCTTCATGCTTTCTGGAGTTATTTCTCCACTGATCTCCAGTAGCATATTGGGCACCTATGGACCTGGGGAGTTCCTCTTTCAGTATATTATCTTTTTGCCTGTTCATACTGTTCATGGGGTTCTCAAGGCAAGAATACTGGAGTGGTTTGCCATTCCCTCCTCCAGTGGACCACATTCTGTCAGGCCTTTCCACCATGACCCGTCCATCTTGGGTGGCCCCACACGGCTTGGCTTAGTTTCATTGGGTTAGACAAGGCTGTGGTCTGTATGATCAGATTGGCAAGATGGTTAGAGCAGGTTTAAATGTATAAACCTAGAAACCTTGGGACAGACAGACCTATACATAAATACTGTATAACATGAAGTTTAAAAATACTGTTTGATATCATGACAGTATGTGAAATTTTCAAATGACACAGTAGATTTTTATCCAAGAAGTCTAAACCACATTTTTTCTATACCACATAGCTAATGAAATTGAAAACTGACAACACAGAAACTCAAATAAAAGCTAGCATGTTTATCATTTACAAAATAATAATAAAATTAAGCTGATATGTTCCACTGTGGAATCTACAAAGTCTTATTTTCTGACTTAATTCTATAATTTCTGTCTAATGCACCCTAATGTGGTGCATCATTATGCTTTATATGTTTTAAGTACATTTATATAGTACTCAAAATAATTCCTTCATCTTTGTCTTTAATCCATAACAATTTTTCATGGTTGGCACTTCTTTATTTTATCCAAATTCTTCTTTTGGGATTATGTGTAAAAGCTGAAAAGGGTCAAATGATGTGTGGGTTGAAAGTAGTTTCATGATTCATGGGAACTATCAAACTATGCAAAATTATCACTGTGGCACAATGAGTTTCTTATGAAAGGCTTCTTAATGCAAAAAGGAAAATGGAGCATTCCATGGATTTTCCATCTCAAAAAATGCTAAGAAGTACATGGAAAATAGTCACATACCAGTTTCCAAATAATGGCCATATAGCTCCGTTATCATGCAAACATTTTTTCCACTGTTGCCTAGATGCAAGTGCTATATATAACTAGTTCTCTTGTAATTCTGATAATCTACTGCCTGATTCCAATCTTATTCAAATATAGTTTTTTAAGTTTGTGGTCGATTTTGAATAATTAGAATAATAATATCACGCACATTTGTTCAAGGCTTTGCTATTTATTAACTTCTTTCATATAGATTATTTCATTAACCACATAAACTATAGGTCACCCAGTGGCAAAGTTTTATTTAATTACATTTCCATTCCATTAGACGTCCATTGTTAACTTTTCTGACCACACAAATGCAGTCCATTTTAAAGTTGCTTCTCATTTTATGCAAATATTTAGGAATAAGTTTTATAAATTAAATAAATTAACATTTATAAGTTATATCCAATGCAGGATATAATAGATGTGCTGATGCTATCTATCCTGCTTGGCAGAATGGAAGCTGATTAAGGACTGACAGACTTGGCAAGTTATATATTCACATTAAGTTTTCCTGAATGTTTACATTAATTCAGAAATAGCCAGTGTAAAGTACTACTTTTACTCTGCCTTTTTCTATAGAATTCTAACCATCACTGGATTCTCTCATCCTCCTGGAGCATCGTCAGCTTCTGTTCACTCACCTGTGTGCTCGGTCACTCAGTCATGTCTGACTCTTTGTACTCAATGGACTGTAGCTCACCAGGCTTCTCTGTCCATGGAATTTTTCAGTCAAGACTACTGGAAAGGGTTGCCATTTCCTACTCCAGAGGATCTTCTCGACACAGTGAATGAAACTGCATCTCTTGTATTGCCTACATTGGCAGGTGGATTTTTTACTATTGTGCCACCTGGAAGCCCCCCTACTACACTTGATCTTAGCCAAAAGGCCTGGAGCTAAATTTTCTCCTAAGCCCAGGATCTGGACAATGAGTGTCTCTTTCCTTTCTTCTCCTCTTCTTTTCTTTCCTCTTCACTTCTCTCTTTCTCTCTCCTGAAATATGAATTATAAAAGGTTTGCCAAAAGAATGAACAATGTAAAAAAAAACAGGAAAAACCTAAGTTTTAGTTCCCAAAGATTCAAAAGTAAGCATGTTATTGAAATTCATTAAATTAGTCATTAAAAACTCAAATTAATCAAGAGAACATTAAAATATTGAAATGTAAATATTTCATTAATACACATGTATATGATTTCCAACAAACAAGAAAATAGGGAAAGTAGATTTAAAATTTGATTTAAAATATTTTCATCATTTATTTGGCTTCAGTATGTTATTAACTGTTTGATAAGCAAATGATAGGATCAATAAGGAGAGAGCCAGAATGAAAATACCTAAGAAAAAGGAATCTACTTTACACTAACATTTTGATGCTATAATTATTAAGCTGGACAATGCAGGCAATGTTCTGGTATCAAATTAGTATGATTACTTTCCATGAATATATTATCATATTGAGATTATTATCATGTATCATAACAATTAAATACTGTTGAAATATGATTATAAATATAAAGGTGATATGCAGCTAATCATTTTTAATGTCCTTTTATCACAAAAATTCTCATTAAGTGCAAATACTGCTCATAAGCATTCCAATTTGAAAACTATGAATTGCTATAACTTTAACACTTTGTAATTATGTAATTGTGGTTGTTTTGTAGCTTTTCCAGAGGTTAAAAAAGCAAACAAATGAAAAATCCATGAGTTTCTTTTGAAGATGTTATTCTGAAACTTTCATCAATTTAATTCAAGGCAACAGACAAGGAAAATATTTAGAAATCAATAAATATGTATCAAATTAATGATTGGATGATTTAAAATAAATATAAAACTAAGCCCCATTTCAAAGCACTTATGTTATCTTCACTGATAAAAATAAATATTACAACTATAAAACTTGCAAAACTGACACTGTAAGTATTCATCCCCTTTGTAGATCATCTTTAATTGAAAACAGTCACTCTTAAAAGTATTCTTTTGTTGTTTGAAGCTAAATTCAAAGATTGCATTTCTTCGGATTAAAGGCTATGCTGACTTGTCTGTCTAGCCAGATTGCAAATTTAAACGGAGGCAGCAAACATAGTAAGCAAACATCACAAATTCCCATGCAACGTATAAAGCACCAGCCAAATTCGCAGCTCTATCTGCAAAATTCCGACAATACCATATAGTTTAGCTTGCTGTTTTCCTGCTTAATTATCTGTATAAATAAACATATATAAAATATGTATGTGTATTCCCTTGTAGCTCAGTTGGTAAAAGATCTGCCTGCAGCGCAGGAGACATGGGTTTGATCCCTGGGCTGGGAAGATCCCTGGAGAAGGAAATGGCAACCCACTCCAGTATCCTTGCCTGGAAAATCTCATGGACAGAGGAGCCTGGTGGGCTGCAGTCCATGGGGTCGCAAAGAGTCAGACACGACTGAGCGACTAACACTACACTACAGTCTTACGTTTACAAAGTGTTTAAGCCCTAAAAATGGTTATTAACATTTCTAAAAGTTTCAGAAGCATGAAAGATTTTAATGACAACTGTTATCTCTAAATTTAGGAAAAGAACCACAAGGACATCTCTGTTAGTACCAATAAAACAAGAAATTAGCCAAAGTTAGTGAAAATAATAGCAATCATATGTGCTGTTTCAATAGTTCAAGATGTTAAGCTAAAACTATTGGACTGATAGTCAATTGTTTTTAAATTTGCTTAATAGCATACATTTAGTAAAAATTATTGATCATTCATGATATGCCAGGAGAGCTTCCCTGGTGGCTCAGTCAGTAAAGAATCCACCTGCAATGCAGGAGACCACCTGCAATGCAGGAGTCCTGGGTTTGATCCCTGGGAATGGAAGATCCCCTGGAGAAAAAAATGGAAACCCATTCCAGTATTCATGCCTGGGAAATCCCATGACATAGGAGCCTGGCAGGCTACAGTCCATGGGGTGCTAGAGTCGGACATGCCTGAGAGACTAAACCATGATATGATACATCAGACACAAAGGTGATCTCCTCTGAAGATCACAGACTTTCAGGATAAACAGTTTTATTAATTAATAATTAAAATTAGTTTGATAAAAATTATATAAAGGTTTGAGGGTAGTTATATTTGTAAATTCAAGAAAAGAGTGATGAACACTTCTGTCAGAGTAATGAAAACCTTCAGAGAACAAGTGATAGTTGGGTTAAAACTAAACTGGGAGAAAATTTATTACAGACAAACAGTGCAAGAATTATTGCATGCAAGAGTATAATTATTAAACAACAGGATATGCTTGTTGTGCTGTGCTGTGCTTAGTCTCTCAGTCTGTGTCCAACTCTTTGCAACCCCATGGAGTGCAGCATGCCAGGCTCCTCTGTTCAAGGGGATTCTCCAGGCAAGAACAATGGAGTGGGTTACCATTCCCTCCTCTAGGGTATCTTCCCAACCCAGGGACCAAACCCAGGTCTCCCGCATTGCGGGCAGATTCTTTACCATCTAGCTACCAGGGAAGCCCAAGAATACTGGAGTGGGTAGACTATCCCTTCTCCAGGAGATCTTCCTGACCCAGGAATCGAACCCAGGTCTCCTGCATAGGATGTTCTTAGGTATCTGCAAACTTGTGAAAGAGCAAATGTATTTACAGAGTAAAAAGGAACTATATCATTAAAAGCCTTCATCATATTTTTATTAATAAGCAAAGAAAAAATAGAGATATAGAATTACTAGTATTTTCATTACTTCAACAAGTCTTTTAAATTGCAAACACATTCCAAGGTCTGAAGATACAAAAATGATTTAGACATGATCTTGTTCTCCAAGAGTCGAAAATCATTGGGAGAAACAAATTGTTTGAATTTATCTACTGTTTATGTTGTTCTGATCTACACTTTTTTCAGCTAACATTTAAGATAATTTGTGAAATTTTATGAAGACAGCATATTTTAAAATATGGGAATATATGCAATAAAGAGTCAAGGGAAAAGGCTGGAAAAGAGGCCAGAATCTTATGGCATAAAGATATATACACACATCTAGTACTTGGCCATAATTGGTGGCTCCAAGGGATTTTGCAGTGAAAATAAAAAAGTAGGACTTGGCAATTACACAAGTCACAATGTTCATTAGTTTGCTTCTTTTTTAAATCCAAACCACAATGAAGTTCAAACAGGATTTTCTCAGCAAATTTTTCATGAAGAGAACATTGCATGATGTCATGTATATCTTAAGCAATATTTTGTTTAGGTACAGCACTTAATGGGTTAAAACAAGCTCACCTCTTCAACAAGGACAGCTAGATATATTTTGACAATAATAAGCAATCCCATGGTCCTCCTGAGTAAAAAACATTGCTTGCATTGCTTTTATTCCCAATAAATTACTTTTAAAATGATCAAACTGTGCCATATTATTTGTAATGCTGTTAAGAATAATATCTAAAGTACTTAAACTAATTATGCCTATTTTGTAAGATTAATTATCATTAATAATTTAACATATTTTATCATTTAAGTCAGTATCCGTTCTGATCTTTAACTTTAGAGAGCACACTGTATATGTACCACATAATTAGGGCTTATGTATCACATAATTAAGGCTAAATACTAGGAAATCAGTCTAATGAGACCAAATCAAACTGAATTATTTAAGCATTTTTTCTTTAATTTTAGAGGTAGAATGTTTAGTAATTAAACACTGATTTCATTTTCTTGAACTTGCATATGTCGCCTTTGTTTCTGAGGTCTTTGCTACAGAAACCTTCAAAAATGTTGCCCTGAGAAGTGAGTAGTAATGTGGTTTTAGTGTTTTTCTCTCTCACTCTCCTTTTCCCTCCATTATTGAGTTTCCTGGGGTCTTCACTGTTTTTGTTGTTGTTGTTTTTCCAGGGTCCCAAGGATCTGTTTCCAAATGGGAATTTTCTCAGTTTCCTGTCATTTTTATATTCTGTGACATGATGGAGAATTAACAGTTTTTCAGCAAAATAATATTGTTTGGGATTTCAAGTTTTATGAACAAATACTTTAGACAAAAAAGCTCTTGTGTTCTTCTCAAAATTTTACTCATTTATTTATTCACTTACTTCATCATTCTTTGAACAGATGTTTGTGAATGGCTATTGTGTGTCAGACTGTTGTTTATAGCACAACTAATGAGACTGTGGATATGTGACTTTGATAAATAACAAATCACATTGGAGGATGTCATCCCACAAATTTTCACTAAGGGTATCTTGTGTTCCCAGGGGGTGGAGTAGGTGCTAAACACAGTGTTGTGTGAGAACAAGATCTTTGCTTTCAGAGCTGATGGTCTTGTTGGGAAGACATAAACACAACATTCAATAAGATGCCTTACGATGGAAGATGTGTAGAGTCATATATGGGAAATAATTTTAAGTAGGGGTCAAAGAAGGACTCCTGGAGGAGGTGTCATTTAAGCTAAGTTCTGGAAGATGGTGAGATATCAGGTACACAAGTAGGTGTGGGGGTCGGGGGTTGGGATGGGAAATAGCTGATTAGAGTTGAATTAGTAAAGGATGTTCCCAATAGATGTAACAACACTTGTGAAGGCTGAAGGGAAGAAAACACTATAACTTGATTCAGAAACAGTAACTAATTCTGTATAGCTGGAATGTAACATTAAATGAGTCTGGAGATGTCAGTGAAATACAGACCAGAAACTGGGGTCCCAGCTAGTTAAATGCTTTAAATGGACAAACTTTCATTTCTGATTTAAAATCTCCATTGTACCTGATGATTCTCTGAACCAAGAAAACACAAAGAAGTTACTTAACTTGAAATGCAAAAAATCTTTCCATTGACAAATGATTTCTTAGAAAACATCAATAAAATTAAGTGTCCATTTTCAGAAAAGCAATTGATGTATCTGTACACTTGCTTAGCTGTAATTATAGGAGGTGATGTGGTTCAAGAAGGTAGAAAGGAAGATTTACTCTCTAACTTCAGTTCCAGCTTGACTCCCCTCTGATAATCTTTTTTTTTTTTTCTGTCCCTTCCAACTTCCTCCTCCTTTAGATCTGGACCCAAAAGAGCTGTGTTTAGGCAGCAGGGTTCTTTAAACAGGAGACCAGAAGCAAAGTGAAGGATGCCCTTCAGACAGAAATCAAAGAAGTAAGACGTATTAAGAGGTTATTCCTAAAGGTAGTTGCTAAGATTCTGAACTAAGACTGTGCGAGTGGAAATGTTAAAAAAAAAAAAAAAAAAAAGATAAAAAACAGCCAGGTTTGGAAGTTACTTGTTAAATAGAAGTGACCATGTGTGGTGAACTAATTGGGGAATGGCTGGTATTAGAGAAGGCAACAGAAATTCAGATTTTATCATTCCTGAACAAGGAATGAAGAACAGGCTTGGAGGACATAGGGATTTCAACATTTTCAATGAATTTTATTATTCTTTTTATTGAGCTTTCCCTGATGGCATAAACATTTGTCATTACAGTCAGTGCTTTAAACATGGGTTAAAGACTTGATTGGATTCATACAATTAAATAGAGCAACTAGGTTACTTCTCATATAGCCAAATGACCTACAAACAAGTTGTTTTTATTAGTCAATCTGGAAACCTCAACAGGTAGACCTATTAACCAATGCTTGACATACGGCCCATAGTGTTCTGGCATTATTCCCTGATGGGAGGGGAGAAACTGATTGGCAGTTCAGCCTTCATCCCTGGTCCACTCAGGTAGTTCCTTGTCAGCAGTTCAGCCCCTCTGAGATCTCTCTGCATCACTCTGCTGTTCTCAGTATCATTCAGTGATAGCAAGACTTTGAGGAGATTAAAAGTAACTTTTCAGAAGAGTCAGTAACCCTTATCTGGAAAAAGACATACACTACTCCATGGGCAAGTCCTGAATCAGAACATGCTACTGGTTGATAGTGAAGATGCTGGAAAGGGTAAAGAAGAATCATTTCTCCTTAATGTCAAAAATGACTTAAATCCAAATTGGCATACTTTTTTTTACCCTATCCATCTATCACTGAAGAAATCTTATGTAATTTTTCAAACATATTTTTGACATGTACTGGCTATTTCTGATGGCCTCAAACCTTACCATAACCTGGAATTGTTTTTCAATCTCTACTGGGGAAAGAAAACAAGACCATCATTACCACAATATTCATCTTGGGTAGCACAAAGTGACATACACAATTTGGACTAGAAGACAAATGTAATAATACCTTACAAATGAATCTCTTGTTTTCCCAAAGTAGATTTGGGAGAAATTATGAATAGAAAAGATTTTAAACCTGAGTCAAGGAAATAGAGTTCTTCATTCATCACAGAAACAAACAGTAGAGAAATGACATAATTTCCCGTAATGTCTCTTGATCGAGTCAACCTATTTCACTCATTTTATTACATAGGCCCTGCAAATGCTTTAGATCTTCCCCATCACCTGTCAATTCATGCTTCATTATCCTGCTCCTCAGTGCCATTCAAGGTTGACTTCCTTTCGGATAGTCATTCATGTCCAAACAGGAGTCATGCGTGTCATTTCCCTCCCTACTGTCAATTCAAAACATGGTTTACCATAATTGTATATTTTAGAAGTCATAGTGAGCTCAATTTTCTCTGCCAAAGAGAGGAAAGAATTCAGACTTTGTAGGAAAAGTGGAAAAGGAAAAGTGAATCTGCAGCAATTTTGCTGGGCGATTATGAGTTAAGATAGAGTGTTTTCTCCACCTTATAATTCCACAGAGTGCCCAAAAAGGGCCTTTGGCAAACCCTGTCATGAAGTACTTTTTAAGAGCATGGTTATGAACAGAAGGACAAAAATATCTATGAATTTCTCAGAGAAAGTCATGGCTTTAGCCTGCTGCAGTTTCTCTGTGAATGCATAAGTCTATCTGACACAGAGGACAAGGTTCAAATTGAGCTCTTCAGGTTCAAGACAGCACAGTCAATTCACTTTGCTCCATGTGGGACAAAACCTACTCTGACAGTCCTGTGAGGAGGAGCTGCTCCAAACACATACAATTTTCTAACTACATCATCACTGGCCACTGGCGTGGTTTCTGTCCCTTCTGCCACAGTCATAGTCGAGGAAATATTACTCATAATGAAATCAAATGAACAAACATTTAAGTACCTACTATGAGCTGTTACCCTTTATTCTTGTCTTCAGCTCTGTCTAAATCAGTTTAATTATCTTGAATGTACTCAGAAGAAAAGTAAGAATGGGAGAGGTGGTTGAAAAAAAAATCACGTCAGTAATACATGGTAAAGTCTAAGGTAAAACCCAGATCTTATGGACTCCAAAGCTCATATTTGGTCCCCTTCACAACACTGTATTCAATACAGAAGTTTTATGCTTAAAGATCATCAGGTTTAACCTTCACATTTACAAGGGCAGAAACTGTGGCACCTATTGGGTAAATGACTTAGTCAAGGTCACATAACCTTGAGTGAGTTAGAGCTAGCACCAGCATTTAAACTCGTGATTCCCAGCTCAGCTCTCTCCTGCACAAATTCAACTTAAAACAATGATCAATAACAATGATCTAATAACAATCATCAATATTATTGTCACCACTGCCAATGGAAACCATACTTTTAGTTATCACTGGAACTTCCATAGAACTACCACATTATTCCCTGTGGTCTCATTGTTTCATGTGTCCTGGAAATAATAGCATATTCAGCATGGACCCTGTACTGGTTTAGTGAGAGAGTGATATCATTAGAGTCAGGGATCTGGAAGTCTTGACTTTCAGTGTGTTAAGACTTAACATTTTAAAATATAATTGTGTGTCTAAGGATGGACAAGATAGCCTATTTGATCTTTTCACTTCTCTGAGCTTTGCTAGAACTAGGTTTATTTCTAACCAAAAAGAAATAGAGAATACTTTCATTTGAATGTCTCGATGAAATGCTGATGCCTTCTTTCTGCGTGGTTTTTTTTTTTTTTTTTTTTTAGAGAGGATCTATGTTATTTATCAGATTTTCAAAAGATTAGATTTTGTGCTGCTTGGACAATAAATAATTTTAAGTTACATGATTTTATCAGCCCACAATATATGGAGCATATAGAAACTGTATGGAAATAGGGGCGGTCTGCATATGCTTGCTCACTTGGTACACAGGAATAGTGCATATTCACCTAACCTTCTTCACATAGTGCTATGCAAACATTTCACTGAATTGATTTTTTTAGAGCCAGGCATTATTCCAACATTGAAGCTCCATAGGAAAATGGAAATGCCAGTGCAAATTTCTATTTTTAATTTAACTATCCACTGATCCAAATTCGAACTGGAAAAAACCAGGATATTACCATGTAATGGCAATTCTCATGATGATTGTTGCTTTATAACATCATTTGCAAATCAGGCACAAAGATTAATTTAGGACCCATTAATAGAAAAATTTTTGAAGGAACCTGAGCTCAAATTATACCAATCTGTTACTGTTCCAAAATAAACGCATCAGGTGGCATTTAAATGCAGGTGGTTAACCGTTTTATCTGTGTAGATATTTAAGCTATTAGAAATATAATTAGAAAATTAAACACACAATGTAGATTCTAATTCTAGCAGCACGGTCCTTAGCATTATGCTATTTCTATTGTAAGTTATAAAATGTGTCTAAATTGCACAGGTTTGTTTCTGAGTGATAGCTGAACTCAGATAATTAAGTTGTTAACCATGAACTTCAGTGGTCAACATGGTTATATATCTTTGTCTTATGTCTACTCCTCCTTCTTGTTTCCACAAATCTCAGGGGAGGCAGATGAATGGCACTTGACTCTACCCAGCTACACAGTCGACTGATTAGACATAGCCCTGTACCACAGGTACACTCAATTATATGCCTTTCAGAGAGTCAAGCATTTCCTGAAGCTAAAAGTGTTGAATCTGTTGATTTCACACATTTTATACTAGGAGAAAACTGTGATCCAACATATTTAAACCTTCAATTTTATTTCATAACATACATCCTCCTTCTGCTTAACACAGGAGGTAAGGAGTTTATTGAGATAAAAAGGATAAATCAATTTGCTTTCAAATAATTAAGTCATTAAGGACTGGACAATGACTTCATTTTTAGTAATTAAGTCATCTGTGTGTGGGGAAAATGTGACATTAGATTTAAGGCACAAGTATGTGTCCATCATAATACAACCTTGTATTTAAATTTTAGGGTGTCACACAGAACAAATTCAGTAAAAAGATAATGAAAACAATCATATTGGTTGTCATTATCCTAGTAAAAGAAAAGCACTTAGTAAGCACTGCCCTTAATGCTGCTTGTATGGTAAGAAGAATGCACAGTGCTGAAGATAAGCCTGAAAGTATTAACTGCAACTAGTAAATTTGCACTGTACATAAAATAGGCCTTTCTATTGGTTGAGACTCAACATGTGTTTATTGCTAACATTTTACTTTATAATATGTATAATGAGCTGCATATCATTTACATTCCCTATCCACTCTGTTTCTAAACAATCTTACACAAAGGAATATTCAGCTACCTAAATGTATGCCTAGTGTAAGGAAGGCATGGATAGTCGCTTAAATGCATAGCTATTTAAGGGAATAAAATATAAATTTCTCCCTTTTTAAAACTTAAAAATAATTATATGTTCTACAGTTAGAAGTCCAGTAGGTCTCCTATACACACTAATCTTAATATCTTTGCTGCTAGCCAAACCTTCAAGAAGCTCTTAAAGATGCTAAAATCTCTAATTTGAAATAGCATTTGAAGTGGCAAAATGATTATCTTTTAACAAGAAAAAAGAAGGCTGTCAAGAATCGAAAAATTTTAGAAATCAAGGGATATTTTCCTTGATTTATTTCCTGACCAACACAACTCGCAAGGCCTTTGATTCCTTAGCTTTATTATAAGCTAAACACTAAACAATTTCTGCCTATTTTGGCTTTAATGAAGGTAGATATAATTTCTGAACAAGTTCAGGAAAGTACTTCTTTCAAGCAGGGAAACTGCTTAAATTAATTAAGCTAATTAGGTTAATGAATAATTAAGGTAATTCTTTCTTCCCCCACAATTCAATCTCTTCATCTCTTAGTCATAAACCTCAAATGGTGGCATTAGAACTCCTAAATACAATCGCACATTATACTTGTTTAACATTCTATATCACAATTAAGACTAATTTTTTTTGTTTGTTTTTTTCTTAGTTTATAGCTTAAATAAGAATGGGCATCTTTCAGATGTTAAGTATCTCTCTAATTAGGAAATATAAATATCATAAATTAGAAATTACTGTAGACTAGAGATCTTCAGATATAAAAAATACTTTTAATAATAACTCATTTCAAATATAATAATAGGTTCATAAACATTTATCTGTCACACTGCAGGCTCTGCAAGAGTATTTCATGTACTCCTTTAGCTACTCAAGAAGGTGTGTACATTTATCATATTTTCATAGTTAAGTAACTGAAGACTCAAAGATATGAAAAGGCTTGCCCAAAGTCATACAGCCTGAGCATAATGGGGCTTGGATTTGACTGTTTCAAAGGAATTATTAAATCCTTTTAGCACTTGGCTTAGTTTTGGAATGTGAATATGGTATTACTTCTCTAAACGTATAGAGTATAGTTCTATAATCTGTATATTTCCAATGAATTATCCAACTGCTGAGAAATGAAAAATTGGTTAAAAAAATGATAGTAAAGAAAGATAGAACTGAATTGGTCAAGTGGTACTTTGTGACTTTTGTATTCTGGGCCCATATCCTCCTGAACACATTGTCAATATAGTAACCCAATGCTGCATTTTAATTTAGGTGTAAAGTCATAAAACTGGATTTTAAAGAATAAAGATATTTTGCTATTTACTCCCAAGATAACAGACATAATTCTGTCAGTCAGTCATCTAACTTCAACTAACCTCTGTCATCCCCCTCACCGCTAAGGGGCAATACAGCAGCACACATGTCGCTATAATTAGCGTGCAGCAGCAATTTTCATTAGACCAATGATCTCCAATAAGATTTTCCCAAGGGCTGCATTCAGTTATATGTAATAGTTAGGTGGGCCACTCATGTATTAGCATATAATTTGCACATGATTTGCATCTGCATTTAAAGATTGCATCACATTTCTGTGAATATTTCAAGTAAAAGTGTAATTACTACAACACTGAAGGTGATGATTTCTATTTTTCTGTACTATCCTACCACATCTGACCCAGATGGCTTATAATAGACTAGCTCAGCAGAAAACTAGGAGAAACCAGAGGGGAGCAAATAGTCAGAAGAGATGGTTAGGGTCAATAGAAATATTTGAGGGGGCACTACTGATGATTGCTGAAAGTACATTGCATTCGACAGTTTTTCTCTTTTGTAAGGATAAAGGAGTAACTGCACATTGGGTGGACCTTCCAAGAAATGCATTTCTAGTTACTGCTGATATCTTGTTGAGCATCTTTTTTTCAAACCTCATTACAGGCTAAATGGCAAATTATCTGTTATCACTTGGGAAATCTCAGTTACCTCTTAATTCTAATAGTGTAGTCACATAACAACTTTGAGTTTTCTTCTAAACCTAATTACTTTCTGTTTTGAACACTAATTTTAAGTGAAGAGCTCTCTATTTCCCTTTAGTTTTTTATACATATGGACCAATCCTACATAACTAGACAGCCTTCCCTCTTCCACTTAAAGAGCTTTCTGGTTGTTAGTATTTGGTTAGGTAGAGGAAAAGTTACAAGAAAGGGAACAAGATTTATACAGGAAAAAAATCAGAAAAAAGTGTCACTAGGTACACACATAAGCTTATGAAAACATATTTACTCACACATTTTAATACATACTTGCTCTTATATTTATGTTAGATGATAGGTAAATGATAGATACTTAGATGGACAGATGAATGAATGGATGATAGGCAAATAATTATAAAACTCTTGTACTGAAAATATATACTTTATTAAGAAATCGCTGTCTGAATATCATACATTAAAGCATGTATATGGAATCTAGAAAAATGATACAGATGAACCTATTTTCAAGGTAGGAATAGAGAGACACAGACTTAGAGAATGGACATGTGGAAACAGAGGGATAAGGGGAGGGTCAGACGAATTGGGAGATTAGGATTGACGTACCTACACGGCCACCTATAAAATAAATAGCAGTGGGAATCTGCTGTCAAGTGCAGGGAACTCAGCTTGGTGCTCTCTGGTGACCTAGATGGATGGGGTGGAGTGGGGGAGAGGCGGTTCAAAAGGGAGGGTATATGTGTGCACGTATAGCTGACTCATGCTGTTGTGTAGCAAAAACTATCACAACATTGTAAACAATGATACTCCATTTTAAAAATATTTAAAGTCAATAAGGAATAGATGTTTTCAAGTAAAACAAAATTAGATATAACTATCTATAAGTTCCACCAGAATTTTAATTTATGCTTTCCTGTTTCAGATGATCAGAATCATGTGGAGACAGAAAAGCAAACTTTTATTTACCTACTCTTTGAACTTCCAGACCAGTAATCAATAGAAAGTTTTCAACCATTTCTCAGTAATCAAGAGGACCGATTGCCCAGCATTAAGGTGATGGAGCCAGAACTTGAACCTATGTCTGTTTGGAAGCAGAACAGCAGAACAAACTTAAGTAGTTATCAGTACCTTGATCTTGTAGCTCAATGAACATGTCTATTATCCAAATAATTAGTTAACATTCTCAACAATGACTAATAGAGGAGATTTTTTAAAAAATCGACTTTTTCCTTGTCTTCTTTTATGCCATTTGTCCTTTAACATCAAAATTCTACTATGATTGGGTGCCATCAGTAACACATGCCTTTGATATATAACATTGTATCCCCCGACCATGCCTGTGCAAAGAATATAGTGAATTCTCCATGAGCAATTTTTTATTAGATGAATAAAACAAATGATGAATATTCAAGTACTATACATGGAATTTTATTACCATGGGAAGGAGTTCATGATACATTAAATTAAAATGTAGATTACAAAACAGTTCTTTTAGAATGATCCCATACTGAGGGAAAATATATGTATGTCTTCAAGGAAGGGCAAGTATTAATGTCTATGCAGTTATTTACAGTGTGGATTTTTATAATAAGAGTAAATGTCTTATATTTGTTTTGCTGATTTTAAAAGTGGTCCCTTCTTATACATTTCCATAATACTTTCTGGAAAACAGTTGGAAAGGCATTGCAGTTAGTTTTCCAGTGTTCCAATTTGAAATGTGGCCTTAACCTTCTTACGCAAGAACTTCAGCTTCTTATATCATTTACTACCCACTGTTATTTGTGTAAAAACTGTCTCTTCCTTTACACTGAGAAGTGTTTTAAGGACCAGAAGCCATATTTTGGAGCTATCTCACCACTACACCAATCCTAGAAATAAAGTTCATAGTAAATAGACAATGCCAAAAAATATGTATTAAATATTTGGTAAATCATTCATCAAATCCAAAGAACTCACATATTTTTCATTTTAATGTAAGCAATATCTCCATTGATTTTTTTTTCATAAGGAATGACTACTTGGGCTCACTGGTGAACCAATTAGAATGATAATAATGTTTTTTAATTTATTTTTTAAATTGAGGGATAATTGCTTCATAGAATTGAGACGGTTTCTGCCAAACATCAACATGAAGATAACAATGTTGATAACATTGCTATCAATAGATAACAATAATCTATTGTCATCAATAGATAACAACTATGTTGTTGTTTTATATCAGGGCTAAAGTCTATATGGTTTATGCCACTCAAAGTTGCCCTTTTCAGAATAATCCATGAACTAGGATTTTCCTATTCCAATATATAATTTTTTTCTTCAGAGTATTGTTTGAGCTACATATTTGATAAGATCATATGTGTTCATAGGCTAATGTGTAGTAACTGTTTAACTTTCTAGGTAACAATTGTGATAATGCCCAAACCCAGAGGAATATTTCTAATTATAGACACTTCAGATAACATAGCAAAGAATGGAAAAAAATATTCTAAGTCAGTTGAATTTATAAGTATTTTGTGCTATATTTACAAAATAGATTCTCTTGGATAGCAAAAGCTCAATGAATAGTCTTCATGATTCAATGTTTCCTTTAGCTCTTGGGGCTTAGCAACCTTGGTGTTAAGCAAATGTAAAATCATAGCAATTACTCTCAAATTTTTCTTTAGCAGCAGAGTTAGTTTATTGTTCTAAATTCCTGAAATTACAGAGTAGTATAAAAAGAAGTAAAAGGCTATGTGAACTGGAACTTCAGAATAACTCTTTAAACAAGGTCAAAGCATATCACCATTATTCTATTTCAATCATTTATATGATATTCATTATTATATTTACTAAGAATCTATAATACAGCACAAATTTCAGAACAGTAAAGAACAAACATGTGTTGCTGGTGAGAATGTTTTGAAAATAGCGCTTTGTAAATTCACTTGGAAAAAAATTAAAATACAAACTTTGAAATTCCATTTATACTGTTCACAGACTGTTTCAAATGCCTGTAAGCCTAAGTATTTCATATAAATTTCTTTTCCTTCATTAATATTGAGCACCTGAGAAAAATCATGTAAGGCTTTCAGAAACCTGATTTTGACTAGATAAATACCAAAATGAAATGATTATTCATGATACTAGTTGGCCTCTTTAGATACATACCTAAGACTGTGGGTATGTAAATCCACCATGTTTAACTGAGTACATCAGAGCTGAAGATTGAATTATCCACAACCCAGGGATAGAAATAATTATATTAGAGCTCATTTCAGACCATGTAGTTCTCTATTAGTAATTGTATTGGGCTATTGAGACACAATCATTAGAGACATAAAATGGTCATTTTGTATATTAGCAGTAAAAGAAAAAATCATAAACCTTTAAGGAGAATTCATAAAATATGTACTTTTGACTCACAGTTAAAACATTGATTAAATTGTACTCTACAAAAGCAGGCATTAAAAAATAGGGAGCATCACCAAGGAGGCCGACTACCAACAACCACCTTAACTTTTTACAAGTATCCAGTCACCAATAATGTAATAAGCACAGGACTTTGAAACACATATATTATTAAATGCACCTAGAAAATGGAGATGCTTGCCATCAAACTGCTCATTGTTTTGAATAAGACTTTTACAGCCAAGAACAACATTAAGCTGGTAGAGATGCTCAAAGTCTATGGCTCAATTTGTTCTTAAAACGTTTCAGAGATTTCTAAATAAAATCGCCACGCTATGGACTTTGCATAATAAACACCTTTCTTATAATCATTCAAAGAAAAACATCTAATTGGACAACTATTCTAAAACCTACTTATTGTTTTATCACTACGTTGTCGTTGTTTAGTCACTAAGTTGTGTCCAACTCTTTGCGACCCCATGGGCTACAGACCACCAGGCTCCTCTGTCCATGGGATTTCCCAGGCAAGAGTACTGGAGTGGTTTGCCATTCCCGTCTCGAGGGGATCTTCCTCTCCCAGGGTTCAAACCCCAGTCTCCTGTATAGCAGGCAGATTCTTTACTATCTGAGCCACACCGTAACTATCTCTAAACCTTGGATTTATGTTGTATTATTTCGTTTCCCTGTAAGCCTACAAATATAGGTAGATGCTTCACGTGAATTAACTTGCTTACTCCTCACAGCATGGTGTTGTGAGATCTATAGTTTGCCCCATTTAAAATAGAGAAAAGTAAAACACAGAAAGGCATAGAATGTTGCCCAGTGTCATGGATCTAGGAAGTAGCACATTTGTGATTCAAAACCACCAGATATTCTAGCTCCAGGACCATATGTTTATTTTCATCAGTTCCAAAGTTCATTTTGAACATTGTTAAATAAATCACTTCTTACTTTTACTTATGAAAGTTCAATACTTAAATGCTTATTGTATTCTCTTGTTCTCAAAAGAAAATTGAGACAATGTAAGAAGGCCAGTGAATCATGGCTTTATCAGTCACCCTCCAAAACCCTCAACTTTTCCTCATCTAGCATTTTAAGTGCTGATTATGTTGAGGTGAGTTTATAAAATTGGCCACTTGTCTTTTAAGCTAAAAGAAATAAAAAAGATACACAGTCTATTGAATAATCATTATTTTTTTGCAACTATTCCCTCAAACTACATTGAAAGCTAAATATGATCTCCATAAAAATTCCCAACGACAATGCCACTAAACAGAAAAAAAAAGTCAGTTAATTATGCCACATGTCATTTAGGCAAATCGTCTCTTAACATTGAAATATTAATCATATGAGCTACCTCCACAAACTAAACACATCTTGGAGTCACAGTCAGACATGTGAAGTCACAGTCAGACTTAGGCTGAACTTATACCTCAGGGATGGTGTCTTTGAAAAATCAAAGTATAAGTCAATACAAGTTTAAACATGGCAACTGACTCATAGAAAGTATGGTACAAAAGCTCATCCCTGGCCACATCTCAATGTCTTCCCCTCAGTTCTAGAATTCTCTTCTAAGGAAATACATATATCAGGCAATCACATAGGTCATATAATTCCAGAAATTCAGAAAAGTTTCATGGTCTCTTTTGATCCTTCTTAAATAAACTCACTGATGTTACTCACTAGTTGACCTATCCAGTTACTGCTCTTATCTTGACCAGATTTAAAATGAATTAACTTTTATTAAATGCTATTTTTAGTGCAAATACCAGCCTCCACTATCACAAATTATACAGTTGGGCTTCCCACATTTGGGGAAATTGCAGGGATCAGCACACTGGTGTGAAATGGATGAACCTAACTGGGAAAACCATCTTCATGGTCATGGTACATCCTCTACCAGGTAAGTATAAATATCTACTATTTTTAATAATATGCATTAGATCAGGAGTTTTAGCAATATTATTTCAAAAGTAACCCCAGTTTTACAGAGGAAGCTGAGACTCAGAGAAATCAAAGAAATCTGGCTCTAGGATAACCAGGCAGCCAGTAAATGGCAGAATTAGTACACAAACTCACATCTTTATGCCATAAAATAATTTATAATATAAAAGACTTTATGATATAGAAGAATTTTAAAGAGCCATCACATGAAATTAGCTGTTCTTTCAAAGGGTGGTCATACTCTGGCCACACCCTAACCCTAGCAAAGATGGCCTTTTTTTTATAGTAGGTCTTGACTCAGATTTTCTGCCAAGAACCCTTTGCCCTGAGCCTCAGGCCACTTAGCCAGGGCTGTAAACCCTGTTTATCTTCAGCTGGTCTTCTTTTCAAGAGCGCATATTTCTGTTGTCTCTTCCTAGACATGACTCGGATCCTAGTAAGTTCCTCCTTAACTCAGCAACTGCCTGTTCCTTGGACTAATCTTCTCTTGCCCTATTCCCAGAAGAAGGGGCAATGGGAGCAGTGTTTTAGAGTGGAATGAGAAGGGAAGAGCAAATTTTAACTATTTCACAGTTGTGCATGTGCATGCTAAGTTGCTTCAGTTGTGTCCAACTCTGTGCAACGCTATGGACTGTAGCCCGCCAGGCTCCTCTGTCCATGGAATTCTCCAGGCAAGAATACTGGAGTGTGTTACCATGCCCTCCTTCAGGGGATCTTCCCCATCCAGGGATCAAACCCTCGTCTCTTATGTCTCTTGCATTGGCTTGCGGGTTCTTTACCACTAGCACCACCTAGGCAGCTCATTTCATTGTTAAATCAGACTAAACCTAGCTAAGGAAATAAACATGCTTATTATATAGATAGATCTTATGAAAGTCTCTCAGTCGTGTCTGACTCTGTGCAACACCATGTACTGTAGCCCACCAGGCTCTTCTATCCATGGAATTCTCTAGGCAAGAATACTGGAGCAGGTTGCTTTACCTTCCTCCAAGGGATCTTCCTGACCCAGGGATAAAAACTGGGTCTCCTGTCCTGAAAGCAGAATCTTTATGGTCTGAGCCAGCAGGGACGAGTACAAACTGCATTCTTTGTATGAATTTAGCTCTACAATGATCCCATTTGATCCATAAGGTAACAGCCTCAGGGAGAATTAAATGGCTTAATATAAAATTGGCTGATAAAGGCAAAAATTCTGGACCATTCTTAGTTGTTGCCATCCAATCTGAAATCTTAAGTCATAAATCTACTTTTTAAATATATTATTTTACCATTTTAGTTTATATGTAAATGTTCTTAGCGGTACTTTCAATCAGACTAAATGAATAACATTGCAATATTTAAGCATGATACTTAAAAAAGCAATCAGGTTATGCTCTTAGTGTCTAGTACTTGCTGAAGAACACTTCAAATGAAAAAAAATACACCCATTGGCTTTTTATTTTTGAAAATATGTGAATCTCAACTAGGCAGCAATTGCATTCTAGAGAAAATTTTTAGTCAGATTCTACTACGAACTGATCCTGTGCTCTCTTTGTCATCACTACAGAGGGCAGCAACAGACAGCAGAGCTTCTTAGCATTACAGAGGCAATGTTAAATTTCCTAGTAAACAAGAGGGTTAAAGACAAAGTCACGCTTAAATCACTCCAAATTATCTTTTGCCTTGATGCTGCTTAAAAGTAACCACACCTATAAACTTTTATATAAGTTAGCAGGCAAATGGATATGGGAAGTACCAAGAAAGACTACATTTTTTTCAAAAGTTGAATCTAGGACATTTTGTAATTCTGCCAAAAGCAGCTTTGAACAATAAACATAGACTATGTGTCATGTAATATTGCAGCAATTGAAATTTAGTCTGCTCTTCTTCTTTTTTTTTAACTCGTTTTCTTTAAACCTTTGTCTTAAGTGAAAGGACTTTATATAAAATATTTACTATTATTATAAAAATATTTTAAAATATATCCAAGTTTATTTTTCAGCAGGTAAGAACATTAGAAGCCATGGTTTTATAGTAGGAAGATTTACCTGCAAAGTGCATTCTGGACAGAAATAATTGGGAACAGCAGTCTGCAAGGAGAACTTAGTACTTGCTCCTTAGCTTGGTTGCATAGACCTACAACTGATTGTACATGCAAAGGAGGGCAGCAAAGGTCTTATGATCAAAAGAGAAGAAATGACTGACAACACAGAGCTAGTTCAAAGGAACTAATGGAATAATTAGTCCCAAAAAGACCAAAAAGACTGAAGAATTCATGATGTCATAAAAAGCAGAGCTACTTAAATTGGATTAGAAAATAAAAATGACATGAACATTGTAAATATTCACAGATCACATCATTGACGTGTAATGTGCCGTTAAATGATGTCAAATTAAAGGGGAAATTACATGTGTTAGAACTAGGACGAATAAAGAGAAGACATTTAAAGATACATGGTCCTTCAAGTGAAAATTCCTAACATATATTACATAGATGATCATCATCCAGACAGTGAAACTGGGTGAAATATAAAATAAAATATAAGGGAAAATATGCTAGCTAAAAACAACTCATTTTCCTAATATTATAAATTGTAGGGAACTTTAGATTTCACAGGAGATAATTTCAGAATTTGCTTTATACAAAGAAAATCCAAATTCTTACGGTAAATAACCAATAATGCCTTTAAACTCTTAAAATCTGTCCTATCATCCGCACTAAGTATTGAATTAGTAGCATGCAGATTTGTCAGAAAAAGAAAGAATCTCCAGGTCTATTTTAATTTTCATATACTCAGTGTTCTCTTGCCAATCGTGTACGTTTTTGAATCATTTCAGTGACTTTGCACTTGTTTTGAAACCTATCTATAAGTGATAAAAAGAGAAAACAAAAACACTGCGTGAGGCAAATGTAACATTTGCCTTCTTCCAGGGTCCTCCTCAAATCTCTTGCTGACAATAACTTGATTAACACATAATTAACCTGAATTTAGGGCTTCCCTGGTGGTTCAGTAGTAAGGAAACTGCCTGCAATGCAGGAGACCCATGTTCAATCCCTGGGTCAGGAAGACCCCCTGAAGGAGGAAAGGACAACCCACTTCAGTATTTTTGCGTGGAGAATTCCACGGACAGAGGAGCCTGGCGGGCTACAGTCCATGGGGTCTCAAAAGAGTCAGACACGACTTACTGGCTAAACAACAACAATCAGAATTTAACACACAATTCAAATACTTCCAAAATGTATACAAACACTGGAATAACTTCATGGCAATACACAAATATTTAGCTAAAAAGCAGTTTCATTCCAGACGCATTTAATTTTTGACAAATACTTTACAAAGCGTTTAAAATCATTCGCCTTTTAACTGGGATGTATTCTTTACATTTATCTATTTTTACTGTCAGTAAGCTCAGCTTTACATGACTCTTTGTCATATTAATGAGATACTAAGTACTTTTTTTTTTCTTACTGAGGCTTAACTGAAGTGACTTAGCACGCACGCACACACACACACACACACACACGTTAGTAATAGTGCATGCTCAGCCGCTAAATTGTGTCAGACTCTTTGCGGACTTCCAGGTTCCTCTGCCCATGACATTTTCCAGGGAAGAATACTGGAGTGGGTTGCCATTTCCTATTCCAGGGGATCCTCCCCCCCAGGGATTGAACCCATGTCTCTAGCATCTCCTGCATTGGCAGGTGGATTCTCTACCAGTAGCACCACCTGGGAAGTATGCTATAGCCTTAATACCTCTAATTAACTCAAGAAGTAAAGCCCAAATTAACAACAGATATTATTTCAGTTCCCTGGTAATATATTAACTTCTTGGCATCCCTGGTGGCTCAGATGGTAAAGAACCCACTTACAATGCCAGAGACCTGGTTTTGATCCCAGGGTTGGGAAGATACCCTGGAGAAGGGAATGACAACCCACTCCAGTATTCTTGCCTGGAGAATCCTATGGACAGAGGAGCCTGGTGGGCTGGAGACAGACATGACTGAGTGACTAACACTTTCACTTTTAGTTTCTTTCGTTATACTCCTTCAAACTGACCACATGTATTAATACTCAAAATGTACTCTTGGTGCTGCATAGGATTTTTCTCTATTTTCAAAAGTTTTGTAGGTTTCCTTATGGTATGTCTGAAAAGGCAGATGAGTTAAGACAAAAATGTAATCCTAGTTGCATTGAAATATTCAGCAGAGTCTTTTGTCAATAGATATAATCTCCAATTACAATAATTTATGTAAGCATTTCATTAATCTCATGGAACTTGAACTGGCTATGTATACTCACAAAGAAGAACAAACTTTCAGAAAATATAGCAAGTAGGAGTTGTCTGTGACATGGTGGCGAGTGTTTCTTCCTCTCCCATGCTTGGTTCTAGTAAAATCTGTAAAATAAAATGCTCATTCCTCAGGATGAAGATTAAAACTCTGGAATAGAGAAGGGAAGAGTGCATCTATTGTGACGCACCTAATTAATTCACAGATAGGAAAATAGGAAGCTTAAATATTGCAAATCAATATATAAAATACCTAGCTTTTTTCCAGCCTTAGACCAAGGACATCAATCCTTTACTTCTTCAGGCTACACCTATATGCAATAACAGAGGAAAAAAGAAAATAGGTTATTTCTTTTTTTTTTTTTTTTCTTGTAGGGAAAAGGGAGAAAATCTACTATGAACCAGATTTTGTGCGGTTACCTTTTATATGTCACTGTTCTAATCCTCATGAGAGCAAAGAAACGGGGCCAGAGAAATGAAGAAAAAGATTCAAATTTAGTCATACAATATGTTACTTATAAAAAAGAGAATTCAAGCCCATTTTAGCTGACTTCAAAGTTGATAATCTTTCTCTAATAGACTTAAAATCTCATATTCTATAACAGCCATCTATAAAAATGAATTTTACCAAAAATAGAATAATTGGCCTCATTTGGGAATAGAGTTTTGGCCCTGGCCCCCAAAACTCCTACCTTATGAAAATCCAGTAGTGTCCATGGTTAAAAGTACAGAAACTGGGAGCTACATGACTTAAAATTTCTATCTTTTCCATCCACCAGGTCTTTGATCTTGAGTAAGTTACTTACATTCTCTGCCACAATTTTCATCTGCAAAATTAGAATAATGATAATAACAATACTGCATAGGGTTGTTCTGAGAATTAAAGTAATTATTTATGCAAAGAATTTAAAGCAATTCTTAGTACACAGTAAGTGAATCATTGATCATTTTAAGCAATATCAACCTACAATTGAAAGAATTATTTATATTTTCATAAATACTTCTCACAAATATAATAAAGCCTAAAGTTGTAAGTGCTGTGTAGAATTTAAGAATTTTAATTTTGGGTGGGATACAGTTAAAATGACCATTGATAAGAAAACTGGGGAAGAAATACAGAATCAAAGCTGAAAATGCCAGAGAATATAAATCAAATGAATGATTGGAATTGAAATAGCACATTATTTAGAATTAATCATAGACAAACATAGACAAAAATTAAATAAGCACTAAATTCTTAGTACAATGAACAAGAGAAAAATTCAGAGTAGGCTTTAATTTCTGAAAGAAAGAGTAAATTACAACCCTAATAATCCTTTCCTAGAATCAGCTTAAATTGCTCAAATATACTAGTTTGATTTTATTTTATAAGAGGAAGCTTAAAAGTTTGGGTTCTCCATTCACTTCTGCTCCTTGGTAGAGAAGGGGAAAGAAAGGTAGAAAAATTCACTCTAGTAATGGTTAATTTTTTCAAAGTGTTCTGAACATTTTAGATAATCAGTGTAGACTATGCCACTATGGAAGCTTTTGAAGGATTAATAAATCTGTTCTGAAGATTCCTACTGAAAATGTGGCAGGTGGGAAGGGTATATATGGCCTAAGGTAAAACCCTTGACAAGACAGAGGGTATCTGGATTCTGAATTGGCCTAGGCTATGACAAGTGATTGTAAATTTCCTTTTGCAGTCTATAATCTTGTCAGAAACTAATGCAATTCTCTCTGTTGCAATTTTCATTAATATTTAGACTAGCTTTAATGTAGAAAATGGACTGAATACTGGGTATAAACTATTTTATTGACTAAACGTGTAGATAGCTTTTAAGTTCTACCAACATTTCTAAGCCAACTGCAATGATTTTGAAACTAATATTATATAAAGAATTTTTATATGCATACTCTGCATTCTCTGAAGGTTATTTTCTGAGTTATATTAAATTTCAAGGAAAAGGAGTCCTATAACATATTAGAATGTTCCCACATTTTATCATGTATATCAATAATCTAAATTGTGGTCAATAAAGAAATCAATCTATGAAGAATAATATTACCATATTGGTTAAGTGAGTTAACCTTTTCTAGATGTAGTGTGAGGAGTATAACAATGAATATTTTCTTTTAATGAATATAGGCATTCACAGTAGAGGAAGTAAATGCTCATAAACTTGTGGACTTACTCTATGACAGAGGGGAAAAAAGCTGATAAATCTAGGATATCAATCATAAAATGTAATTTTTCAATCATAGTCTTATTTGGAAAAATGCAATGAGAATGATAAGAAACAGCCACTTTTATTCTAAAGTATGCCACCCCCACTCCTGGAAGAAATTAACTCATAGGGGATTAATATATATAATCCCATTTCCTCCTAATATAAAGCATTAACATTTTCAAATAATAAAAATTATTTGAATATTTTTCTCAAGGTCTCTTATAAATCTCATTCCCGATTCTTCATCTCCATCTTTTCCTCACAACACTGTATCTTTGGAAATGCGAGTATGAATTAATCTAAATTGATTGAATAGAGTTCCAGGTAAACAAAACAATTTTTATATAAACATGTACAAACCAGAAAGTAAATCAAGCAATAGACCTTTGTTTGTAATAATTTATATTATTTGAGCTTAGAGTTATTTCTAAATGTATGTGCAGTTTTTGGGCAAAATAATGTGTTGTTGCTGCTGCTACTGCTGCTAAGTCGCTTCAGTCGTGTCCGACTCTGTGCGACCCCATAGATGGCAGCCCACCAGGCTTCCCTGTTCGTGGGATTCTCCAGGCAAGAACAGTGGAGTGGGTTGCCATTTCCTTCTCCAATGCATGAAAGTGAAGTCACTCAGTCGTGTCCGGCTCTAGCGACCCCATGGACTGCAGCCTACCAGGCTCCTCCATCCATGGGATTTTCCAGGCAAGAGTACTGGAGTGGGGTGCCATTGCCTTCTCCGAAATAATGTGTATTTTTCTCTTATTGAAGATGAAAGAAATTCAATGATATTAGAATTATTTAATGAAATAAAGTGTTTAGTCCAGAGTTTTAAAAGCAAAGAAGGATGCAATAGCACATAACAAGGACTCCTAATGAGAGCATAGGGTTTTTTCCTGATAGATTAATACCAGGGTTACAGACAGAAAGTTTTCAGTTCATCATAAGGAAAAATTTTACAAAGTTGGCACAGGATGGCTTCAAACACATTAATTGTGACATGGTGTTTAAAATTTTATTATGAGATTAAACATCCAGAAATGGACAAAACAATTAGAAACTGAAACTCCACTCTAACAGGGCATTTTGGAAGTATAAGGGTAGAATAAGTCTACTAAACCATAGCCAGGCCCTCACTACTTCTCAGGATTCTTTTTACTTTTTGTTTGTATGTGTGTGATTTCATTATTTTTCTCAGTTGCAACTCTGAAATAATTTCTACCTTGTTTAAAAGAACAGCCCACTTTTGCAAATTGCCTTGGCTACTATTTCATGAGAGGATGGAGTTTATCTCCTATG
This sequence comes from Bubalus bubalis, assembly GCF_019923935.1. Lineage (NCBI taxonomy): Eukaryota > Metazoa > Chordata > Mammalia > Artiodactyla > Bovidae > Bubalus > Bubalus bubalis. The sequence goes on along the minus strand of NC_059158.1, from coordinate 92,575,791 downwards.
AATACCACCTTCTACTTCAGAACCTCAACTTTTATCCCTTGCTTTCAATTTCTGTCTTTACTCAAGAAAGTGATGTTTTTTCATTTGAATGTGCTTGTCCTTCACTTTTCTAGAGCCTTTCAACCCAGGCATAATTTCTCTGCCATAGAAATTGCTTTCCCTTTTCATTTTCAAGACAACATCTTATCATTGGTTTTACCTTTGTTATCAAATATTTACAATGTCCTCTATATCTCTAGGGCACATCTCCCCATCCACCAACTTTTACTCTCTTGAAGTGTGGATTGCTTCTCACCACTGTGCCAAAGCCACTCGTGAAGGTTAGAAGACTACCTAGCCATAAATTTCTAAGTAAAACAGAATCCTGCTTTATTATCTACCACTTCCTCCAAGCATGCTCTCTTCCTAATTTTCTAATTTTATTAATAGCACCAGCATTGTCCCCAACACTCAGAATTGTCCTGGATTCCTCCTTCTCCATTACTCCTTTTCCTTGACCAGGTTCCATGATCAACCTATGTCCAAGACCAGTAGATCCCACATCCTTTTATTGTGGGATGATGAGGTTATTGTCTTAGGGAAAGCACAGAAAGTCTGGGAGAGAAACTTCAAGAGGTAACTAAGGAATAAAATCGAAAACTGTCAAGAGACATTGAGACTTTACTAAAATTAGAAGGAACTAGAGATTACAGATGCAGTCCTTTATGTTCCCAGAGAAGGCAATGCACCCCACTCTGGTATTCTTGCCTGGAAAATCCCGTGGACGGAAGAGCCTAGTAGGCTGCAGTCCATGGGGTCGCTAGGAGTCGGACATGACTGAGCGACTTCACTTGCACGCAGTTGAGAAGGAAATGGCAACCCACTCCAGTGTTCTTGCCTGGAGAATCCCAGGGATGGGGGAGCCTAGTGGGCTGCCATCTGTGGGGTCACACCTAGTCAGACACAACTGAAGTAACTTAGCAGCAGCAGCAGCAGCAGCCTTTGTGTTCCAATGAAAGTTCAGGCCTATTAAACTTAGAGGATATTTTGATCAGTAAGTCTGGTATGGTTTGCTCTGCACAATGAAGGCTTTTTAAGAAAAGGGAAGAATGGACTCTAAAATGAAGGGCTTATATGCTTGTATATGTGAGAGCTTTCTTATTCTTCTACTCAATGCTCTGTGCTGACCTAAATGGGAAGGAAATCTTAAAAATCTTTAATTTATTCTAAAATTGATTTGCATATTTTGGGAATAGGAAGGTATGGATTTTCTTAGCTACAAGGATTGTCATCTAAATTTCTCAAGATCTCTAGTTTCTATTATTGTCTAATTAATTAGAAACAAAGTAAAGAATGCACTGGAAATTGTTCAGCACAAATGTTGTCAGAGGCATAGTATCATTTAAGAAGTTGAAATTGCTCTTGGGGTATTTCTAGCTGATGACATTGCCTCAATCTGAAGTTAAATTTCTTCATTTTTCTCTTCTTTCCCATTCTAACTGAGCTCTCGCAGAACTGTCAAGGTTGTTTTCCTGGAAGAGAAAAAACAATGGAGACAAAAAAAAAAAAGAAAAGAAATCAGGACAGAGGTTGTCACTTGGCTGCTCAGACCTACAAGGTGTTTCAAGTCCAATTTCAATTCTTATTTCACCAGCTATCTCTGAGCTCCATTTTCCTATGATTCAGCCACACTGGCAAGTCTTCTCTTTTCAGAAGATACATGGCCTTTCACACCCTAATTCTTCCTCTTTTCTTATGCTTTTTGTTCATCTCAAAATGCTTCCACCTCTCTTTTTATCTCATTTAACTAAGATCTTGGTCAAATACAACTTATTTCATGAGGCTTTCTCTGACAGCTCAGATAGAATTTGTTGTCCTTTCCAATGTATCTTTATTGTATCTATAAGTTCCTTCCAAACAGAGATCATATCATGGTTGATGATACTAAATGCTTTCTGGGTTTAATTGAACTGAAGTTCAGCTTGATCCAAAATAAAATTTTCTCCCTGAAGGATTTTCTGATTGTCTGTTAAAAATGACCTCCTTCCTTAGGTGCTGCAGTTTTCAGTCTCTAATGCCACTGACTTAGTTATAGTTAAATGAAAAAATGTTGCTCCTGATATACATCATACAATTCTTGGGGGTAAGATTGTGTTTTCCAACATGTACTCTAGAGTTAATTGCACATAAGTATTCAAACATTCTTGCCTGGTAAATCCCATGGATGGAGGAGCCTGGTAGGCTGCAGTCCATGGGGTCGCTAAGAGTCGGACACGACTGAGCGACTTCACTTTCACTTTTCAGTTTCATGCATTGGAGAAGGAAATGGCAACCCACTCCAGTGTTTTTGCCTGGAGAATCCCAGGGATGCGGGAGCCTGGTGGGCTGCCATCTCTGGAGTCGTGCAGAGTTGGACATGACTGAAGCGACAGCAGCATTTAGCAACAGCAGCAGCATTCAAACATTATTCAATATATTTTATATTTTTCAGAAATCTTCAAAAACGTATGCATCAATATTAAAAAATCTTATCCTCAAATCCATATGGTCAAATTAAGCATCAAATTTGCAACACTACATAATATTAATAGGATATGAAACATCAAAAAATATAACAAAAGTTTGAGAGTGGATAAATTTAGATATCACTATAAAAATGTTTTATTTTCTACTTTTCTTGAATGTGAATTTTTGAAGTATGCAGTACTTCATAATTAAAAATATAGACATTTTTGAAAACCAGATATATGGTCTTTACAACAGGATTGCTGTCAGGTCATTTGAGTGTCATAAAACCTCTCCCCTAAACTTAGCATATTAATGATATGATTAGAGACCCCAAAATGACTAATTATGATCAAGAAAGAAAAATTTTACCCACCTATGACAATTTAAATGGTCTTCTCTCTCAATGTAATGCTATTCTCATTATTAAAGAATTAAGTCTTTCCTGAATACTTTTGAGGGACAAAATAATGAGCCAATTCTGTTTTACTCAACAGAAATAGTACAATGTGTTATTGTAATCTGACTTGTATCCTACTTGTAAAGCCCTGGAAATTATTATTTTAAATTATGATGTTAGATTAGATTTTCTGCAGTTTAGTATATGGTAAATGTAACATCATTGCTAAATGCAAATTAGATACTGTACAGCTTTTCCATAGAGTTGTTCATGAAAGCCAAGCATTTTACATATTATAGTCAAGTGCATGTTATTATTAAGAAACAAATTATAATGAAGCTTAATTTAGTATAAAGACAAGATACTGTAGCCTTATAATAGGTGACAATACAGTAGGTTATGTATACAGCAAATCTGCCACATTCAAGTATCAAAAGTATTAAATATGCACCACACTTAAAAAATTTCCACTTGCTCCTATTACTTCATGTCAAAGTTACACTTGAAGATTATCATATGTTCCAAACACTGACCAATGTTTTATTGCCAAATACAGCCTGGAATTCATCCAGTAATACTCCAGGGAGATGCACAGGAGGTAAATTCTTCCTCCTAACAGTAAAGGTAAAGAGTTCCTATTTCATTCATCAGCAACTAACATTAATTGTTAATTGCCATTTTGTGTGTGACTGTCTTGTCCTTCAACTATATTTCAAATGAAAGAAGAGAACAGGGGGATACCTTGCCCTTTTTCCTAACCCAAAGTGGATTTGGTTTCAACACAAGTCTAGCTGTACAAGATAGGGATTTAATTTAATTTCCTTGCAGATAAATTTCTTTCTCTTAAAAAAGAAATAGCTTGCACTACTAGATAATCTATAAAAAGTCTTCAAAATAAAAAATTCTATGAAAATTGATCTAACAATTGTTCAGAAAAATAACTGCGATCTGATTAATTGCACAAACAATGGAATCACTATTTAACATCATAGTATGCATAAATTATCAAAACCACCCTTATAGTTGGTGAGGATAAATCAAGTAGCTGCCATCCTATCATCCAGAAGCATTTGGCCCTGCCTAACACATCCCACCTTTGTACAAATTGTGGGCAGGCAGTATTTGGAAGAAGAGGAAAGTGAAAACATAGCAATTAGAACTACAAGTAGCAAAACAGCCTACAAATTATTAAACAAAACTCCTCAAAGATATGTTTCTTACTGTTTCTAATCATTGTGTTCATTAAATAAAGTGCTATTTACAAAAGAAAAAAGAAAAGAGCAGGGACACCAATGGGTTTGTTGCATGCAGAATAAATCGGCTCAAAAGCAATTCATTATTAATGCCTGAATATTCTTGCTAAACAGTTCTGATTATTTCACAAGAAAGAGGTCAAGGTAGTGGAGAAAGGGATTTAATCAAATAAACTCTCAATCTCTCTCCAAATAGCATTTTCATCCAGCTGCATGTAAATTCATCAGATGACTAGCCTCCAAAAGCACAGGCAAGGTTAATCTGCTATGACTGTTAAAACTTCTATGATATGCCTATTGAATAAAGATTTAAAATGGGATGAACTGTGCAAGTTACCCCAAAATAGATATTTTTTTGCTTTTAATATACATGAAATTTCCACTGTTAAAAACAAACAAATAAATTACATTTCTTTCATCTACATTAGAGATTTAAATCTTCCATTTAAATTATTAATTTCTTAGAAAGAGCTCTTAATGATGTTGTGTAGCTTTCATTTATTAGTATTTTTAGGACTTTCCACCCTCAGGTTCCAGAAACTCAAAGTAGTTCTATACTGGTTGAAATTAGCTTAAAAATCTTAAAACCTATGAAATCACATAAAAAAAAAGTTTATAATAATTTTCAAAATATTAAAAAATCATGCTTATTTACTTATATTCAAGATTATAAAATTCATCATATTTTTATCAAAAGGGAATCTTGCTGGCAAAAATTACCAGCATGTTGATGACTTTTTACTTAAAAGGTAAGTGTAGTTTCAATTTCTAATTTTCAAAATGTAAAAATATATGATGATAATATCAGTAAAAGAGTATATTAGTGTCATTTTCACAGACAAGATAAATGCATAGAAAGGTATAATAACTGCACAGACACAATTTTACTGATATATTTTTGTCTGCTTCATTCTACATGAAACTTTATAATATATGATAAAAATTAAAATAAAAAATGTGGCAAGATATTCAATATATTTTACTTTCAGAATGAAGGACCCTGATTTATTTTCTGAAAAACTATAGAATTATGCTATATAGATGTTTCTATAATTTTTCAAAAATATAAAAGCATAAATAATCTTTGACAAAAATATGTAATATACCTTCAGTAATAGATAATTGAAATTGTAACAGATAATTTGCTTTTCAAATAGAGCCAATGTCAAAATTGTGAACCTATATAAAGATTTTTAAGACATCTATGATCTCTTCACTATTTGAATGCTCATTTTGTTTTATAAATTTTTTAATTTATAATTTAAAAATCCATATGAAAGCATATTACACTATGGTAATGTTTAATTCAGCCTATTGCTATTTCAATAATCCTTATATTGCCTTTCTTTTCTTGCTAAATTTGTACAACTTCTCTTATATTATACATTTTATTTCTATATTTAAGAAATCATGCAGCAGTTAATAAATCCTCTACAAAGAAATCAAAGTGTTTTTCTGCTGGCATTCTTTGCCCTCTTAGCTCTCAGCACCTTCCTTGAGTCTCAGACACCATTTTACATGAGGACAATTTCTAAAAAGCGAAATATAACTGTCTAATTAAGGACTGTGTGATTGGCTAGTTCGCGGTCTCTCTGACAGTTGTGACAAATACACATATTGGCACAGCCCTAACCTCACTTCACAGTTTGCAACACAAAGATGGTATTTTCAGAAATGTGGAGAACACTCTGATACAAAGCTTCACCTTGTCTAGTGCTATTCCATTTAATTTTTTATTAACTGCCTGAACATATGCCATTCTAGAAGAGGGTAATAGTTACAAAATGTCAGCAGAAACATTTAAACTGCTAAAATGTAAATGATTTTATAAATTTGTAATGAAAGGTAATTGTCATGTGGGAAAAGTAACAGAAAAACAGATACGTGTAAATGCAAAACTGGTACAAAATACATCTTATGGGTTGAAGGAAGGAAGACCTAAGTATATTTTAATGAGTACTGTAAGTAGTATTTAAATAAAATTAGATTCATAAGCAGAAAATGTGAATTCTATTATATTTTATTTTCTAACATTAGGAAAGTTCATAATAATGACAAGAACTCATAGAACTTTAATGTGCTAAATTCAATAAACAGTAAAACATTAAGATGCTTCACCTCATTAAAAACAAAAAACAAATAAATCAAAGTAGGATAATATAAATAAAAAGTGTCCTTGATATCAGCACAATAGCTCTAAAAGCACAATATTCAAACATGATTAGCTTGTTTCTTTACTTTCCACTACAGTGAAAAACTATTTAGTGATTAATCCCTTCAGCAACATGATGCTCGGTCAGTACTTTCAGATATGTCAAGAAGACTCCGGCAAGGAATCAAGTATTTCCTCAGCCACCACACAGAGCAACCACCTTCCAGTTAGGTTTGCGGGCAACCATCTTTAAATGCTTGAGCTGTTCTGCGTGGCCATGACAAGATTTGCAATTCTCTACGTTTATTTACACACCATCACCCCAACTAGACATCACATGGAAGTGGCATGGTCACAGCTGACCCCAGGGTAGTCCCTGTCTCTGCCGATCCAATTTCATCGTGCTCTACAATTGAACTGCACTCATACTATAGAGGATGTATGCACAGGACCCCATGCCACAATAAAATCAGCAGAAGCTTGTCAGGGGGCATTTTCCTGTTTTACAGTGACAGACCCTGGACAAATAGGTCTGCTTTCCAGAAATCCATAGAGGTCTGGCTCTCTTGAAATGTATATGAGCCCAGCATATTCGTGTCATAGTGTTCTTTATGGTAAGCTTGTTAAGTGATAGTTTGAGAACAATGTTAAGCCTTTGCTGTGCTTTTTTGGTTTCCTCTTCACAGTTCTCAGGGCATTTAAATTGCCTATGAAGAGACTACTTATTTTTGATTTGTAGAAAAACAGCTTCTGTTTAGTAGTAGTAACTGAGAAAAAAATTCTTCTTCCTTCAGAGAAAAGATGTAGCATGGATCTATTCTATTTTTAAAGAAAATGTTCAAAGAGAGCTTTTTTTTTTTTTTGCAGTTTGATAAATCAGTCTTCAAAAGTCTCTTTCTTGAACCCTCATCTTACCTGTAAGAATTAGTTATACCACAAGTAAAATCTAAAAAGACAGACATTTAAAATATACATGCAAATACATTTAAATGATTATTATTATTATTATTTGGTTTCAGATGAAATGTTAAAAGAGTAATGTGGTAAATAGATAGATTTTACTATTTTGGGGCAGGATGCTTTAAAATATAATATGTTTTGTAATCCAGCCTAAAGTAATTTTATTATATATTCTGTGCAGTTCTTATATCAAACATTCTCAGAAACCCCAGGATCATTTTATATTCACTGGAAGACAGAAAGAAATCCAAAACCTAGTTAAATAAATTGTTCATTTATTCCTTCCCTTTTATGCACCAAGATCTACATGTGGTCATTAATTATAAAGAGACTATTATAGCACCATATTTTCATTCAATACGATGTCCTGGTATATATCAAAGAAGTCCCATAATTAAAACAGAAGGGCCACAATGACAATTAAAATTACAATCTATATGGGGAAAGAAAGTACAGTTCTGCAATTTTTCACCCTGTCACTGTCAGCAGCATGGAGTATTCTGGTCACGTCTCTTGTGAAGCAGCCTAAATTCTTCTTCACCAATGCAACCTCAAAAGCATTATCAGCACCTAAGCAAAAGCCTATGCAAGTATAATTTAATACGAAGCCACAGTTTGCAAGTAATAGCGTATAAAGTGATATTTAAGTGGTGTTTTAAGAACACTTCTGATGGCTACAGCCGCTTTTCCCTGGTAAATGCGTTTTCCTTTGAGTAGTGATTATGAGTCCTAGGTGAAGAGGTCCTGTGTGCAGGTCTGTCTGTAAGCCTTACTTCCAGCTGCCAATCTTTACTTCACAGTGAAGAAAAAGCCACATAGCACCTTGTTCTTACTCTTGTATGCTGTCATCCCCTGAGCCTGATAACACAAAATCATTTCCACATAACACTTCCCTGCTTCTGCCTCTTAAACCTTGAGACCTACACATTGTGCATGCACTTGCACCCTTGGTAACCAGCTCCCTGGAAGCCCCTTCCTTTGAACCATCAGTCTTCTGGGGGACTATTTTGAACACTCATCTTGGTAAATATCTGCATTAATGGAGTACAAAGCTTTTTGGTAGCAATATGTATTTGCTACAATTTATTGTCTATAAAAGTCACGAACAGTGAATTATGACTCTTAAAATTGTGTTTTTCTTTATAATAACTTTAAACTGAGCACTCATATATGAAGCATGCAATGGAGATTGAGAAGGTTTTGTATAATAAAACTGTGACATGGTCATTTTTCCCAGTTTTGCATTACAGAGACACACTCATGCATGGTGCTTTTTAAATTCTTATTATGTGTGAGGTCAGGGGGTCGAATGTCAGAAAGTACTGTTAATTTCACGGGGTTAGGGGAAAGTAAATTCAGAGGGAATACAGATCACTTAGCACAGAAAACCAGCTCCTCTGAAGTTTGGTTTTACATTTGTTAACCATATCCTTCAGCTGACGAACCATTGAGACCACGGTGACATTCTGGTCCCAGATATAATGGCTTGACATGCTGCAGTGAGAGTGTGATTCCGTCGCCCTGCTCCCCGTGCCAGCCTCAGCCTTCCTCTGAATCAATGAAGCACTAAAACTCCACACAACTGGAACTGAACAAAGCATGTTGCCATTTTGGCTGTGATGTTTAAATTATAGAGAAAGCAGTCAGGATGTCTTAAAGTTCAATCTGACAAGAAATGTAAAATATATTTCTGTCTTCATTCTCTTGGAAGGTAGCATCTTATACTGCACTGTATCACTACCCAGAGTCCTTTTAAAGTGGTTTGTAATAGAACATCAAAGACCAAATTCTTGCATTTCAGTTTTTTGTTTTTGTAATCAAAAAGATGTCTTTGCTCTGGCCAAAGTTTCAAGGAGAAAAGAATAACCTAGATAATATTGTTTTATTCATTTGGCAGTGGAAGGCTATAGTCCCTTTATTTTTCTATTTGTTCTGAAAGACAAAATTAACATGCTCTCAGGAATATATAAAGCAGAGGTTATGTAACTCATCACCAATGACGAAGTAAATCAGTGACCCACTATATGTTAGGATAGATAAGTAATTATCGAAATATGTTTTAGTGTGAGGATTAGATGTTGCACTCTGAAAAAAAAAAAAGCTTCCAATTTTATTTAACTATAGTTCACTGGGCCAATATAGACAGATGCCGATAGGTTTGGATGGGTAGTTTTGTTTTTATTAGCTTTTGTTTTTGTTTTTTTAAATAATATTTTTCAGACTCAAAACTCAAACTGGGCTCAGCTGCCCCCTTATAATTAAATTTTAATGACTCAGGCTGAGTGTTTGTGTTTTGGCAGCATGCTTAATAGTGTTAGCATTTAAATGGTTACAACTAGACTTAGAAGGGAGCAAACCCATCGCAAGATGTAGGTGAAGTTTCTGCAAAGAAGCTCTGATTTACTGGGATGCTGTGGGATTTAGTGGGACAGCTAGCCACAGGTCATCTGGTTGTAGTAAATCATTGAAAAATAAATTAGAATAAAATTCTACATACTCTAAATTCCATAGTAGCCTAAGGGCCAATGCTTTTCAGTTTTAACACTTTTTCACTGGAAGTAACAGTTTTACATGTTCTTGTATGCCAAAGGGTCTATTGGTAAATAAAATCAGTATGTGGTTCTGATCATAAAATCACCCTTTCTCCCAAAATGGCAGGAAAAATCCAAGCTATCCATTTTAATCAGTTCATTTTTTAAAAAAGAATTACTATGAACTTTGTAGTGGTATATTTCACAGGCTTCCGTTTTATAATTAAAATCTTTTTTTCCTCTCAAATCCTCTTTTCAGCAAGCAGCCTGTTGCCTGAAGTTTTAATCCTTCATTACTAGTTAAAACAAAATCACCAATTAGGCACATGAACACGTCTGTATTAATCTCATTAAGGTGATGGCACCAAATAAATTGGAACTATTTTTGTGCTTTTACTGTGTTCCTATGGCTTTATCAGGCCCTGTGGTCATATACAAAGACCTCGAATCTTAGTCATTTAGAGTCATTCGGTTGTGGACTGAATGTGGCATTACCATCTATGGCTGAAAATTGCTTTCAGCTTTTAAACTGCACTGACTAGTCTGTAGTTAATCTTAGATCATTCACTTGAAAAATTAAATGAGCCAGAACGATGGTCTTTTTTTTTTTTTTATAAAATAATACATCACAAAACACTTATTTGCCCTGCCCAAAAGAGAGATCAAATTCATTTAAAATCCCATAAACCAGAGTTGTGAATTTTTAATTTTATTTAGTAGCAGAGAAATAGAGGGTAAGCTATCTTTCTACAGCACATCATTGCTATAAATTTACATATGGAACATGGTTTGATGCTTAACCAACCTTTAATCCACCTTTGATGTATACTTCTACTTCAACGTGGTCATGTGACACCCTTATTAATGCAAATGTAAAAAAGACTGTTTTGGATCTTTGATGTAATTAGCCATAAACCATGTTAAAAAAAAAGAGAGAGAGAGAGAGTGCCTACTTGAGTCACTGGAGTTGCATATAAAGTTCACAGTTATCACAGAAGAATAACCTTTAAGAAACTAAGTTTAAAATTTTTACTTCATTCTTATATTCTCTGCCTAGGTAACTACTGAAGATCATTTAACTATACCAGTGATAGTCAACTAAGATTTGATAGCTAAATAATTCATTTTGTAGGAGTAAAACACTTCAATATTCTTAGGATTTTTATCCTGCTTCTTGCAAAAGTAAAACCATATTGAAAGAAAAATGCTAACTGAGGCAAGGGGAACTGCAATACTTCTTATTGTGATTAGCATATATTACAATCACTTCAAACACACTGTCTTTTAAATGAATGTGCATTTTCTTTTAGTTGGTTCCCTCTCATACCCCACAATGAGGGTCAAATGTCTATGTTTTGTTCTTGGCAGCCACTAATTTCAGCGTCCAAAAATCCTTGAGCCACTGCAAATGAGGTGAAGATCACCTTGTAATGCCAGATGGAGGGAAAAAGTTTGGGTATTTGAGGGGCTGACCCAATGAATACCCTGGTGGGTGACAGAATGCTAAGGTTAGATATTGGAAAATAAGGTTCATGCTACTCTGTCACTGGGCTGGTGCAGGCTGCCTGCTTGACAGAGAAGGTGGTATGTGGTCTGGACCTCAAGAAAAAGGAAGTCAGCCACCCAGATCAAAAATTACCCTGTCTTCCATCCAAAAAATGATTCTGACATCAGCTTAGCGAGACGGGAAGAAATGATTTTTTTTAAGTTAAGATTGTACTTTATTCTAGAATAGTCAAGGGAAATTCATGGATCGATTGCAATATTGTAGAAGGAATTTCCTGAATTAAAAATGCAATTGCCAAAACCACATTGGTGAAAGCTCTTCACGTTTACTATATGTTGCGAGTGCACATAATTCAAGTTGGACAAATCTAGGAGTTAATCATTATTTTTAAAAATACAGTGTTATAAGAATAAGGACAGTAAAATAAAATGTATGTCTATTGACTGTTCTCTGTACTTTAAACAAAAGCAAAATTGACTAAAATTAAAAGAAGCCACTTTTGGTTACGTGATTATTTTGCCAGCTATGGACATATCTTTTTACCTAATTTGTAATAAGTTAGGAAAAAAGATTTTTGTGATGAAAACATCACACTTGTTTTTATTGAAACTGCCTGTCCTGTCCTAAAAACTTTTTTGAGACTCCTTGACCTGATTCTAAATATAACTACATTCCTTAAATCTTATTGTATTGGTACTTTAAAATAGATACTGGGTTTATATTTATCAATAAATTTTAATGATTTAAAGGACTTAAATCTACTCAAGATTTGTCCCTTTTCTGAAAATATACATGAAGCAAAAGATAAATAAATATGTATCACCTATATATATGTATACTATCTAAATATCAAGTGGCCATTCTAAACACTGCACAGTTTTAGTTTTTCCATCTCAAGAAAAATATATGCATATTGTTGTTTATGCTGTAAAATATTCCTTTTTTTAATAGCCTGAACCAAATAATTTCTCATTTTTACAGGCTTCACTTCACTTTTCTCACAGTGAATAAATTGCAACTTATTTCCATGAAATTCACAGATGACACAGATCTTTATTTTGCATAAAGGCATAAAGAAGTGTCTAATATCTTCAATATTCATCTGCTAAGTGGACATTTGCATTGGGTTAGAACGGAAAGAGAGCCCCAGCCCTCCCGCAGTGACAGCTGTACAAAGGGATGACATCTGACAGCTGTGACAGTGCTGAAGGGAAACTCGGATGACTCGCAGCACCCGTGAGCCAATTACAGCACACATCCCTCTGACAGACCCAGCAGCTTGACTCCAGCGTTTGGAAGGACAGTATTGATCTCTTGTCAGGAACCAGTTGCCTGCCTGCAATTGTGCGCTGCTGAACTTTGAAAAGCTATAGTACCCTCTTAAATGATAGGGGCAGTCAGGTTATAGTATTCAGGTACAAAGAGAGGTGCAAAGGCTATCTGCTAAATGCTCTAAACTTGAACAAATCATCACAATATGACAGTCCAATCATACTCAAGGAGCCCAGCTGATCTAGCTAGCTACTGTCTGTGCTAATGGAAAGACAGCTCTTTGTGTTTAGTGGGATGATCTTACTTGATGAAAAGGCCACTGCAATTAGTGCATGCTGGTTGGCTGTGCTGGGTGACAGCAGCATGGATGGTATAATGGCAGCTGCCAATAACCCTAACTTCAAGAAAACAGACAATTAGTCCTTTGATCCTAACACTGTTAGTCCCTCTACTCCAGACCTCTGCTCCGCTCTTACTGTAAACCTCACAAGGGCAATGTGGTACAACCTCACCAAACAGAACAACTTGGTCAAGGGGTCAATTACTTTTCTCCTCTTGACTTATGTTCCTGCTTTCCTTTGGAGAGCGAGAGGGAGCGAGAGAGGCTTATGCAAAATGTAACAAATATAAATATTCCCTTTCAACTATAGTTTAAAGAAGCTAATATATGAACATAAATGTTTGAAAATGCAAAAATTTAAATATGTTTTTAAAATGTGGTAAAAAACAAGATGCTAAACTTCAAAACCAGAGCTTTCTAATGGCAAATGATCACACGTTTTAAGACCGTGAGGACTGACATTTAAGAAATTAGTATAAAAAAAATACAAGGATATAAGGTATAGCATAGGGAATATTGCCAATATTTTATAATAACTTTATATGGATTATAATCTATAAAAATATAAATCACTCTGTTGTACATCTGAAACTAATATAATACTATGTCAACTACACGTCAATAAAAAGGAAATTACCAAAATACTAAAATAATTAAAAATTATCTCTAGTTCATCACTTTAGAATTGGATAAAGATAGATGAAATATTCTGAACTCTCAGAGTATACACAAAATTTATAATACAGATTATTTTAGTGCTTTTCATCAAGTGCAACTCCAGAATAAGTAAAGCACTTATGCAGTAGTAATACAAGTTAAATTAAATACTAGAGCATGCATATACTTGCTCACATACACACACAAATCATACCAGTATAGACAAATATAATTAGAAAAATTAAGTCTAGTGCTCAATTCAGCAGCACATGTGATAAAATTGGACCTATACAAAGAAGATTAGCATGGCCCCTGTGCAAGGATGACCCCAAAATTTGGGAAGTATTCCATATTTTTAATGAATATTCATTTTATACCTCAAATTTAGACAGTTTCTAACTTTGGAAGGTTTTTTATTTTCTGTAATTTCTGTAATTTTGGAAGTATTATTAATTCAATTTAGGTAGGTACTAGAAATCAAAACACATAGATATTTTCCATTCAAATTTCATTTAAAAAGCAGAGACATTACTTTGCCAACAAAGGTCCATCTAGTCAAAGCTATGGTTTTTCCAGTAGTCACGTATGGATATGAGAGTTGGACTATAACAAAAGCTGAGCACGGAAGAATTGATGCTTTTGAACTGTGGTGTTGGAGAAGACTCTTGAGAGTCTCTTGGACAGCAAGAAGATCCAACCAGTCCATCCTAAAGGAAATCAGTCCTGAATATTCATTGGAAGGACTGATGCTGAAGCTGAAACTCCAATACTTGGGCCACCTGATTCAAAGAACTGACTCATTTGAAAAGACCCTGATCCTGGGAAAGAGTGAAGGCAGGAGGAGAAGGGGATGACAGAGGGTGAGATGGTTGGATGGCATCACTGAGGAACAATGAGTTTGAGCAAGCTCTGGGAGTTGGTGATGGACAGGGAAGCCTGGAATGCTGCAGTCCATGGGGTTGCAAAGAGCTAGATACAACTGAGCAACTGAACTGAGTAAAAAAAGAAAACTAAGTCTGTATCAGTGTCAGATCCATTCTTATGGAGTGAGTATAATGGCAATACTAGAAAACTGACCTTATATAAAACATAATTTTATATTTCAAATAAAGTAAGGAAACTAGAGTTTTGAAAATGAACAGACAACCAGAGATCAAAAAATGAAACAACAAACTTTGGAGAACTTTAAAGCAGAGAAAACTGGACATATACTGGTATCTAGATAGACAAAGATGAAGAACCAATGTCTTTCAGAAATACAAATTCTTAATTATATGCAAAATAGTACTCTTCATGTGTATGTAAATTAATGCTAATTAAAACACATATGAGATCACGTAATATAGATTGAATACTCAAAATTAGTGAGCGTGTGGAGAAACATTCTCTTCTTGATAGAAGTATGAATTGTAGCAGTCTTTCTTGATTAATTAAAAAATATGTATCCAAAATCATATTACTTTAATCAGAAAAATTCTTCATTGCACAAAGAATTGTATGCAAGAATATTCACTGCAGTATTATTTGTAATGGGAAAAAATTAAAACAAACACAACTACCCAGTAAGAGGAGATTAACTATATATTGATACACACATTAAATAGAATAATATAAACCCAATAAAAAGAATGAAGTAGATTTATATAATTTAATATGAATTTTTTCAAGATATAAACATAGTATTATCCTGTTTATATAAAAGTATACAAAAGACAAATATTTATGTGTGGATGTCTGTGTACTTGTACTTATGTGAATATGTATATATCTCTCTATATGTATATAGATAGATAGATAGATATAGATATATGCTTTGGGCTTCCCAGCTGGAGCTAGTGTTAAGAACCCACCTGCCAATTTACAAGATGTAAGAGACGCGGGTTTGATTCCTGAATTGGGAAGCTCCCCTGTAGGATGGCATGGCAACACACTATAGTATTCTTGCTAGGAGAATCCCATGGACAAAGGAGCCTAGCAGGCTACAGTCCTTTGTGAAGAGTCAGACATAACTGGAGTGACTTAGCATGCATGCACATATATGTTTTATGTATATTAACATTTCTAGAAATACAAATAAGAAACTGGTAACAATGGTTATCTATCATGAACCAGAGATGGTAAGAAAGCTCACATTTAATTTACATTTCCTTATTCTATTTGCATATATATATTACTTCATAATTTTTCAGTTTAGTTCAGTCACTCAGTCATGTCCAACTCTTTGTGAGTTGGACATGAACCCCATGAACTGCAGCACGCCAGGCCTCCTTGTCCATCACCAACTCCCAGAGTCCACCCAAACCCATGTCCATTGAGTAGGTGATGGCATCCAACCATCTCATCCTCTGTCGTCCCCTTCTCCTTCTGCCCTCAATCCCTCCCAGCATCAGAGTCTTTTCAAATGAGTCAGTTCTTTGCATCATGTGGCCAAATAATGGAGTATCAGCTTCAACAATATCCTACCAATGAACACCCAGGACTGATCTCCTTTAGGATGGACTGGTTGGATCTCCTCGCAGTCCAAGGGACTCTCAAGAGTCTTCTCCAACACCACAGTTAAAAAATTCAGTTCTGCATTCAGCTTTCTTTATAGTCCAATGCTCACATCCATACATGACCACTGGAAAAACCATAGCCTTGACTAGACGGACCTTTGCTGACAAAGTAATGTCTTTGTTTTTTATTTTATTTTTTTAATTTATTTTAAATTAATTAATTAACTTTTTAAATTTACAATATTGTATTGGTTTTGCCATACATTGACATGAATCTGCCATGGGTATACATGTGTTACCCATCCTGAACCCTCCTCCCATCTCCCTCCCCATCCCATCCCTCTGGGCCATCCCAGTGCACCAGCCCTGAGCACACTGTATCATGCATTGAATCTGGACTGGCGATTCGTTTCACATGTGATAATTTACAAGTTTCAATACCATTCTCCCAAATCATCCTGCCATTGCCCTCTCCCACAGAGTCCAAAAGACTGTTCTATACATCTGTGTCTCCTTTGCTGTCTCATATACAGGGTTGGAGAAGGAAATGGCAACCCACTCCAGTGTTTCTTGCCTGGAGAATCCCAGGGATGGGGGAGCCTGGTGGGCTGCCGTCTATGGGGTCGCACAGAGTCGGACACAACTGAAGCAACTTAGCAGCAGCAGCAGCATACAGGGTTATCGTTACCATCTTTCTAAATTCCATGCATATGCATTAGTATACTGTATTGGTATTTTTCTTTCTGGCTTACTTCACTCTGTATAATAGGCTTCAGTTTCATCCACCTCATTAGAACTGATTCAAATGTATTCTTTTTAATGGCTGAGTAACACTCCATTGTGTATATGTACCACAGCTTTCTTATCCATTCACCCGCTGATGGACATCTAGGTTGCTTCCATGTCCTGGCTATTATAAACAGTGC
The DNA here is from genome assembly GCF_019923935.1 of Bubalus bubalis. Lineage (NCBI taxonomy): Eukaryota > Metazoa > Chordata > Mammalia > Artiodactyla > Bovidae > Bubalus > Bubalus bubalis. The sequence continues at coordinate 92,558,814 of NC_059158.1, read as the reverse complement.
TGCAATGAACACTGGGGTACATGTGTCTCTTTCCCTTCTGGTTTCCTCAGTGTGTATGCCCAGCAGTGGGATTGCTGGGTCATATGTCAATTCTATTTCCAGTTTTTTAAGGAATCTCCACACTGTTCTCCATAGTGGCTGTACTAGTTTGCATTCCAAACAACACTGTAAGAGGATTCCCTTTCTCCACACCCTCTCCAGCATTTTTTGCTTGTAGACTTTTGGATCGCAGCCATTCTGACTGGCATGAAATGGTACATCATTGTGGTTTTGATTTGCATTTCTCTGATAATGAGTGATGTTGAATATCTTTTCATATGTTTGTTAGCCATCTGTATGTCTTCTTTGGAGAAATGTCTGTTTAGTTTTTTTGCCTACTTTTTGATTGGGTCATTTATTTTTCTGGAATTGAGTTGTACGAGTTGCTTGTATATTTTTGAGATTAATTCTTTGTCCCATTCTGAAGGCTGTCTTTCCACCTTGCTTATAGTTTCCTTTGTTGTGCAGAAGCTTTTAAGTTTAATTAGGTCCCATTTGTTTATTTTTGCTTTTATTTCCAATATTTTGGGAGGTGGGTCATAGAGCATCCCACTGTGGTTTAAGTCGGAGAGTGTTTTGCCTATGTTTTCCTCTAGGAGTTTTATAGTTTCTGGTCTTAGGTTTAGATCTTTAATTCATTTTGAATTTATTTTTGTGTATGGTGTTAGAAAGTGATCTAGTTTCATTCTTTTACAAGTGGTTGACCAGTTTTCCCAGCACCACTTGTTAAAGAGATTGTCTTTTTTCCATTGTATATTCTTGCCTCCTTTGTCAAAGATAAGGTGTCCATGCATGCGTGGATTTATCTCTGTGCTTTCTATTTTGTTCCATTGATCTATATTTCTGTCTTTGTGCCAGTACCATACTGTCTTGATGACTGTGGCTTTATAGTAGAGAGAGCATCTTTTCTGATCATAATGCAGTAAGATTAGATCTCAATTACAGGAGAAAAACTATTAAAAATTCCAACATATGGAGGCTGAACAACATGCTGCTGAATAACCAACAAATCACAGAAGAAATCAAAAAAGAAATTAAAATATGCATAGAAACAAATGAAAATGGAAACACAACAACCCAAAACCTATAGGACACTGTAAAAGCAGTGTTAAGGGGAAGGTTCTTAGCAATACAGGCTTACCTCAAGAAACAAGAAAAAAGTCAAATAAATAACCTAACTCTACACCTAAATTAACTAGAAAAGGAAGAAATTAAGAACCCCAGGGTTAGTAGAAGGAAAGAAATCTTAAAAATTAGGGTAGAAATAAATGCAAAAGAAACAAAAGAGACCACAGCAAAAATCAACAAAGCCAAAAGCTGGTTCTTTGAGAAGATAAATAAAATTGACAAACCATTAGCCAGACTCATCAAGAAACAAAGGGAGATAAATAAAATCAACAAAATTAGAAATGAAAATGGAGAGATCACAACAGAGAACACAGAAATACAAAGGATCATAAGAGACTATTATCAACAATTATATGCCAATAAATGGGCAACTTGGAAGAAATGGACAAATTCTTAGAAAAATAGAACTCTCCAAAACTGAACCAGAAAGAAATAGAAAATCTTAACAGATCCATCACAAGCATGGAAATTGAAACTGTAATCAGAAATCTTCCAACAAGCAAAAGCCCAGGACTAGATGGCTTCACAGCTGAATTTTACCAAAAATTTAGAGAAGAGCTAACACCTATCCTACTCAAACTCTTCTAGAAATTTGCAGAGGAAGGTAAACTTACAAATTCATTCTCTTGAGGCCACCATCACCCTAATACCAAAACCTGACAAAGATGCCACAAAAAAAGAAAACTATAGGCCAATATCACTGATGAACATAGATGCAAAAATCCTTAACAAAATTCTAGCAAACAGAATCCAACAACACATTAAAAAGGTCATACATCACAACCAAGTGGGTTTTATCCCAGAGATGCAAGGATTCTTCAATATCCACAAATCAATCAATGTAAAACACCACATTAACAAATTGAAAGGTAGAAATCATATGATTAATTCAATAGATGCAGAGAAAGCTTTTGAAAAAATTCAACATCCATTTATGATAAAAACTCTCCAGAAAGCAGGAATAGAAGGAACACACCTCAACATAATAAAAGCTATATATGGCAAACCCACAGTAAACATTATCCTCAATGGTGAGAAATTGAAAGCATTTCCCCTAAAGTCAGACACAAGACAAGGATGCCCACTCTCACCACTACTATTCAACATAGCTTTGGAAGTTTTGGCCATGACAATCAGAGCAGAAAAAGAAATAAGAGGAATCCAGATTGGAAAAGAAGAAGTAAAACTCTCTCTGTTTGCAGATGACATGACTCTCTACATAGAAAACCCTAAAGCCTCCACCAGAAAATTACTAGAGCTAATCAATGAATATAGTAAAGTTGCAGGATATAAAATCAACACACAGAAAACCCTTACATTCCTATACACTAATAATGAGAAAATAGAGAAATTAAGGAAACAATTCCATTCACCATTGCAACGAAAAGAATAAAATACTTAGGAATATATCTACCTAAAGAAACAAAAGACCTATATATAGGAAACTATAAAACACTGATGAAAGAAATCAAAGAGGACGCAAATAGATGGAGAAATATACCATGTTCATTGATTGAAAGAATCAATATAGTGAAAATGAGTATACTACCCAAAGCAATCTATAGATTCAATGCAATTCCTATCAAGCTATCAACGGTATTTTTCAGAGAGCTAGAAAAAAGAATTTCACAATTTGTATGGAAATACAACAAATCTCAAATAGCCAAAGCAATCTTGAGAAAGAAGAATGGAACTGGAGGAATCAACCTTCCTGACTTCTGTCTCTGCTTTTGATATGCAGTCTAGGTTGGTCATAACTTTCCTTTCAAGGGGTAAGCGTCTTTTAATTTCATGTCTGTGATCACCAGGTACAGTGATTTTGGAGCCCAGAAAAATAAAGTCAGCCACTGTTTCCACTGTTTCCCCAGCTATTTGCCATGAAGTGATGGGACCAGATGCCATGCATTTAAAACCAAACAAATTTTTGTGTTAATAACCTCTTACTGATAATATAAAACTAGCCATTACAGTTGTTCATGTAGATGGAAGACATATCAAGAAGAAAATAAAAAGACATATTCCTTTTAAGAGATGCATGCTTAGAGATTTAAAACTATGAAGATAGAATTTAAACAATTTGTACTTCTCATTCCTTTAGTAAACATTATTAGACATGCATTGTAAGTTAGATCTAGGCTAGTCTGGGAACACAGAGAGTAACTCATTGTGTGCCTGCCCACAAGAATCTACCTTCTAGATGAGGATCTCCTCATCTAGAGTAAAGGGTACAGTGAAAAATGCTGAGCATTATGGTAGGCACAGGTGGTTTTGAGTGCAACAGGTGGAGACATCTCAGTCATAGGATGTCAAGGAATGATTCCAGTAGGATAGTAAATTTAAGTCTCAGATAAATGTTGTCAGCCAACTGAAGGAAACTCATAGACAGCTGTCAGGAGCCACGTTAGGCATTACTGACAAAATGGAGGCACGGCCCCCACCCCCTCTTCTCACCTCTCAGGCATGGTCCGGGATGAAGGAGTTAGGCCTTGTGATTCTGACTCGTTCTTTCCTTTCTTCAGTTGAGTTGGCTGGAAAGAATGTTAAGGTGCTTGAGATAAGCATGAGAAAGCACAAAGCCTTCTGCAGCTGTGCCCAGAAAATAATCTATAAAGTAACCATTGACATTTGTTCAAGGATCTTTACAAAGAATGTCCCAGGATGAGCACGTAGGCCGCAGCTTGAGGCCATGGGAAGGATTGTTGTCTGAGACCTGTTTGTGAGGGGAATGTTTATGGCAAAAGAAGTTTGCTGAGCTTAGGTTTTAGGAATAATTAAGCATAGCTAGAAGCCTTTTTAGGAGATAGTGATCTTAAGATGCTAGAGGCAAACAGGATTTAGAAAGATAAGAAATAAACTGAGAAATGTGGCATGAGTTACAATGTAATCACAAGTATAGGACACATTAAGAGAAAGTAGATAATAGTAAAGCCGATTCTGAGAGAATAGCTGAAGCAGGAACTCTGTTTGAAGGACAACAATGATTTCTGGAGACAATAAATCTGGGTGGGGAAAATTAAAAATGCCAAACCTCTGACCTAATGCTTTTGTCAAAGTATAATATTTGGAAAAACTAATACAGTTATGTAAAGTTTAAAAATAAAATAAAATTAAAAAAAAAAAAAAAAAAAGAAAAGAAAACCTGAAGCTTGAAATAAACATGTAGTTCCGTACTATGAGTCAGAGGCTACATCATCGTCCGCCGACACTGCTCACCCCTTCAGGCTGATTCCCTGGCTGCTGGAGCTGGACTCCAACAGGCAGCAGGTTTTAAAGTGCAGGAACAGCATGAGCAAAAGAAAATGGATCATGCAGGCAGTCCAATATAACTAATTCTTAAAAAATAGATTAGTGGTGAGAGATAAATCTGGAAAGGAAGAAGATATCTTAAAGGAAAAGGAGTGATTTTGATCAAAAAGACCTGCAAGTTTTCCAGATATTTTTGTTCATTAAAATAGTACAAAGATGCAGTAGTCTAAGGGTGTTAAAAAATAAGAATTATCTGAACTTCATGTTAAAATAAACAGATTTTCAAAGTCCAACACAAATTCTTCAAATTGAACTAATAATCTACAGCTATAACAAGTATCCCAGTGATTATTATTATCTGACAAGTTTAGAAAACAATGGTAGGTTAGCATATACATGACATTATCATGTTTAGCCAAAACTTGACCCACCTAAGGAAAAGCAAACAGATCAAATAAAAAACTTCATCTTTGAATTAATCTACAGCAACAAATATTAAATGAAATATATGACAATCTTAATTCCACCAAGAGGCTGTTATAAGATAACTGTTTACTTTCTTGGCAACTAAAACAATTTTATTTCCTTGGATGCAACATCTAATAGAACAGAGAAAGTCCATAACCTCTATTTACTTGACTTTTCAGTACAATTTATTACTAATTCAAAGTATAAGATAATATGAACTAATGTTAGTTTTTTACTTCGTGGATTCATTTGGGCTACTTGTTTCCTCATTGGCTGAATCAACAGTTGCCACCACATTATAGTTTATGGGCTGAATGATCACTTTACAGATTTAATAGTTAGTCCTAAGGTCTACGGAAAAGCCTGCTCCCCTTTGATGGAGAAATTATTCTTGGCACAAAAGTAATCTTCAACTAATGTCTCTAAAATAGCTTCTATACAGTGACCATATAAACATTCTATTTTATAATATGTTAAATCTTATCATAGAAACCATATTATATAATAGTGTGAGATTTAAATACATTTAACAGAGTAACATCTATTGGACACATAGATGTAGCAATCACTATTCTGAGTTTCACACACATAGTCTATTTTACTCCTTACACCAACTCCTTTCTTAATTCAACTTATATAAGGAAATTGGATTTTAGAGAATTTAAGTAGTTTCCCATCAGTTAGTACAGAGCTAGACTGAGCCAGAGCTAAAGTTGCAGTACAGTCCAATTCCAATGCTCTAATTTTCAACTACACTGTTATTCAGCCTCCTAGGTAACAGTGATCACACCGGGTTTGACCTGTGCACACGTCAGTCTTTCTTATTGTGGATTCTTATGCCAAGTAAAATTGGTCACTTTTTGTGATCACTCATTTTCTCAGAAACCTCACATTCTCTAGCAACAGTCACATTATCAATTAATCTTCCACCAAATGTAGTTTATGTGCTATTAGAGGCATCGACACCCTATCCCTAATCCCATGCTCATCTTCTACATGACATTTAAACATTGTAGAAGGAATATATTTAAAATTGCATTATTTAGAAAAAAAATATAGTCATTATAACACTCACACTTATTTAAACCAGATATAGACCTATCATTAAAGGGAACATGGCAATGAGTGACTTCCAGTAATGGATATCCTGGTGGTGGTTTAGTCACTAAATCATGTTCGACTCTTCCTGACTCCAGACTATAAGGACTATAGTCTGCCAAGCTCTTCTGTCCATGAGATTTTCTAGGCAAGAATACTGGAGTGGGTTGCCATTCCCTTCTGCCCCAAATTCAACATCAAATATTCACTTATGTTGCTACACATACACTTGGAAGATATATTATTTGCTGTGTACTATTAATCTGCTTCCAGTCCAGAGTTTCTCATGATGTACTCTGCATATAAGTTAAATAAGCAGGGTGACAATATACAGCCTTGACGTACTCCTTTTCCTATTTGGAGCCAGTCTGTTGTTCCATGTCCAGTTCTAACTGTTGCTTCCTGACCTGCATAGAAATTTCTCAAGAGGCAGATCAGGTGGTCTGGTATTCCTACGGCTTTAAGAATTTTCCACAGTTTATTGTGATCTACACAGTCAAAGGCTTTGGCATAGACAATAAAGCAGAAATAGATGTTTTTCTGGAACTCTCTTGCTTTTTCGATGATCCAGTGGATGTTGGCAATTTGATCTCTGGTTCCTCTGCCTTTTCTAAAACCAGCTTGAACATCAGGAAGTTCACGGTTCACATATTGCTGAAGCCTGGCCTTCCTTTGTCCTCTGCATAGTAAAGCTATGGTAAAAATAGCTATGCTTCTGAAATCTCAAGCCTGTTTTTATGTGCTCAATTTGGTTAGATTTGGGTTTTGCAATTGTCATTATTGGAAATGATCTTGTATTTCCCATCAACACAGAATTATATGACCATCAAGCAAAAGAAAATATAAGTGAAAGGATTTTCAGAATTAATTTAATCTCTTTATTTTGTATCTGGTGACATTTTGATTTAATTAACGATTATTCTGTTTTGCTTGTTTTTTTAAAGCTTATTCTTAATGTTGTTTTTTACTAAAATATTTTTTAACCATGGCTATATGCTATGTTTCCCAAGCTTCAAGAATTTTCCTAGCTAAATAAAAAGTAAAATTCGCTAGGAAAGCTACAAGAAATTCAGTATAGAACTTGTGTTTTTCAATCAAGCAGAATAAAACATTTTATCCCAAAAAAGTATTGATATATGTTTTCTCAAATATATATGTATGTTTTAGATGAAGCATTTTATTATGCATAGAAAAATGGAATGATTGTTTAAATTCTTGATCATTAAGAAATAAAAGAAATAGCAATGACGAATTATGAGTCAGATTTATATGAAAAGAGTTACCTTTACATTTTCTGTTGTCTTTTGTATTTCCTTATCAATGGCATTTTATAAATGCTCATATTTGAAAATTCATAAAGCAGCACCTACAGGATGATATTTTGCTATTGTCCACCTCAGCTTTAAAGTTAATGCATAAAGTCATACTAATTTAAATGGATATAACAAATATCTTAGTGCTTTGAAAACTGACAATTAGTTTTACATATTTTTATTCACTTGTTTCAATTTATGAACTGCAACCCATGGCCTCTAAGTACGTGTGCATGATAAAATTATCAGAAAACAAATTATAAATAGCAATTGATGACCTCTTTCTTAGCCACTGAACTTTGCCAATGGCCTGACCCAAGATCCCGGGCCTGAAGGCCAATCAACTTGTACTCTGTCAGTTCACAAGGCAAAGAAATTTCTAAATAATATCCTCTACATAAAGAACTGCCAAACTCTAGTTTGATGAAGCTGAGATTCACTGTCTGCTATCTTTAGTAGGCATATAGCAAATTTTAATTGCAAAAATATAATAAAAACATTTACTACAATGATCTTATGGAAACTAGTTTATGTATTTAATTCTCTTCTATATCAATGTATACAAATAATACAAAAGTGATAAGTGAAAGCGAAAGTCACTTGTCTTTGTGACCCCATGGACTATACAATCTATGGTATTCTCCAGGCCAGAACACTGGAGTGGGTAGCCTTTCCCTTCTCAAAGGGATCTTTCCAACTCAGAGATCAAACCAGGGTCTTCTGCATTGCAGGCAGATTCTTTACTGATAGCTGAGCTACCAGGGAAGTCCACCAATAAATATAATTTGGCAATTTAGAATTTATAGTCTGAAATATTTGTTTTAAGAAATATCAGTTCAGTTCAGTTCAGTCACTCAGTCATGTACGACTCTGTGACCCCATGGACTGTAGCACGCCTGGCTTCCCTGTCTATCACCAACTCCCAGAGCTTGCTCAAACTCATGTCCATCGAATCGGTGATGCCATCCAACCATCTCATCTTCTGTCATCCTCTTCTCCTCCTGCCAAGGACCTTATGTTGACAGAATTAATGTGATAACAATTGGCCTGAAAACTATAACAAATTATGAATTTTTCAGAAAAAATATGTTTTCCACATTTCAATATAGAGACTAGAATCTTGAGAAAACACTAAAAGTTAGTTGAAATTTTGTAGCAAAAGAAAATACTTGCTTTTTATCTGTAATGTTTAATGATTGGATCTATTTTTCCTTTTTACTTTCTTCCATGTGTTTATGATCTTTAAAACACTTGAATGCTATTTAAAAAAATGTGAAGCACTTGTTAATCTAAGGCCTCACTCTCAAAGAATATTGGGAAAAGAGAGGATAAGAAGTCAAGGGCTGTGAGTGGAAGAAAGAACAGGAGGAGGGAATGAGAGTCAGAAAAAATGTCAAATCTTTTAAAAACGTATTCAAGTGAAAGTGGAATACCTGAATTAAAAACAGATGAGAAAATTATGAAGAACTGAGCAACAACTGATGGTTTAAAAGAGTACTACACATATTCAGAATGTGTACTCTATTTAAAGAAAAACTTTGACACATTAAAGCCATTTTCTTTTGGAATGGGCACCAAAAGAGAATCTATCATATTATATATTAAATATATAACTAATAAGTACCTACTATATAGCACAGGGAACTCTACTCAATACTCTGTAATGGCCTACATGGGAAAAGAATCTAAGAAAGAGTGGATATATATCTGTATAACTGATTCACTTTGCTGCACAGCAGAAACTAATGCTAGGTCACTTCAGTCGTTTCTGACTCTGTGTGACCCCATAGACGGCAGCCCACCAGGCTCCCCTGTCCCTGGGATTCTCCAGGCAAAAACACTGGAGTGGGCTGCCATTTCCTTCTCCAATGCATGAAAGTGAAAAGTGAAAATGAAGTCGCTCAGTCGTGTCCGACTCTTAGCGACCCCATGCATTGCAGCCTAACAGGCTCCTCTGTCCATGGGATTTTCCAAGCAAGAGGTACTGGAGTGGGGTGCCATTGCCTTCTCCAGCAGAAACTAATACAACATTGTAAATCAACCATACTCCATTTAAAAAAGGGTAAACAATGCTTGTATGGAGAGTTGAAACACACAGAAAGTCAATAAAATATTAAAGGAGAACAACATTGGAAGACTGATGCTACCAAACTTCAAAACTTACTGTAACTTTACAATAGACAAAACAGTGTGGTAGTTAGCCAAAGAATAGACACAGATGAGTGAAATAGAATAGAGAGCCCAGAAATAGATTCAGATAAATGTATTCAGCTGATCTTGAAAAAGGAGCAAAAGCAATATTGATGTTGAACCCAAGTTCATGTGCCTGATGCACAGTGAGGACAAACGAATTGAAAAGTCAGAGTTGTTATTGTGGTTTAGTTGGTAAGTTCTGTCTGACTCTTTTGCGACCGCATGGACTGTAGGCCACCAGGTTTCTCTGTCCATGGGATTTTTTCAGGCAAGAATACTGGAGTGGGTTGCCACTCCCTACTCCAGCATATCTTGCTGGATTTAACCCACATCTCTTGCATTGGCAGGTGGATTCTTTACCACTGAACTACCTAGGAAGCCCCATTGGAATATTACTCAGCACTAAAAATGAAAGAGCTATCAAGTCATGAAAAGACATAGAGAAACTTTAAGATCGTATTACAAAGTGAAAGAAGCTAATCTGAAAATACTAAACACCATAAGATTCCAACTACATGACATTCCAAAAAGGCAAAACTATGGAGACAGTAAAAACAGCATTGGAATTGCAACTAATCCTTATAGTCAAATGGTCTTTTCAAGTGGAATATACCTTATCTGCATGGAAATTTAATACTATTTTATCTATTTAAATTTATATTTGTATAATATAGTTTTTATTTGCTGAAATTGAAAACTTTATTCCTTATTTATCATTGAAAAATTGGAGCATGAATTGTACAGCACTCAAATTGAGGCACTTAAAACTTACTTAAGTTTGGTCACATTGTACCAAAAATTAATACATTACCAACTAAGCCAATCTATCTTAATGTGACCATTTAAAAGAAGCAGTAGAGAGATACGTTTGTTATATAAAAGTGGAAAATCACAAAGTGGGGGAAAAAAGCCTTTTAGAAGAATACAGTAAGTCCAAAAATAAGGTAACCAAGATTTTTCTCATACCACATCTCATAAATATGACTTGAACTATTGACATTATCTCATCTCAATATCCTTACTGGTAAACTCTAATTGACATTAAAATGAAAGGGGGAAAGTTCTGAAGAAAGCAAAAGAGAGCATTCTTGCTCCAGCATGTACTTTTTTTCTCTAAATTTGGGCATAATTGTAGAAGTAGTATAATAACTTATCTCAAGAATCTTCATTCAAGCCCAAAAATAATTAGAAAGGTTATGAATTTAAGTCTTGGCAAATGGACAAATTCGGAACCTCAGAATAAGATCCACAGGTAATCAGCTTATTCCTTGAGAAATGAATATTTAACAAAAAAGAAATGGACCTATTTTAATCAGAAAGAAATAGTCCAAATTTGTTTGCATCTTATTGAGGATTTGTTTCAAAACTGATCAAAGGGTTATTCCTTAAGAATTATACTTATTAACACCATTGTAAGCTGTTTCTCGGAGAAGGCAATGGCACCCCACTCCAGTACTCTTGCCTGGAGAATCTATGGGTGGAGGAGCCTGGTAGGCTGCAGTCCATGGGGTCGCTAAGAGTCGGACATGACTGAGTGACTTCACTTTCACTTTTCACTTTCATGCATTGGAGAAGGAAATGGCAACCCACTCCAGTGTTCTTGCCTGGAGAATCCCAGGGATGGGGGAGCTTGGTGGGCCGCCGTCTATAGGATCGCACAGAGTCTGACACGACTGAAGCGACTTAGCAGCAGCAGCAGCAAGCTTTCTGAGTGCAATTGTGCAATAGTTTGAGCATTCTTTGGCATTGCCTTTCTTTGGGACTGGAATGAAAACTGACCTTTTCCAGTCCTGTGGCCACTGCTGAGTTTTCCAAATTTGCTGGCATATTGAGTGCAGCACTTTCACAGCATCATCTTTCAGGATTTGAAATAGCTCAACTGGAATTCCATCACCTCCACTAGCTTTGTTCGTAGTGATGCTTTCTAAGGCCCACTTGACTTCACATTCCAGGATGTCTGGCTCTAGGTCAGTGATCACAATACCATGATTCTCTGGGTCATGAAGATCTTTTTTGTACAGTTCTTTTGTGTAGTCTTGCCACCTCTTCTTACTATCTTCTTCTTCTGTCAGGTCCATAACATTTCTGTCTTTTATCGAGCCCATCTTTGCATGAAATGTTCCCTTGGTATCTCTGATTTTCTTGAAGAGATCTCTAGCCTTTCCCAATCTGTTGTTTTCCTCTATTTCTTTGCATTGATCGCTAAGGAAGGCTTTCTTATCTCTTCTTGCTATTCTTTGGAACTTTGCAAAGGTCCGTCCAGTCAAGGCTATGGTTTTTCCAGTGATCATGTATGGATGTGAGAGTTGGACTGTGAAGAAAGCTGAGCGCCGAAGAATTGATGCTTTTGAACTGTGGTGTTGGAGAAGACTCTTGAGAGTCCCTTGGACTGCAAGGAGATCCAACCAGTCCATTCTGAAGGAGATCAGCCCTGGGATTTCTTGGGAAGGAATGATGCTAAAGCTGAAACTCCAGTACTTTGGCCACCTCATGCGAAGAGTTGACTCATTGGAAAAGACTCTGATGCTGGGAGGGATTGGGGGCAGGAGGAGAAGGGGACGACAGAGGATGAGATGGTTGGATGGCATCACTGACTCGATGGACATGAGTCCTGAGTGAACTCTGGGAGTTAGTGACAGACAGGGAGGCCTGGCGTGCTGCGATTCATGGGGTCGAAAAGAGTCGGACACGACTGAGCGACTGAACTGAACTGAATTGAAGCTGTTTCTATTCCCAAAATCACACAAGTATTTTCCTGTAATCTTTTCTATTTATTATAAAACAATAGTGATTATTAGCATATCACTATTTCATCTAACTATAGCAATTATATCAATAAATCTGTAAATTTAGATTCTCAAAAATTCCCAATTAAAAGTATTGATTCTTATTCAGTTTAGGCTTCTCTCACCTCAAATAACTGTGATAATATAAAACCAACACAAAAGTTAGATATGTCTAAGAAATGCTTTGACTGTACTAAATCTAGTAAAGCTAAGATACAACCAAGACAGAGTACAGCACCATATATGAATGAACCCAAAACAAAAATCTTTGAGTTACAGCAAAAACCAATAGACCTAAAATGACCTTTGCTTCTCTTGAAGGAGGAAATAAGTTATTTTATCAGCAGGGCTAAAGCTAAAACTTTATATGCAGAACTGGACAACTACTGGTGATTATTATTCAATCATTACTAACTTACATCATTTAACTGAGAACCAACAATAAACTGAGCACTGTTCAAGTTTTAGTTTAGTATACAAAAAGTTTTTGCTCTAGTCACAATGTGGTCAAAACTACAAATAGATAGGGGAAAATAATAAGATATTACCAAGGTGTTAAATTTTATCAGTTATCTAGTCTATAATAGAACACCTCATATTTAGTGGCTTAAAACATTAACAAATTGCTATTCCTCACAAATCTGCTTTATAGTTCCTCTGCTGAATTTTCTGTCACTGTAGAGACTACTGGGCTTTAATGTTCAAGATAAACCCACTAACTAACTGTGAATTTGGTTCTGGCACAGTTTTCCTCCATGTGGTCTCCCATTCTTTTCATGGTTAGAATGGCTTTTTAAAAATTTATTTATTTTTTAACGTGGCCATAATGCTGCATTTCAAAGGATGAAAGCAGAAGCTGCAAGACAACTGGAGAGCTAGGCTGGATAATTCACACAGTGTGATTTCCACATTATATTAGTCAAAGACTAGATCAGATTGAAGAGGCTAAAAAATAGATCACATCTTTCCAAGAGAATTGGTAAAACAGCATGGCCATATTTTAAAATCTACCATAGAAGTAAGTTTTTTTCATGAGTACATAATAGGTAAAATATGTTGATTGATTGATGAAGATGAGAACTGCATGGTCTAGAAGGATAGTTGTTTTTGCTTGCTCTCTCTTTGATTATTGCATTTTATATCACACTTGTATTAAATGAAGCTCTGCAATCTGGCAAGCTGTTGAATATTCCTTCATATTCTTCTGAAATTAAGACAATGGAAAGTAGAAAATATTAAATAACTTAAAAAATAAAAGAGCACAATATAAGAAATATGTGAGAAATGGCTATATCTTCAAGTAAAAATAATTTTCACATATTGTTCAACAGTTTCAGAAAGTGTTTTTAAGTTTAAATCTATTTTATTGGATTTTCACAATTATTACATGAGGGAGAGTATAATATGAGTATAGTATAATAATGTATCAGTTCAGTTCAGTTCAGTCACTCAGTCGTGTCCGACTCTTTTCGACCCCATGAATCGCAGCACACCAGGCCTCCCTGTCCATCAACAACTCCTGGAGTTCACCCAGACTCATGTCCATCGAGTCAGTGATGCCATCCAGCCATCTCATCCTCTGTCATCCCCTTCTCCTCCTGCCCCCAATCCCTCCCAGCACCACAGTCTTTTCCAATGAGTCAACTCTTTACATGAGGTAGCCAAAGTACTGGAGTTTCAGCTTCAGCATCATTCCTTCCAAAGATATCCCAGGGGTAATCTCCTTCAGAATGGACTGGTTGGATCTCCTTGCAGTCCAAGGGACTCTCAAGAGTCTTCTCCAACACCACAGTTCAAAAGCATCAATTCTTCGGCGCTCAGCCTTCTTCACAATCCAACTCTCACATCCATACATGAACACAGGAAAAACCATAGTCTTGACTAGACGAAACTTTGTGGGCAAAGTAATGTCTCTGCTTTGGAATATGCTATCTAGGTTGGTCATAACTTCCTTCCAAGGAGTAAGCGTCTTTTAATTTCATGGCTGCAGTCACCATCTGCAGTGATTTTGGAGCCCAGAAAAATAAAGTCTGACACTGTTTCCACTGTTTCCCCATCTACTTCCCATGAAGTGATGGGACCGGATGCCATAATCTTCGTTTTCTGAATGTTGAGCTTTAAGCCAACTTTTTACTCTACACTTTCACTTTCATCAAGAGGCTTTTGAGTTCCTCTTCACTTTCTGCCATAAGGGTGGTGTCATCTGCATATCTGAGGTTATTGATATTTCTCCCATCAATCTTGATTCCAGCTTGTGCTTCTTCCAGTCCAGCGTTTCTCATGATGTACTCTGCATATAAGTTAAATAAGCAGGGTGACAATATACAGCCTTGACGTACTCCTTTTCCTATTTGGAACCAGTCTGTGGTTCCATGCCCAGTTCTACTGTTGCTTCCTGACCTGCATACAAATTTCTCAAGAGGCAGATCAGGTGGTCTGGAATTCCCATCTCTTGAAGAATATTCCACAGTTTATTGTGATCCACACAGTCAAAGGCTTTGGCATAGTCAATAAAGCAGAAATAGATGTTTTTCTGGAAGTCTCTTGCTTTTTCCATGATCCAGCGGATGTTGGCAATTTGACCTCTGGTTCCTCTGCCTTTTCTAAAACCAGCTTGAACATCAGGAAGTTCCCAGTTCACGTATTGCTAAAGCCTGGCTTGGAGAATTTTGAGCATTACTTTACTAGCGTGTGAGATGAGTGCAATTGTGTGGTAGTTTGAGCATTCTTTGGCATTGCCTTTCTTTAGGATTGGAATGAAAACTACCTTTTCCTGTCCCGCGGCCACTGCTGAGTTTTCCAAATTTGCTGTCATATTGAGTGCAGCACTTTCAGAGCATCATCTTTCAGGATTTGGAATAGCTCAACTGGAATTCCATCACCTCCACTAGCTTTGTTCGTAGTGATGCTTTCTAAGGCCCACTTGACTTCACATTCCAGGATGTCTGGCTCTAGGTCAGTGATCACACCATCATGATTATCTGGGTCATGAAGATCTTTTTTGTACAGTTCTTTTGTGTATTCTTGCCATCTCTTCTTAGTATCTTCTGCTTCTGTTAGGTCCATACCATTTCTGTCCTTTATCAAGCCCATCTTTGCATGAAATATTCCCTTGGTATCTCTGATTTTCTTGAAGAGATCTCTAGTCTTTCCCATTCTGTTGTTTTCCTCTATTTCTTTGCATTGATCGCTGAAGAAGGCTTCTTATCTCTTCTTGCTATTCTTTGGAACTCTGCATTCAGATGCTTATATCTTTCCTTTTCTCCTTTGCTTTTCGCTTCTCTTCTTTTCACAGCTATTTGTAAGGCCTCCCCAGACAAGTGACTGTTCTGAAACCATATTCCTGGTATATGGTGGACACAGATCTAGAATTCAGGTTTTCTAAATTTAATAATCAGTTCCTTATGTTTAAGTATTAAGAAAAGTACATCATGTTGTGAAAAACTACTTAGAATATGCATCTTTCAGACAGTTTCTAGGCTTTTCTTTTCTTACCGTTTATGGCCATGCATTTTGCTTTTTATTTTAATTCTGTTATGAGAACAGAGAGTTTGAATTTTGTCTGATTAACCGTTAGACTCAAGCATAGCTGTGCATTTCCTGTGGGTGACCATAACTGTCTAATAACTATGATAATATTAAATTCTAGAGGTCCATGGACAAAATCCAATAAAGACTTTAATTAATTAAAAATTTACCTTATTATCTGTGTTATTGCTTGAGTATATTTTAAAGATTTTTAGAGATTTTAAAGATTAAAATATCCTTATCTAATTACAATTTCAAAATGAATACACACATCTTAAAACAGTCTTCATTTGCTTCGGAAATTTTGTTCTTGATTTATATAAATATATAAAACTACTATGAAAGAAATGATATCCTAACTAAAATATTGATCATTGAATATTTCATCACCTATTAAACAAGAAAAAAAAATTATATATCAAGCCTGTGAATTTGGTGTTGCCTACTTTAACATTCAATCAATTTAGTATCAGCTATGATTTCAAAACTCTAATTTGTAACTGAGTATTTTAAAAATTAATTCAGGGAAAATGTGTCAAACATCATTAAGTTATAATATATTTAAGGAAAATAACTCAGAAACTTCTATTTAGAATTAAAATTTTATGTAATTTAGTTTTAGATAACATATTTAGTACTAAAATATGCTAAATATTCAAGAGTGAAGAAAATCTCTATTTGCCACTATTTGCCATGAAAATTACTGCTAGTAACTGAATTATGTACTGCTAAAAGTTAAAAATTTTTATTAAGCAAAGTGACTAATGAAAAGCTAGACAAGCATCAACAAATGATACAAAGGGTTTTATTATAATGTGAAGTATGGAAAAGATTGAAATCAGGAGGAGAAGGGGACAGCAGAGGATAAGATGGCTGGATGGCATCACCTACTCGATGGCCATGAGTTTGACATAGCTTCAGGAGTTGATGATGGACAGGGAAGCCTAGTATGCTGCAATCAATGGGATAACAAAGAGTCAGATATGACTGAGTGACTGAACTGAACTAAACTGAACTGATGGTAATGAAATCCCTATATTGTGTAGAAATATAAAGAGAATGTTATACATTGACTTAACTTCAGTATGTTTGAAAATTAACAATAACTAAAATTTTGACATAATGAAGTTTTCCAAACAAATTTATATTACTTGCTTTTACGTAAAATCCACTTATCTGTTAGCATAAGTATTCAGTTATTAGTTAAGCAATAGATTACCACCAGCATGCACTGACACTTTTTTAGAATTCAAGAGGAATATAATTGAGCAAAAAAAAAGTGTTATATCACATAAGAACAAGTATAGCAATGTGTGCATTTATGCACTGAATGACCTAGCAATGAACTCTATAACCAAAACAAAAATGAGAGAAAAAAAAAAAGTACAAATAGAAGTATAGACAAACATAACCAAAATTTAAATAAAAAATGTAAGAATCTCTCCATTCAGAAGAACAAGTAACAAAAATAGAGATGATGATAATGACTTAATTTTTTTTTAATGTGATATGAATATACTCAGATATCAAATCATTTACCGCACAAACTATAAAATAGCTTTCATGTATTTCTGGGATATGTATTGATTCAGTTAGGGAAGAGTTACTACTGTCAAACTGGCTTTTTACAGATAACAAATATAAGCTCTGCACAAAATGTGAAGTGTGAAGAGTAACTAAAGACACCGAAGAGTGCCCAAATGTAGGCAGAAATAGGAGAGTAGGCTGACCCTTGAAAGAACGGCACTGTACTATGTGTTGTTCAATCTCTAAGTCATGTCGACTCTTTTGTGACCCCATGGACTATAGTCCGCCAGGCTCCTCTGTTCAGAGGATTTCCCAGGCAAGAATGCTGGAGTGGTTTGCCATTTCTTTCCCCAGAGGATATTCCCAACCCAGGAATCAAACCCATGATTCTTGAATTGCAGGCAGATTCATTACCATTGATCAACCTGGGAAGTCTTCTATACCGTGTAGAACTTACATTTATATGACTTCAGGATATTTTACAATCTCTGCATAAAGAGCAGCTAAAATTCAAATAGAAAGTCACAGTCGTTGGTCTTATGGAGGCAGAGGATAACATTTAGGGCTCTCTGAATGGATGGAAAATGAAGGAAGAAATCCCAGGGAGAAAGATAGTCACAGAAGGAGAAATCATAAAAGCTGCATTTAAATGCCACCTAAATCCTTACTTTACCCCTAACCTGTATATGCATTAGGAAGAGTTCAAGGTGAAATGCCATAGCTGTAAAGCTGAAAACTGAGCAAAGGATTCACCTTCTTTCAAGTGGGCAAGAATTGAGTTTGAGTTCAGCTAAATTAACTACATAACAGTTAAGAAATAATACACTACCTTCTTGGAGAATTCAGCTTAACAGTGTAACATCTATAAATTGAATCTCTTATTAAAGAAATTCCTTTCTGTCTGAAAAAAAAAAAAAAAGAAATAATACACTTTAAATGAGGGTGGAGAGATTCTACAACATGTAAAATTCCCAGTAATGAATAAAAAATTACTAGAAAAAACTAAAAATAAAAATTACTGTACATACAAGTATACACAATATTGTCATATCTCTAGTCTGACAATGAATAAAAGAGGAAAAGCAATATTACCATTATTATAAATGAAAAAGGAAGACTTCACTACAAACTCAGATACTCATTGAAAGGATAAGCCTTACAAACAATGCTTTACCCATAAATTTGACAACTTAAAGACACCAATTTCTTGAAAAACATAAATAAACAAAACTCACTCAAAAAGAAATAGATAACTAAGTAGTCCTCCATGTATTTTTAAAATAAATTACTGTTTAAAAACCTTCCAGCAAAACACTTCAAGACAGATGGTCTCACTGGCAAATTTTACCAATTAAGGAAAAAAATACTAGTTCTACACAATCTTTTCTAGAAAGCTTAGAAATGACTCATCAAATGTTATTTTATGAATCCTATATTACTCTGATCTCTGACATCAACACTAGAAAAAGACTGCAAAAGAGAACTATAGGCCACTGAAAAGTCAAAGTCGACATTAGTTGCTCGGTCGCGTTGGACTCTGCAATCCCATGAACTGTAGCCACCAGGCTTCTCTGTCCATGGAATTCTCCAGGCAAGAATACTGGAGTGGGTTGCGAATCCCTTCTCCAGGGAATCTTCCCGTCCCAGGGATTGAGCCCCAGTCTCCTACACCGCAGGCAGATTCTTCATCTTTTGAGCCACCAGCTGTTGCTGCTGCTGCTGCTAAGTTGCTTCAGTCGTGTCCGACTCTGTGCGACCCCATAGATGGTAGACCATCAGGCTCCCCTGTCCCTGGGATTTTCCAGGCTAGAACACTGGAGTGGGTTGCCATTTCCTTCTCCAATGCATGAAAGTGAAAAGTGAAAGTGAAGTCGCTCAGTCATGTCCGACTCTTAGCGACCCCATGGACTGCAGCCTACCAGGCCCCTCCATCCATGGGGTTTTCCAGGCAAGAGTACTGGAGTGGATTGCCATTGCCTTCTCCTTGAGCCACCAGGGAAGCCCCTAAAGATTAGAGCACTTAAACGTGAAAGCAAAAGTCACTCAGTCATGTCTGACTCTTTGTGACCCCATGGACTATACAGCCCATCGAATTCTCCAGGTCAGAATATTGGAATAGGTAGTTATTCCCATCTTCAGGGGATCTTCCTAAATCGAGTCAGGGTCTCCTGCATTGCAGGCAGATTCTTTACCAGCTAAGCTATCACGGGGTGAAGGCAATGGCAATCCACTCCAATACTCTTGCCTGGAAAATCCCTTGGACTGAAGAGCCTGGTAAGCTGCAGTGCATGGGGTTGCACAGTCGGACATGACTGAAACGACTTAGCAGCAGCAGCAGCAAACTATCAGGGAAGCAAAGAGGCCACTAGTACTAAAAACAAAAACAGATACAAGTAGTCAATTTGACAAAAGTGTGAAGGTAATTCAGGAAATAGAAGATAGCTTTGAATGAAATAGTTCTGGAAAAATTGTATACCTCTGTGGAGAAAAAATGACCTCAATCCATATCTCTTACCTTATAGTAAATGAATTTAAAAATGTGTCATAGAGGCAAATATAAAATGTCTAAGTAGAAATATTTTAGAAGAAAATTTTGGAAAAAACTTTCATATTCTTGGTTATGAAAAAAGTTATTATATATGACACCAGAAGCAGTAATCCATTAAAAATGATAAATTGGACTTTATCAAAAATAAAAAGGATGCTCAGCAAATGATCCATTAATATAATAAAAGAAAATTTATAGCTACGACAATGTATTTTAGACACATATTCAATAAAGAACTAGTGTCTAAAACATATGAATTACAGAATTCGATAATGAAAAAAAACAATCCTATTAGAAATGGAAAAAAATTTGAAAAGACACTAAATTAAAGAAAACATATAGATAGCAAATAAACACAAGGAAGATGTTTAACATTAATAATAAGTCATTACGATAAAGTACTTTTCAAATAAAAATTGATAAGCTGATTCTAGCGTTCATATGGAAATGAAAGTGACCAAAACAATAGTAGAAAATAAGAGACACACTATTTGACTGTAAATCTTAATACAAGCCTACAATAAACAAGAAATATCTACATAGAGTCCAGAAATAGTACAATATTTATATAGTCAATTGATTTTTGACAGAGGTTTTAAGGAATCCAAAGAGGTATATAATTATTTTCAAAACTGCAGGAACAAATGGATATAAATATGGAAACAAAAAACTTCAACTCTTACATAAGACAATGTTAAAAAGTTTTAAATAGTATAAATTTATACTCCTTGGAAGGAAAGTTATGACCAACCTAGATAGCATATTCAAAAGCAGAGACAAAGGTCCGTCTAGTCAAGGCTATGGTTTTTCCAGTGGTCATGTATGGACTGTGAAGAAAGCTGAGTGCCAAAGAATTGATGCTTTTGAACTGTGGTGTTGGAGAAGACTCTTGAGAGTCCCTTGGACTGCAAGGAGATCCAACCAGTCCATTCTAAAGGAGATCAGTCCTGGGTGTTCTTTGGAAAGACTGATGCTAAAGCTGAAACTCCAATACTTTGGCCACCTCATGCAAAGAGTTGACTCATTGGAAAAGACTCTGATGCTGGGAGGGATTGGGGGCAGGAGGAGAAGGGGACGACAGGGCTGGATGGTATCACCGACTCGATGGACATGAGTTTGGGTGAACTCCGGGAGTTGGTGATGGACAGGGAGGCCTGGCGTGCTGCGATTCATGGGGTTGCAAAGAGTCGGACACGACTGAGCAACTGAACTGAATTGACTGAGCTTAAACTAAAATTTATAGAATAAAACATAGAAAATATTGTCAGGGATGGGAAAATATTTATTAGAATAGACACAGAAACAATATCTCTGAAAGGAAAATATAGGTAAATTAGAATTTATCAAAATCTTAACTTTTCTTTATGAAAAAAACACGGAAAACAATTTGCCAGGCAAAAGTCAGATTAAAGATTTGTACGCAGATTACAAAGAGTGAAAAACAAAAACCTGCATCTCAATGATAGATTTAAAAATAAAAAACAAAAATTTTGGATAGAACCTTACAATAAGACATGTGACTGACAACAAGCACATGAAGGAGTAATTAGTATTATTAATAAGTCAGGGAAATAAAAACAAGAGACTCCAAATCATACAAATTACAGTTGATGAAATTTAAAAAGATAAATAACATTAAATACAAGCAAGGATTAGAACTTTCATAAATTGATAATGAGATTATAAACTACAACAATAAGCTAGAGAGAAGTCGGGCAGTTTCTCATAAAATTGAACATACACTTATGATATAATCTATATAAATCCACTCTTAGCTATTTATCCAAGAGAAATAAAAGTGTGTTCACAAAAATTTTATACTAGAATAGCTTAGAAACTTTGTTCATAAGAGCCAGAAATTGGAAATAATTTAAATGTTCTCCAACAAAAGAATGGATAGGCAGATTGCGAAATATGCATAATAATCATGAAAGTAGCTTGGAATGAGAGAATAGCAACTGGAAAGGAGACTGAGAAAACCTTTAAAAGTAATTAAAAATATTCTATATTTTCATAGGCATGGAATTAATGAGCGTTTGCTTTTGGAAAAACTAATTGAACTGAATGCTGAAGACATGTATTCTACAAAAAGAACAGTAAGTGAAGATCAAATTCCTTTTTGTAGTTATATAAGTTAATAATTTTGAAATTACTTTCTGTATGTTCTAGGCTTGAGAAAGCATATTGACCGTAATGAGAGCCCAGTTTCTCACTTTTAGAAATTTAAAATATCAGCATGAATTCACATTTTTTAGGAAAGAGAAAAAAAATAAATGAATGGATGTGAAAATGTCATTATATATGTCATAGGGCTACTAAGAGGGTCTAGAAGCAATGACATGGGTATCAGTGAGCACATCCATTATCCTGATCTTGGTGTCTAAATACCATTTTCCACTAAAGGTTGTCAGGTGTCTTTGGAGAAAAAGCTAATTCCAGAGCTGGGATATGAAAATTATTAGTATCTTTGAAGTGTTTTTGTACTATCTTCAATAAGAGAATATTGAAATGGGGACAAATTGGAAGGAGTCAAGAGCCAAATTTGCCGATTGAACAAATCTGATAGAAATTGAACATCAATAATGAATAATGATATTAATAGAATACAATCTATTACATAGAATAAGATTCTATGAACCATCCCAATGTAAATAAATAAATACCTAAATAGATGACTATAGCCTATCAAGCATTCACAGTTGCTTTTAGTGGGAAGTATCTATTTAATCATACTGGTGAAAATGGAATTTCTTATAATCCATTTTGAATATCTAAAACATATACAACTGTGCTTATAACACATAGTATTAACTTAATAAATATTTGTGGAGTCCAGGAATGAAATCCAGCAAGAACAGCAAATGATACTACATTCATTTGATGGTCTTATTTTCAACACAATGTGCTATTATACATTTTACAATAATTTTGAAACAATTTATCCAAACTACATGTTTTTACTCATCTCTTGAGTAACAAATTACCTAGTCAACCCTATTAAAAACCACTCCTCCAAGCAGCTTACCTCCCTTCCTGGTGCTTTCTATGATAGAGTTCCCAAATATTTCACAAGGGAATCCTACACTGAGAAAATGAAATACACACGCTGCCAGAAATGAAGCACCGGGGAGCTAACTGGGATATTAATACATGTGAGTTACAGTAAATTAAACTGAATGAAGAGCTGTTGCATAAGGCATTGTGCCTACCGATTGCATATGAACTACTCTGAATGAACTGCCAGTTATCACCCATTCACTTAGCATCAAACCAGGAAATAGGTAGCATTTGCTTCTAGTTGCAGTGGCAATAAAGAACACAGTTTGAATTTTTTTGTAATTTAGCTCTTGTTATACTCTCAAACACCGAATATACCTTATACACAGTTGATAATTTCATTTAAAAATTAGGCCTCCAAAACTGTATCATAATCTCTTAATTTTGTGAACCTAGGTGCTTGAGAAATGGTATTTTTAGAATTTTAATTTGTGATCAATTTTTTCTTTGTAATACTTTTATCCTTCCTGAGTCACTTATTTTTCTAATAGTCACACATCTCTGTTAATTAAAACATATTGGACTTTAATATACCCTTTCACAAAAATAAATGACAAAAGATGGCCACCAAAGCAAGTTTGTTAAATAGGTTATCCAATGCCAGCTACCTTGAGACACTAAATCTAAGCCTTCGCTGAGCTTTATCTCCCTGGTAACTGACCTTTTACAATTCAGTGTAGAGAAATGATCGGTTTCATCCGCTAACTTTGAAGTCAACATCACTGCTTTACTTTTTATACTGAACACTTATTCTGTTCAAGTTCTATTATATTAGATACCATGTTTGGGAAACATTTATGTGCTATTTGAAACCTTATGGCTTCTCATGCCTTATTGCTATATCCTCATAAAGCACATGCATGAAATACTTGGAAGTTCCTTGGATTTCATAATGAGTTAAATTCAAGACAAAACAAATTGAATAAAGCAACCTCCTTTGCATTAACAAATTAAAAGCAAATATTACTATCTTTGTGGACCTCAGTTTTTCTCACTTTTAAAATAAGAATTTTAAACTACATAATCCCAAGAGTGTGTTGTCTATTTAAGTATGAATTATGTTCATTTAAGTTAAATGAAAATAAGGATAAGAGAAATAAAAATTAAAATATATGAATTTTTCAAATAAGAGGTCAAGAATGATACACTTCTCCTATCACATAGGACACATATCTTAAGGATATCCTCAGATTATAGAAAGGGACTCACTTCCTAAAACACATAAGCCATATGCCAGTCACTCACCTTTGGCTTCCTGCATATCTCAGCCAACCAGCTACACATCTGAAATTTCCAGCTCTAGTGATATTACCAGACTTGAATGAAACTGTACCAAGGAGCATGGGTCCCTGATCTGCTCCCCAAGGGATGATGTAATCCTGAAGTATGAGGAAGTCAATACCTAATGGGATAAACTTTAACCCACAGATTAAAGAGAAGTGGGAACCTAGAAGATAAATCCCCCTTCCTTACTATATTACCCTGGTAGAATTGCTATGAGTACCACAGACTGGGTGGCTTGAACTGCAGTTTATTTTCTCACAGTCCCAGAGGCTGCAAGTCCAAGATCAATGTGGCAGCACATCTGGTATCTTTTAATGCTTCTCTCTTTTTTTTTTTTGGTAGCAGTTTTTCCCTGTGTCTTCACATGGCCTTTTTACTGTGTACACATATCACTGAAGTCTCTTCCTTTTCTTATAAGGACACTATTCCTATTCCTCAGAGAAGGCAATGGCACCCCACTCCAGTACTCTTGCCTGGAAAATCCATGGACAGAGGAGCCTGGTAGGCTGCAGTCCATGGAGTCGCTAAGAGTCAGACACGACTGAGCGACTTCACTTTCACTTTTCTCTTTCATGCATTGGAGAAGGAAATGGCAACCCACTCCAGTGTTCTTGCCTGGAGAATCCCAGGGACGGTGGAGCCTGGTGGGCTGCCGTCTATGGGGTCACACAGAGTTGGACACGACTGAAGTGACTTAGCATTAGCATTAGCATTCCTATTCCTAAGGGTCACATCCTTATGATTTTATTTAATCTTAATTATTTTCTTAAAGGCCCTATCACCAAATATAGTCACATTGGGTGTTAGGGCATCAACATAATTTTCCTCCAGAGGAATTCTGTGTGCTGAGTGGACATATCTATTTAGCTCTTTGAGGCTTGTCATGAAGCAGTACTCACCTTCGTAACATACAAATTAACATCAGTTTATTCTTCAACAGACCCATCACAAGCACAGAAATTGAAACTGTAATCAAAAATCTTCCAGCAAACAAAAGCCCAGGTCCAGACGGCTTCACAGCTGAATTCTACCAAAAATTTAGAGAAGAGCTAACACCTATCCTGCTCAAACTCTTCCAGAAAATTGCAGAAGATGGTAAACTTCCAAACTCATTCTATGAGGCCACCATCACCCTAATACCAAAACCTGACAAAGATCCCACAAAAAAAGAAAACTACAGGCCAATATCACTGATGAACATAGATGCAAAAATCCTTAACAAAATTCTAGCAATCAGAATCCAACAACACATTAAAAAGATCATACACCATGACCAAGTGGGCTTTATCCCAGGGATGCAAGGATTCTTCAATATCCGCAAATCAATCAATGTAATACACCACATTAACAAATTGAAAAATAAAAACCATATGATTATCTCAATAGATGCAGAGAAAGCCTTTGACAAAATTCAACATCCATTTATGATCAAAACTCTCCAGAAAGCAGGAATAGAAGGAACATACCTCAACATAATCAAAGCTATATATAACAAACCCACAGCAAACATTATCCTCAATGGTGAAAAATTGAAAGCATTTCCTCTAAAGTCAGGAACAAGACAAGGGTGCCCACTTTCACCATTACTATTCAACATAGTTTTGGAAGTTTTGGCCACAGCAATCAGAGCAGAAAAAGAAATAAAAGGAATCCAAATTGGAAAAGAAGAAGTAAAGCTCTCACTGTTTGCAGATGACATGATCCTCTACATAGAAAACCCTAAAGACTCCACCAGAAAATTACTAGAACTAATCAATGACTATAGTAAAGTTGCAGGATATAAAATCAACACACAGAAATCCCTTGCATTCCTATTCACTAATAATGAGAAAACAGAAAGAGAAATTAAGGAAACAATTCCATTCACCATTGCAACGGAAAGAATAAAATACTTAGGAATATATCTACCTAAAGAATGTAAAGACCTATATATAGAAAACTATAAAACACTGGTGAAAGAAATCAAAGAGGACACTAACAGATGGAGAAATAGACCATGTTCATGGATTGGAAGAATCAATGTAGTGAAAATGAGTATACTACCCAAAGCAATCTATAGATTCAATGCAATCCCTATCAAGCTACCAACAGCATTCTTCACAGAGCTAGAACAAATAATTTCACAATTTGTATGGAAAAACAAAAAACCTCGAATAGCCAAAGCGATCTTGAGAAAGAAGAATGGAACTGGAGGAATCAACCTACCTGACTTCAGGCTCTACTACAAAGCCACAGTTATCAAGACAGTATGGTACTGGCACAAAGACAGAAATATAGATCAATGGAACAAAATAGAAAGCCCAGAGATAAATCCACGCACATATGGACACCTTATCTTCGACAAAGGAGGCAAGAATATACAATGGATTAAAGACAATCTCTTTAACAAGTGGTGCTGGGAACTCTGGTCAACCACTTGTAAAAGAATGAAACTAGAACACTTTCTAACACCATACACAAAAATAAACTCAAAATGGATTAAAGATCTAAACGTAAGACCAGAAACTATAAAACTCCTAGAGGAGAACATAGGCAAAACACTCTCTGACATACATCACAGCAGGATCCTCTATGACCCACCTCCCAGAATATTGGAAATAAAAGCAAAAATAAACAAATGGGACCTAATTAACCTTAAAAGCTTCTGCACATCAAAGGAAACTATTAGCAAGGTGAAAAGACAGCCTTCAGAATGGGAGAAGATAATAGCAAATGAAGCAACTGACAAACAACTAATCTCGAGAATATACAAGCAACTCCTACAGCTCAACTCCAGAAAAATCAATGACCCAATCAAAAAATGGGCCAAAGAACTAAATAGACATTTCTCCAAAGAAGACATACAGATGGCTAACAAACACATGAAAAGATGCTCAACATCACTCATTATCAGAGAAATGCAAATCAAAACCACTATGAGGTACCATTTCACACCAGTCAGAATGGCTGCGATCCAAAAGTCTACAAGTAATAAATGCTGGAGAGGGTGTGGAGAAAAGGGAACCCTCTTCCACTGTTGGTGGGAATGCAAACTAGTACAGCCACTATGGAGAACAGTGTGGAGATTCCTTAAAAAACTGGAAATAGACCTGCCTTATGATCCAGCAATCCCACTGCTGGGCATACACACTGAGAAAACCAGAAGGGAAAGAGACACGAGTACCCCAATGTTCATCGCAGCACTGTTTATAATAGCCAGGACATGGAAGCAACCTAGATGTCCATCAGCAGATGAATGGATAAGAAAGCTGTGGTACATATACACAATGGAGTATTATTCAGCCATTAAAAAGAATACATTTGAATCAGTTCTAATGAGGTGGATGAAACTGGAGCCTATTATACAGAGTGAAGTAAGCCAGAAAGAAAAACACCAATACAGTATACTAACGCATATATATGGAATTTAGAAAGAAGGTAACAATAACCCTGTGTACGAGACAGCAAAAGAGACACTGATGTATAGAACAGTCTTATGGACTCTTTGGGAGATGGAGAGGGTGGGAAGATTTGGGAGAATGGCATTGAAACATGTAAAATATCATGTATGAAATGAGATGCCAGTCCAGGTTCGATGCACGATACTGGATGCTTGGGGCTGGTGCACTGGGACGACCCAGAGGGATGGAATGGGGAGGGAGGAGGGAGGAGGGTTCAGGATGGGGAACACATGTATACCTGTGGTGGATTCATTTTGATATTTGGCAAATCTAATACAGTTATGTAAAGTTTAAAAATAAAATAAAATTAAAAAAAAAAAAAAAAAAAGTTTATTCTTCCTACTTCAGTTTCCTTTCCCTTCATTCTTTCCCCTTTAGTCTTTCTCTCACACTATATCTTCTAGAGTATCTGTACCATTGATAGATAAATTGTATATTTGTGTATATCTTTCTTAGAATCTTTTAGCTCATGCAGACAAAGTTAATTCATAAATAACAGTATTCAAACAACTAGTTAACTTATTCTCAGCCATGTATTACTAAAGAAATAGGAAACATTCTTTTCACTCAAAGTTAATAGAAGAAAAGAAATTATAAATATTAGAGAAGAAAATGAAATAGACCAAACATAATAGAAAAGATTAATGAAATTAAGAACTAGTACTTTGAAAAATAAAATTTATAAAACATTAGCCAGACTCATCAAGAAAAAAGAGAGATGGCTCAACTAGCTAAAATTATAAACGAAAAAGAAGTTACAACTGACACCACAGAAATATAAAGTATCATGAGAGATTACTATGAACAACAACACACCAATAAAATGGACAACTCAGGAGAAATGGATAGATTGCTAGAAATATATAATCTCCCAAGACTGAATCAGGAAGAGATAAAAAATATGAATAGGTCAATTGCCATTAATGAAATTAAACAGTAATAATAGTAATAATAAAAAAAACTCTCAACAAATGAAAGTCCAAGACCAGATGACTTCACAGGTAAATTCTGAGAATAGGTAACATTCAGAGAATAGTTAACACCTGTACTTCTTAAACTATTCCCAAAATTTGCAGAGAAAGGAAAACTTCTATTCCATAAGGCCAGCATCACCCTAGTACCAAAATCAGACAAAGATATCACAAAAAAAGAGAAAATTACTGGCCCCAATACAGATGAATACAAATGCAAATATCCTCAGCAAAACATCAGCAAACTGAATTCAATGATACATTGAAAGGATTATATACCATAATTAAATGGTAGTATTTATCCTAGGGATGCCAGAATGTTTCAATATTCTCAAATAAATTAATGTGATAAGCCTTGTTAACAAACTGAAGAATGCAAATCATATGATTCATCTCAACAGATGCAGAAAAACACTTTTGACAAAATTAAACATCAATTTATGATAAAAACTCTCCACAAAGTGTATATTGGGATAACGTACTTCGATATAATAAAGGACATATATAAATCCACAGCTATCATCATACTCAATAGTGAAATTTTGACAGCTTTTATTTTTTTTTAATTTTTTTCTTCTCATCTATAGACAAATTTTCAACTTCATTCAAAAGACTCACTATCATTTAGACCTCATTATCTGATAATTTACTCTAATACTCTATCTTTTGAATAGAATCATCATGGAACATCTTTTACCACCCCTTTACTTTTAATCTGTCTTTTTATTTATAGTGTATTGCTTGTAGACCACACGTAGTTCAGTCTTGGATCCACTCCAACTGTCTCCATCTTTACACTGGTATATTTAGACTATTTACATTTAAAGTAATTACTGATATAATTAGATTAATATTTATCATGTATATAACTTTTAAATTTTTTTCACCAGTTCTTCTTTCTCTTTTTCTATCTCTGGTTTTCATTGATTCTGTTTATATGATTCTGCTTTCTCTCCATTTTAGCATATCAATTATACTCCTTTTTAAACAATTTTGGTGGTTGCCCTAAAAATTAAAACATATATATGCTGCTGCTGCTGCTAAGTCACTTCAGTTGTGTCCGACTCTGTGTGACCCCATAGACGGCAGCCCACCAGGCTCCGCCATCCCTGGGATTCCCCAGGCAAGAACACTGGAGTGGGTTGCCATTTCCTTCTCCAATGCATGAAAGTGAAAAGTGAAAGTGAATTTGCTCAGTCATGTCCAGCTGTTAGCGACCCCATGGACTGCAGCCTACTAGGCTCCTCGGTCCATGGGATTTTCCAGGCAAGAGTACTGGAGAGGGTTGCCATTGTCTTCTCCAGAAACATATATATAAAGATATATTAAACTAAGTCCAAATTAAAATAACACTACCACTCCACAAGCAGACAGGAACCTTATAACAGACTATCCTTCATTTCTCCCTCCCATCCTTTATAACATTGAAGTCACTTATTTTACTTTATCTACTTGCCATCTTCACAAAAGACATTGCCTGTTTTTTTTACTTTGAATAAACAATTTTCTAGAGTTGACCCTTGAACAACAGAGGTTTGAATCATGCAGGTTCACTTATAATATGAATTTTTTTCAATAAACAAAATACCTCTATTTTTGTTTTACAGATCTTTAAGTGTGGGGAAAGCTTTGTGTTCAATTAGAGATCATAATGTATAGAATCAAAAGAACTAGAATTTAAATTTGAATTCAGATGTCAATTTAATCTGAAATTCCAAGGTAACTATAGGCAATGTGTGATTCCCAATTCAATGGGTATGCTCAGGGTTAGATAAACACTTCTATACTGATATAGCTACTCTGATCACACATATATCTATACATATAGAGAGAAGATGGAAGACAATGAAGGATACTGTCATGAATGAATCCCAAAGAAAATGTGTATCTTTTGTAGATATCTTACTATACACAGTAATATGAAAGAAAAGGAGCATTCTGCTGGTAATTAGTGAAAAAAACTCAACTATTTCCTACAGAGAGAAACTTGAGAAGGAAATTTTCTAAGTGTAAATCATAAAAATCTTTTGATCAAAGCAACAATTAATCTTCTTTTAAAATTATTTAAGTAGCACCTACTATTAAATAAGTACAAAGAGCTATGACTAGTCCTATTACTATATTTTTAGCAAAACACAAAGTTGTAGGAGGTCACTAATATTGAAGTTAGATACAATATTACAACTAAAAAATAGCAAAGACCTAGATATGTAATCGCCAGTGTGTTACAACTAACTGCCTACTATTTGGTGGAACAAATAAATATGTGTAAAGCATCATTTTATATGTATTAAATTAAATGCATATTCCCAGGTGGCATAGTGGTAAAGAATCCATCTGCAAAATAGGAGACATAGGAGATGCAGGCTCAATCCCAGAGTTGGGAGGATGCACTGAAGTAGGAAATGGCAACACACTCCAGCATGCTTGCCTGAAGAATCTCATGGAAACAGGAGCTTGCTGGGCTACATTCCATGGGGTCACAGTCGGACATGCCTGAGAGACTAAGAACACAAACAAACACATACAAATTAAATACAAGTGTGGTTTCAGTTCAGTTCAGTCACTCAGTTGTGTCCAACTCTTTACGCAGCCATGAATCGCAGCACGCCAGGCCTCCTTGTCCATCATCAACTCCCAGAGTTCACCCAGACTTATGTCCATCGAGTCACTAATGCCATCCAGCCATCTCATCCTCTGTCGTCCCCTTCTCCTCCTGCCTCCAATCCCTCCCAGCATCAGAGTCTTTTCCAATGAGTAAACTCTTTGCAAGATGTGGCCAAAGTACTGGAGTTTCAGCTTTAGCATCATTCCTTCCCAAGAAATCCCAGGGCTCATCTCCTTCAGAATGGACTGGTTGGATCTCCTTGCAGTCCAAGGGACTCTCAAGAGTCTTCTCCAACACCACAGTTCAAAAGAATCAATCCTTCGGTGCTCAGCTTTCTTCACAGTCCAACTCTCACATCCATACATGACCACTGGAAAAACCATAGCCTTGACTAGACGGACGGACCTTTGTTGGCAAAGTAATGTCTCTGCTTTTGCATATGCTATCTAGGTTGGTCACAACTTTTCTTCCAAGGAGTAAGCGTCTTTTAATTTCATGGCTGCTATCACCATCTGCAGTGACTTTGGAGCCAAAAAAAATAAAGCCTGACACTGTTTTCACTGTTTCCCCATCTATTTCCCATGAAGTGATGGGACCAGATGCCATGATCTTCGTTTTCTGAATGTTGAGCTTTAAGCGAACTTTTTCACTCTCCTCTTTCACTTTCATCAGGAGGCTTTTGAGTTCCTCTTCACTTTCTGCCATAAGGGTGGTGTCATCTGCATATCTGAGGTTATTGATATTTCTCTCGGCAATCTTGATTCCACCTTGTGCTTCTTGCAGCCCAGCATTTCTCATGATGTACTCTGCATAGAAGTTAAATAAGCAGGGTGACAATATACAGCCTTGACGTACCCCTATGGAACCAGTGTGTTGTTCCATGTCCAGTTCTAACTGTTGCTTCCTGACCTGCATACAGGTTTCTCAAAAGGCAGGTCAGGTGGTCTGGTATTCCCATCTTTTTCAGAATTTTCCACAGTTTATTGTGATCCACACAGTCAAAGGCTTTGGCATAGTCAATAAAGCCGAAATAGATGTTTTTCTAGAACTCTCTTGCTTTTTCCATGATCCAGTGGATGTTGGCAATTTGATCTCTGGTTCCTCTGCCTTTTCTAAAACCAGCTTGAACATCAGGAAGTTCACAGTTCACATATTGCTGAAGCCTGGCTTGGAGAGTTTTGAGCATTCCTTTACTAGCGTGTGAGATGAGTGCAATTGTGAGGTAGTTTGAGCATTCTTTGGCATTGCCTTTCTTTGGGATTGGAATGAAAACTGACCTTTTCCAGTCCTGTGGCCACTGCTGAGTCTTCCAAATTTGCTGGCAAATTGCGTGCAGCACTTTCACAGCATCATCTTTCAGGATTTGAAATAGCTCCACTGGAATTCCGTCACCTCCACTAGCTTTGTTCATAGTGACGCTTTCTAAAGCCCTCTTGACTTCACATTCCAGGATGTCTGGCTCTAGGTGAGTGATCACACCATCATTTACACACTAGTAAAAAAAGTGAGCTATCACATATTTATGATATCTTATTATTGTTATATATATTGTTGCAAAGAAAATTTATAAAATCACCTTTACCTATACTATTTCCTTTAGGTTGAAATATAAACATTCATTGAAAATATAGGGACTTTGAAATGTTTTAATATAAACTGGCATACCCATTGATAAAAAAATAAGTCAGTACATGGTTTATCCTTGCTCAATATAGAAACATGATTTAGAAATCTAAATTGAACACCACTTTATAACTCTTTCAACAATCTAAATTGAACACCACTCTATAATCCTTTCAGCAAAGGATTAAGTTCAATTAACAGGTTGTCAATTGATCCTAAGAAACTCAGTTCTTTTAGTTTGCCATGCTTTTTACGTGGGAAATCCAAATTTGAAAATCTCTACTAGATTTTACAACATCCTGTTACATCTTTCTAATTTAGTCATTTTGCCTTACAATGCCATACAACGGGCTATTACATACCTTGGGGAAATATAAAATTTAAAGAGATATTAAAACCAAAATAACTTCACTGCTTATCAAAGAAATGACAGGGAAATACTGTCACACATTGTCATTTTATGACATTTGTGATTAAGCACATATATATGTTGAATGCTAAAGATCTGGTAATGTGTACATATTCTCAAATTTTTAGAGAGAAAGAAGGAGAATTAAGATAAATTGTATGGTAAAAAATGTAGATGGAATCAAATTTTAAACTTGGCTGTGGTTCAAGTGTTAAAGGAATTCTTTGAACTTTAGAGTGTACTTTATATAAAGGGCTTCCCTGGTGGCTCAGATGGTAAAGAGTCTGCTTGCAATGCAGGAGACCCGTGTTCGATCCCTGGGTTGGGAAGATCCCATGGAGAAGGAAATGGCAGCCCACTCCAGTATTACTGCCTGGGAAATCCCTTGGACAGAGGAACCTAGCAGCTACAACCCATGAGGTGGCAAGGAGTTGTACACAACTGAGCATCTAACAGTATCAGGTGTTTTTTGTTTTTTTTTTTTCAGTTTTACATAGATAATTTTGTAATTGTAGATAAAAGCAGGATGCCCTGCAGTAAATTATTTCAAATAAAATGGGGCTAATTTATAAATCCTGTAGCACTGGTTTGAAATCTGGACATTATATACAGAAAGAGGAATAAAAGGATGCCTAGATGTCTTTCTAAGTAAGAGATTAAAATATGTAAAATATTTTTGGTTACATACATAACCTGGGGCTGCCCAGGTGGTGCTGCTGCCACTGCTGCTAAGTCACTTCAGTCGTGTCCAACTCTGTGTGACCCCATAGACGGCAGCCCACCAGGCTCCCCTGTTCCTGGGATTCTCCAGGCAAGAACACTAGAGTCAGTTGCCATTTCCTTCTCCAATGCATGAAAGTGAAAAGTGAGTGGTAAAGAACTTTCCTGCCAATGCAGGGGCCTCAGGTTTGATCCCCGAGTCAGGAAGATCCCCTAGAGTAGGTCATGACAACCTATCCCAATATTCATGCCTGGAGAATCCCATGGACAGAGGAGCCTGACAGGCTACAGATCATAGGGTAGAAAAGAGTCAGACAGGACTGAGGCAACTGAGCATACACAGCACACATACCTATTCAACATCAATTTGCTCTTAAAAGTATCATTTTCTTTTATGTTCTCAAGTACCTAATGTGCTCATGTTGCAATTTCTCAGTTTTATCCTCAGTTCTATTCAGTCCCTCAGTCGTGTCCAACTCTTTGTGACCCCATGAATCGCAGCACGCCAGGCCTCCCTGTCCATTGCCAACTCCCGGAGTTCACTCAAAGTCATGTCCATCGAGGCGGTGTTGCCATCCAGCCATCTCATTGTCTGTCGTCCCTTTCTCCTCCTGCCCCCAATCCCGTTTTATCCTACTGTGACCTAAAATTACCTACCTCTCTTTGCCTTTAAATATAAAAACTATTTGTCCCTGAGTAGCTAGTTTCAATTATGTATTAGATGTAAGTTAATCTTATTAAACTAATTTCCAAACTTTATTGATGAGAACAATTATCTGGGTTGTATAATAAATATAAACTCTCGAGTCCCATCCCAGATCAATTGATTTTTGTGTTTGAATTAACCCATGCCAGTGTTTTCTTGTTTTACTTTGGCTTCTTTTGTTTGTTTGTTTGTTATAGAGGCATTTTACTTAGTCAACTAAAAACAATTAGATATTTGACAGCAGTGTACAATGAAAGATAAATCAAATCAGTTACTTTAACATGTATTCCTTCTTTACAATGAAAGCAAACAATAAAAAAAAGTCTTTCTGCTTTAAGGAAAAAATTAGGAAAATAGGCCAATATATTTTGTTATGCATAATAACAAACATTATTATACAATAATAACAAACAACATTAAACAGCTACAAGAAACCTGACTGTAATAAGTAATAAGATAACTTGGATGTTGGCTTGCACATATATTCATAAAAGGAGGATGGGTCATCACACTACAAGAGCATGACTCCACCTGCTTTCATCTGATACTCTTGAGATCTCAGTTACAGGTAACTAACCAAGTTAGTTTCAGCACTAAAGCTAATTCATATTCCTCATTATTTACTGCTCATGTTTGTCTTAACCAGACAGTAACTCTGGAAGGCTGATGCTGTTCTCTGCTTGCTTGTTTTAGTACATAAGTTGTACACTATCTGTGGCAGATACCGTATGCTCAGACCTTAACTTCAGTTGAACTATAGATGAAATCTGAAATCTGTGAAGCAATTCCTTCTAGCTTCTCTGCCTCAGTATTTATAGACAGTTCCCACATTACGATGGTGTGAAAGTAATATACATTCAGTAGAAACCATACTTTGAATTGTGAATTTTGATCTTTCCTAGACTAGTGATAGACGGGATAATACTCTGGTGATGCTTGGCAGATCCCCATGATCATCAGAATAAACTACCCATACTGTTACAACCATTCTGTACCTATCCAACTACTCTGTTTTGTTTTATGTTTTTTTTTTTTTTTTTTACTTTCAGTACAATATTCATAAACTACATGAAATAATCAACACTTCATTATAAAACAGACTTCAGGTTAGATGGTTCTGCCCAATGGTAACTTCATCTACATGTTCTGAACACGTTAGAGTAAGCTGCACTCAACTATGATATTCCGTAGGTTAGGTATATTAAATGCATTCTTGACTTACTACATTTTCAAGTTACAATGGGTTTATTGGGATGAAATCCCATAATAAGTCAAGGAAGATCTATATATGTA
This sequence comes from Bubalus bubalis, assembly GCF_019923935.1. NCBI lineage: Eukaryota > Metazoa > Chordata > Mammalia > Artiodactyla > Bovidae > Bubalus > Bubalus bubalis. The sequence continues at coordinate 92,522,829 of NC_059158.1, read as the reverse complement.
TATATTTATTAATACCATGTTATGAATACTAAACTGCACTGATTTAGCCACACTGATATATTGTTATGCTGCTGCTGCTAAGTTGCTTCAGTCGTGTCCGACTCTGTGCGACCCCATAGATGGCAGCCCACCAGGCTCCCCTGTCCCTGGGATTCTCCAGGCAAGAACACTGGAGTGGGTTGCCATTTCCCTGTCCAGTGCATGGAAGTGAAAAGTGAAAGTGAAGTCGCTGAGTCTTGTCCGACTCTCAGTGACCCCATGGACTGCAGCCTCCCAGGCTCCTCCATCCATGGGATTTTCCAGGCAAGAGTACTGGAGTGGGGTGCCATTGCCTTCTCCGATTTATTGTTATTCATATAACAATATATTATACATATATTGTATAATATAATACATATATTGTACAATATATGCATATAATATATATATAATACTGTATAGTATGAATAAGGCAAAGTATAAAACACATCTACTAATTAAGTACAGGACATTTAGATCACATCATATATTTAAAATGTATTGTAAACAACATTATGATGAACATCTTTATAATTGTCTCTTTGCATTTATGACTTTTACTTTTGTATAGTTTTCTATGTAGAAGCAATAAGAAAAATATGCTATTAAATGTTTGGCAAAAAGCCTGACACTGTGTCTGTTTTTTATATTTAGAAAGGTTTATAACCTATATCAAATAATTTGGCTCTTTATCTGAGAATATTTCCTGGAAGATCATATATGGGTAAAAGGCAACATTCTTGAAGGAGAAGGCAGAAAATAAAGGAGGGTTGAAATAATCCACATTAAAAAATTAGATGAATGCAAAGTTTGTTCAAAATTTATACCCAATAGTTTGAAAGAGAGAGAGAGGGGGGAAGGAAGAAAGAAAGAAAGAAAGGGAGATGCTGAGAAGAAAGTAAGGGAATAGATGAAGCAAAAAATGGGAAAGGGAATTTCTTGTCAGAGAAGAAGAAAAGGAAGGAAAGAGTTGAACATATATTAAGGATAAGAGGATCAGGTAGAAAATCTGATAGTGGGAATGGAAAAAGGACTTTCTATGCAGGAGTCTGTTTATACACCCAATACATACACATCTTCCCAATTCTTAATAATTGTCAGATAAATTCAATGTTTTTTAAATAAAAATAGCTGAAAATTTCCAAGGTAGTAAAGCTTCTTATAATTTAATAATTTTATAGTTGCATAGTAACCCTTTGTAGACTCCTCACAATGTATTTAACTAATATGGCAATATTTGACCATATAAATATAATTTTAGTTATTATAAATTATGTTTTGCTAAGCATATCCATCCTATATCCATGCATATTCATGTTGTCACATGTCTTGATCATTTCTAAAATGAGAGATACTCTAACATGTGTTGCAATATTTTTTCTTAATTGAAATCGGTCAGTGAGATAGGGATATTTTAAAAACTCTGGTTTACACTTTGAATTTTTCCTCTGGCCTGGTATTGCTGCATTATTTTACACTCCATCTGGGGTGCATGAGTTTCCATTCTAACTTACACAAAGTTCACTAGGTACAAGAAACTTTATTTTTCCTAAATTTAATTTGAAGTGATAGAACATTGTTGCTGTTGTTCACTCAGTCATGTCCAACTCTTGGTGACCCCATGAACTGCAGCACACCAGGCTTCCCTGCCCCTCACCATCTCCCAGAGTTTGCTCAAATTCATGTCCATTGAGTTGGTGATGCCATCCAACCATCTCATCCTCTGTCATCCTCTCCTCCTCCTGCCTTCAACCTTTCCCAGCATCAGAATCGTTTCTAATGAGTCAGCTCTTTGCATCAGGTAGTCAAAGTATTGGAGCTTCAGCTTTAGCATCAGTCCTTCCAATGAATACTCAGGGTTGATTTCATTTAGGATTGACTGATTTGATCTCCTTGCTGTCCAAGGGACTCTCAAGAGTCTTCTCCAGCACCACAGTTTGAAGGCATCAATTCTTCGACACTCAACCTTTTTTATTGTCCAGCTTTCACATCTGTACATGAGTACTAGAAAAACCACAGCTTTGACCATACGGACCTTGTAGGCAAAATGATGTCTCTGCTTTTTGATGTGCTGTCTAGTTTTGTTATTGTTTTTCTTCCAAGGAGCAAGCGTCTTTTAATTTCATGGCTGCAGTCACCATCTGCAGTGATTTTGGAACTCAAGAAAATCAAGTCTGTCACTGTTTCCATTGTTTCCCCATCTATTTGCCATGAAGTGATGAGAACAGATGCAATGACCTTTGTTGTTTGAATGTTAAGTAAGCCCAATTTATTTCAATGGAAAGTTGGGATGTATTTCTTTTTGAATATTTTTTGTATATTTATACACCATCTATATCTCTGTATTCCTTCCTTTATGAGTTACCTGCACACCTAAAACCTTTATCTCCTGTTGTTGGTGGTGTAAAAGCTATTTAAATATGAAAATCACTAAATAATTCTATGTAACATACACCTATACTCTGTACATACTATGAATTACCCTATGCTGCACTATGTCATGTCCAATTCTTTGTGACTCTATGGACAGTAGCCTGCCATGCTCTTCCATCCATGACATTTTTCAGGCCAGAATACTGGAATGGATTGCCATTTCCTCCACCAGGAGATCTTCCTGATTCAGGGATCAAACCCATATCTCCTGTGTCTCCTGCTTTGGCAGGTAGATTCTTTACCACTGAGCCACCTGGGAACCTCATGAATTAAACACTAGTAGGTATTTCAGTCGGAGAAGGAAATGGCAACCCACTCCAGTGTTCTTGCCTGGAGAAACCCAGGGACGGGGGAGCCCGGTGGGCTGCCTCTATGGGGTCGAACAGAGTCGGACACGACTGAAGCGACATAGCAGCAACAGCAGCAGATATTTCAGTGTTCAGCATCCTTACATTATTAAATGTAGTTGGACTAATATTTACTTTGTGTGTTTTGACAAATGTTGGCATATTTATGCTACATTTTTGTGTTTTTATTTCATATATTCTGATCTAAATTTGTAGAACAAAATTTGTATTAATTTTCTATTGATGCCATAACAAATTACTACAAATTTGCTGGCTCAAACGACAAAAATTAGTACCTTACCATTTTGTAATATAGAATTCCAACATGGGTCACACTAAAATCAGTTCATCATGGCTTCCTCCTCCTTCAGTTGCAAAGCAAGTATCAGTTTCCTTTACTTTCCCAGCTTCTAGAGATCATCTCCATTCCATGGTTGTGGCCCCATTCCTTCACTTTCAGAGAACTTCTGTCATCACGTCTCTTTCTTTGACTATAGTTGAGAATGATTTTCCGTTTTAAGGACTCATTCGATTAGATTGGGTCCAGCTAGATAAACCAGGATAACCTTCTTATAACAAGGATTATAACCTTAAACACATCTGCAAAGTCTCTTTTGCTATGTAAGGTAACAGATTCTTAGAATTCAGATGTTGTTTGGTCACTAAGTTATATCTGACTCTTTGTGGATATCTTTTAAATTTTTATTGGATTTTAAGTTTCCCCTTATCTAACAGGCTTGATTCTTCACTTAAAATATCATTATACCTTGAAATTCATTACTAATGATTAGCTGATTTTCCTAGTCACACCCTCTGAAATAATTTCAAAGATTTTGTAACCCTGTTTGTAATTTTTGTGGTTATCAGCTATAGACTTCCTCGTATAATATTTTTATGGCTTCATTGTTTCAGAGACATTTTGGAGGGCATTATTTAGTTATTTCCTAATTCAGATATTAAATAGGAAGAATCATTTCAGTGCGTTTTCCCTCTCCTCTGCACTGAAATTATTTTATATGGACATTATACTCCTTCACTCAATAAAAACTAACATACTCCCTCTTTCCTCTTTATATGATAGTCTGCTTGAGCAATCATAACAAAAAACCACAGGCTGAGTGGCTTAAAAATGGAAATGTATTTCTCACTATTCTTGAGGCTGAGAAATCTAACATCAAAGGGCTGACAAGATACCATGGCCTCTTCTCTTGGCTTGTAAGTAGCTGACATCTTGATGTGTGCTTGCATGATCTCTTATTTGTACACAAGTGGAGAGAGAAAGAAATCTCTGGTGTCTATTCCTCTTCTTACAAAGAAATCAGCTCTATCAGATTAGGGCCCTGCCCTTATGACCTCATTTAACCTTTAGTTCAGTTGAGTTGAGTCGCTCAGTCATGTCCAACTCTTTGCGATCCCATGAATCGCAGCACGCCAGGCCTCCCTGTCCATCAGCAACTCCCGGAGTTCACTCAAACTCATGTGTATCGAGTCAGTGATGTCATCCAGCCATCCCACCTTCTGTCGTCCCCTTCTTCTCCTGCTCCCAATCCCTCCCAGCATCAGGGTCTTTTCCAATGAGTCAACTCTTCGCATGAGGTGGCCAAAGTATTGGAGTTTCAGCTTCAGAATCAGTCTTTCCAATGAACACCCAGGCCTGATCTCCTCTAGGATGGACTGGTTGGATCTCCTTGCAGTCCAAGGGACTCTCAAGAGTCTTCTTCAACACCACAGTTCAAAAGCATCAAGTCTTTGGCGCTCAGCTTTCTTCACAATCCAACTCTCACATCCATATATGACTACTGGAAAAACCGTAGCCTTGACTAGACGGACCTTTGTTGGTAAAGTAAGGTCTCTGCTTTTGAATATGCTATCTAGGTTGGTCATAACTTTCCTTCCAAGGAGTAAGCATCTTTTAATTTCATGGCTGCAATCACCATCTGCAGTGATTTTGGAGCCCTCAAAAATAAAGTCTGAGTTGACTCATTGGAAAAGACTCTGATGCTGGGAGGGACTGGGGGCAAGAGGAGAAGGGGACGACAGAGGATGAGATGGCTGGATGGCATCACTGACTGAATGGACGTGAGTCTCAGTGAACTCTGGGAGTTGGTGATGGACAGGGAGGCCTGGTGTGCTGCGATTCATGGGGTCGCAAAGAGTCGGACACGACTGAGCAACTGATCTGATCTGATCTGATCTGATTGTTTCCACATCTATTTGCCATGAAGTGATGGGACCAGATGCCAAGATCTTTATTTTCTGAATGTTGAGCTTTAAACCAACTTTTTCACTCTCCTGTTTCACTTTCATCATGAAGCTTTTTAGTTCCTCCACACTTTCTGCCATAAGGGTGGTGTCATCTGCATATCTGAGGTTATTGATATTTCTCCCGGCATTCTTGATTCCAGCTTGTGCTTCTTCCAGCCCAGTGTTTCTCATGATGTACTCTGCGTATAAGTTAAATAAGCATGGTGACAATATACATCCTTGATGTACTCTTTTTCCTATTTGGAACCATTTAACCTAAATTACTCCTTTAAAGACTATCTTTAAATATAGCCATATTGCCAGTTAAGACTTCAATATATGAATGGATGGGGGGTACACAATTTAGTCTGTAATACTCTCTTATTTTCAAAAGCAAAAGCAATTAAGTTATCATAGAGACATCAAGTTCTCATAACACACAGCTTAGAGAGTTAGATCATTCCCATACAATCACCCTGACATTTTGGAAGAAATTAACACTTACTTTAAAAATTCAAAACTGCATTTATGCATTCGGAGGAAAAAACAAATATTTATATTTATATTTATATCCTTACACCTAACATAAATAAGTGGAATAGAAATATAAAATATAAATTATTATCAGGAAAATTGAGTTAGTATATAAACCTTAAAAATATTGTATCATAACCAAAATGTCTCTACAACTTGAAAGGAATCTTTCAATAATTGAGGCAGTGTCAGTTATCCCAAAGCATGAAATGAGGTAAAACAGCAGATATAGTGTTAGTGTTTAAGATGACATAATATTAAGTTTTAAAATTACTATTCAAAATATAGAAAATAAAATTAAAGATAATAATGACTCAACATACACAGAAAGTAACAGGCTTATATTACCACTACTCCTAAGTTTGGATAAGAGAAAACAATAGTTAAAAGAAATAAAATAAATTTTACACTAGAATGATAGCTCCCTAGGGACAGAACTCTCTTTAGTTCACTCCTGTATCCTTAAAATCTGCAAAGATATTGGAACTAATAAAGTCTTTTTAAATAATTAAAGAGATTTAAAAATATGTAATGCATGAGGAAATGAAAACACATCCCTAAAATAAAAACAGGTAGCATTTTTATGAAAAATTAAATAGAATTTTAAAGTACAAAAATATGGGGATAAAAATTAAAAACTCATAGCAATGGTTAGACACAGGTGAAGGGAGAATTCATTAACTGGAAGACATATCTGAAGAAATTACTTGGGTTAAAGAAAAAAAAATGATAATGTGCCAAAGATCAGGCAGTTTTCAAGTGAACTCTTCTAAACATTTAAATAAGAATTAATACCTATCCTTCTCAAACTATTCCAAAAAATTGCAGTGGAAAGGAACACTCTTGAACTCATTCTAGTAGAACAACATCACTCTGATACCAAAACTGGACAAAGATACCACACACACACAAAAAAATTACAGGCCAATATTACCAATGAAATTTGATGAAGAAATTTGAAACAAAATATTATCCAGCTCAATTCAACAATGCACTAAAGGGATTGTATACAATGATCAAGTGGGATTTATCCCCAGAATGCACAGAGGGTTCAATATCCACAAATAAATCAATGTGATATAAGATATCAACAAACTGAAGAATAAAAATCATATGATAATCTCAATTAATACAAAAAACCTCAACAAAATTCTACATTTCTTCATAACAAAACTTTCAACAAAGTGGTTGTAGAAGAAACACACCTCAGCATAATAAAGACCATTCATGAGCAACCTTCAACAACATCAAACCAACATTTCATCTTCAAAGTTGAAAAGCTAAAAGCATTTTCTCTAAGGTAAGGAAAAGACAGGCATACCCACTGTCAAGCATAATACGATTACATCAAACTAAAAAGCATTTGCATGGTAAAGAAAGCTTGAAACAAATAGAAAAAACCCAAATACTGAATGGGTTGAAAGTATTTGCTAATGATAGACCTGGTAAGGTGTTAATAGTCAAAGAACACATATAATTCAAAGTCAAAAAATCAACCAACCCAATTTTAGAAACTGCAGAGGACCCGAAGAGAAAAATTTTCAAAGATATACAGATGGCCTTCAGACATGTGAAAAGATTCTCAGCATTATTAATTATCAGGGCAATGGAGATCAAAGCCAAAGTGTTATACCACATCACACCTGTCACATTGGCTCTCACTTAAAAAGGTAACAGATAAGTGTTGGTGAGGATGTGGAGTAAAGAAACCCTTTTCACTATTTATGGGAATGTAAAACTGAGGGCACCTACTACAAAAATAGTATCATATCATTGTATAGTACACCTGAAACTAACTGTTGTATGTCAACTCTATTTCAATAAAAATATTTATTTCCTACTGTCATTCAGACTGAAAAGTGTACTATTCTCACCTCAAGTTCATTTCTAAACCCAATATATACCAAGAATTTATTTTACTTAAGGAATATTGTGACTTTTATTGTAACATCATTTCCTTTGTTTCTATACTTTCCTTAGATAAAGCTGTTTTCCTTCCACATGAAAGGGCCATAACTTCTTATGAGTTGGTTAATAAAATCTTATTCCACAAATTTCCTTTCCAAATTAGAAACCACACTTAATATGTATTTAATAATCAAATCACTGTGAATTTGAAGGCACAGAATATGGTCTAAGAGACACTAAAGACTAACCAGAGAGAATTCCTAAAAGAAATATTGCCGTCTAGGTGGAGTTCCAGGTAGAGTGAAATAAAATTTAAGTTGCCAATCCAGCACCAACTGCTGCTGCTGCTGCTGCTGCTGCTAAGTCACTTCAGTCGTGTCCGACTCTGTGCGACCCCATGGACTGCAGCCTACCAGGCTTCTCCGTCCATGGGATTCTCCAGGCAACAGTACTGGAGTGGGGTGCCATTGCCTTCTCCACCAGCACCAACTATCAGAACCTAATTCTAGCAATCATCAGGCCAGGACTGCAAACTTAAATTGGTAATTGCATTACAGTAATTTCAGGTGTGTCTGACCCTCCCCAAAGTAGTCACAACTCTAGTTTCTTAGACTTTAACTAGCTTATAGCATCTTATCTTATCTGAATGCAGAGTTCCAAAGAATAGGAAGGAGAGTTAAAAAAGCCTTCTTCGGTGATCAGTGCAAAGAAATAGAGGAAAACAATAGAATGGGAAAGACTAGAGATCTCTTCAAGGAAATTAGAGATACCAAGGGAACATTTCATGGAAAGATGGGCTCAATAAAGGACAGAAATCGTATGGACCTAACAGAAGCAGAAGATATTAAGAAGAGGTGGCAAGAATACACAGAAGAACTGTACAAAAAAGATCTTCAAGACCCAGATAATCACGATGGTGTGATCATTCACATACGGAGAAGGCAATGGTACCCCACTCCAGTACTCTTGCCTGGAAAATCCCATGGATGGAGGAGCCTGGTAGGCTGCAGTCCATGGGGTCACTGAGTCGGACACGACTGAGCAACTTCACTTTCACTTTTCATCTTCATGCATTGGAGAAGGAAATGGCAACCCACTCCAGTGTTCTTGCCTGGAGAATCCCAGGGACGGGGGAGCCTGGTGGACCGCCATCTATGGGGTCGCACAGAGTCAGACACAACCGAAGCAACTTGGCAACAGTAGCAGCAGTGATCATTCATCTAAAGCCAGACATCCTGGAATGTGAAGTCAATTGGGCCTTAGGAAGCATCACTATGAAAAAAGCTAGTGGAGGTGATGGAAATCCATTTGAGCTATTTCAAATCCTAAAAGATGATGCTGTGAAAGTGCTGCACTCAATATGCCAAAATTTGGAAAACTCAGCAGTGGCCGCAGGACTGAAAAAGATCAGTTTTCATTCCAATACCTAAGAAAGGCAATGCCAAAGAATGCTCAAATTACCACACAATTGCACTCAACTCACATACTAGTAAAGCAATGCTCAAAATTCTCTGAGCCAGGCTTCAACAATACATGAACTATGAACTTCCAGATGTTCAAGCTAGATTTAGAAAAGGCAGAGGAACCAGAGATCAAATTGCCAACATCCGCTGGATCATTGAAAAAGCAAGGGAGTTCCAGAAAAACATTTATTTCTGCTTTATTGACTATGCCAAAGCCTTTGACTGTGTGGACCACAATAACTGTGGAACATTCTGAAAGAGATGGGAATACCAGACCACCTGACCTGCCTCTTTGAGAAACCTGTATGCAGGTCAGGAAGCAACAGTTATAACTAGACATGGAACAACAGACTGGTTACAAATAGGAAAAGGACTACATCAAGTCTGTATATTGTCACACTGCTTATTTAACTTAAATTCAGAGTACATCATGAGAAATGCTGGGCTGGATGAAGCACAAGCTGGAATCAATATTGCCAGGAGAAATGTCAGTAACCTCCAATATGCAGATGACACCACCCTTATGGTAGAAAGTGAAAAAGAACTAAAGAGCCTCCTGAAGAGAGTGAAAGAGTAGAGTGAAAAGTTGGCATAAAGCTCAACATTCAGAAAACAAAGATCATGGCATCCGGTCCCATCACTTCATGGGAAATAGATGGGGAAACAGTGGAAACAGTGGCAGACTTTATTTTTGGGGGCTCTAAAATCACTGCAGATTGTGATTGCAGCCATGAAATTAGAAGACACTTACTCCTTGGAAGGAAAGTTATGACCAACCTAGACAGTATATTTAAATGCAGAGACATTACTTTGCCAGCAAAGGTCTGTGTAGTCAAGGCTATGGTTTTTCCAGTAGTCATATATGGATGTAAGAGTTGGACTGTGAAGAAAGTGGAGCATGAAAGAATTGATGCTTTTGAACTGTGGTGTTGGAGAAGACTCTTGAGAGTCCCTTGGACTGCAAGGAGGTCCAACCAGTCCATCCTAAAGGAGATCAGTCCTGGGTATTCACTGGAAGGACTGATGTAGCTGAAACTCCAGTACTTTGGCCGCCTAATGCGAAAAGCTGACTCATTTGAAAATTCCCTGATGTTGGGAAAGATTGAGGGCAGGAGGAGAAGAGGACTACAGATGATGAGATGGTTAAATGGCATCACTGACTCAATGGACATTAGTTTGGGTAAACTCCAGGAGTTGGTGATGGACAGGGAGGCCTGGCATGCTGCAGTCCATGGGGTCAGAAAGAGTCGGACATGACTGAGCGACTGAACTGAACTGACTGAATATCTTATCTTAGTTTTCACATATAACTATATTTTAATCAAATATGGAACTCTTGCACAATAGTATAACTATTCATATTATTGTCTAAATAAATTTAGTAACACAATATGCTCATTGCATCATGATTTTGGTTTATATTGCTTCCATTTTTACTTTCATTAGGTTTGTATAATTTTCCTGACTTTAATAAGAGTTAAAAGAATATGTCTAATTTTGACATAGTATAATATAAGACTAAGGTAGTTATTTATATCTCAGGTATTTTTTATTATTTTGTTTTCAAAAACAATTTATCATTCATACTTATGCATACCAAAGTATACAATGTTCTTGTAAAATATAAAGAATAATATTGAACTAAATAATCGTGTAATTAAACACTTGTGTAGGAATTATAACACTAAGAGTTCATTGAAAGCACATTGTTCATAATGATATTGCATTTTCCTCCTACATCACCCAGAGGCAACCACAATTCTGAATTTAGTGTTCACCATTCACTTTAATAAATATATATTTTAGCTTCCTATTCATGCATGCATCCATAAACAAATATGGCTTTTTTTTTGCACAGTTTAAACTTTATATAAATGAAATGATTATGAATGAAATAGGTTGATTTACTAAATCTTATCTTTGTAAGCAATTTGTTTATACTTTTTGCATCTATTATCATGATTGATACTAGCCTATAACTTTTCTTTCTTACAAGTTTTTCATTTGATTTTGGTTTCAAGGGTATTCCAGCCACACATATTTTTATGTGTTTTTTTTTTTTTTCTACAAAATATCTTCTTTTTTTATTGTCTTTGGAATAGTTTATGCTTGGGATTCACTGTGTTTGGTATTGCTTTAATAATATTTTATTGAATCACCCTTAAAACCATATGGATTCGGTGATTATGTGATCATCTTAAGTACTGTTGCAATACTTTAAATAGTTATAGGATTAGCAATACTTTCCATTTCTTCTTGTTTCAGGAGGCTGAATCTTGCTGGAAATATGAAAAACTAGCTACATTTTCAAATTTCTAATTGAGTGGCATAGATGTTATTACTTTTTTCTTACAATTTTCTTAATTTCTACTGTATTTATGCCTGCTTTCTTAGCTTTCTTTATTTAGACCTTGTTTTTTTATTTCAATGAGTCTTTCTGGATACCTATTGGAAAACAGACAGTTTTATTAGTCTAAAAATATTACATTTCTTGACATTTTTGATAATGCTACTTGTTTTATTTCTTGCAAGTGTTCTATTTTATTCTTTTCTGATCATTAGTTTTTTAATCCTTTATTTGTGATTTTTCTTTTGTTTCTTTCCTATTATCTGAATTATTTTGTTCTACTCATTCATGTTTATCTTTCTTCTTTTGTGGTATAAGCATCTTAAGGCTGCTCATTTCTACTATATCACTATACCACTTCAGTGGATATACATTTAGCTATATCCATTAAATATTAATACTTGAATTTTTTATTCATTTTAAGTATTGTCTAATCTCATTGTAGACATTTTAGCTCTTATTTTTAGATTATTTTTTTATTATTCCTGAAATGTATATTTTACATTATTTAACTAGGCTTCAAACTTACTACTTTTGGGGTTTTGTTTTGTTTTGTTCTGTTTTTGCCCATCACACAGGAAGAGGAAAGTATACACAATCCTAGTAAAGAGTAAGTATTTCTGGAGAAACAGTGTTAGTTCCAAATCAGATACAGTGACCGTGAGATATCAGAATCATAGACATGTGCAAATGTAAAGCAGACAGATGAAACTCAGAGAGATGTCCAGGTCAGAGATATAAATTTGAGAATTGCTGGCACATAGATTGACTGCAAACTCATGAGAATAAACATGATCATCCTGAGAGAAGGTGAATAATTAGCATATAAGAGGACTCAGGACCAAGGGTTAAAAATTCCACCATCTGGAAATCAGTTTTAAGTGATGAAAAGTAGAGGCAGTTTAGTTGATATAGTGAAGCAGTTTAGTTGATAAAAGTGAAACAGTTTAGTTGTTAGAGTAAAGAAGTAATTTGGCAACTAAGGGAGACATTTGGTCAAAACTTTTGTTTTGCTTTGTTTCTTAAGAAGAATACCAGAGAAAGTTTGAAGGCTAATTAAAAAAAAGAAAAGAGAAGAAAATCTTGGAGAAGTAGAGTGATTGAAGGCATAGAAGAAAGGAGGGAAAAACTGGAAAAGTAAAAGTGCAAAGCAGCCTAAAATAAAGACTGACAGCAACAGATGTTGTCAAGGAGGTGAAAGAACCGGAAGATTATTCATTGTTGGTGAGACTCTAAAACTCACAATGATTTTGCTAAAAAAAAACAAAACAGAAAAAAACCCTGTCAGTTTCTTTTAATAATCATATACTTTATGAGCCAGAAATTCCCTCATAGATACTGATCCAAAAGAAATAAAAAGATATGTTCATAAAAGTATGTCCATAGCTACTTTATTTTCTAATACTCCCTGAATTAGAAATACCTCAATTCTAATAATAGCAAAAGAGATATGAAAATTGAAGTATATTCAGAATATGTAATATTACTCAGCCACAAAAATAATCTTATACATGTAACAACATGGATGAATCTCAAAAAAAAAAAAAAAGTGCAGAGTTAAAGAAGCCAGACACAAAGTACTATGTCCTACATGATTTCATTTTATGTGGAGTTCTAAAACAGGCAAAACTATTTTTTGTTGGAAAAAACAGACTAGCAGTTTCCTTTATTGTGGGAGGAAGTAAGGTAATGATTGGGAAGGAGATGTGGGGATTTTCTGGGGTGAAAATAATGCCCTATATTTTGATAGGGGTTTGGAGTATACAACAAAACATTAAGGCCAAGTTAATAATAGGTATGTTGAATTATTTAGGAGAAATGTTAATGTCTTAAATTTACTCAAAAATACATTTTAAAAATTACAAAAATTACAGGATAGATGAATGTTGGATGGTTAGCTGTGTGATTAAAATGAATACATGAATACAGAGAAATATCAATGGTAGAATCTAGGTAGTGGTTACATGGATGTTTACTTTCTATATGCCCAACAAGTTTTGTTACTATAACAGGATGTTGGAAAAATAGGCAGTAGGGAGAAGGTTTCTGGAGCTTATATGACTGAATTTCCTTGTGATCTGAGGAATACCATATCAATGCAAGAATTCAGAGGTGGGGAAAGCAGAAGGATAAATTCTGATTCTGGAATAAACCAACTCCAAAAGAAAAAGAGTAAGCATAATTAATTAAAAAAAAGCATAATGAAGTTATTTCAGTATGATAAAAATACTCAGAAATCTCACTATGTAGAATCGTGAAAAAGAAGTCTGGGATTTTTTGCGGCCCAACTGCTCACCAGTTTATAAGACTATTAAGTATACAGCAAACACGGGGTTTTTTTCTCTATATACATTTGTCAGAGTGACCACTCATAGCCATTTCCATTAATCAAGTGTTCCTCTTCTTTCTACAGCATATTCTTGAATCATGCAAAGGGTCGAAAATCATAGATTTTTAACTGCATAAAGCATCTCCTTTTCCATGCCTGCAGACTCGTTTAAAATCTATTCTTCACTATTCTACTTAAGAATCCTTCTTTTGCTCTCTCAATGCTTTGGGGTCAAAGGCGTCTTGATTTATTTTTTTTGACTCTCTCTGACAGCTGATGGAGGATGGCAGAAGACTAAAGGTATATTTAAAGTGTGACAGAAGGGTTCAGTCCAACATAAAGAAGCCGTTCTCTCCTCTAATACACTCTTGATTGCTCTGAACTGTGCTCGTTTAAACAAGTCCTTTCTCTCCATAGTATTTCATATAGGATTTAAATTTTGCTCTGAGGAGCACGCCCTCGTTCATCTGTTTGCATGTTTATATTTTCTCTGGCAAGAAGAATAAAGGAAAAGGGAAAGGTGAGGGTCATCTCTAATGGAGAAATGCTGGAGTGGACTGACCTGAAAGGTGTCATCACACACAGAAGAGGAAATGTGAGCAGGCTTTGTGGAAAAGGAATGTATCACAGAAGTTCTGCCAAGTTGGTCCCTACAATCAGCATGCCATGTAGAGACTGGACCCTAAAATTAACAGCAGACAGTTCTTTTTTATTTCTTTTTTTAATGACAGAAAGTGTCAGTAAAATTCTTCCACCCAGGTTGAGGGGAAAAGTAAAAGCAAAATGAGTTAAAAATTAGCATGTACATTCAAAATTTAAATTTCTTGCCAGTTCAGCAATGTTAGATGTCATGGGTAACACAGGGGATACTTATTTAAATTTTTCGTATACTCACAAAATGAATCAAAATTAAAATGAGAGGGGCACATATTAGTGTAAAAGGAGCAAAATCTCAATCCTTCTTCCTGGTGAAAGGTTAGTCATTTAGGTCCTTCCCATGTCAAAGGCAAAACAGCAACTGCTCTCTGCTTGTTTTAGAAACAAGCTTGTTTAAAATAGTCCTCCAGACATTTCTACTCTGTTGGATAACTAGCATACACTGTTTAAGAAACAACCTCTGTCCCTAATCCTGATTAAAATATAAGGAACTTTATAATAATAGCCAGTGCATTTTATCTAAGAGGCATTTTATCATGTACACATGAGTAGATGTACAAACTTTGGTTTAAGAAGCCTGACGTAAACAGACATTTTAAAATGTGTTTAGATTTTTCAGTGTACTTCTTCTTGGTGGATTTTATTTTTGGTGGTGTTAGTGCCATGCACAAAGTAGGTTAGCATGTGGTTTAATTATCCAAACATAAAAGGAAACTTGAGAAAACATCTTTATTTCAAATTCTGACTTTGTTCCCCACACTCCAGTTGTTACTGGTACTAGACACAGTGACATATAGACAGAGAAGGGACATGACATAGATAAAGCAAACAAAAATTGAACAAAACACAGGAAGACGACATTTATAATGCCACTGACAAAGGCAGTCACTTCCCTTTAAATAATGTGGCAGGCTGCAAAACTATAGTAATTACTAGAATTTCATTTTCATTAACTAATAAACCAAGGAAAACAATTTAAGTATCTGAATGTCATTTTTCAAATGAAAATAAACTGTAAACATTTGAATAACATCACAGCAGGGATAATATACCTAAGGAAATCTATTGAAAAATGCTAGCGGATTCATCCTCTTCTATCACATTAAAACTGCAATTGACTGTAAACCTCCTACCACTCTCCACTGAGACTTTAATTGTAAAGATTCCTGTTACATATCATATTAGAATTTAGTTAAAATTGTAGAACACATTATTTCCAATCAGACAGCCAACCATCACTCACAAAGATTTTTAAAAAGGTGATTAATAATTCATCTCAGATAAGGAAAAGATCTATATTTATACCATCTTCTCAGCCACCATAAACTACCTGACAATTGTTCAGTAATGATGCCCAGTAAATTCTTTAAAATGGTAATTTGTCATTCTGTCACTTCATTTGTGACCTAAAATTCCTCACTTGAGGCATCATCAAATAAATTAATCACTTTCCAGGATCCATTTCTCTGTTCTGCACGTTATTATGCCTGGGCTCTCTTGTGTTTCTCTTCATTTACATATATTTAATGGCTGAGCCGTGGTTCACGATGGCACATAACGCACACATCTCATTACAGGTGAAATATTCTAACTGCCACTATCACTGGGAAAGAAAATAACTCTCCCAATTTAATTTTCCTGATGTAACAAAACCATGATTCTTCACTATGAAATGTTGATGCCATCCATCAGTCACAATCAATAAAATCATCATAGAAGTACGCCTTCTTCAGCATCTTTCCTTCATACCGGTACTATTTGAGGAAGGTAATTAAACTCATAATATGTAATGAATGTAAATGAAGTAAAAATCCTCATACTAGCTCTCTAACTATGCTTATTTTACAGCTTTGATTGAAAATACTTTCCCCACAACTTACAAGTATGTAAGACCTAAATAGAAAGATATTCACTGCAAAGACAAAATACATCAACAGATACAACTCATTTTAAAAATAGCACTCTTAATATAAAAGTACCAGGTGTTACTATTTACAGATTTTTCATTTAACTGATATAATCTCTTTGCTCTTACATATTTCTGGGGTTTTTTCAAATTCATCTAGTAGTTTCAATGTATAGATTATCATGTGACAAATTAAGTGATTTTTTTTTTTTTTTTTTTTTTTTTTTTAGTAAACGGGAATACTTGATTCTTCCCAATTAAGGGCTGCAGGTACCATCTGTTGTGAAGTAAGAAATTGTCTTGTTGAACTTGGCAATTTTGTCCATTTTTGCCTGAGGAAACCTAGAAAAATATAGATCAAAGATGTAGGATGTTTTACAGACAAGGGTTTGGGAATTGGCACGTTGAAACTATTTCTACCAACTGTAAATATTCATCTTAAAATGCTATTGTATTACTCTTGTAAAGGTCAAAAAATAAATAAATAGTGTGTGTGAGCTCAGTTGTGTCTGACTGTTTGCAACCCCATGAACCACAGCCCACCAGGCTCCTCTGCCCATGGGATTCTCCAGACAGAAACACTGGAGTGGGTTGCCATTTCCTCCTCCAGGGGATCTTCCCCATCCAGGGATCAAACCCACGTCCCTGGCATCTCCTGAGTTGCAGGCAGATTCTTTAAAGGTCAATAGGGAGTGTTTGAAAGTAAACTAGTGTCACACAAACATCATCCATGTCTCTAAGTATGTTACAACTTAATTTGACATTCATTAACTGCTTCTCCCCACATACTTGGAACATTGGCTTCAGGAGAATGATACTCTTTACAAAATTCCATTTAAAATGAGGATTCCTTTCATTATTAATTCATCATCAAAAATGCAACTTTCTTTATCTTAGAAGTAGGTCCCCGTTTGCCTGTTTAAAATAATGCTTGAGATAGTGTCTAAAATAAGAAGTGAAATATTAACTCTACATTTCTGAAACAAAGGAGAAAGTAGGTGAATATCACTGCTCCACAGATGAATGACCTAACTACACTATTGACAAACCATCTACACAGTGCTACCTTTCTTCCTCATTAATTATCATATAGTTATTTTTAATGGGCACTTATTTAAGAAAAAAGACTGTGTGTGCAGTTTTGCACATTTTTATTAACACTTTAGCAGTCTGGTAACCTAAAGCAAATCCCCCAGCACAAAACTCTACATAGAATTAGCTGGAAAATAGTGGCCAACCACTTTCTGGAGCTTTTGGGGGACAGTCTGAGGTGGATCTGAATTTTGAGAGTGTCATCAGCTCAGACTAAAGCAAGAGCCGAGAGTATTGATGGTGGTAGCATGAGATTGGACCAGGACCTTAGCTGATGTTCTGATATGGGATATAGCAGATTGAATATGCCAAAAGACACCACAGTGACTTGAACTGACTTACTGTGGTGATGGTGAAAGGATATAGAATACGAACTCCCATCCTAATTGAACAAAACAAATACCACTCAAATATCATGGAAAATAAAATTGGGATACAGTGGTTTCACTTACAGCAGTTATGTTGTAAGGCTATTAGAAAATCTCATGAAATCTGTAGCCAAGTGACACTGCTGCTAAGTCGCTTCAGTCGTGTCTGACTCTGTGAGACCTCATAGACGGCAGCCCACCAGGCCCCCCCGTCCCTGGGATTCTCCAGGCAAGAACACTGGAGTGGGTTGCCAATTCCTTCTCCAATGCATGAAAGTGAAAAGGAAAGTGAAGTCGCTCAGTCGTGTCCAACTCTTAGCGACCCCATGTAATGCAGCCTACCAGGCTCCTCCGCCCATGGGATTTTCCAGGCAAGAGTACTGGAGTGGGGTGCCATTGCCTTCTCCGAAGTGACACTATATATATGTATTAAAACAAAGACTTTAGGCAAGCAAATTAAACTATTTTGAACAAATAGGAATAAAGAGATAGAGGAAAAACTTTTTTATTTTAAATTTGATGCACAGACTATTCAAAGAACTAAAGTATATTTTAAGGACAGATGCTAGTAGCCAGTAAAACAAATGGGTATGAAAGTAATATTTGCATGATAAAGAGGAATGAATATAGAGTCTTACAAATACAAATTATATATTAAATACATTCAATGTACCATGGAAACTGATGATTGCCCACAGTGTGGAAGAGAACACATAAATAAAATAAAACCTTTAAAGATTTTGGGAATATTTCCTTATTATTTATGGCAGAAAGTGAAGAGGAACTAAAAAGCCTGTTGATGAAGGTGAAAGAGGAGAGTGAAAAAGTTGGCTTAAAACTCAACATTCAGAAAACAAAGATCATGACATCTGGTCCCATCATTTCATGGCAAATAGATGGGGAAACAGTGGAAACAGTGTCAGACTTTATTTTTCTGGGCTCCAAAATCACTGCAGATGGTGACTGCAGCCATGAAATTAAAAGACGCTTACTCCTTGGAAGAAAAGTTATGACCAACCTAGACAGCATATTCAAAAGCAGAGACATTATTTGCCAACAAAGGTCCGTCTAGTCAAGGCTATGGTTTTTCCTGTGGTCATGTATGGATGTGAGAGTTGGACTGTGAAGAAGGCTGAGCACTGAAGGATTGATGCTTTTGAACTGTGGTGTTGGAGAAGACTCTTGAGAGTCCCTTGGACTGCAAGGAGATCCAACCAGTCCATTCTGAAGGAGATCAGCCCTGGGAATTTTTTGGAAGGAATGATGCTAAAGCTGAAACTCCAGTACTTTGGCCACCTCATGCAAAGAGTTGACTCATTGGAAAAGACTCTGATGCTGGGAGGGATTGGGGGCAGGAGGAGAAGGGGAAGACAGAGGATGAGATGGCTGGATGGCATCACTGACTCGATGGATATGAGTCTGGGTGAATTCCGGGATTTGGTGATGGACAGGGAGGCCTGGCATGCTGCGATTCATGGGGTCGCAAAATGTAGGACAAGACTGAGCGACTGAACTGAACTAAACTGAACTGAATGTTTTAAATATTACGCTAAATATGTTTCTTTTTCTTTTGTGTTACATTAATTTGCTAGAGCTGTCATAACAAAATACTGCAGACTAGGTGGCTTAAACAATAGAAATTTATCTCTCATGGTTCTGGAGGCTGGAAGTCCAAGATTAAGGTGTTAACAAGTTTTGTTTCTCCTGAGGTCTCTCTCTTTGGCTTGCAGATGGCCACGTTCTGCTGTGACCTCACATAGTCTTTCCTCTATGCATGTGTATCCCTGATGATCTATAAAGTCATCAGTCATTGGATTAGGGCCCCACACTATGACCTCATTTAATATCAAGTACCTTTTTGAAAGTTCAGGTGGCACTAGTGGTAAAGAACCTGTGGGTTCAACCCCTGGGTTGGGAAAATCCCCTGGAGAAGGGCATGGCAACTCACTCCAGTATTCTTGCCTGGAGAATCCCATGGACAGAGGAGCCTGGCAGGCTACAGTCTATAGAGTCACATAGAGTCAGACACAACTGGAGCAACTTAGTACAGGCACACATACCTTTTTAAAAGCCTAGCTCCTGTAGTTGCATTGAGGGTTAAAGCGTCAACATGTGAATTTTGAGGACATGCAAATCAATCAGTAACGAGTCAAGTAAATTCATCTATGTGCTGTGTTTAGTCTTTCAGTCATGTCTGATTTTTTGTGACCCCCATGGACTGTTGCCCACCAGGCTCTTCTGTCCATGGGATTCTCCAGGCAAGAATGCTGGAGTGGGTTGCCATTTCCTACTCAAGGGGATCTTCCCAACCCAGGGATTGAACCCAGGTCTCCCACATTGTGGGCAGATTCTTTGCTGTCTGAGCCACCAGGGAGGCCCCGTATAAATCTATATATGCTATGCTATGCTATGCTATGCTATGCTAAGTCACTTCAGTCGTGTCCGATTCTGTGTGACCCCATAGACGGCAGCCCACCAGGCTCCCCCGTCCCTGGGATTCTCCAGGCAAGAACACTGGAGTGGGTTGCCATTTCCTTCTCCAATGCATGAAAGTGAAAAGTGAAAGTGAAGTCGCTAGTCGTGTCCGACTCCATGGACTGCAGCCTACTAGGATCCTCTGTCCATGGGATTTTCCAGGCAAGAGTACCGGAGTGGGGTGCCATTGCCTTCTCCGAAATGTATATATGCTGAATATAAATTCATATATACAGCATCAAAATTTATAAGGCACATTTCTAAGGATAAATGTGATAGAAACTATTGTGCACTCATACCAGGCTTTTTCTCTTCTCAGGCATTTGGGAAAAGTAAGTACCCCATCCTCTTAGTTAAGTGGGAACTTGTGACTAGTTTTGGCCCATTGATTATATTACTCTGTGAGCATTTTAACTCATGGTGTGATACTCTCCAGCACTCTGTTCCCCTGCCGCAGTGATTGTGATCTTGAGCTGACATGTGAGTGTTTTAAGATTGAGGCTGCCTGGGTGGCTGAGTCTCCATATAAAGGAAAACTGCACTTTGTGGTTACTCAGTACTGCAGCAGACTTTGCATGCATAAGAAATAAAGTCTTGGTTTTGTTAAACCACGGTGGCAGGAACATCCTAAAATGAGTCCTAATAAGTCACACGCTTGTATAATCCCTTTTCTCTGAGCACAGGTAGAACTTGTGACTTGCTTCTTACTAATTGGCTTCCTTGGTAGCTCAGACGGTAAAGCGTCTGCTTACAATGTGGGAGATCCAGGTTCGATCCCTGGGTTGGGAAGATACCCTGGAGAAGGAAATGGCAACCCACTCCAGTACTCTTGCCTGGAAAATCCCATGGACTGAGGAGCCTGGTAGGCTACAGTCCATATGGTCGCAAAGAGTCAGACATGACTGAGCAACCTCACTTCACTTCACTTCTTACTAATTAGAATATGGCAAAGGTGATGGGACAATCAATCCCTTGAATAGGTTATGCTATATGGCAAAACAATGGGACTATGTAATAATATAGAAGTCTTTGCCTCAATAGACCACAAGGGAGAGACTCTCTTTCAGGCCTGGAAGATGGAAGCCGATAGGATATGAACTGCCCAAGGAAGTGACACTGTGGTAAGAAACTCTGCCATGATAAGTTGCTGTAGTTGTGTCCAACTCTGTGTGATCCTATGACCTGTACCCCACCAGGTTCCTCTGTCCACAGAATTCTCCAGGCAAGAATACTGGAGTAGATTGCCATTCCCTTCTCCAGGGGATCTTCCTGACCCAGGGATTGTACCAGTGTGTCTTACATCTAACCTGCATTGGCAGGCAAGTTCTTTACTATTAGCATTAGTGGGAAGCCCAATAATCAGAGTTTCTGGTAAGAAACTCTAAGAGGCCTCTAAGTTCTAAGAGTATTTCCTAGCTAATACCTAGCAGAAAAACTGAACCCTCGGTGTTGTCTTAGGAACTAAATTCTGCTAACAACCATATGAACTTGGGAGATGACCCCAACATCTAGAAAGGAATGCAGCCTGGTCAACATCTTGTTTACAGCCTTGTGAGATCCTGAACAAAAGACTGGTAAACTATACTCATACTTCTGATTCCATGAAACTGTGAGATAATAAAAGTATGTTGTTTTATGCTTTTGAGTTGGTAGCAAACTGTAAGCAGTGGAAGAAAACTGACCTAACCACTGAGACTTCACAGTTGTTTGTCATCGCAGCATAAACCTAGCCTATCCTGACTGATATTAGAGCAGCTGGTAAAGTGGAAATAGTAGGGCCTGATTGCTAACACAACTGGGTAGATAATCAGTTAAACAATCATAACACAACAGGAGTACCAACGAACAGACTGACAACATTCAGAATCAAGCTGTGCTAATGCATTTCTCACTTACATTTTTGTCCTTTGAATGATGGGAAGAAGACATACTTCTTAAATTTAAATATGTCACAAATTTTAGAGAGTTATCAAAAACACAAGATTTTAGAAACAGGATATCAAGATAAATATAAAGGATAAATTTAACAAATACTAAAGAATCCTTGCATCCCTGGGATAAAGCCCACTTGGTCATGGTGTATGATCTTTTTAATGTGTTGTTGGATTCTGATTGCTAGAATTTTGTTAAGGATTTTTGCATCTATGTTCATCAGTGATATTGGCCTGTAGTTTTCTTTTTTTGTGGGATCTTTGTCAGGTTTTGGTATTAGGGTGATGGTGGCCTCATAGAATGAGTTTGGAAGTTTACCTTCCTCTGCAATTTTCTGGAAGAGTTTGAGCAGGATAGGTGTTAGCTCTTCTCTAAATTTTTGGTAGAATTCAGCTGTAAAGCCGTCTGGACCTGGGCTTTTGTTTGCTGGAAGATTTCTGATTACAGTTTCAATTTCCGTGCTTGTGATGGGTCTGTTAAGATTTTCTATTTCTTCCTGGTCCAGTTTTGGAAGGTTGTACTTTTCTAAGAATTTGTCCATTTCTTCCACATTGTCCATTTTATTGGCATATAATTGTTGATAGTAGTCTCTTATGATCCTTTGTATTTCTGTGTTGTCTGTTGTGAACTCTCCATTTTCATTTCTAATTTTATTGATTTGATTTTTCTCCCTTTGTTTCTTGATGAGTCTGGCTAATGGTTTGTCAATTTTATTTATCCTTTCAAAGAACCAGCTTTTGGCTTTGTTGATTTTTGCTATGGTCTCTTTCATTTCTTTTGCATTTATTTCTGCCCTAATTTTTAAGATTTCTTTCCTTCTACTAACCCTGGGGTTCTTCATTTCTTCCTTTTCTAGTTGCTTTAGGTGTAGAGTTAGATTATTTATTTGACTTTTTTCTTGTTTCTTGAGGTGTGCCTGTATTGCTATGAACTTTCCCCTTAGGGCTGCTTTTACAGTGTCCCACAGGTTTTGGGTTGTTGTGTTTTCATTTTCATTCATTTCTATGCAAATTTTGATTTCTTTTTTGATTTCTTCTGTGATTTGTTGGTTATTCAGCAGCGTGTTGTTCAGCCTCCATATGTTGGAATTTTTAATAGTTTTTCTCCTGTAATTGAGATCTAATCTTACTGCATTGTGGTCAGAAAAGATGCTTGGAATGATTTCTATTTTTTTGAATTTACCAAGGCTAGCTTTATGGCCCAGGATGTGATCTATCCTGGAGAAGGTTCCATGTGTGCTTGAGAAAAAGGTGAAATTCATTGTTTTGGGATGAAATGTCCTATAGATATCAATTAGGTCTAACTGGTCTATTGTATCATTTAAAGTTTGTGTTTCCTTGTTAATTTTCTGTTTAGTTGATCTATCCATAGGTGTGAGTGGGGTATTAAAGTCTCCCACTATTATTGTGTTATTGTTAATTTCTCCTTTTATACTTGTTAGCATTTGTCTTACATACTGTGGTGCTCCCGTGTTGGGTGCATATATATTTATAATTTTTATATCTTCTTCTTGGATTGATCCTTTGATCATTATGTAGTAACCTTCTTTGTCTCTTTTCACAGCCTTTGTTTTAAAGTCTATTTTATCTGATATGAGTATTGCTACTCCTGCTTTCTTTTGGTCCCTATTTGCATGGAAAATCTTTTTCCAGCCCTTCACTTTCCGTCTGTATGTGTCCCCTGTTTTGAGGTGGGTCTCTTGTAGACAACATATGTAGGGGTCTTGTTTTTGTATCCATTCAGCCAGTCTTTGTCTTTTGGTTGGGGCATGCAACCCATTTACATTTAAGGTAATTACTGATAAGTATGATCCCGTTGCCATTTACTTTATTGTTTTGGGTTCGAATTTATACACCGTTTTTGTGTTTCCTGTCTAGAGAATATCCTTTAGTATTTGTTGGAGAGCTGGTTTGGTGGTGCAGAATTCTCTCAGCTTTTGCTTGTCTGAAAAGCTTTTGATTTCTCCTTCATACTTGAATGAAATCCTTGCTGGGTACAATAATCTGGGCTGTAGGTGATTTTCTTTCATCATTTTAAGTATGTCTTGCCATTCCCTCCTGGCTTGAAGAGTTTCTATTGAAAGATCAGCTGTTATCCTTATGGGAATTCCCTTGTGTGTTATTTGTTATTTTTCCCTTGCTGCTTTTTTTTTTTTTTTTTTTTAAATTTTATTTTATTTTTAAACTTTACATAACTGTATTAGTTTTGCCAAATATCAAAATGAATCCGCCACAGGTATACATGTGTTCCCCATCCTGAACCCTCCTCCCTCCTCCCTCCCCATTCCATCCCTCTGGGTCGTCCCAGTGCACCAGCCCCAAGCATCCACTATCATGCGTCGAACCTGGACTGGCAACTCATTTCATACATGATATTTTACATGTTTCAATGCCATTCTCCCAAATCTTCCCACCCTCTCCCTCTCCCACAGAGTCCATAAGACCCTTGCTGCTTTTAATATTTGTTCTTTGTGTTTGATCTTTGTGAATTTGATTAATATGTGTCTTGGGGTGTTTCGCCTTGGGTTTATCCTGTTTGGGACTCTCTGGGTTTCTTGGACTTGGGTGATTATTTCCTTCCCCATTTTAGGGAAGTTTTCAACTATTATCTCCTCAAGTATTTTCTCATGGTCTTTCTTTTTGTCTTCTTCAGGGACCCCTATGATTCGAATGTTGTAGCGTTTAATATTGTCCTGGAGGTCTCTGAGATTGTCCTCATTTCTTTTAATTCATTTTTCTTTTACCCTCTCTGATTCATTTATTTCTACCATTCTATCTTCTAATTCACTAATCCTATCTTCTGCCTCTGTTATTCTACTATTTGTTGCCTCCAGGGTGTTATTAATTTCATTTATTGCATTATTCATTATATATTGACTCTTTTTTATTTCTTCTAGGTCCTTGTTAAACCTTTCTTGCATCTTCTCAATCCTTGTCTCCAGGCTATTTATCTGTGATTCCATTTTAATTTAAAGATTTTGGATCAATTTCACTATCATTATTCGGAATTCTTTATCAGGTAGATTCTCTATCTCTTCCTCTTTGGTTTGGTTTCGTGGGCATTTATCCTGTTCCTTTATCTGCTGGGTATTCCTCTGTCTCTTCATCTTGTTTAAATTGCTGAGTTTGGGGTGTCCTTTCTGTATTCTGGCAGTTTGTGGAGTTCTCTTTATTGTGGCGTTTCCTCGCTGTGTGTGGGTTTGTACAGGTGGCTTGTCAAGGTTTCCTGGTTAGGGAAGCTTGTGTCAGTGTTCTGGTGGGTGGAGCTGTATTTCTTCTCTCTGGAGTGTTATCCACAAATCAATCAATGTAATACACCACATTAACAAATTGAAAAATAAAAACCATATGATTATCTCAATAGATGCAGAGAAAGCCTTTGACAAAATTCAACATCCATTTATGGTAAAAACTCTCCAGAAAGCAGGAATAGAAGGAACATACCTCAACATAATAAAAGCTATATATGACAAACCCACAGCAAACATTATCCTCAATGGCGAAAAATTGAAAGCATTTCCTCTAAAGTCAGGAACAAGACAAGGGTGCCCACTTTCACCTTTACTATTCAACATAGTTTTGGAAGTTTTGGCCACAGCAATCAGAGAAGAAAAAGAAATAAAAGGAATCCAAATTGGAAAAGAAGAAGTAAAACTCTCACTCTTTGCAGATGACATGATCCTCTACATAGAAAACCCTAAAGACTCCACCAGAAAATTACTAGAACTAATCAATGACTATAGTAAAGTTGCAGGATATAAAATCAACACACAGAAATCCCTTGCATTCCTATACACTAATAATGAGAAAACAGAAAGAGAAATTAAGGAAACAATTCCATTCACCATTGCAACGGAAAGAATAAAATACTTAGGAATATATCTACCTAAAGAAACTAAAGACCTATATATAGAAAACTATAAAACACTGGTGAAAGAAATCAAAGAGGACACTAATAGATGGAGAAATATACCATATTCATGGATTGGAAGAATCAATATAGTGAAAATGAGTATACTACCCAAAGCAATTTATAGATTCAATGCAATTCCTATCAAGCTACCAACAGTATTCTTCACAGAGCTAGAACAAATAATTTCACAATTTGTATGGAAACACAAAAAACCTCGAATAGCCAAAGCGATCTTGAGAAAGAAGAATGGAACTGGAGGAATCAACCTACCTGACTTCAGGCTCTACTACAAAGCCACAGTTATCAAGACAGTATGGTACTGGCACAAAGACAGAAATATAGATCAATGGAACAAAATAGAAAGCCCAGAGATAAATCCACGCACCTATGGACACCTTATCTTTGACAAAGGAGGCAAGAATATACAATGGATTAAAGACAATCTCTTTAACAAGTGGTGCTGGGAAATCTGGTCAACCACTTATAAAAGAATGAAACTAGAACACTTTCTAACACCATACACAAAAATAAACTCAAAATGGATTAAAGATCTAAATGTAAGACCAGAAACTATAAAACTCCTAGAGGAGAACATAGGCAAAACACTCTCTGACATACATCACAGCAGGATCCTCTATGACCCACCTCCCAGAATACTGGAAATAAAAGCAAAAATAAACAAATGGGACCTAATTAACCTTAAAAGCTTCTGCACATCAAAGGAAACTACTAGCAAGGTGAAAAGACAGCCTTCAGAATGGGAGAAGATAATAGCAAATGAAGCAACTGACAAACAACTAATCTCGAGAATATACAAGCAACTCCTACAGCTCAACTCCAGAAAAATAAATGACCCAATCAAAAAATAGGCCAAAGAACTAAATAGACATTTCTCCAAAGAAGACATACAGAAGGCTAACAAACACATGAAAAGATGCTCAACATCACTTATTATCAGAGAAATGCAAATCAAAACCACTATGAGGTACCATTTCACACCAGTCAGAATGGCTGCAATCCAAAAGTCTACAAGTAATAAATGCTGGAGAGGGTGTGGAGAAAAGGGAACCCTTTTACACTGTTGGTGAGAATGCAAACTAGTGCAGCCACTATGGAGAACAGTGTGGAGATTCCTTAAAAAACTGGAAATAGAACTGCCTTATGATCCAGCAATCCCACTGCTGGGCATACACACTGAGGAAACCAGAAGGGAAAGATACGCGTGTACCCCAATGTTCATCGCAGCACTGTTTATAATAGCCAGGACATGGAAGCAACCTGGATGTCCATCAGCAGATGAGTGGATAAGAAAGCTGTGGTACATATACACAATGGAGTATTACTCAGCCATTAAAAAGAATACATTTGAATCAGTTCTATTGAGGTGGATGAAGCTGGAGCCTATTATACAGAGTGAAGTAAGCCAGAAAGAAAAACACCATTACAGTATACTAACGCATATATATGGAATTTAGAAAGATGGTAACAATAACCCTGTGTACGAGACAGCGGAAGAGACACTGATGTATAGAACAGTCTTTTGGACTCTGTGGGAGAGGGAGAGGGTGGGAAGATTTGGGAGAATGGCATTGAAACATGTAAAATATCATGTATGAAACGAGTTGCCAGTCCAGGTTCGATGCATGATACTGGATGCTTGGGGCTAGTGCACTGGGACAACCCAGAGGGATGGTATGGGGAGGGAGGAGGGAGGAGGGTTCAGGATGGGGAACACATGTATACCTGTGGCGGATTCTTTATGATATTTGGCATAACTTATACAATTTTGTAAAGTTTAAAAATAAAATAAAATTAAAAAAAAAAAAAGAAAGAAAGCAAAGCCAAAAAAAAAAAAAAAAAATAACAAATAGCCCACCAGGCTCCTTTGTCCATGGGATTTTCCAGACAAGAATATTGGAGTGGATGCCATGCCCTCATCCCAGAGATCTCCCCAACCCAGAGATTGAACCCAAGTCTCTTATGTTTCCAGCATTGGCAGGCAGGTTCTTTACTACTAGAGCTACCTGGGAAGCCAAACAAAATGAAATAAAAGGTAGGGCCTTTGTTAAGAAGTCAGGCCTTGACTTTTTCAGTACCTACAACTGCATGACTTGCATACCATGATTTCAACTAATGCTTCTCCAATCTAACTTAAGAGGAACATAAATTGAAGCAAACAGCTTTCATTCTGAGAATATGTGGCCACATTTAATCTGGTGTCATCGTCTTCTCCCTTTTCAGCATTGTTATAAGAAACATGTATTAGGATTGTGCTGGCTTCTGTACAAAATAAATAATAGACACAATCCTTACACGTGGGAAGTTTAACATCTAAGATATTCACATGCACTCATCAAAAAAAGAAGAGAGAGTTAAATATGCAATAGTTAAATACAAAATTCTGAGACATACAAAGAACTAAATCCTCTAATGTTTAGAAAAAGTTTGGCTAATGAGTCACAAAATGAAATCTTAAAGTATGGCAAATATAAAGAGTATTCTCTGATAAGAGGCTTTGTTTGGGAGTTTAAGCACTAAATAAAACATCAGGGACAACTGTAGCTCCATAAAACTGGCAGAATCCCAATAGAAATGATAAAGTAAAATATCATTATACTGAAGAACAAAAGTTCTCCAGTTTTTAGAACTGGGGAACATTAGTAAATACGTATAATAAATAACATGTCTCTTGTACATCTTACCACTGGATTTCAAAGGAGAGCTTGCGAAATCTTTGTGTATAAGTTTAATAATTGGGCACATTTTCTGCTATCCAGGAGAATATAAACAGAGATATGATAGAAAGTGTGGTACTGTCTCTTCTAGTCTTTGATTTAACCGAATAATTTTTTTTTTCTGAAAGATTTTTAACACTTTGGATAATTTTTTTCGGAAAGATTTTTTAACACCTTATCCCAAAATGTTAAAGTGGCCTTTTTTTCTCTCCTTTGACATTTGACTGCAACAGATGCATTGAATTTTGTACTAAGGATACTGTTAAATGAGCAAGCCAAAGGGAGAAGTTGTCCATGTGAGTTATGCTGTGGTAGCTCACATGGGCGGGTGGTATGTGGACTTCAGCATTTTCAGTGGAATGGTGTCCGGTAAATATATGAGCCTTGTACCACCTCTATATATTTCACAAAGTAAGATGGAATGGAACTGACAAGTGCAACTAACTACTAACTTTAAGAAGTTTCAGTTCTAGGGAAGCAAAACAAAACCATGAAAAATGTTTTCTGTGTGTTTCCTATTACACAACACAGTGAGTTTTTTTTTAAATTACAAATATTACCATTTACTATTTTTGTTATTCAGGGTATTCAGTTTCAATGAAAATAATTAATAGTAGATATACATTTGCTCCCCAAGGCTGGGAATTGAAATTTTTTTATAGAGACATTACATTGCCAACAAAGGTCCATCTAGTCAAAGCTATGGTTTTTCCAGTAATCATGTATGGATGTGAGAGTTGTACTATAAAGAAAGCTGAGTGCCAAAGAATTGATGCTTTTGAACTGTGGTGTTGGAGAAGACTCTTGAGAGTCCCTTGGACTGTAAAGAGATCCAACCAGTCTATCCTAAAGGAAATCAGTCCTGAATATTCACTGGAAGGACTGATGCTGAAGCTGAAACTCCAATACTTTGGTCACCTGATGCGAAGAACTGACTCATTTGAAAAGACCATGATGCTAGGAAAGATTGAAGGCAGGAGGAGAAGGGAATGACAGAGGATGAGATGGTTGGATGGGATCACTAACTCCATGGACATGAGTTTGAGTAAACTCCGGGAGTTGATGATGGACAGGGAGGCCTGGCGTGCTACAGTCTATGGGGTCTCAAAGAGTCGGCCATGACTGAATGACTGAACTGAAGTGAACTGAATAGTCATATTCTGTTTTTAATAATTGGTTATATCACCAAAAAGTTAAATAAAAGATGAAACATCCTTCAAAGGAACACAAATGGAATTAATATCCCAATTAGGTAATTATAATCCACCAGCCTAATATATCTTCAGTCTTTCCCTTTTCAATAGCAGATTATTGTACAATGTAGCTCTGTTATAGTTAAAGCCTACTTTCTTATGCTACACACAAGAGTGCTTTTCAAGTTTGGGTTAAAAATCATCTCTTCTGATGTATAGAGTGGCTCATTCTGACTGTGGGAATTTCCTGGCATGATATAACAAATGAACTGATTTTTCTTAGTGTTCTTGCTGTGTGCTTGCTTTCTAAGTCTCTAGTCATGTCCAACTCATTGCAGCCCTATGGACTTTAGCCCACCAGGCTCCTCTCTACATGGAATTCTCCAGGTAAGAATACTGGAGTCGGTTGTCGTGCCATCCTCCACGGTATGTAGCTTCTCAACCCAGGGATCAAACCCATGTCTCCTGCATTGCAGGTGGATTCATTACCACTGAGCCACTGAAAAAAGCCCCCAGTGTTCTTTACAGTTCAGTTCAGTTCAGTTGCTCAGTCATGTCCAGCTCTTTGCAACCCCATGAATTGCAGCACGCCAGGCCTCCCTGTCCATCACCAACTCTCGGAGTTCACTGAGACTCACGTCCATCGAGTCAGTGATGCCATCCAGCCATCTCATCTTCTGTCATCCCCTTCTCCTCCTGCCCCCAATCCCTCCCAGCATCAGAGTCTTTTCCAATGAGTCAACTCTTCGCATGAGGTGGCCAAAGTACTGGAGTTTCAGCTTTAGCATCATTCCTTCCAAAGAAATCCCAGGGCTGATCTCCTTCAGAATGGACTGGTTGAATCTCCTTGCAGTCCAAGGGACTCTCAAGAGTCTTCTCCAACACCACAGTTCAAAAGCAAGCGCTCAGCTTTCTTCACAGTCCAATTTTCACATCCATACATGACCATAGGAAAAACCATAGCCTTGACTAGCCGGACCTTTGTTGGCAAAGTAATGTCTCTGCTTTTGAATATGCTATCTAGGTTGGACATTCCTTCCAAGGAGTAAGCGTCTTTTAATTTCATGGCTGCAGTCACCATCTGCAGTGATTTTGGAGCCCCCCAAAAATAAGTGTTCTTTTGCACCCACCTAATTTAAGGATTCAATAATATGAATATTTTATATGATACAATATAACATACTAATACTTTACTGAAAAGAGTTAGAGAATCAATGTTAAGAGGATGAATTTAGGAATCAGACTGCCTTGATTCAAGTCTTGGTAACATCATTTGTTAACTGCATGACTTCAGGAAAGTTACTTAAACTTTCAGTGTTCAGGTTTTCTCCAGGATAGTAATAGTTTCCACCTTATTGTACATAATAATACTAGTTAATACTTGTGAACATTTAATATGAACATAGTACACCTCAATACTTTACATGTACAGTGAATCTCTGCATGTATAGGCCACATGGAATAGCTTCTGACATAAACTGAGCACTCGATAGATGCTAAGTATAATGATTATTATTAGTATGAATAGAAATCCTAGTAGTAGAAACAGATACGGTAGAGTTCTTATCTCCTTTTGCTAACTCCATTTGTTGTTACAGATTTCAAATCCAGCTGTTTATCTAAAGGGCATTTCAAAAGTTCTATTCAGTTCTAATAAGTTAAGAGAATATGCTATGAGTATATATCAAGGATGATTAAACTTTACATTGTCATTCATATTCTAAAACTGTCTTAAAATACAAAATGTGTTGGCATAGGATAAATTTCAGCTAGATGAGTACAGAATAACAGTATGAAGAAAACATGGATTATAATACCAGTTTATTTAATTAATAGAGCCTATTGTTACACTGAACACATGTTGTCCACTTTATTTTACTCAATTAAAAATACTGCATTTGTGAAGCAAGAATAAGGCTGGTTGTAAGAATGAAAAATGGAAAAGTTAGGGTGCTTATTTCCACATGGTCCTCAGAACTCCTTCGTTTTACCCAAAAATGCCCCATACTTTTCAAATGGAAACAGAGTGAAAAGTAACACCCACACACATACACATGTGTGCAATCTCACATGTGTGCACATGCCCTCCCTCATTCATATACTCTCTAGAAAGAAAATGTCCTGGAATAAAATTTTCATCCCAACCCCAATCCAAATTTGAAATTATTAAAATATATTAGTAATCACAGTTTTGCAACCTACTATAAAGATAATGTCAATACTTTGTTGTTCTTGCATATTTTAAAGTGTCAAACACATGCTCCTTGTTAAAAAAAAAAAAAAAACATAAATCAAACAGTTGAGTGTGATATGAAGTAATGGGCTTAGTCCCCTATTCTACTCTTCTGAAGGAATCATTATTCACAGATTGGTTTATAGTCTTGCAGGTATCTATGATTTGCTTTTTTCTCTTGACAACATATTATGACACTCCTTTCATAACAGTTTTGATAGATTCCTTTTAATAAATATTTGAGTGTTTCTTACACTTTAAGAGAAAAAACAAAATCTGGAGTGTACATTAGAGAGGGTGATCAAGAAAGCAGGAGGGAGTATATGAACAGAGGCCTGAATAAATGTGCCAATACGCTGTTTCAGGGAATGGATTTATTATTAGGACAACTTAAGTTGGTTCAATCTTTCCACTATGTCAAGAAATGGAATGGACTTAAGTAACTACTGCATTCTTGTATGAGCTTATTTCAGCATAAAGAGCTCTAAAAGTGAAACAGATGAACATTTAAAATGTTAATAGCTATTTCCAAATTGCCTTCTAACCTAGTTTACCAACATGCCCTAACACCACCACTGTGCAAATGTTCCTATTGCCTCCAACTCTTGCCAACCCTTCAGACTGTCACACTTTCTTCATGTTCCAAATTTAATTGATGAGGTAGACAAAATCCATAACATTTATTGTATCATCTTACATTTAAAGTGATTCCTATGTCGTGCAAAGAATAAGCAGAGAAAAAGTCAAAAAGTGTTGAGGAGTGTGGGGCTGCCGCTTTCTTTACATAAAGCAGTGGAGAAAGGTCTCTCTGAGAGTGTGACATTTAATCAGACCCCAAGAGGAAGTGAAAGAGTGAACCACATAGGGGCAGGCCTTCCAAGCAGAAAAACAGCAAGTGACACAGGATCCTGCTAAGTGTGACAAAGAGGCCAAAAGCCAAGTCAATGAGTGAAAGGTAAGTGGTAGCAGATGAGATCAGAAAGGTGACAGGTATCAAACCAGGTAGTGCTTTGTAGGCTGTTATGTGAGAAGCCACTAGGAGATTTTCAACAGAGTGGCTGGTTTAATTTTAAGGAATCATTTTTCCTATACTACAGCAAATAGACTATAGAGGATGAGAACAAAGGCTAAAGCAGGGAGAATGTCTGTAAGGATCTCATAGCAGACCAAGAGATAAGAGTTTCTCAGCATTTTGACATACTTATAACTTACTTTCTTTAAAACTAAAAGACAAAATTGTGTACATCTTCTTCCTGGAGTTAGGTTAAAATTTTTAGATTTCTTATTAGAAATTAGATTATTAGATTTCTTATGTGTTATTAGATTTCTTATGTGTAATTTATGTCATTTTATTTTTATATTAATTTATTTTTATTGAGATATAATTAACATATAACTGTTTAAATTTAAGGTATACAGCATATTGATTTGATACATTTATACAATATGATTATTACCCTACATTAGCTAACACCTCTTCCACTTCCCACAATTACCATTTCTTTTTTGTGAAGAGTACATTCACCATCTAGTGTCTTAACAGCTTTGAAGCATTGTTGACTATGATCACTATGCTATGTATTAGGTCTCCAGAACTTACTCATCTTCTAGTTGCAAATTTGTAACCTATAACAACATCTTCCCAATTTCCCCTCCTCCCAGCTGGTAATCATCATTCTACTTTAGTTTCTATGAGTTTGGCTTTTTCAGATTCTGCATATAAGTGACATCAGATAGTATTGGACTTTCTCTGTCTGTCTTGTCTCTCTAATACCATCCAAATCTATACATGCTGTCACAAAAGGGAGGACTTCTTTCTTTCTCATGGTTGAATAATATTCCTTGTATATATAATACCACATTTTCTTCATCAGCTCACCTTTTGACAGACACTTTTGTGGTTTCCATATCTTGGTTTTTGTGAATAATGCTATGATAAATATGGGAGTGCACAGAACTCTCCAATATCCCATTTTCATATCCTTTGGATATATACCCAGAAGAGAAATTGTTGGATGGTTTAGAGTTCTATTTTTCATTTTTAATTGTTTTCCATTGTGGCTGAACAAATGTACATTTACACCAACACTGAACGAGGGTTCCCTTTTCTCCACATCCTCACCAACATTTGTTATCTGTTGTTTTCTTGATTATAGCCCTAACAGGTGTGAGGTGACATCTCACTGTTGTTTTGATTTGTGTAAATAATGTTGAACAACTTTTCATGTACCTGAATTGACCATTTGGATGGTTTATTTGGAAAAAATGCCTGCTGTTTCTCTGTCCATTTAACTGGATTATTTGGTGTTTCTATTAACAAGTTGTATTAGTTCCTTATATATTTTAGATATTAGCCCCTATCTAGTCTATGATTTGCAAATACTTTCTCCCATCTTGTAGGAAGAATCAATATTGTTAAAAATGCCCATATTACAAAAAGCCATTTATAGATTCAATGCAATCCCTATCAAAATTCCTACTGTGTTTTACACAGAAATAGAAAATACAATCCTAAAATTTGTATGGAGTATCAAACAACCTTGAATAGCCAAAGTAATCCTAAGCAAGAAAAATAAAGTCAGAGGCATCAAACTTTCTGATTTCAAACTATAAAACAAAGATATAGTAATTAAAACAGCATGGTGCTGGAATCAAAATAAACACACAGAGCAAAGGAATAGCTTTGAGAGCTAGAAATATCCTCCACATGAATGGATAACTCACATTTGACAAGAGAGCCAAGAATACTCAGTGGGGAAAGAGGATTTCCTTAATAAATGATGTTGGGGAAACTGGATAATTGCATGCAGATAAATAAAACTGGACCCTATCTTACACTACTCACAAATACTAACTTGAATTGAATCTTAAATATAAGATATGATACCTAGAAGAAAACATAGGGACACATCTCTTTGACAGTGATCTTCACAGTTATTTTTTGGATGTGACCCCAAAAGCACAAGCAAGAAAAGAAAAAAAATCAACGTGAGACTACACTTGTGAACTAAAAATCTGCACATCAGAAGAAACAATAAAATGTCCAATTTACTTTAGAATAAAGGATAAAATAGGATTTCTTTCTTTTCCCCCAACATTCACCTATGTTTTTCCAAAGATTGGAGTCAATGTTTTATATTTAGGCCTTATATTCACCACGAACTCTTTTATAAATGATAAATTAGAGATTCAGTTTAAGCATCTCTTTGTTCAAATGCTTTTATTCTAACATCCTTTTTACTTAAAAATGTTGTATTCACTGGTAAAAGATGCCCTATTCCCATATGTACTTGAATATATTTCTGGGTCACAAATTCATTGCTCTGTCTCTTGATCTTTATGTAGTACAATACTACTCTAATTACTGCTATTTTTGATATATTTAATAATTTTAAAATTATATATAGTAAAACTATTCTCTCACATTAGCTATAACTAGCTACCTTCTATTAAGCTATTTATGATAATTAATTTTTTATACCATTATAAACTGGAAAGGCAGAAAATAATTGCCAGAGAAAATCATACCTTTGAAATGTCACTTATGCTTCACAGTTATTTCATGGCTATCATAACAACACTGCCCTCCCCACCCACCCCCAGAACAGAGTCCTTCTCCCAATTAGTATTCTGTGTTTCCTCATTCTCTATTTATGAACTTTTATCATTCTCTGCTAGAGTCTTTACTTCATTACAGTTGTGTTATGTCCAGTTGTTTGTGCATCCAAATATTCAGACAGCATCTAGAGGGCAGATGCTACAAACAAGAATGAAACAGTTCAGATATTTGTTGTCATTTGAACCTAAAAGATTTTAATTTTGAAGAAGTCCAATTTGTCTATTTTTTTTCTTTGCTATTCCTATTTTGTTGTCTTAAATACAAATTCATTGCCAAATATAAAGTCATCCAGAATAACCAATATAGTTCTTCCAAGACTTGTATAAATTTGGCTCTAGTTGTTAGGTCTTGTCTTTGAAAATTTTGAGTTACTTTTTGTATATGGAATGATAAGCATCCACTTTCATTTTTTGTGTGTGTTGATATCCAGTTTCCTATACCATTGTTGAAAACACAGTTCTTTCCCCATTAAATGGTCTTAGTCTCCTTGTCAAAAATCAGTAGGCCATAAATATATGGATTTATTTTTCTACTCTCACTCTCAAGTCTATTCCATTTACCCATATGTCTATCCTTTATGCAAGTCTCATAATGTCTCAATCACTGCTGCTTTGTAGTAATTTTTGAAACTGGTTAATGTGAGTATTCCAATTTTGTATTTCGTTTTCAAAGTTGTTTTGCTTATTCTGAATCCCTTGAAATTTCATATGAATTTTAACAACAGCTTGCCAATTATTAAAAAAAAAAAAAACAGCTAGAATTCTACAGGGATTGTGATGAACCTATAGATCAATTAGGGGAGTATTGCC
This sequence comes from Bubalus bubalis, assembly GCF_019923935.1. Lineage (NCBI taxonomy): Eukaryota > Metazoa > Chordata > Mammalia > Artiodactyla > Bovidae > Bubalus > Bubalus bubalis. The sequence continues at coordinate 92,486,275 of NC_059158.1, read as the reverse complement.
ATCTCAGCAATATTTAATCTTCTAATCCATGAACATGGGATGTTTTTCCATTCACATAAATCTTCTTTTGTTTCTTTCCACAAAGCCTTGCAGTTTTCAGAGTGTAAAAGTTGTACTTCTTTTGTTATATGTATATACACATATATATCCTTATGAATTTTATTCTTTTTGATGCAATTATAAATAAAAATGTTTTCTTAATTTTATTTCCAAATTATTCAACAGAAGTATTCAGAAATACAATTGATTTTACATATATTCATCCCACATCCTAGCAATTTGCCAAACTTGTTAAAATTAAGAGTCGGACACGACTGAGCGACTTCACTTTCACTTTTCACTTTCCTGCATTGGAGAAGGAAATGGCAACCCGTTCCAGTGTTCTTGCCTGGAGAATCCCAGGGACGGGGGAGCCTGGTGGGCTGTCGATGGGGTCGCACAGAGTCGGACACGACTGAAGCAACTTAGCAGCAGCAGTGGATTCTTTAGAATTAGCTATTAATCTAGATCATATATTCTGTGAATACTAATAGTTTTATTTCTTATTTTCAACATGTATGCTTTTTATTTTCTTTCTTTTGCCTAATTACCCTGGATAGAACCTCTAATACAATGTTTAATAGAAGTAAGGAGAATGAACTTTGTTTTCTTTTTATTGATCTTTTAGGAGGAAAAAAACGTTCAGTCTTTCACTATTATGCAGGATGTTTGCTATGGGTTTTATACCTACCTTTCTTCAGGTTAAGGAATTCCCTTATCTTTCTAGTTTTTTGAATGTTTTTATCACGAAAGAGTGTCTGATTCTGTCAAATGCTTTCTCTGCATTCTATGTTCTATTAAAATAAACACTTTTTTATTCTATTGATATGGTATATTATTACATTGTTTTTCAGATATTAAGCTTAGCTTACATTCCTGAGATAAATCTCACTTCATCATCACAACTTTTTTATATGTTGCTGATTTGGCTTTCAAATATTTTGTTGAGAATTTCTGCTTTCATGTTCAGAAGATATATTAGTCTATCATTTTCTGTTTTTATGGAGTATTTGTCTGATTTTGGTATAAGAGTAATACTGGCCTCATAGAGAGAGATGGAAAGTGTTCTCTCCTGTTTTGTGAAAAGCTTATGAAGGATTAAAATAACTATTCTTTAGATATTATAATAGGTATGATAGGTATAATCCACGTGTGCAGCCATCTGGGCCTGGAGTTCTTTGTGGTGAAATTTTTGATTATCACATCTATTTCCTTACTTAATATAAATAAGTTCAAATTTTCTATTTCTTTTTGAGTCAGTTTCAGTAGTTTGTGTGTTTTTAGGAATTTGGCCAGTTCATTTAATTTATCAAATGTATTAGCATACAATTTATAGTATCTCATAATTATTTTTCCCTATAAAGGCATTAGTAATGCTCCCTCCCTTTGGAGAAGGAAATGGCAACCCACTTCAGTATTCTTGCCTGGGAAATCCCATAGACAGAGGAGACTGGTAGACTGCAATCCATGGGGTCACAAAAGAGTCTAACTTGACTTAACTCCTACTTCACTACCACCAGTGTTCCCTCCTTCACTTCTGCTTCTAATAATTTGAGTCTTATCACTTCTTGGTCAGTCTAAATATTTGCCCATGTTTGCAATTAAAAAAAAAAACATTTTTTTCTATTTTTTAATTTTCAATTTTATTGTTAATAACTTCCACAGCAACATTTTTTATTTTCTTCCTCCTGCTTACTTTACATTTAGTATTCTCTTCTTTTTTCAGTGGTTTAATATGGAAAATAATTTTTTTAATATGGAAAATAATTTTATTGATTTGAGATCACTTTTAAAAAATTTTAGTCAGTCATGGGTATAAATTTATCACTAATCCCTAATTTAGGTATATTCCATATATTTTGGTATATTGTCTCTTCATTTTCACTCTTCAAAAAATTTTATAACTTCTCTTTTTTTATTTCTTCTTGGACCCTTTGGTCATTTAGGACTGTGTTGTTAAATTTCCACATGAATTTGAGCTTCTTAAATTCCTTTGTGTTATTTCTATTTTTGTTCCATTATAGTCAGAAAACTTACTTTATGTTATTTATATTCGTTTCAATTTATTTTATTTTTGTGGCCTCACATATTATCTATCAGAAAGACTGTTCCTCGTGCTCTTGAGAAGAACATGTTTTGCTTTTGTTGGGCAGGGTGTTCTGCAGATGCCTTTTGGGTCTAGTTTGCTTTAATATTTATTCAAGTATTCTATTTTCTTATTGATCTTCTGCCTATTTGGTCTATCCATTATGAATAACGGGATATTAAATCTCTGAGTATTAGTGTTCCATTGCCTATTTTTCCCTTTATTTCTATCTTTTTCTCCTTCATTGTATTTTGTATTCTGTTGTTAGGCAGATACTTGTGATAATTGTCATTTCATCTTGATGGATTGATCCTTTTATCATTATAAATGTCCCCATTTGTGCCTAGTAATATTTTTTACTTAAACTTTGTCTATGGTTAGTATAGCCACTCCAATTTCCTTACAGTTGATGTTTGTATACTGTATCTATTTTCATAGTTTACTTTTGCAAACAATTTTTACTTTGGACTCTAAAATATGTGTCCTGTAGACAGAATTAAGCCGAACTTTTGTGTCCTATCTGACAATATCTGAATTATGATTAGAATCTATTTATATTTAATGTTAAGTGAAAGTGAAAGTCACTCAGTCATGTTCCACTCTTTGGGACCCCATGCACTATACAATCCTTGGAATTCTCCAGGCCAGAATACTGGATTGGGTAACCTTTCCCTTCTCCAGGGAATCTTCCCAAGCCAGGGATCAAACCCAGGTCTCCTGTAGGAAGATTCTTTACCAGCTGAGCCCCAAGGGGAGCTATGGTTTTTCCAGTAGTCTTGTATAGATGTGACAGTTAGACTATAAAGAAAACTCAGTGCCTAAAAATTGATGCTTTTGAACTGTGGTGTTGGAGAAGACTCTTGAGAGTCCCTTGGATAGCAAGGAAATTAAACCAGTCCATCCTAAAGGAAATCAGTCCTGAATATTCATTGGAAGGACTGATGCTGAAGCTGAAACTCCAATACTTTGGCCACCTGATGCAAAGAACTGTCTCATTAGAAAACACCCTGTTTCTGGGAAAGCGAAGGCAGGAGGAGAAGGGGATGACAAAGGATGAGATGGTTGGATGGCATCACAGACTCGATGGACATGAGTTTGAGCAAACTCTGGGAATTGGTGATGGACAGGGAAGCCAGGCATCTTGCAGTCCATGGGGTCGCAAAGGGTTGGACATGACCTAGCAACTGAACTGAAAACTGAATATTTAGTGTTATTATTACCGATATAGATGAATTTAAATTTGTCATTTTACTTTTTTTGTTTTCTATATCACTATCTGCCCTTTATTTTTTCTTTACTACATTTTTTTTTTTGCATTAAGTAAATATTCTCTAATGGAGTGGTTGATGTAAGGCTTACCATATACATGGTAATTTATAAGAAACATCTTCATATTACACAAACAATTTCAGTGAGATATGGAAAAATTATTCCTATATATACCTGTTTACTTTTTTGTGGTATTATTCTCCTACATATTACATCTATAATTGCTACAAATCCAAGAATGCATTATGGAAATTATTTTATATAACTTATACATTTTAAAGAAACTAAAATGTGAAAAAATATGTTTTCATAACATTTGTATATTAAACCTCATCATTTCTGAATCATTTATTCTTGTTGATTGAAGTTTCCATCTGTAGTCATTTTACTGACCCAATACAGCTTTTCATCTACTCACTTGTTTGTGCTATCATGCTGCTGCTGCTGCTGCTAAGTCGCTTCAGTCGTGTCCAACTCTGTGCGACCCCATAGACGGCAGCCCACCAGGCTCCCCTGTCCCTGGGATTCTCCAGGCAAGAACTTTGGAGTGGGTTGCCATTTCCTTCTCTAATGCATAGAAGGGAAAAGTGAAAGTGAAGTCGCTCACGCGTGTCTGACTCTTAGCGACCCCATGGACTGCAGCCCACCAGGCTCCTCTGCCCATGGGATTTTCCAGGCAAGAGTACTGGAGTGGGTTGCCATTGCCTTCTCCATTGTGCTATCATAGACAACTATAATATAGTTGACCCTTAAAAACATGAGTTTTGTTTTTAACCTTCTCACTATCATTTGTCAATCTTTTCATTTATTCTAATTAATTCAAGTTTCCATCTGCAGTCATTATATTAACCCAATATAGCTTTGCATCTATCCACCTGTTCTGTGATGTTATTGTCAAATATATTAAGTTCGGTTCAGTCGCTCAGTCATGTTCAACTCTTTGTGACCCCATGAACTGCAGCACACCAGGCCTTCCTGTCCATCACCAACTCCTGCAGTCCACCCCAACCCATGTCCATTGAGTCGGTGATGCCATCCAACCATCTCATCCTCTGTCATCCCCTTCTCCTCCTGCCCTCAATCTTTCCCAGCATCAGGGTCTTTTCAAATGAGTCAGCTCTTCACATCAGGTGGCCAAAGTATTGGAGTTTCAGCTTCAACATCAGTCCTTCCAATGAACACCCAGGACTGATTTCCTTTAGGATGGACTGGTTGGATCTCCTTGCAGTCCAAGGGACTCTCAAGTCAAATATATTACTTGACCCTATAACAACAGGGGTTTTAACTGTGGGGGTCTACCTATGCATGGATTTTTCTCAATAAATATAAAATTGATCTTTCATATCCATGGATATGGAATTCACAGATGTGGAGGGCCAGCTAGAAGGAATTTGAGCATGTGAGAATTTCATTATCCACAGTGGGTCCTTAAAAGTAATCCCAAAGGATATCAAGGGATATCTGCATATGTCTATATATTATAGATATAACTCTCTCTCTCTTTCTCTCCGTCTATATATATATATATATATATATGTTTATAGATATATAGGGAGAAGGCAATGGCACCCCACTCCAGTACTCTTGCCTGGAAAATCCCATGGACGGAGGAGCCTGGTAGGCTGCAGTCCATGGCGTCGCTAAGGGTCGGACACAACTGTGCGACTTCACTTTCACTTTTCACTTTCATGCATTAGAGAAGGAAATAGCAACCCACTCCAGTGTTCTTGCCTGGAGAATCCCAGGGACGGGGGAGCCTGGTGGGCTGCCATCTATGGGGTCACATAGAGTCGGACACGACTGAAGCAACTTAGCATCAGTAGTAACAGCAGCATAAATATATAGATAGATATACATGAGCAATTTCTTTTAAAATTTGTAAGAAAACAAAGTAGAGCCATGGATTTATACTGTTCTTTATAGTTATATAGTTACTGGATTTTTGTATCAATTTGAATTACTGTCTGAAGTTACATTTAGCCTGAAAACTTCTTTAATATTTTTTTGTAAAGTAAGTCTAACAACAAATTCTCTTAAGTATTGTTTTTTTGTGTATTTTTTTATATCTAGAGATGCCTTTATTTCACATTCATTTTTTCATTGAAATATATAGTTGATGAACAATATTATATATTATAGATGTACAATATAGTGATTCACAATATTTAAAGGTTATACTCCATTTATACTTATAAAATATTGACTATATTCTTTATTTCATATAATATATCCTTGTAGTTTATTTTATATCTAATAGTTTGTACCTATAAGTTCCCTCGGAGAAGGCAATGGCACCCCACTCCAATACTCTTGCCTGGAAAATCCCATGGATGGAGGAGCCTGGTATGCCTTTATTGCCCCATCCCCATTCCTTCTCTCCACTGGTAATTCCTAGTCATTCTCTATATTTGTGATTCTCCCTTTTTGTTATTCAGTTCAGTTCAGTCGCTCAGTCTTGTCTGACTCTTTGGGACCTCATGAATCGCAGCATGCCAGGCCTCCCTGTCCATCACCAAATCCTGGAGTTCACTCAGACTCACGTCCATTGAGTCAGTGATGCCATCCAGCCATCTCATCCTCTGTCATCCCCTTCTCCTCCTGCCCCCAATCCCTCCCAGCATCAGGGTCTTTTCCAATGAGTCAACTCTTCACATGAGGTGGCTAAAGTACTGGAGTTTCAGCTTCAGCATCATTCTCTCCAAAGAAATCCCAGGGCTGATCTCCTTCAGAATGGACTGGTTGGATCTCCTTGCAGTCCAAGGGACTCTCAAGAGTCTTCTCCAACACCACAGTTCAAAAGCATCAATCCTTCGGCACTCAGCTTTCTTCACAGTCCAACTCTCACATCTATACATGACCACAGGAAAAACCATAGCCTTGACTAGACGGACCTTTGTTGACAAAGTAATGTCTCTGCTTTTGAATATGCTATCCAGGTTGGTCATAACTTTCCTTCCAAGGAGTAAGCGTCTTTTCATTTCATGGCTGCAGTCACTATCTGCAGTGATTTTGGAGCCCCCAAAAATAAAGTCTGACACTGTTTCCACTGTTTCCCCATCTATTTCCCATGAAGTGATGGGACCGGATGCCATGATCTTTGTTTTCTGAATGCTGAGCTTTAAGCCAACTTTTCCACTCTCCTCTTTCACTTTCATCAAGAGGCTTTTTAGTTCCTCTTCACTTTCTGCCATAAGGGTGGTGTCATCTGCATATCTGAGGTTATTGATATTTCTCCCAGAAATCTTGATTCCACCTTGTGTTTCTTCCAGTCCAGCGTTTCTCATGATGTACTCTGCATATAAATTAAATAAGCAGTTTGATAATGTGTGTATATATATATATATATATAATTTGTTGTATTGTTTAGATTCCACACATAATTGAAAACATACAGTATTTATCTTTCTCTGTCTGCCTTATTCCATGTAGCATAGTGCCTTCCAAATCCATCCATGTGACTCCAAAAGGCAAAATTTCTCTCTTTTGTATGCCTGAGTAACATTATATTGTGTACATATACCACATCTTCTTTATCCATTCATCATTTGGTAGATATTTACATTGCTTCTATATTTTGGCAACTGTAAATAATGAAGCTATGAACATTGGGATGCATGTATCTTTTCAAATCCGTGTTTGTATTTTTTGTTGTTGTTGTTCAGATACATAACCAGGAGTGGAATTGCTAGATCATATGGTAGTTCTATTTTTAGTTTTTTGAGAAATCTCTGTACTGTTTTCCACAGTAGCTATACCAATTTACATTTTTACCAACAGTGTATAAGGGTTCCCTTTTCCCCACATCCTCACCAACATTTGTTATTTGTGTTCTTTTTGATGGTAGTCATTTTGACAGATTTGAGGTGATGTGTCATTATAGTTTTGATTTCCATTTCCCTGATGATTAGCAGTGTTGAACATCTTTTCATATGCCTATTGGCTATCTTCATTTCCTCTTTAGAAAAATATCTATTCAGTTCTTCTGCTTATTTTTACTTGGGCCTGTTTGTTTATTAATGTTGAGTTGTATGAGCTGCTTATATATGTCGAATATTAATCTCTTATTGGTCATATCATATGCAAATATTTTCTCTCACTCAGTAGGATGTCTTTTTGTTTTGTTGAAGATTTCCTTATTTTTGCTTTTATATCCTTTGCTTTTGAACATATCACAGATTTTGAAAAAAGATTTTGAAAAAATATTGCTGTAATTTAGGTTAAAATGTTCTTCCTTTGTTTTCTTCTAAGAATTTTATATTACTTGGTCTTACATGTAGGTCTTTAATCCATTTTGAGTTTACTTTTGTACATAGCTTAGAGAATAGCTCGGAGAAGGCAATGGCACCCCACTCCAGTACTCTTGCCTGGAAAATCCCATGGACGGAGGAGCCTGGTAGGCTGCAGTCCATGGGGTCGCTAAGAGTCGGACACGAATGGGCGACTTCACTTTTGCTTTTCACTTTCATGCATTGGAGAAGGAAATGGCAACCCACTCCAGTGTTCTTGCCTGGAGAATCCCAGGGATGGGGAAGCCTGGTAGGTTACCGTCTATGGGGTCACACAGAGTCGGACATGACTGAAGTGACTTAGCATAGCATAGAGAATGTTTTAATTTCATTCTTTTTACACCTTGCTGTCTAGTTTTCCAACATCACTTATTGAAGAGACTGTCTTTTCTCCATTGTATATTTTTGCTTCCTTTGTTATAGATTAACTGACCATTAGTTCATGTGTTTATTTCTGGGCTTTCTATACTGTTTCAATGATTTATATGTCTGCTATTGTGCCAGTCCCAAACTGTTTTGATTACTGTAGCTTTATAGTATAGGCTAAAGTCAGGGAGTGTGATTTCTATCAGCTCTGTTCTTCTTTCTCATGATTGTTTGGGCTATTTGAGATCTTTTGAATTTCCATATAAATTTTAAAATATTTTATTCTAGTTATGTGGAAAATGCCATTGGTATATTTATGGGATTGCATTAGATCTGTAGATTGCCTTCAGTAGTATGGTAATTTTAATAATATTGATTCTTCCAATCTAAGAACATGGTATATCTTTCCACCTGTTTGTGTCATTTTCAACTTCTTTTACCAGTGTCTTTCAGTTTTCCAAGTCAAAACAATTTTGCAGTTTTGCCTCACTAGGTAGGTTTATTCCTACCTAATCATTCTTTCTGCTAAGTCACTTCAGTCGTGTCCAACTCTGTGCGACCCCACAGACAGAAGCCCACCAGGCTCCACCATCCCTGGGATTCTCCAGGCAAGAACACTGGAGTGGGTTGCCATTTCCTTCTCCAATGCATGAAAGTGAAAAGTGAAAGTGAAAGTGAAGTTGCTCAGTCGTGTCTGACTCTTAGTGACCCCATGGACTGCAGCCCATCAGGCTCCTCCACCCATGGGATTTTTCAGGCAAGAGTACTGGAGTGGGGTGCCATTGCCTTCACCCATAAGTAAAAAAGAGACCCAAGGAATTCTTTCCAGAATATTTTAGAGGGGAATAGATGAGAATATGCTAAATGGAAAAAAATAAACATGTTTTATTTGTTGTTCTTATCTGTAAAATAGTGTAGAAGATTTAAGCAGAACCAGTTAAGTTTGGAATCTCCTAGAGTTTGGATATGAGTTTGAGTAAACTCTGGGAGATAGAGAAGGGTAGAGAAGTCTGGTGTGCTGCAATTCATGGAGTCACAAAGAGTCGGACATGACTGAATGACTGAAAAACAACAAATTAAGAAGCAATTGCTTAATACCTATATAGTCAAACCATAATTCGGAGGTAAACAATTCCAGTTCTACTCTATTTCAGTTCTACCATAAAACACTTTCTCTGTGCTTATTATTGAAAAGAATGTACACATTATCTAGTACAGAATATAACCTTTCTTTAATTGTTTTCTGTATGTGAGTATTATTTATCCAATAAGAGTCTCAGTCTCCTAAGGGAAAGGACTTTGAGATTTCTTGCTATCTCTCATGCTAGGCAACCTATAGTGCTTAGTGAAATACTCAGCGTATTGAAGTATTCAATGAGCGCTTCTTATTCAATTGACAGTTGACTGAAGGCCTGACTACTGTCTGCAATTTTACTACTGGCATTTTCTGTATGTTTTCTAACTAGCTCTGGTGATAATACTTGATAGAGAGAGATTTCATTGTAAGTAACTATATTATCTTTTCCATTTTTCCTTGTGGTGACAGTGGTCATCCATGTCAGGCACCTATTATTAACACAACAACCATCAGTTAAAAAAATAAAACTTTAAAGGCAAAATAAATTCTTGAAAGACACTGCTTCAAAATAAGAATGGAGAAAGCAGTCCACGAGGTGTCTGCAAGACACCTTTAGATCCCCTCATACCTATTCAGTCTTCCAATCAGTGTAGAATGCTAACCACAAAACAGACATATTGTGATTATCTGTAAACATCAGAGGATATAGCATCGAGCTGTATTGCCTCCACCAGGACTCTAAGCCGCAAACTTGTAAGTACATTAGAAGCCGACACTTAAGCAGACTTTGCTGAATTGCTGGCAGCATCAACATCTGATCGATATGCATGTTCACCAGCCAAGCTGACTAGTACATCTGTTCTGTGAAGAAACATACATTCTGCCTCTAGTACAATCAGTGTAATTAAAAATTAACATGCATTAATTGTTAGAGCTGATGTAAACAGCTGATGTTCCACTTAGCACTGTCTTCTGTACATATCATTAGGCAAAGCCAAATATTGTTAAGTAAACAGGCAGCGCTTACAAAAAGGAGAGAAATAGAAAACTAATTTCAACTAAATAAACTGACACTGTATAATAAGTCAAATTAAAACCATTAACCACAGCCAGATTAGGCTCTGGATCTTCAGAGGAAAACAATTATAAAAGTCACATTTAATTATTTGGATCTTATTTTGGTAAATGTATTTAAGCTCAGTCTGAAATAGAATCAGTGTGTGCATGATACGCTAGGATCTCAGAAGAGCTGCAAAGAACTCTAGGAAAAGTATGATTCAGGATTGATTTATGGCTAAAACATTCCGTGAAAATGCATCATTCACAGCCACTCCAGTAACCAGCTTTCTCTGGGGAGACCCAAATCTGATGTTTAATGTTAAAAAGAGTCTATTTTCTCCTGCATGCATCTGCATAACTGCCATCACTGTCAGTGGGAGTTACAGGCACACACTGAGCCGAGAACATACATCTCCTGAGTTAAGTCTTGCCTGACTTTTTTTTTTTTTTGTAATGTTAGAGTAAAATGATTTCTCCATCTTGATTCAAAAGCAGAAAGAAAAAGGAAAAATAAAACAAACAAAAAAAAAACTCCAACAAGCAAATCTGTCCAGGGAGGTGCCTTCCCAGCTCTTTACACATTGCCTGGGGCATTCAGCTGCTAGGGCCCCAGGCACTTCCTCCTCCCCTGAGGCCATCCTGCAAGGAACTTGCCTGTCACTCTCAAGTCCAATTTAAAAATAGTGTGAATCTGAATTTTGAAAACGATTTCTTCAGCTATTTCCAAACTCATGAAGCTTGACTGAGTTAAAAAAAAAAAAAAAAATTCCCAATAAATACAGTCTTCGAAAAAAAGTGAAACCACAGGGTGCTAAGAGTCCTAAGGAGAAACTGATTTATGAAGAAATAACTAGGAAAAACATTGCCATACTACTCAGAATCAACCTTTCTTGTTTTTATCATAATGGCAAAGCCGTTAAAAAAGAGAATAAAAACATTAAAAATCCCTTAGTATATAGGCCTGCAGTGACAAGACCTCCACTGCAACCATTCAGTGATGTGCTTGAAACAGTGCCTTTTATTCCTAATTTTATTAAATTTGACTGCAAATTGATTTAGTTTATGTATTAGGGAAGATATAAAACTGTTGGATCTACTTATAACAAACAACATTAGATGTGTCAAGGATCACAGGAATCAAAATGAAGCCTATAAAAGTTAAATAAGTTACATAAATTTAGGCATGAATATAAAAGCTTTCATAAAGCTAGCTTATGAGCTTATGAGCTAGTTTATTCAAAACTGCCATCAACCTGCATGCTTTAAACATAAAAGTTAAAAGTTGGTAGTTATAAATATTTGGGGAATTTAAAGTAAAACTTAAAAGACATCAACTTTGTTAAAAAAAGATTTGATATCTATAAAATGTTAAACCTTTAAATATCAATTTACTGTCTGAAAACACAATTTGCAAAAATTGTGGCATGATATTAAATATATTTTTCTCTTTTTAAATTAAAAATGATTAAAAATTATTAGATAAATTATTTAAGCAGATTAATTTGAAAATTATGTCCCAGTTAATTAAAAGTTCACATGTATCCAATGCATAGATTATGGATTAAAAAAGAAAATATGCTTTCAACAGAACCTATATTAAACCTTAAGAATTTCTTTGATTTCTTTTCAAATTGCTCAGAAATTCTTAATACTCTTGCTGCTCCTAAGTTGCTTCAGTCGTTTCCAACTCTGTGCAACCCCACAGACGGCAGCCCACCAGGCTCCACCATCCCTGGGATTCTCCAGGCAAGAACACTGGAGTGGGTTTCCATTTCCTTCTCCAATGCATGAAAGTGAAAAGTGAAAGTGAAGATGCTTAGTCGTCCAACTCTTTGTGACCCCATGGACTGCAGCCCACCAGGCTCCCCTGTCCATGGGACCTTCCAGGCAGGAGTACTGGAGTGGGGTGCCATTGCCCTCTCCACTTAATACTCTTACTGTAACTCAAACACATGGATATCTAGCCCCAAGTAGTCCCTCGTGAAGTACTGATAGGTTGTGCAATGAGGATAAACTTGTTTTTTGTCTTAAAAATTTCTTTTAAAAATATGTCTCATATTGTTTTACTATCTTGACATTATTCATACACACATACACTCAAACTCACACAAATTTAAAAAATTCTGAAAAAAAATCTGCCAAATTTTAGTTCTCCATACATGTACAGTGAGTAGACAAGAAATTGCTAAAATTGAAAATTAAAAAAGATATGTACATCTTAACCTTTTGTTAAAAATTGAAAAATAAAGGCAACTTCTTCATTTAAAAGGAACGGTAAGATGAAGAGAATATGTTGTTCATGAAAAGGACAATAATCCATTTTAATCCATTATAATTCATTTTTTCTATAACATTTTTGAGGATATCATAAAATGGTATACTATAGTGAATCTTAAATTCTCAGTGTACTTACAATGATACATTTTCTCCAAAGATGAAAGTATGAAATTGTGTTATGTCTTAAATTCCAAACAGTCTATAGGAGGCTTTCAAAAATGTGTAAGCAACCAACAAATGTTTATCATACAAAAGAGAATAAAATATAGGAATATTAATACTTGTTATTAAAACTCATTAATACAGGATAACATTTTATCTATGTCTCCTGTAAAGTAGTAAACATCTTTAAAGACTGATATATTTCCTAATTGGTATCATTTTCTATGGTGTTTAATTTGGGAACACCTTATCATTGTCGTTTTCTCTGTAGCATCAGGTCAAAGTATTTGTTGTTCATATTTGATTGTGCCTTCAGGTGGTGGAAGTTTCAACAAACGATATGTATAATTAACAGTAAGAACACATTCATACTCAAATTCTCTATTTACATGCCTGCTGCTGCTGCTAAATCGCTTCAGTCGTGTCCGACTCTGTGCGACCCCATAGACAGCAGCCCACCAGGCTCCCCCGTCCCTGGGATTCTCCAGGCAAGAACACTGGAGTGGGTTGCCATTTCCTTCCCCAATGCATGAAAGTGAAAAGTGAAAGTGAAGTTGCTCAGTCATGTCCGACCTCAGTGACCCCATGGACTGCAGCCTTCCAGGCTCCTCCATCCATTAGATTTTCCAGGCAAGAGTACTGGAGTGGGGTGCCACATGCCTACCCACCAACAAATTTGCCAATGGGATTTGACAAACACAATGAAGAAACTGATATTCACTTTTTCTGTGTGCCTATCACAATTCCCAGAGTCAGTATCACAGCTAAGTAGACCTTTTTATTTCTATCTTAAGAAATAAAACTCAGTTATCTTTGAGTTTTATCATCAGTTTGTTGTTAATGATTGCCTTTTCTTGTTATAGGATACTTCAGACATTTACTTCTTTTCTCCCTTCCTTTATCATATTATGAAACTATAATTGCAATCAGGACAATGCATTTTCAAGCTATTATTAAAGTGAAATAGCATTCCTCATGGTATCACTTTGAAAGTAAAAGTGAAGTCCCTCAGTCGTGTCTGACTCTTTGCAACCCCGTAGACTAGAGCCTACCAGGGTCCTCTGTCCATGGGATTTTCCAGACAAGAGTACTGGAGCAGGTTGCCATTTCCTTTTCCATTATTTATAAATGATGGGACCAGATGGTGGGTGCTATATGAGCAGTATATCAGGAAGATTTGAAATGCCTCAGAAGAGGTATGCAAAAGAGAGGTGAGAAGTTAAGGATAATCTTTGTATTTCAGCATTTTGATTTTTATTAGTGAAGAACTAGAAATCAGGTATCACTATTTATACTAAAGACAAGAAATCTCTCTAGTACTGATACACTCTGTCACGGTCCTTAAAGAATTGAGAGATCTTAAAACCACTGCCATTGTAATTCAAACTTTCAGAAACAATTTCATTCAAATTTCCCAAACAACAGAAAAGAGTGACAGGGATGTATGCAGTCAGAAGCATTGTCTGAAGATAGGGACACTGAAATTCAACTCACAGATCTTCCTCATTCACTAAAAAAATTTAATCAAATTAATCAACCAAATTCATCTTGGCCCTTGAATCTGCCCTGAAGTCCAGCTATGCTTCCTTAATTTGCTCTCTCCAAAGCTGTTCATTGTAGGGACCACAGTTATTTCACACTTCTTTACTCGAATCTCTAACCATGCCCTTTGCTCTCAAGGGAGACTTTATCTCCTAATTCACAGAACACAAAGGAGCCAGAAAATAAAAACTGCCTTAAGATCCTGTCACTAACCCTACAAAATCATTGTCTCTGTTGTGTAAAAATAGTAGAGTTACCCTTTTCTAAGGCTACTTTTCTTCTGTCATCTAGATTCTACCCTTTCTGACTTCTCAGAGAACCTTCTCTACCCATTTAATGTTTATTCCTTCCTAGTGGCCACATTTCTAGAAATTGGCATTTTGCATAATTGCTCTAGCTTTTATTAATACCTCTTATTGATCCCCAATTGCCAGTTTGCATTTTCAGAGGAGCAGATATCAGGACAAAATTAAATGTGCAAGAAGAGATTTCTTGGGGGAAATACCTGTAAAGAAGAAAAGGGAGGGAGCATAGAAAGTAGGAAGAGCTATCAGATGTGCTGGAATGAGCCATTCCTGAGACATGCAAGAAGGAGGATTGGTTGGGAAGAGTCTCTAATGGTAGCAGAGATATAGGATCATTTCAACCTGGCCAATACCTAGAAGCAGAGTTGCTGAGGCTCTCAGAAAGGGATCTGCATTGCACTACCACTGTGCTCAGTCATTAGCCTGAAGCAACTAACTGGAAATATGGACTGGGCTCCAATGTTGGTAAATCCAGAAAAACAATGGTTGGATTCATAACTCAATTATGCTCTGGCAGCAGAATGCTAGAGAGAGCATTCTCTTCACAACACATCCAGTCTACTGAACTTTTAAATCATTCTCATGCAAGCTTCCTATGGATAAAACCAATGAACTCTTTAGTCCTTAATTTTCTTGTTTTCTCTACTGTATTTGACACTAGACCACTACCTCCCTGAAGTCATCATCATTGATTTCTGTGACACTACACTTTCCAGATTTTTCTCTTAAATCTCTAACTCCCCCTTGGGAGGTTCCTGCTCTAAGAATCATAGCTAAAATTCCCCTTCCCATATTTCCAAAATTGGTAAATGTCACTATTATCTACTAAAGATGAGAGAAGTGACAAACTATACTATATCATTTGAGCTGTCATAACAAAATACCATAGACTAGTTTGCTTAAACATAAGACATTAATTTTCTTAAATGTGCTGGCCAATTCAGTTCCTGACTAGGGCTCTTCCTGACATGTAGATTTTCACCTTCTCTCTGTGTCTCACATGGCCTTTCTTCTGGCCAGACGTGGAGAGAGAGAGGGAGAGCTTTGATATCCTTTCCTCTTCTTAAAAAGACATCAGTTCTATGGGATTTATACCCCATCTTTATGACCTCATTTAACTGTAGTAACATCCATAACATCCGTATCTCCAAATACAGTGACATTGGGGCTTAGGGTCTCAATATACGGATTTGAAGGGGCACAACTTGGTCCAAAACACTTTGACTTTAACATAATACTTTCTTTCCACCCACATTTGTTATAATGGAGCTTCCCAGGTAGCACAGTGATAAAGAACCTGCCTGTCAATGTGGTCAGAGAATGCCTTATTCTGTTACAAGTGTATTGCAACTTCCCTGTTTCTCTCTTTTCCTAGATAAAGGAAATACGATGATTGGAATTACATCTGTGATGTGCATTATTAAAACATTGGAGATATAATAGTCAATAAATATGCCCAAAATCCATTTTAGTAGTATGATTTTGGAGATGTTGACTTCTCCTATCCCTCACCAGACATATATTCATTTATTTGAGCTACAATTAGAACAGCTGAGTCAGGTCCCTCATTCTGTTATTAATTAACTCTAAAACCTTATGTTAACCTCTTTAGCCCTCAGCATCTTCATCTGGGGACATGCCCTACATGTGAGTGTTGTCCTTCAGGTGAGTGTCTTTCTTAAAAAAAAAAATCCGCTGAACTACATGACCTTTAGAAGCCTCTACAGTTCTAAAATACATTTTTGCTGGCCTAGAAAATATTGAGCTAAGGTAGATAATGAGTGTACACATTAGCATCACTCAATTGCATCAAACAACTTTTTTACTATAATTTCCTTTTCACATGGTCTTCTTTGACTAATCCAATACTTAGTCATTCTCTTCCCTAGTTCTGGTTCCATGTTGGCATCATACTGACGGGTTATGTCTCTGACCTTCAGCCTCAGTTCTCGGAGCTCTCTAGCTTACCAATGAGCCAGGATTCTAGATATGTGCTTAGGATATCTTAATTTCTTTTTCTCAGTTTCTCCATATGTAAAATGGGTATAGTAACAAGGTCTTCTACAGATGATTAAGTGAATTAATTTTCTTGAAGTGCCTGGCACACAGTTTTATATAAAGCTGTCAATTATTATTATCAGTAAAAATTAGACCTTTCTTTCACTTACCCTGGCTTGGTTTTTGGATTGACTACCTATCAACATGATTATCATAATCTTTCAACCGCTTTTTGTTTCTCTGTCTCTAGGCTTTTTTAATGTTTTCCTAGTCATTAGGTACCATGAAACTTCAATCTGTGTTTAATAATTCTAGGACTTCATCTTTCTTTTTGAATAAGAAACTTTTTTGTTGCCAAAACAAAATGAAGCAAAACAAAACACCCCCTGGTTAATCTTGTTTGCTTCCAACTTTTGCCCCCATTAATTCCTCTTTGTGCCTCACTATCCTTTTACCCTGTGGCATATGTAGCATTTTATAGCTTAAGTAATATGTGAAAAGTACTTAGTGGAACGCTCATTACTTCCTTGTGTCTACATTGTAATGGCCGTGAACTAAGATCATTGAACCCTCTCAAATCCATTACAACTTTAAGGGAGGGAGAGTTTTCCTGCTGTTTGAAGATTTATTTAAAGATTTATTAAAGATTACGTGGGAACTCTAGGGCTTTTTAGGGACAGAATATAAGCCTCCGACTGAAAGGTTGTCGCCTGCCATCAGGCAGAAGCCCAGCAAAGCTCAGTTCTTCTGAGATGAGGACTATATTACCTAACATTCTGGAGGAGAAAGAAGAGAGGCTTTTTAAATACCCTACCAAGTTTGTAGAATCATAAGAATTCCGCAGAAAAGACCAGATATACTAAATACTCCCTCCTACTCTCACCTCAGCTTGTACATACTCCCATTGCACCCGTAGGCAATATGGCATGAAAAGGCTCAGCAAGAAATATTCATTTGTAAAAGAAAAACAAATCATTATAGCAACACTCACTGGTCATTCTGTAGCAAATGTGCAATGCTCAGATTTTGTATTTTCCTGAAATAACATGCACATTTTAGGCATGAAATTATGATTGTTTGACTGTGAAATGCTGCACCCAAACACCATGTGGCTTTTAGCAGCATATCATCATATCAAGAACTATTTTTACCCTTTGGCGATTTTTCCTGCTTTGGCTCTGAGAGCTAGTCCATACGGTATTTGTATGTGGCATCAGTGGCAAAGATTTTTCAGAAGAGTAGATTTCTTATGTAGTACCATGCACCAGTGATAGCACAGAATCTAAAGCAGAAATTAAAATAACCTGCCTTCAGGTTCAACTGGCAAGAAATAAAGTCATAGTATATGTGAAAGAACGAGAGAAAAAGATGAGAAAGGACTTAGAACATACTCTTCTGTTCTTTCTTACTTTCCTTAAAAATTATTTCACTTACGTACCTACTAACTTTTAGACTATCAGAAAAACAATAAACAATTTACAAGGCACATCCTACATTTCTTCCTCAGTGTCTCTGGATCCTAGTTGACAATGAACTTTGAGGAAAGCAGACAAAAATCTCTAGAACTTCAATGTATTTGCTGCCTTTCAGAAGCCTGGGAAGAAGAAAAGAGCAACTTTTTTTACAAGATTTAAGCACATATTGGTCCCCTTCCAGAACGCAGACATGAAGCCATATAAGAAATATTTTGAAAAGACAACCAAAATTAGCCAAACTCTTTAAACTTCCAAACTGCTTGGAGCAAAAGTCTGTTTTAGTTTAATCCAAATTAGTTTGCAGACTTAACTAGAAAGAGGAGCTATAGGAAAATATGAGCTGGCTTAACGTTTGTGTCTTGTCTATAGCTACAAAGTTGGCTTTTGTCTCTTCAAGAGACCGATCTGGTTATGGGGTTTTCAAAACATACGATGAGATAAAGGTGTTACAATATTGAGCATGGATTCTTAAGTTTCAAAAAACTCAATTTGCATTGAAAATAAAATGAACTATACTAATTCATACAAAATTTCTACCATCTTGTCCACTTTAAGAAAATAACAATGTTAGAAAGATTAATTAAGTCAGCATTATTTTGTACTCACCCAAAAGTATTGCTGTTTGACCTGGTGAACTATTTCAAAAGCTGCATAAATCACTTTAAGATCTACTGCTGTTAATCATATAATCTTCTCATAGTTATTCTTATAGTTACCTCTTTAAGGAGTTTCTAAGCACTATTGTTTTATAATAAAATGTTCCAGAGATTTTATACTAAACCGAAGCTCAACTTGTCCCTGCAGCCTAACTTGGTGCATATGTATTGCAAAGAAATTCCATTTTGTCAGTTGATTTATTGTTGTATCAAAAGAAATAAACTCTTGAACCCCAAGGGAGAAAAATTATGCTATTTCATTCTACTCATGACATTTCAACATAGGCCAACAAATAACTGGAATTATTTTCTCAAGTGAGGAAACTGAAATAATTTTTTTCTTGAAAAGTAAAATTTTTGTCCTAATCAGTGTATTTATAAACTTTTAGTTGTAAAAATTGCTCTTCTTTCAGACATTGCTCAAGTTTCTTTTCCTACGTGTATCTTTTCTAGGAAAGTGTTGCTATATCATCTGTTCTTTAAAATTTGTCATTAAAATTAAGATGGAAGATACTAGGGAAAGAAGCAAATGTGTGCATTTCCTTCTAACTAATTCTTCGAGTGCAATATCTGCTTGATGGCTGAAGGAGTGCAACTGTCCCTGTCATTTTTGAACATGTGTTTAAAGGTCTATGTGACAATAGCAGCAGCCCCAGGATTCAAAAACATTGTGTTCATAGGCTTATGCATTCTTAAAATAAAAGAAATTAAAGTTCTCAATCATGAAAAGGAAGACCTGTTATGATCCTGTTTTAGAGAAGATGAGTCTGAGGCCCACAGAAATTGTGTGGTTTGCTCCTGATCCCAACTCTGGTAGATGGCAGTCAGGACACTAAAACTATTTATTTAACTTCAAAGCCCATGGGTGAATGACCACACATTTCCATTCTTTTTTTCTCCTGTGCCAGAGATTAGCCCACTGGGTACCTAATAAGCTAAGTTACCAAGACTGCTTTTAGTATAACTTTTTCAAGTTGTCATTTTTCTTCACTCCTCTCTCTCACTTCCCACTATCAAATGGGGGAAATTTTCCATTAAAAATAGACGATGCCTTTCAGAAAACGTATTTGCTTGATAGCAAGGCAAATAGACTTGTGAGTTACTACAGCCAATTCAGTCAGTTATGATCATCAAACAAAAGAAAGGGACAAGGAAAATCAAATGGAAATGCCTAAATTAAGATTCTCAGTATCCCCAAATGTGAATATCAAGAAAGACTATTCCAATGAAGAAAAGCACGTTAGTTCTCAAAAAGAGAATTGCGGTACTTCAAGTTGTTTCAATGTGTTATTCAGCTTTATGCTGTGAAGCCACTCACAGTACTGCAATTGTTTCCTCACTCAGCTACATATCAAATGTGTACTTAGGAATGCTTTATAAGACATTCAACAAAGTCTTTCTTATTTAACTGCACTGATTAGAAGGGGCAAGCATTTCATTTTGGCACAGTGCAGCTCACTACCTCATTTCATCCTGTTTGAAATATTACTCAGAGTTCAGAATGCCAAGCTTTGAGCAGAGAAGAACAATGTGTGGTTTAAAAAATAATAATAATAAAATAAAGTAACAATAGCTATGAAGAGAAGAGAGTGGAATAATGTAATTCTGGGTTCTATCTGACAGTAACTAGTTTGAGGGATAGGGGAAGTAAGTCTCATGTTACCAAAACAGAATCTAAGAAAAACCCTGAGATTACTAAAGAAGCAAAGTTTAAATCTACCCTGTAGGAATGAGGGTCAACCCAAACACTGTGTGACTAGATGAGAAAGACTCGAAGAAAA
This sequence comes from Bubalus bubalis, assembly GCF_019923935.1. Lineage (NCBI taxonomy): Eukaryota > Metazoa > Chordata > Mammalia > Artiodactyla > Bovidae > Bubalus > Bubalus bubalis. The sequence goes on along the minus strand of NC_059158.1, from coordinate 92,465,896 downwards.
TGTCTGTGAGAAGAGCTACTGGTGATGGGGAGGAGAAAGTTGCCAGACAGCCTAAAAACAAACCTGACCTTAATAGTGGACATGTTAAATGTATAACAGAAAACCTCATGGAGCAAAACCAGGACAGTGAATAAAATGGGCAAAAACCACGTGGAGTCTGACAGAGTTTACATTAGATACTTAAAATATGTGAGTGGTGCCCCCTGACATTTCTTGGTGTTCCACAGATATGAGTTCTAGATTTTTCTCCAAAAAGGAAGAAAATCTACATCTCCATAAATATAGAATGAGACCACGTACTGAAGCCACACATCATGTTAGAAAATTGTGTTCTATGATGTCACCCCCAAGCATCTTTAGAAGAAGAAACTATAAATCCAAACAAATTAAATGGTTGCTCAATGCCATCATTTAATGTGTCGTTACTGTTGGAGCTTGTAGTTGCTGGGCATGTATGTGCATAGCCAAGTAAATAATTTTTGTCCCTTCTTTCTAAATTGTATCTTTATTTTTTCATATGCTCACATTTCTGAAATATGAGTGTGTATGCACAATTAATGTGTACATTTTAAAAGAATCATGTTTTACTTCTTTTATTTTCCTCCCACTCTTGTATATTTCTACCTTTCCTTCCTTCCTTCTTCATTTTCTCTCTTTTCTTTTCTCTCCTAAAGTGCTTCTGTAAAATATATGATCTGTCTTATATTCCTCAATCTTTTGGACAAGTACCTTCCAGATTGAGATCTAAGCCAATGAAATAGAATTCCAGTGAGTAGATTATGGACCTGATGGAACTTTTGCAGGAATACCACTTCAAGTACACCTAAAAACTTTTATTATTTAATTATTTCAAATCCCATGAAAAGTTAACTATGCAAAGGCTTAAATACATCCTTTCTAACTATAAAGCTATTTTTTTGTCACTCTGCCACATTAATTATTATAATTATAGTTTTCACCTGATAATTGTTTAGGGTAGACAAAAATACTATGACACCTCACTTACCTTTATGTTCTGGTCAATACAAAGAAAATCAAAACTGTGTCAATATTTTGTGAATGTCAACAATGAAGACAGTTAACATATCATAGACTAAGCTGTAAAGTGTTTTCACATACATTGGCAATAGATCCAGAAAATAGGGATAGAGATTATTTCTGTGGACTAACTTTAAAAAAGAGTTATATGTGGTCAAATTAACAGAGAAATTCTATGTATATACTTGGCTATAACATTTTAGATTATCTCATCATGTTCATATGATACAAATCCTTTCTGGGAATCACCTCAATACAACTTCCTAAGGTACCTCATTATCTGAAAGGAAGATAGGTGAGGAAGGGGCTAATCTATTTTTGTCTCTCTTTTTTTCATATTGGAATCTATATTTTAAAAATGTACATTTCCCTTGAAATTTGCTACTGGTTTGGCTGCAACCATTTTCAAGATGAGGATTATAGTTTATTGGTGGATTTTTACAACTATTAGAAAAACAAGACTATTTTTCAAGCAGTTTTAAGGGAAAATAATCATCCTCTTTTCTTGATTTTTACAGTATAGGACACTATAGACTTATTAGATCATCAGTTCTAGTTGATAAGTCCAAATACTCTGTGTCCAATAAACAGTACAACATTGAGATAATGGTGCAAAGTTTATACTCATTCTAAAGAGGAATTTCTACCTAAAGATTTCATAAAACAGAGTATATGATACAACTTTTATGACAAAAGTTATCCTTTTCTCTCTCTTTACGTTCCAGACATAAAGAGAGAACATAATTGCATCCACTCCTCATACATGTCAGATATCTCATTTCTCCAAAGTCTTCTCCAAATGAAACAATACAGATCTATTAGTGTAATTATAGCATGAGGTCATTTACCACTTTGTAATTGCTGCATGTGTGAATGATGTATGAAATGAAAGCATCTGCAGTGCAAATAGAACATAGGCAAGAAGGTGCCATGTGCTAATTAGGTAACCATCTAATGATAAGACCCTAGGGAAGCACAATATAACAAAATCCCACAGTGCTCTGCAATCACAAACCACAAAATATTTCTAAGGAGTTCAAAATATATCCATTAATAAGTATCATCCTTTCCTCTCTTTAGATTCTCTCAACTCTATTCCCTGTGAGAATATACCCACTTCTTTCTATTTCATCCTGTGCATTGCTAACAAGGCCCCAACATTCATGAACCATCTGACTGCTATAAGAATTGTTCTGACATAGCCATGTACTCTTGTGCTCATTGTGACCCTATGGACTATAGCCCAACAGCCTCTTCTATCCATGGGATTTCCCAGGCAAGAATACCAGAGTGGGTTGCTATTTCCTACTCCAGGAAATCTTCCAGACCCAGGGATCAAACCCTGTGTCTCTTGCATCTCCTGCATTGGCAGGGGATTCTTTACCACTGCTCTACCTGGGAATCCCAAGAATTGTTCTACTTATTCATGTTAAAGATTGAAAACTTATTTAAAGATTGTTGGTGAATTTTGGTTTTATATTGTTTTCTTGACCATTGTATTAAAATGTTTCAAGAACAGGCCACATCACTAAGGGTGGCAGGCCTCAGTCATCAAAACCTCAACTGATGAGAATGAAAGGAATGGAGTTCATCTTACTTAAAGCATACTCTTCCTTTGTTAATGCAATAATCCAACAAGTTTAGAGCAAAGATATTATGTAGACAAAAAATAAAATATTTAACAAACTGAGCTCTTAACCCATTCTTAAATATTCAGCTAAGATTTTATGAAAATGGATGAACTGCAACTGAGGAGTCTGACACTGAGCACCTGACATGAAATATATTGAACATTTGGCCAAATTAACCTGTGAAATGTTCTTTATTCTCTGCTTCTATAATGCATTACTGAAAATATTTGTTTAATTGTCTGCAGCACCCATTGGGATAGAAAGGATTTAATTCTATAAAGTTTCCTACCAAAAAGATTAATTTAATCATTCTGATTACCAACAATGGCAATTAATTTCTTCTATCATGATCCTTTTGCTATTTATATAGTATTTTATACTCATCTCACTTTCTTTTTGGGCTCAATATAATGTACTTCTTATGAAGTCACACTGTCATTTTCTTTTTTTTTTTTTATTTTAATAGGAAATGAACTCATCTTCAGTAACAACAGCTGACTTGGGATTCATTTCTTGCTTTTCCTTTCACTGCTCTTTGTGATTCTTGCATGCATGCTAAGTCACTTCAGTCATGTCTGACTCTTTGAGACCCCGTGGACCGTAGCCTGCCAGGCTCCTCTGTCTATGGAATTCTCCAGGCAAGAATACTAGAGTGGGTTGCCATGCCCTCCTCCAGGGGATCGTCCTGACCCAGGGATAAACCCTGTGTCTCTTATGTCTCTTGCATTGGCAGGTGGGTTCTTTAGCACTAGCGCCACCTGGGAAGTCCGATTAGTGACTCCAGTTCAGTTCAGTTCAGTCGCTCAGTCGTGTCCGACTCTTTGCAACCCCATGAATTGCAGCACGCCAGGCCTCCCTGTCCATCACCCAAACTCATGTCCATCGAGTTGGTAATGCCATCTAGTCATCTCATCCTCTGTCGTCCCCTTCTCCACCTGCCCACAATCCCTTCCAGCATCAGAGTCTTTTCCAATGCGTCAACTCTTCGCATCAGGTGGCCAAAGTACTGGAGTTTCAGCTTTAGCATCAGTCCTCCCAAAGAACACCCAGGACTGATCTCCTTTAGAATGGACAGGTTGGATCTCTTTGCAGTCCAAGGGACTCTCAAGAGTCTTCTCCAACACCACAATTCAAAAGCATCAATTCTTCGGCACTCAGCTTTCTTCCTAGTCCAACTCTCACATCCATACATGACCACTGGAAAAACCATAGCCTTGACTAGACGGACCTTTGTTGGCAAAGTAATGTCTCTATACATAGACATCACCAGATGGTCAACACTGAAATCAGATTGATTATATTCTTTGTGACTCTTAAGTGATGTTAATAAAATGTGTCTTATGTGCTTCACACAATAGGTTCAGATTTTGGTAAAGTTCTACCTAATTTGGAAAATTTGGCCACTCTGGTTTTTTTTTTTTTTTTTCTGCCAACCTTCTTCTTGATGGGCTCCTCCTGATGCATTTTTGTAGCTTCTTGACACTTAACAGCTACTTAAGTAAACAGAATTCAGTAACTGCTTTCTGTTCAATAGCATCAGATTTAGACTGTGAATGTGATTCCCGAGATGTTGGTTATTAATGAATATAGAATAAATTTATTCCTAAACTATTTTATAATTTTTGTATATATTCACTTATAAGGCCCAATGATATTTCTCTTTATTAAGAAATAGTGCCTACATGTGACAGCAATAGACAAGTTGCTGAGACATAGGTTAAAGGATACAGGGAATGTCATTGTTTATCATTGAGCTTGCACTGCAAGTAAAGGAAAATCAACAAACAAATAGCCAAGAAGCTTTTCAGGTAGTTATAAGTATTTGGAAGAAAATTAAGAGTGCAATGTGATAGTGAATGCAAATTTAGACTGAGGATTTCAGAAGTTATCTCTGAGGATGTGGTATTTATGCAAGATCAAAATGACACAAAGAAGTTAACTGTGATAAAATCTATGGGAAGAATATCCAAGTAAAATGAGGAGTTAGTGAAAAGGTCAAAGGGCAAATATAAGCTTATTTTCATTAGAAATTCCTAGAAGTTCTTAAGCCTGGAAATATGTGTGCAGTGTAGGATTTCAAAAGCTCTTCAGGCTTCAGTGGGGAGATTCAAAGAATCAGAGCTTTAAACAAGCTTATTAGCTGATTGTTACAGTAGTTCAAACAACAGAAAATGGCTTGAAACACAAGTTTTTATTACTGCTGTTCAGTTGTGAAGTCATGTCCAACTCTTTGTGACCCCATGGACTACAGCATACCAGACTTTCCTGTCTTTCACTATCTCTCTGTCTGCTCAAACTCATGTCCATTGAGTCTATGATGTCATCCAACCATCTCATCCTCTGTTGCCCCCTTCTCCTCTTGTCTTCAATCTTTCCCAGAATCAGGGTCTTTTTCAATGAGTTGGCTCTTTGCATCAAGTGGCCAAAGTATTGGAGCTTTAGCGTCAGTCCTTCTAATGAATATTAAGGATTGATTTCCTTTAGGATTGACTGGGTTGATCTCCTTGCAGTCCAAGGGACTTCCAAGAGTCTTCTCCAGCACTACAATTCGAAAGCATCAATTTTTCAGCATTCAGCCTTCTTTATGGTCCAACTCTCACATCCATACATGACTACTGGAAAAACCATAGTTTTGACTATATGGACCTTTGTTGACAAAGTGATGTCTCTGCTTTTTAATATGTTGTCTAGGTTGGTCATAACTTTCCTTCCAAGGAGCAAGCGCTTTTTAATTTCATGGCTGCAGTCACCATCCAGTGATTTGGGAGCCCAAGAAGATAAAATCTGTCAATGCTTCCACTTTTTCTCCTTCTATTTGTCATGAAGTGATAGGACTGGAAGCCATGATCTTAGTTTCTTGGATGTTGAGTTTCAAGCAGCTTTTTCACTCTCCTCTGTCACCCTCATTAAGAGGCTCTTTAGTTCTTCTTCACTTTCTGCCATTAAAGTGGTATCATCTGCATATCTGAGGTTGTTGATATTTCTCACAGCAATCTTGATTGTAGCTTATGATTCATCCAGTCTGGCATTTCACATGATGCACTCTGCATGTAAGTTAAATAAAAAAGCAAGGTGATGATATACTGTCATACTCCTTTCCCAATTTTAAAGTCAGTTTTTCCATGTCCAAAACATGGTCAGTTTTTCCATGTCCAATTCTAACTATTGTTTCTTGACTCACATACAGGTTTTTCAGGAGATAGATAAGATGGTCTGGTACTCCCATCTCTTTAAGAATTCTTCACACTTGTGATCCACACAGTCAAAGGCTTTAAGCATAGTTAATGAAGCAGAAGTAGAGGTTTTTCCAGAACTCTTTGCTTTCTTCATGATACAGCAAATGTTTGCAGTTTGATCTCTTGTTCTTCTGCCTCTTCAAAATCCAACTTGTATATCTGGAAGTTCTTGGTTCATGTACTGCTGAAGCCTAGCTTGAAGGATTTTGAGCACAACCTTGCTAGCATGTGAAATAAGAACACTTATATGGTAATTTGAACATTCTTTGGCAATTCCCTTCTTTGGAATTGGAATGAAGACTGACTTTCCCAGTCATGTGACCACTGCCGAGAAAATGTGGGGTAATTGAAAGAATTGGATGAATTTGGACTGTATTTTGGAAGTAAAATTCACAGGATATATTTGTAGAAAAGATGGTAGCAGACCTAATAGAAAGAATAATCCCAAGATTTTTGGTGATCACCATGTAGACAGGATCCATTTACTCATATGGGCAAGTACAGGAGAGAAGAGGAGTTTTGCTTTGGCCATGATTTGACTTCTGGAATCTTAGAGTCATGCCTGTTAAGAATGCCGAGTTGATGCTGGAGATAAATTGAGATTCTTTCCAGCCCTAAGACTAAAAGATCTCACCTGAAAAGTTTATATAAATAGACCAAACAAAAAGGAGTACAGCCTGGCCTGAGTACCCTCCAATGTTAGAGGTGGAACAGAGGAAGCAAACAAAGGAAACTGTGAAGTAAAGGCCAGTTAAGTACAAAATATGATATTATGTTGTCTCTAAAGCCAAATAAAGAAATGCATTTCGAGACAGGAGGAAAGGGGCCAAAATGGCAAAGTAGGAGACCCCAGCCTCCATGACCACAAAGATCAACAATTAGACAGCTATCCCTCAATAACAGTTCTGGGAGAGTGCAGGAGTTCACTTAAGAAAACATCAGCAACACAGTGAAACAAACAAAACTGAGAATAATTGAACGAAAAGGGAAGAACAGCTTCATTTTCCCTGTAATATCTGATCCTCTAAGCTGCCACTGTACAGCACGAAGAGGGGACACCCCAGCTAGAAAGAGTTCCTTTCACCAGGAAAGGAAGAGCAGGATGAGAGACCGGGTTCTCCAGTCCTTTTGGGCACCACGTGAGTGATTCTTTTTGATTTCACCCTACCCAGACACTAGTAAAGTTGAGATGTACAGATATGGCTATGAACAACGAAGAAGAATATAGGCTTTGAGGATCAGTCTCATAGCAGAAGCAACTGTGGATCACAGTGACCAGCTCTTCAGAGGACCACAGCTGCTTTCACCACTGGAGAAACCAAGCTAGTGAGCATAGCTCAAGACCAGAAATACTTCAGAGAGCAGTGGCTCCTTCAGCCTGAATCTTAGAATGAAGATGAGGACCCAGAGCAGAGCCATATTATCAAAAATGGGTATGTAATACAAGTGGGTATCAAACTTGTTGCAAATCATTTTTGAGGTAATTTCTTCCTGCAGCATAACTTAGGCTAGTGGCTAGCCACAAACTCTGTCCAATCAGCATTTGTTGTGGCCTGTTCAGTCTTAGATAAAGAGTTTTCCACCCACAACAAACTGCCATTGGCAAAATAACCTGATGATTGAATTTAATATTAGATCCTATTCTTCTAAGATCATCATCATCTGGATTACTTCATTTGTGATGGCAATAGGATTCAAGATTAGTATATCTGTCTATGTATATTCTTAGCCAACACTAATCCTTGCAATAGGGTATTATGTGATGTTCTGTATTTATATGTTAAAATGATGAAATGTTACAGTCAGTTTATTATATATACTTAAGTATCTGGAAACGACCATTAGAATACCGAATAAAAGCAAGTGAACTCCAACAGCAATAAATATTTATCTCCCAAGTCTTCATCCTTTTAGTATAGTGAGAGTCTATTAAGATGAGTAATGTGCTCTTCTTCTCTAAGACAAGGATGCCAGTATTAGTTGTACATAAAAAATAAAGTAGTACTTTGTACTAATGAAGACAGACTAGGTAACAAACAACCTCAAAATCTCTGTGGCTTAACACCTATGATTTATTTCTACTTGATGCAAAGTGTGCTATAGGTCAAGTCACCCTCCTGGGCAGTGGTCTTTTGTGTCCACCTCTTAATAATCTAAGATGTTTCAACCTTGCTTCTCCACCTTCCCAACAAACAATTTCCATGAATACTACTGGAGGAATAGAGACAGGACAATCATGCAGAGGCTTCTCATTGCTGCCATTTAGAAGTAACATATTTTACTGGTCAGAATTGCTCATGCGACCTACCTAGACCTATGTCAGGGCTGTCTCAGTGGGCTCAGAAAGAAAAGAAATACTGCTGAGCTGCTGCTTTCATGTTTTAAATAATATAGAAAATGATGCTTTAAAAAGGGTTGATCATTCTGATGGAAATGGAAAGACAGGTTGCATACAAATCTAATTTAGGGTCACTGAATTTCCATTTATCTGTAAAACTGCCAAATATTGAATGTAGTGCTTTACCATTAATGTAGCAAAAATTTCTCAAATTGTACAATAACTTCTCTCACTACTGTATTTCTCTTAATTGAATTGGAGGATATCTATGGTGGGACAGGGTGACAGCGATAATGACAATAACAGCAACAACACTGTGAGCTAATGTTCACTGAATACGTTGTACTGACACCATTTAAAGGGCTTTGCAGAAGTGGTGTTTTGTAAAACGTCAAAGAAGACCTAAAAATTAGTTACTATTGACCTAGAAAAGAGAGGAGTAATTAATAGTCAATATTGTTTCAAAGAAAATCTGAATGACTGACACCAAAGAATGTATGATCTTGGTGACAATATTTCATTCTATAGTAGAATAGTTTTTATATCTCTTTACATCCTTTTATGATTTGGCAGGAGTTCAAAGATAACATATGTGCATTCCAGTGCTCCAAGTATTTTTGACTCTGTGCTAACATAAAATGTGCTTTCACCTCACCAGCTCTGTGCTATAATACCAACTGGGGAATATTCTCACGCACATCAATCAGACACAGGGTAGACACTACAAATCTTAATCCTCTTTTAGGTTGCCATGGGGGCAGGAGGAAGAGTTTAAACAAAGAAATTGTAAGATGACCAAGTTCTTATGGAAAATAAAACAGGTGTGTAAAATTATAGATAATGGAGCAGGCAGAGAATGTGATGGGACAGGCATACAAGTGGCTTTGAATCGTATTGGTAAACTTTATTTCTTAAACTAGGTTTTGGGTATATGGGGTATTTATTTTATTATTTAAATGTGCATATTGACACATCTGCATAGTATAATTCCACAGATAGCAAAATAAGTTTGTTGGAAGAAAAGCTTTAATAAACACAAAATCGTAACTATATTTGACTATTCAAATCACCTCATTAATTTATTTTTGCTCTGTAGAACAAAGACTTCGGGAGAAAGGGACATAAATATTTTTTAAGCAATACTGATCATTTTCATTAATGGGCATAGAGTGGTAATGTGTAAACGTTAACTGAATTGGATTAACAATCATTGCAATACTAAATTATAGGGAATAGATTTTATGAGGGGATGCACTCTCGTGACTTCCAATTAGTTCCCTGTATCTACCTCCCATTCATCAGGTACATACTCAACACTGATGCTCAAAGGATCTTTATAAAATGAAAATCTGGTATCTGACTTCTGCTAAACATCATCAGGGCCACCTCTGTTCCCATGGAATGGTATCCAGATCCCTGTGTACTTTGAAAGCTTCATTTTCTACTACTCCCACCATGTGATAATGATCACACTCAGCAATAAGTGGCCCCCCTTCCACACCATGTGCCAGCCTGCTAAGTTGTTTCAGTCATGTCCAACTCTCTGTGACCCTATGGTCTGTAGCCTGCCAGGAATTATAAGTAATCTAGAGAGGATTTAAAGTGTCTGAGAGGATAGACTATGTGCATAGCCCATATGCCTAGGCTATGTACACATATTATTCCATTTTATATGAGGTAATGAGCATCTGCAGGTTTTGGTATAGGGTGGCAGGAGTGGAGATGCTGGTCCTAGATTCAATTGTGTCTAGGTACTGAGGGCTGACTATCCTTAGAATTTAGAGTAGTGCTTGAAATGTAGTGGGCACTTAACAGATGCCTGTTGAATGAATAACTAAAAATGAATGATGATGAAAATATTTACAGCCAAGATTGTGAAGTTCCCAGTATAGCTGAGCCTGGTACCCTTCAGGTTTGACCAAATTGACAGCAAATGAATCACATTGCTTCCTTTCAAACATGGTGATGTCTTCTAATGATATCCCCCCTTACAATAAATATAGTGGTTTATCTTTGTTTCATGTATTATAAACTTGACATTACATGCATTCTCTAGTCTTCACATCAATCCTTCTGAACTGAGTATTTTTAAAACCCACTTCATGGTGAAAATCTGAATCTCAAAATAGTTCAATAATTTGTAAAAAGTAGCATAACTAAAAAGTAGTAGAGTCAACCTCCGAACATGCCCTAATTGGGCATATTATAACTCTACTTCACAGAAAAAACCATCAAGGATGACAGAGATGTGAAGATTTCTCAACCTACAATAATACCACAAAACCAATAGCAAACTTGGATAGCCAAATCCAGATAACCTATTCCCAGATAGCAAGGATAATCAAAGGGCTGTTCCTACATCCAATATGGAGGTATACAAAGACCGTGAATCTAGAGAAAGGAGGATCCTATCCTTTATGCCTGTTATTTCTCAAACCACACAAAAGAAGAAATTTTCTAGTAAACTTATTTTAAGAACATTCATTTATGCCAACAGGGTAGGCAAACACTTCTGTTTCATTCAGGAATATTTCTTGTCAGTTCCCTCAAAAAGAATGAAAGTCTAAGACTTTTGGCTTTCTACTTACATTGTTTTTATCTGAATAAGAAAAACAAAATAGCCTATATTTTGTCTGAATTGGTGACTAGCTTGGATATTCAGAACAGTAACTTTGCGGTTATAATTCAATCATTTTTCTGGGTAAAGCTCTCATTTTTCCTGATTCTCTTTCAAAACCATATTTACATTCTTCTATTTCTAATAAAATATTTTGTCACTTCTGTCAATTCTGATCCATTAAACTTTGCTTTTTACCTGTGTTTATTCCTACAAAAATAATTTGTTTAACCTTTATCCTTATTTTTCTTTGCAAAAGTAATGAGGAATATCTTATCTTTGTTTTTTTTAATATGCAGTTTTTTGTGAGTTGACAGGGAAGATGATTACCAAATTAATTGGTGCTTATTAAATGTTGGTGGTTTTAAACTCATAATTAAAAGATATACACAAGAAAGATGTCCAGAGGCAAATTTTCTTACCTAAAACAGAAGACTTCTTTATAAGTTCGAAGGCATAAATCCAACAAAAAGCAATGTGCACCAATGTGGCTATAGTCATTCATGAAATATGCGATTTCTAGAACAAATAATTGCCTTTGTTTTCATCATCTTGCCTGGTATATCCTAGCAGTCTATAGAATAGTGTACATTTTATCCTGATCTACAATCAGACAGTTCATAAAACTCTAATGGAAATGAAGATTTTGCTATTTGAAGTGGTCAAATTTCCATTTACAAATACATCACAGCTTATAGCCACTGATGGCATTTGGGTTTGCTTTTGAGTTTTAGGATAATAGCAAATTACAGAGAAAATCTACCAATTCTTTGTCAGTTGAACTCTGAGTAAAAAAGCCCCATTATCTGCCTGAAAGAAAAGCAAATCTATATGGTGCTTTTAAATGAAAACTATATATTTGTTTGTAGTTATGTGCCATTTGTCAATTTAAGATCATTGGTTCTGCTTAAGAGACCAGGGAGTTTGTTCAAATAGATAAAAGTCTTTCTTCTCTTTTGTGTAAATCCATTTTAAGAATAAAGAGAAGAATAAGGAAGGCAACGTAAGAGAGACTATTTTTCTTACTATTTCAGTGGTTTGTGATCCATAAAATCCAAGTGGTTATTTAGAACAATCCAATTTGATTGGAAATGTGTTGTTGCATACCTTTACCTTTCTAATACCTTTTCTTCTATTACTTCCACCCACCTTCCATTGTACCTAGTTGAAACCCCCGAGGCCTCCCTACTTCAACTCAAATCCCATTTCTCCTGTGAGTATTTCACCATCTAAGCCTGCTAACTACCACAGTGATCTCATTCATTCAACAAATATTTCACAAGAGCATACTTAGAGATCATCCTCTCTAACCTCCATCCAATTTAGGAAATTTTACCATAAAATTCCTAACATATTAAATGTTTGGTTAAATACATGCAACTATTGGAATCTTATTACTTTGTAAGACACCAATTCCTAAAACATCTTCCTCATAGTTCAGCTGAAATCTACCTGCCTGTAGTCTTCACATATTGCTTTTTGTTCTGTACCTTAAGGACATTAAGAAATTATCCAATTCTTTTTTTCAATGATGACCCTTCAAATATATGAAGAACTCTGTCATGTTTCACTGTTGAATTTTCTTCAAACAAAAAAATGTCCAGTTCCTTCCTTCAGTCTCAGTACGCATCAGTTCTGATCATTTCATAATCTTGATCTTCCACATACACTTCAGACAACTAAAGTTCCCTTTTAAAATACCCTAATAATAGTAATGTATCTTGCTAGTGGTGGTATCTACATGATTTTATACAATTACTGAAGCATATCAAACCACACTTAAATTGGGTGCATTTTATTGAATACAAATGACAACTTAGTGAAGAGGGAAAAAAAAAAAAAAAAAAAAAACAGAAGCAAAGCCACATGTATATCATCTACATGGAGCACATTACCTATGGGGTCGAAAACAGTTGGAAACGACGGAGCAACTTCCACTTTCACTTTCTTTCTTTCACTGAAAGCACAATGCACTCAAGTTGTCATCTCCTTGGTTCTAGACGTTATTTTTCTACTTTAATTTTTCAACCATGGCACAATAACTAAAATGGCATAAATAATTTACATGAGTGAATATGACTAGAAAGAAATCCTTACCATGTGATTAGTGATTATGTTTAGGATGAGGATGGCTTATACATGGCACTCCCTTTGCATCACGGCAGACACTGTAAATCAATTACAGGGCCAGATGTAGCCAAAGAATCTTCACTGCCTTGGAGTCATTAAACTCTGTCAGATTTAGCAGTCATATTACAGTATTTTTCCATCCCTTTGTGAGAAATTTCATTATAAATTATTTTTTCTACTTTTCAAATTTTCTATACTCTTATTTTTAGAAGTAATGTGATTACATATTAAATAGTTTAAAATTTTAAGCCACCATCAGAACTATCCAAAGGAAATAAATTCCTTATCCCAAGAAAATATGCCTAATGGGAAATTTGCACTATCAAAATTAAGAGAACTACATGCTTCACTTTTCCAAAGAATAATTCCAAATATGAGGAAGAAGCCTGAATTTTTCCATAAACAAGCCTGAATTGTTTCATACACTAAAAGCACCGCATTAATAGATTTAAAGCTGAGAGAATAAGGAAGGTCAAGTAGGTCTAAGTATAAATTTTTACTCAACTAAAAGTAAATATCAATTCAGTCTATCCAAATGAGATTAAAAATTCAATTTAGCTATTAGCTGCTATGTTTTAGAAGTTGTGATATTGTCTGGAGACCCAAAGAATGAACAAGTTTTAAACACAGTCCTTCCTTCATGTGGTTCACAGTTGACCAAGGGAAAAGAGTTTATAAATAATTACTTGTGATGTCAATTGGCAAATGTCTTAATAAAGAAATATGCAGAGTGTCCTGGGCATTCCCTGGTGCTGCAGTGGTAAAGAACCTGCCTGCCTGCCAATATATGAGATTTAAAAGATTCAGGTTAGGTCCCTGGGTTGGGAAGATCCCTTGGAGTAGGAAATGGCAATCTGTTCCAGTATTCTTGCCTGGAAAATTCCATGGACAGAGGGGTCTGGCGGCTTACAGTCCACAGGGTCACAAAGAGTCAGACACACTGAGTGACTGAGCACACATGGGAACACAAAAGTGGCCAGTTAATTCTGACTAGAGAAATGAAAAAAAGCCATCTGAAAAAAAGACAACATTGAACATCAGCAACCTAGATATGCAGATGACACCACTCTAAAGGAAGAAATTGAAGAGGAACTAAAGAGTCTCTTAATGAGGGTAAAAGAAGAGAGTGAAAAAGATGGCTTGAAACTCAACATCTAAAAACAAAACAAAACAAAAGACTAAGATCCTGGCTTCTGGTCCTATCACTTCATTACAAATAGAAGGAGAAAAAGTGGAAGCTTTGACAGATTTTATTTTCTTGGGCTCTCAAATCACTGTGGATGGTGATGGCAGCCATGAAATTAAAAGACCCTTGCTTCTTGGAAGGAAAGCTATGACAAACCTAGAGAACATGTTAAAAAGCAGAGACATCACTTTGCCAACAAAGCAACACATCAGGCAAAGTTTTTGCTGTATAGGCAGAGCTATAATTTATCCGGTAATCAAGTACAGATGTGAGAGAGGGATCATAAAGAAGGCTGAGCAGCAAAGAATCGATGCTTTCAAATTGTGGTGCTTGAGAAGACTCTTGAGGGTCCCTTAGACTACAAGGAGATCAAACCAATTATCCTAAAGGAAATCAACCCTGAATATTCATTGGAAGGATTGTTGCTGAAGCTGAAGCTCCAAAACTTTGGTCACCTGATAGGAAGAGCTGACTCATTGGTAAAGATGCTGGGAAAGATTGAAGGCAAAAGAAGAAGAGGGTGGCAGAAGATAAGATGATTTCAAACCATAGCTTTGACTAGACCTTTGTGGGTGACTGAAAAAAAATAAATAAATAAAATGAATTTCTGTAAGTATACAAATAACGGAATGCTAAAGAGAAACACAAACATACATGAAAGTGTCATGTGTTGAATTTTCTTATTCCTCTACCTTTCCTCCCAGCCCCTACCCCTACCTGACAGAATCTGAAACTTCAGTCAACAACCTTGGAAGCTAGATGTAGAAAGACAAACTGCGATGATCTTTTACTACATGTGCCAGCCCTTGTCAGAGTAATGAAGTAGAGGTTGGGAAAAGATTTATGATTAAATTATGTTACAGTTTTGTATTATTTATTGCAATTGGATCATTTCAATTAATGAATTGAAACTGAATATTGAGCTAGAAACAAAAGATCTTTTTTTTTTTTTTAAACACTTGAAGATGAGCAGGAAGTCATGGGCCTATTGGAACTTTCACCAAGAAGCAAGGTAGGAACTATCCTCCAGTAGCTTAAAGGAACAGTGGAACAGCCAAATAAAGTTGAATTTATGATGACTTTCATTGCATATTACTTGTTCAACATGCTAAGGACCCAATCATTTGCTGGCAAGGCCATGTAGAATAATGTACAAGGCTGGTTTCTCCGAAAACTGACCTTCAAACCAGTTCATAGCTATTGAACTACAAATCAGTCACATAAATAAATGCTTAAATTATTTGATCTCATTTTTTCTTTATGCCCCAGAACACCATAAGAGGTAAATAAACAAGTAAGTCCTGGATCTCAACTCAAATAATCTGAATCAAGCATCCATACTTGAAATATGTAAACTACATTTACTTCTAAGACTCTAAAATTTCAAATTCAAAGTAAAGGATACATTTCAAGTCTGAGACACCTTATTTTAATGGTACAATATTAGTAGGCTTCCTATCTGACTGTTGTATTTATTATACTAATTAAAAATATCATCAGCATAAATGCATGTAGAAAGCAATTCACTTCAATGAGGTCAAATAACACATCCAAGTAATCAAACAACTAAAGAAGAATAACAAAAATCTTTTTGGTTGGGCTTTGTGGAAAATTACATTAAGATCTTATATTCATGAACTGTTAGACTTGTGGACAAAGACTGCTTTTTTTATGGATACAAGAAAAGACTTCAGGGATAAATAACAGATTTTTAGGCATTCTAGTGCAATTCACTAACACCCACTCTTCTAAGCCTTTAATGATATGTGGGCTAGAATCATTTAATGATACCTGAAATAGTATCATTAGAGACCTGGAGACATGCATATCTTACACTCTAAGTTGAACACATAGAAATTTGCTACTTATCTCCTTATTTATTTAGTCTGTCAGAAAACTGATGGTTAAATAAAATATTTAACAGTTAAATTCGTTTTTCCTATTAAAGACATTTAGTCTGAAATCACAAACAGAAAAAAAAGCAAAAAAAAAAAATTGCTCAAAAGGTTACAGAAATTGATGCATATAAAAATGGCCATCTAAAAATGACACAACCTCAAAAAGTTTCTATTTTTTTTAACAAGTATGTTCCAAAAGAATATGGCCACATTTCAGAGAGACATTTCTTCTCCCAACACCATGACAAGTGTTGATATCACTAAAAGAATTCTGAAAATGAATTCAAAGTAACATCATTTTTTTAAATGTTGGAGAAAGTAAAATGACTTTGGTATATATGTCTTGTAAAGACCTTCATTTTACAGATTTAACTGTGTTCTCTTAATAATCTTTCTCTTAAAAGATCTATTTGGACTATAAGGATCTTTCTTGAAAACTTTTTTAAGTGCTCACATTCACACAAAAATGCACGCAGACACGCACACACCCACGTACACACACACAAACTTTCATAATTTTTAAAGTGAGCAAGTCATTTTATTCACAACCTCACATCTTCTTTGATTCACAGTATATTTCGATCTCTGCTAAACAATACAAAAACAACTATTTGTAGCTAAAGGTCTTATAAGGAAAGTTAGAATTTTCTGCAGGTACTCTCCAAGCACAGGGTGATTTTTCCAAATGGTTTGTAAATTCAGTACTGGCATTTTACTTCCCTTATGCTAATCATGTCAAGCTACCTAATTCCTAACTGTAAAATCGAATGTCTTACTGACTTTCTCCTAGCTGAGTCTTCTCGAATAGCCTTACGTATTAAGGATTCAATGGCTGTGCTTTAAATGAACCCGTTTCACTGGCAGGTGCCTGCTGGTTTTTAGGTTCTAAACGGTACCATTACTATCATTTATAAGGATAACATCACAATTAAGAATGTATGAATAATTTAAAATTGAGTAGTGTTCAGTTTCACAGTCTGTCTGGCACGAAGGTTTGAAAGTGCAAGGTCTTTATTTTATTACAAAACACTGGCTGTCTGGGAAAGAGGACATGAAAAGTTACTAATTTCAGGCTTTACTTCAAACCCTTTAATCTTGCAAAGAAGTGCCTTCAGTGAGGACTTTGTTATTTCCTAAAGCCTAGCAAGAGTCGTGCATGTCCTTTGTCTTTTCCCAAAGTCCTCACCTTATCCTAGGTGAGCCAAATGAGACAAAAGGGAATCCACTGGAGGAAGTGATTATTTAATAGAGCTTTTCTATTTAAATCCTAACTTGTGCTGTTGGCAAATATTATGAAACACGATCATTTCATTGCTATAAATAATGTTATATAATTAAAATTCTATTCTGTCGTTGGGAACTGTGTGATAAACTGTTTGTGAATTGGTAATTCTATTTATTAAAAACAGAGGCAGTAATTTTGACACATTGAATTATAACACAGACAAACAGATCTTGTGTTTTAATTAAATGCTCTATTTGATGAGTTTTGTTTTGTTTCTAAGATTTAACACCAGATCCTGTGATTCGTACAGTATAGAACAGGGGACATTCTTAGCCAGAACAGACTCTGGCAGAAAAGCTCTGTTAGGATTCAAAAGACACAGAGCAGAACTCCTGAACCTCTTCCTAAAATAGCCCCTCTTTGTGCCAGGCCCAGTTACCATTAGCTAGTTTGTTAAGACCTCTCCAAGCTGCCTTTTACTTCCAAAGTATCCAGCAAGGCTGCGGGTCCAGTAATGCATTACTTAATTTTCTAATGATGAAGCAGGGCTGAATATTTTTTACTAAATAAATAAATAACCAAACTGCTTTGAGCTTTCTCTCACATTAAACTACATTTAATATTCATTTCACATTTTTTTTCTATTAATTAAAAGTAAACCGTGTATTGTATGGTACATTATCCCTCTAACAGCCCCATGTGGAGATCATGAAGTGGAAGACTAATGGTGTAGACTTTAGCATTTAGTTTTAACCAGAATAATTTACATATCTGTGAGAAGAGTCCAAGGCATGTGTAAATAAGCAGAACTCTGAGATATCAAGACCCTTGCTCAGTTTACTATGGACTGCCGAGCTATGGGCTGTGTATTTATTCCATCAGGTAATTTAATGAGACTTACACAGCATCTATTTCTGCAGAAGAGACAAAAGTTATTATTAAGGAGAGGCATGTGGCAGTAAGAAAAATGTGTTTGCTTGTTTTATTTTATTCTATTACCCCAAGTAGCAAAGGTGATCCTATTCAATGTTCATTAAAGTGTACCTTTATAATTTATCAAAGGGGAACCACATCAACAGTTTTATGCTGAGATTTCAAAATTGGAAACATTAAAATTTGATCCAAAATGCCAGATATTTAGGGAGCTTTTCCATTAGAAAAATAACTACACAGCTAATCTATAGATTTTTATTAATGCACAACTCTATTAGGTGAACAGGAGAAAGTACATTAAAGAAAAGTCATCAACCCTGAAAGGGCATTTTTAACTTCATATTACCATACTTTGGGAACAGTTCTAAGAAAGGAAAGACATTTCTTAAAGAATTGTAAGTTTGAATAAATGATCAAAAAGCATAATTTTCAGTGACTGTATCTGGAAAGAGTCATGCTATATTACGAATAGTGTTATGTTAGGCAGTTACTAAAAGACTAAGATTATTTTAAGAAAACAGTGTTTCTTTGATAAGATGTGAAAGGACTGACATTAGGATTTAGTATTCAAACCAATTTAAGTAATATGCTCTTAACAAATGTCTTATGTGAAGTTTCTTCTGTTAGGAAATCATTTGTAAATGATACAAAATTCGATGAGGCTTATGGCTATATGATGCCAAACATCCTCAAGAAAAGTGAAAAACTCAATTACCAACAATGTTTCCAAATATTCATAATTTTTGGCACCAATGAGGCCAAGTGGGAAATGAAGAACAGAAGCAAGTTCCACCCTAATGATAATCCTTTTTTTAGTAAGATATTCATCATTTTGCCAAAGCTGCTTATATAATCTGAATTATCTAGATATATATCCTAAAACTTCATTCCAAAGTTTATACCAAAATCAAAATTAATATTAAGGTATTTAGAACTGATTGAATTGATTCTGTTTCTTTAAAAAGCATCATAATCTTTTGTAACCTAAACCAACAGTACAGAGCACAAATGTTCAGACACAGACACTGCATTTTTTACATGGCCTCTTGAGTATTCACACTCCTGCAAAGGCTGTCAGACCTGCTAAATGGCATAGCCAAATTTCTCTTGAATCTTTTTATAATACAATGATGCATAAGTGTAAGTCAACATAGCATTTGACTCTTCAAATACCACACCAAAAAGTCCTTTAAATACACAACTCAACCCATAGGATGAATTTGAGCCAATTCCACAGAAATATATAAAACTTTACATACCCTTTGCATGTTATAACCTAACATTAAACTTACACACAATTCTTCCTGCAGCAAAAAATCAATTTAAAATTATCCATCTTGGTTTCGAATGGATCTACTTCATTCAAATCATGAACTCTACCCTGTGTAAATGAAAATAAGTCTATTTTCATAAATGTTAATATTGTGTTTTCTCTACTTTTTCCCAAAATAATTGTTTTAAATAATGTGGGAAATCATTTATTTACAAAACACATAAAATAAAAAAATGAATCTGACAACAGAAGACTGAAAGTTTCTGAAAATAAAGTTTTGTATTTTTATAAAGTTCGTGTCATACTACATTTTCATCTTTTATTTATGTATCTATTTATTTGTTATCATCTGCAATAGATTCTGAGTTTCTAAAGCACAGATCGTAGTTTAGCTATCTTTCTCTCAAGTACCATTTACATTATCTTGTACACAAATGTACTTTTAAAAAATATCCGGATTGAAAGTTGAATGAGTTGAATTTTCTCAGGAATTCCTGCAAGAATTTCAAATAGTTTAGCTACAACTTAGGTTTTAAGACTAATAAATAAAAGGCAAATTGCTTTGGATAGAAAAATGTATACATAAATCACAGAAAACAATTTTTTTTAAGCAGAAATGATCATTCTTTCTGAAAATGATTCTTTTTCCTTCAAATATTTGTGGTCATGATAGGCCATACATTTAAAAACTTAAAAACAAGGGTAGTATTCTTGCTTTATTTCCACTTAGGCTTTATAAAGTATTTCAGTTTGTCTGACTAAGTCTATATTTTATATTTTTAAAATGTAATTTAGTATTCTAAAATATTGTACTTCCCTCATTCTCCCAGGAAAGTATGATAACATATTGAAAGTGTTAGTTGCTCATTCTTGTCCAACTCTTTGGAACGCCATGGGCTGTAGCTTCTGTCCATGGGATTCTCCAGGGAAGGATCCTGGAGTAAGCAGCATTCCCTTCTCTAGGGAAACTTCCTGACCCAAGGATCAAATCCAGGTCTCCCATATTGTAAGCAAATTCTTTACTGTGTCAATTAAAAGACTGCTTGCTACATCATTAGTGGACAGAGATTCAGTGGAGTTTCCTAGCAAAGTGAATCTTGAGGCATTTGCCACTCTTTTATTGTGAAGTCTTTTCTACATTTGTCATTACACTTGCTTGGACAGAGATTAAAGTATAGCTATTTTCTATTAATTTTCTCAGCTAATCATAAGTGGTTCTGAATTTTCAGTGTCTTTTTTTCAGAAAACACATGCACATACAAATGCCCCTTTATTGGTTTTGATTCTTAAAGTCTGGCATGGGTCCTGGGGATCTATATGTGGCATTCACTCAAATCACTGTGATTCTTTTTCATGTTTAAAATTCAGTGCTGACTTCCATGACATCAAACCTCCAGTGTCATATCAGATATGAGCCCCCATATTTGTTTTTAACTTAGTAATATACAGTATACTGGGCTTTCCCAGTGGTTCAAAACGAATCCAGCTGCAGTACGGGGGCTGCAGGAGACAGGGGTTCGATCCCTGCAACCGGAAGATCCCCTGGAGGAGGGCGTGGCAACCCAATCCAGTATTCTTGCCTGGAGCATCCCATAGACAGAGGAGCCTGGCAGGCTACAGTCCATAGGGTTGCAAAGAGTCGGACACGACTGGAGTGATTTAGCACGTAGGCACACAGTATACTAACATTATATGATTAAACTCCTAAAATGGGAAACCCCAAAAAATATTAATTTTCTAATCTTTAGGACCAAACTGTTATAGTAAAGCAATGTATCAGAAAGTCCTGAATATTTACAAATTATTATGTTGAAATGATGTGATTTCTTTTATGATCTTTCACTTTATATTCTGCTTGTTGATAAATATATTGAAAAATACATTTAATTCCTCTTAAATCATAATAATATTTAAATGGTCTCAAATCTGAAAATATACTGATGATGACAAAATTATTAAAATTTAATGACAGAAAAAGCCCATTGCTGAAATATGAAGAATTTTATAAAGGATTCATATGATCAGTTGTAAAACGCTAGTTTAAGACAATAAGAACTGGAATGCTGTGACATAGAGTCTCCTTTCTTATGTATTAATAGCAGCCTTCTGAGCACACATATTCACTTTCAGATTTTTAAGCAATTAGTTTGCAGATGTCACTAAATAAATGGCATTCATTCCTTAAGCAGGAACCATACCTGTTAACCGTCTCAGCCTATTCTAGCTTTAAAACTGGGCTTGATGTGCACAGCATGCTCAAAAACTGTACTCACAGTTCAAATGAGCTGGATTACAGACCATGACCACTGAGACCCTCACATGACAAAGCCTTTGTGTAATTAATATGCAGGGTAAAATGCTCCCTGGACTGCTGCTAAAGCGATTTAAATCATGCACATAAAAAATGTAATCACAAATTTAGCATGGTGGACAGAGTAGTCACACTGGGCTTGATTGCATAGAAGGTTCCAAGTGTGTTTTAAATGTCCTTTAAGATTGAGATTAGGACTTGTACTTACAAGATGCATATTAATCTAAAACTCAACATTTTTCAGTGTGGGATCACAGTAGGAGAACATTATGGGCAATAGAGGTTCATTCTAATCCCAGTAGGTAATTACACTTTGAAATAATATTCTTTAATTAAATCTTGTTTGCAGTTGATTGATTTAAACACTAAATCTAAAAACCTAAATTTGAGTTTTTATCAATTTTTGATGCTTATTGCACACAACTTGGGCTTTAATTGATGTTTCTGAAGTTTTAAAGCCCTTGTCCACCGTATCCTGGCTGAATTTAGTGTAATTATCAACATCATTCTTTAATATTCTTGATGACTTTCTCTGGAAGCTCAATAAGTTTGAGCACTTTTACAATTTTAATGTATACCTGAAAGATATTTAATATGTCACAGTTCCAATATTTACATGGAAGATTCCTCTCTCACACCTTTAATAGACATATTCCAATTGCTTCTCCAAAATACAGACAGAGGGCTTTTTCTCCAAATATTTACCACTTGCAACATTACAGCATAAAAACCAGGCTATAGCTCTAATAATGGATTATATACAAAGACAAAAAAGTACTATGTTCCAGAGTTATTTGTATTTTTTCAAATTTTAAGTAATATGGCAGTGAACAACAGCAACACACACAGACACACACACAAATTCTTATGTATTTGCAAGAGGAAGCTCACAATATATACATCATCTTTTATATTTATAGCTTCTTTCTGGTCATTTGGCAAAGCTATCAAAATATGATCAAAAGAATTATTATGGACATTTTAAGATGAATTCCTTTCATATTTAATAATCCATATGCTACCAAATCTGAGTAATAGCTGTTAAGAGCAATATGTTTTACTGTACCATTGTGAAAGAAGATGATTCTGGAAGGTAAAGTTAATACCTAATTGAATTTTAGTCGTGT
Source organism: Bubalus bubalis (assembly GCF_019923935.1). Lineage (NCBI taxonomy): Eukaryota > Metazoa > Chordata > Mammalia > Artiodactyla > Bovidae > Bubalus > Bubalus bubalis. Next base: position 92,442,953 of record NC_059158.1, on the reverse strand, counting down.
AGATTTTGGAACTGATACAATTTCTCACTCTTCATACATGCTTTTACTAAAGGAAAGTTGTGAAAAATGTCATAGCTTATGACCCACAGAAAGGAACTTTGAAATATGTCCTAATTTGGCACATGATATTATCTGTCAGGGATGATCAAAGATCTTCATAATTTGTTGCAAATTTGAAAATTACAATGAGACCATTTTAATAGGCATCCATATAACCAACTAGTTGTACACTTTACAGATTTATTTCAGAAAACACAAGATTAGGTCTGCTGGCCTAAGCTTTGTGATTTAAAGATGCTATTCACTACTGTTTATATTTAAATTCATACAAACAAGGATTGGTTTGGTTTCAGCTTCAGAGGTGCCATACAGCAGCATCTTATAGATGTAGCCCAGTAAATTACATTCATGATGCCATATTTAATAACTGAAAATTCACATTTTACAACAATTGCATTTGTCACTGCTGAAAAACAAACTAGTATGTGGAATGTTTTATTACAATGACTACATTCTTGTGAGAAATGATTAAGTCACTATAAGAGAAAAGTAAAGCCAAAAGACCTCATTCACCATAACACAAATATTAATCACACATAAATAATACAGGTGTCTTGCAGTAAGCCACATTCCCCTAAAATATAGATTACACATCCTAGGGGCAAATAGTAGCACAACAGACTTGAAATAAATCCCTCAAGCCATGGTGGCCAAAAGGAAATAATTTATGTTTTGACAGTTTAATATACTTTTTGGTTATGCATAAGACATGAAAATATTTACACCAATATAAGAGAGTGAAAGAAAAATTAAATCTGACTAATCGACCTGTTCAAGGTATGATTTTTAATTTCAAGGAATTTTTTTATAACTACTCCAAATAATAAATATGCTCCCTACAATTCAACTGTATCCATTCATTTTTAATTATTTCACAGTAGCTAAAAAATAAACCAGTCTCTCAACTCAAAGAGAACTTTTCCCTGTCTGTACACATACCCCATCTGCCAACTCAGAATACTGCAAAGTGAGATGAACCTCATCAGCAGGGATATATAGAAAGTGGAACCAGGAATGGCTCTGGGGAGAGAATCAGGCTTGCAGGAGGTTACTGGGCAAAAAGATCTTTTGCCATGACTTTCACTTTTATACTACATGATTTTTTTTTTAACCATATGTAGACCACCTCTTCAAAAACATTCTTAAAAAGGTGTGTGTCAGCAAAATAGGAATTCTTAAGTTTTAGAAATATACTTCATTTCTGTTTTTCAACAAGCATTTATTAAACACTTGCTAAAACTTGAAAACACTGGACTAGCAACTAAGGAGAGAGTTAAAAATTAGCAACCGGCCAGCTCTTTGGCCTTAAAATGTTTAAAATTCATTGAGAAATTTATCTGATAAATTGAGTATCAGGGCAGACCATATACAATCAAAAAGACATTATAATGTACAGCTAAAGCATTTCAGGAAAACACTCCATAGGTTTGGTATAATCAGGGAAGTGGTCATACAAGGAGATGGTGGGGATAAGCAGTTAGCCTTTGATAGGAATATAGACATTCCAATAGTATGAGTCCTAAAATTAAATTATAGACTTCTGAGATTGGTAAATGAATGGGGAAATTATTTGTAACACCTATTTTAAGGAATTAAGAAAATTTATGTCAAACTTTTAGAGGTTTTAGGTACATTTACAAATATGGCATATCTATACCAAAAAAGGGCCTTCCCTCGTTGCTCAGTCAGTAATGAATCTGCCTGCAATGCAGGAGACCTGGGTTTGATTCCTGGGTTGAGAAGGAAATGCAAACTACTTCAGTTGCCTGGACAAAGGAGCCTGGCAGGCTATAGTCCATGGGGTTGCAAGAGTCAGACAAGACTTGGCAACTAAACCACCACCGTACCAAAAAAGCTATTTTATCCATGATCAGTAAATAAGATAGGGTAATGTGCTACACAATTATAATCATGCAAATGAATGATATCTTTAGAAACTAATATGTCAAAAGACTCCAAATGTCCTTCAAGAGATGGTCAAGTAAAAGCAGGTTCTAATCTTTCCTAGCTGACTTTAAGTCTTTGTTCTACTGTTCTGTGTTGACTGGTTAGAAATTCTCTTCTTCAAATAAAGTCATTCACTTTTGCCAATATCTACAACAGAAGTTCCTTATTGTTCCCCCAGCAAAATGACCAATCAGTTCACATCACATGCTCTACTGTCTTACCTATTACTGGAAATAAAGTGCCCTACTACCTGTCAGTGCTGAATTGGAATCCTTCCTTTTCCCCATCCATTACACTGATGAGAAATTTGATCTTTAATTTAATTTTCTATGGCTTTTTTTACATTGTCAGCCTCTCTCCCTCCAATGTCATTTCTATGGGCATGCAAAGATAATCTAGAAGCTCCTGTTTAAAAAATAAACAAATAAATAAGAGAAAGGAAAGGAGGAAGAAAGGAAGAAAAGAAAAACAACTCTGCTTCTAGCATACTTCCTTTTACACTGTCTGCTTCGCATCAATGTTTCTTGACATGATGCTTTACATTCACTTTCTCTACATAATTTCCTCAATCTAATCCAACTATACTACCATTTTCAGAGCATCACAAGCACTACTCTTAAGGTCATCATGTTTTTAAACCCAGTGATCCAGTCTCTAACCTTGAGACAAGGTCCTGTTTCCCCATCAACAGATACACAGAGCAATATCTGAAACTGCGTCCAGGTGGGAGAAACTATGATATGCTGGCCACAAGTATGTAGATACCAGACCAGTTAAACCTAAAGTTTGACAATGTTGACTCCTACTTATCTCACCAACAAACCATTAGAAGAATGTCCATGAGCTGATCACACCTTCTTTTACTATAAAACTTGGCACTATCTTTCCCAAGTGGGGATACATGATTTTGAGGGCATGAGCTTGCTGTTTCCCCCTTTGCCTGGCAAAGCAATAAAGCTGTCCTTTTCTACTCCACCCAAAACTCTGTCTCCGAGATCTGATTCGGCATTGGTGCACAAAAGAGCTGAGCTTTAGGCAGCAACACATTTGAATAATGTGCTACCCCATATATGTTGTTTTAAATTATTTTTTCACTAGTAGCATCATTGTATTAATAATGATGCAAGTAGTTATAGGTAAAAATGGTATGTAGCATATGTATATCTTTTAGAAAATTGTAGCATCCTACTAAAGTGTTCATGTAACAAGGACATATGTTTAGTCTTATTCCTTATGTGTAATACTTGCCTTCACCAATTGAGCAGATTTGGATGCAGAAGTAATGGCATTTGTTTACTTTACACAGAAATATGCAAAGTAGTCCTAACAGCCACCTGAACGCTATGTGTTCTAAGTCACTTCAGTTGTGTCTGACTCTTTGCGACCCCAAAACTGCTTCCCACCAGCCCACCAGGCCCCTCTCTCCAAGGGATTTTCCAGGCAAGAATACTAGAGTGGGTTGCCTTGCCCTTCTCCAGGGGACCTTCCTGACCCAGGGATTGAACCCACATCTCTTATGTCTCCTTCATTGATAGGCAGGTTCTTTAATACTAGTGCCACCTGGGAAACCCCAACAGTCACCTGAAATTTGGTCCTAAATGAAAAGAAGGCTGGCCATGTGAAGCTGAGGTTCCACCTAGTTCCTTTGTGAACCTGAGTTATAATCAAATGCTCCCTCTATCCTTGTTTCTGGGGCTTCCCAGGTGGCAATACTGGTAAAGAATCCACCTGCCAATGTCAGAGACATAGGAGACAAGAGACCTGGGTTCAGTCCCTGGGTTGGGAAGATACCCTGGAGGAGGGCATGGCAATCCTCTCCAGTATTCTTGCCTAGAGAATAAACTGGATAGAAGAGCCTGGTGGACTATGGTCCATAGGGTCACAAAGAGTTGGACATAACTGAAGTGACTTAGCACAGCACACATCCTTGTTTCCATCCGAGAGGCTTGCTAATGCTTCCAGCTCAGGCATCTCCTCAACCTTTCCCTAAGGAAACATCCTCAAGAGTTCCTGTGAGGACTTTTTACCATAGTTGATGAAAAAGACATTAGGAAACAAAAGTAGTTTTCTCCACAAAGCACATAACAAGGATATCTGAGGAAAAAGTCTAATTATCTTTAGAGATTTTTCAACTCCCAAGAAAATATGTTACCTTGTTCCAGATACTCAAATTAGAAGATGAAATCTTAAGTAATGCTGAAAAAATGTATTCCAACACTATACTTCAGGGTTTTTAAAGAGCATTTCTTTAGGAAATAGGATTTCTTTTTTTCTCCACTTTCCTTGGACTCAATGATTTTTGTAGGCCTCATTCATTCTGCTTTTGTGAGACTTCTTTCTCCATAATAATTATCAAAAATTGTATTTACTGATTATATTGATTGACATAAGAACAATTATGTTATTATTAAATACTTCAAACATTTTTCATGCTCTAAAAGTTTATTGTTTGAAATCAGATTTTTAAATAAATTATTTCTTAAGCCTCCAAAATTACTGTAGGCCTAAGCTGCTGTGCCCATTGGTGGACTTGATGGATAAGTTGGCCCTGTTCAAATGAAAGAGAAATAATTTGAACACAGTTTGTCTATCAAAGGACTAAATGATTCTTTCAACAAAATACTGTATTTGCATCTCACAGGTTTTATGGTATCCTACATTACTAAATAATTTTCAGCATACATTTTGAGCACTTAGATACATAAGATAAACTCAGAATGTATTGTTTTCTCTGGTTATAAAAGGAGTAAAATTAAATATATTTCTCTAAACAAATGAAAGTAAAATTTTTAAATCATCAAAAATATTGCTATTTAATATCTCTGAATATATAGATTCACAGGAGCACACTCTCACTTTTTTTGAGTAAAAGCTTTGCAAATTAAAATGGTCTACATCAGAAAAAAAATGTTATTTTTGAGTCCATTAAAGACTTGGAATATGAAATTAAAAGCCAAAGATTTTACTATAATGACTCAGTATCTTTCCCTTTTCCCATGTCTTCCTAAAAATATTCTTTCAAGTTCTTATATGCTCTATCTTACCCTGTTTCTCCATCTTCATCCTAGGTAGGATGACTATACATCCCAATGCACTTGAGAGATTTCCTTTTTATGTGTTTTGCACAAATGTCCCCCTCCCAGTCTTATAAGTCATCCAGGCTGGGCAATAAATGATAACCATCTTATCTACAGTGACTCTGGAGTCTATTGTTCATTCAATTCCATTTATATCCTTGTCAACAAATTAAACTACTTAAATACAGATGAAGATAAGGAAGATATTTCTATCAGATTCAATTTCTCCAAGTGTAGGTCTAACTCTGTAAATTTCAAGTGCAAAGATTACCATTAGTATTCTATTGTCGTATAATATAGTTCAATGTAAGACTCCTCATAATTTTATCTCAAATTTAGGAATACCATATTATCTCTCTTATCTAATTTAGTCACTGGTCCTCATTTGTCTTTTAATCATACTCTCATTCTTCGCATTCCTAGCTGCTTTAGATAAAACATTGTGCATAATGCAAACCCACCCCTGAGAGCCAAATCTTAAGAGCTGGCCTATTAAGTCAGAATCCTAAGTAGATCTTTCTCTGCCTCCTTCTCTTCTTGCTAATAAGAGATACTACCTTGTAATGCCATATTGCTTCATTTGTCCTCAACATTAATAAATAACCTTGTCAGTAGAAAGCACAGATGTCTATCTACATAGTTATTCAGAAATTTACTTGAGCTCAAAATGTGTCTTCTTCTACCTCTTGAAACGTCACTAGGGCTTCACTGAAAATCTTCCTTTATTGTCATTCAAATGTCTCTGGAAAGTGCAATTTTTAAAGTTTTTGTTTATACTTTATACTCTAGTATAAGTTAAAATGCCCAAAGCAGAGCTTAATAGGGAGGATAGGGAGAAAATGGAGGCTCTGGGTTAAAGGCTGAACAAAATGGCACCTTGTCAAGAAAAAATCATTATGACTCTTAGTCTCATGTATTCTGTAGCCCATCAATTCTCTTCTAGCTAGAATCAGCTTTGAAATCAGTTTTAAAGTATCTGCTTTTTATGGAGGTTTCATAGTGTTAAAAATAAAATTTGCTTTAGAATCTATGCAATTTGGGTACAAATACTGATTCTGCCATTTACCCTGAAATTTCATGCAACTTAAGAAATTTCTCCAAGCCTTAATTGGTTAATCTATAAAAGAGGTGATAGTTATTAACAAGTAATGCTGTTGTTAAGATTTGGGGAAAATTAAATCACTAAGTGCTTAGGTTACCTGAATTTTAGTATTAATTAAAAAAAAAGTAGTCTCCTCTTTTCCACTTTTCAAATAAAACAAAGCATCACAAATGCATCAATTTTGCAAGAAAAACTTTCTAAATGAGAATACTTGCATAGGGACAAATGTCTGACACTTTGTATAATAGGTAGTCCAGACACTACCTGTACAGCCAAGCACTGCATTTCTTCCATCCCTAAAATTTTGAAAATTCTAATTTCTAGGGGAAAAGCAAAACAAAACAAAGAAATACTGTATTTAAGGACAGATGACAGAGAAAGGCACAACACTGTAAATGGGGAAAAGTCTACAATGTTCCTTTTACCCTACTCTCAGTAACTATGGCTAAGCTTGTACTACCCCACCTGCCAGCAAAACAACAAGCTAGCTAGCAGGTTGAGAATCCTAGAGCAAAGTCAGCCAACTGACATTCTTCCTGAAGTGCTTATTGAACAATCAATGATCCAATTAGGACAGTCAATAACCACCAGATATTTGTGAGAAGATGTGAATTAAAACTCTTGAAATAAAAGGGACATCAACAATAAATATGGACTAAAAGCAGAAAAAGATATAGCATTGATACAAAAGAAAATTGTGTGGGAAATGTAATTAGTACACTTAGAAACTAATATATGATACTACATTCATAGAACATACAAAATAATACCTTTAAAATCAAAGAATAAGAAATAAGCCATGGAAACATAATCTAAAAGCAAAATTTTAAAAATCAATATAAGAGTTGAAAGATAAGCTCAAGGATATATATAAAACACAGAGTAAATTAGATGAGAAAAAATAAAAAAATTAAGGGACCAACTCAGGATTTTTAACATCTGACTAGTAAAAAACATAGACAATGAAAGGAAAAATGTATTAAGAAAAATAAAGGAAATTTCCCAGAACTAAAAGATATATATATTTCTAGGTATGTGCCCAGTGTGAATAAAAATAACAAATATCAAAGCACAAAACCATGAAAATTTAATGTATCAAGTTTTACAATTAGATTAGAATTGCTTTCAGAGAAAAATAAAACTCACCTCTTTTTAAAAATTTATATATAAGAGCTCAAGAATGAGGTGTTTCTGACTTTACAAAGAAACATTGGGAGCTAGCAAACAATGGAACAAATAGGTTTGTGTACTTAGGCCACCTGATGTGAAAAGCTGACTCATTGGAAAAGACCCTGATACTGGAAAGACTGAAGGCAATAGAAAAAGGGGGCAGCAGAGGATGAGATGGTTAGATAGCATCACCTACTCAATGGACATGAATTTTAGCAAACTCCAGGAGATGGTGGAGAACAGAGGAGCCTGGAGTGCTACAGTCCACGGGGTCTCAAATAGTCAACAACAACAACAACAGACATTTGTCAAAGGCTCCAACAACGTACTCACAAAAAGTTCATTAGTGGATTTATTCCACCAGACTCAGGAAATAAAGCAAGAGAAACATAAAAGGAATTCCAGAAGACAAGAGTGAGACAAAACCTCGTGACGGGCCTAGCTTGAAAACAATCAAACCAGAGCTAAGACATGGATGGAGACTTCTTAGAGGGAGGTCACCAGAAATTAAAATCAACACATTCAAAAATTCAAATGCACAGAAAATTACACTAAGGATTTGGAGGTTATGGGGAGATGTAGCTAGAGATATACAAGTAAAGCAAGCATAACAATTTATTATTTCAAGGAAAACTATAAAAAGCTATGCAAGAAAAGATTACTTCAGCTGTATTGGTTTATCTCCACCACATCTTGGAAGCAGACCTTTCTGCTCCAAGTTGGAGAATAATGAGAATTTCCGGCTATCTGGCCAGCAGGAACTTCTAAGGTACAGTTCAGCCCTCTTGCAACTGAATCATTTTCTATGCATTCAGGCCTTCTCTAGCCTTTGACATCTGAAGATGACTCGGGCCCTACTTAGGAGCATCTAACAATCTAATAAAGCCATTCTTGTCTTTATTTTCAGCTGACTGGCTTTCCCAGTCACTAGCACGCCACTTCATCTTAATTACATTGGCTTAAATTGGGGTAGCTGTATATTTTTTAGTGGTGGCAGAGAAAACCATTGTTTTCTTAATATTTTTATTATTAATTTCTGTATATTCTCCAATAAGTGTGGAAAGTTAAAGAGTTAAAAGAAAATTTCTGGGAACAGTTGGGTCCTTAACTTTGGGAAAATAAATCAAACAAGGAGAATAAATCGGACTTCTCGAATGGATTACTGGGTTTGTGAGAGCTGGGGAAGTGGAGGTCATTTCTGAATTGTTCTATTTATTTAATAAGTCCTTCTTTTTTTGTTACTGGAGAAGGTAATGGCAATCCACTCCAGTACTCTTGCCAGGAAAATCCCATGGACGGAGGAGCCTGATAGGCTACAGTCCATGGGGTCGCAAAGAGTCGGACACGACTGAGCGACTTCACTTTCACTTTTCTTTTTTTGTTTTATGTTTGGTCCTATAGAAAGAGTATCAGTTAGTGAAGTACTGATTTCCTCTAGTGTTAAGTCACCATGTAATTACTGTTGGAGATAAATAGCCCAGTATTCCTAGTGTCAGGCTTCCGTCGTGTCTCAGACGGTAAAGCATCTGCCTGCAACGTGGGAGACCCAGGTCTGATCCCTGGGTTAGGAAGATTCCCTGAAGAAGGAAATGGCAACCCACTCCAGTATTCTTGCCTGGAAAATCCCATGGATGGAGAAGCCTCGTAGGCTGCGGTCCATGGGGTCGCAAAGAATTGGATACTACTGAGCGACTTCACTTTCACTTTCCTAGTGTCATTTGGAATAAGATGAGACTAATGTTGGAAATGAGAATGTATAACGTCAAAAAATTTGTTGGAAACTGAGAGCCTTGTTCTTTATTTTCTTTTGGCAACATGAGAAAGAAATTAAGAGGATCTATGGTAATTATGCTAGATCATGGGGAAAAAAATCAGTGAGTCCCATATCCAAGAGGACATTTGCCATGGAACAACATGCTGTTGTCATGAGATAAGACAAACGAGTCCTGGTCCTTTTCAGTTTGCTAGTCTCATCCTTTGCTTTTATTTAGAGACCTCACCCATCATTAAACTCCTCTGCATCTGACTAGCCAACTTGCCATTTCCTTGAGACCTAATCTCAAACCATGGAGCACTTTGCTTAGAGAACTCACAAAATTGCACTGACATCTATTGAATGTTTCTGGAAGGGTAGTTTGATAGATTACAGCTAGATATTTTATAGCCACTGAATCTGTGTGTATCGATTCACAGGAATGCATAATAGAAGTGGACATAGGCTCCCAGGCACCACAGCCAAAGGCTCTGCTGTAGGTGGGTATGCTCTACAAATCCACAGGCACCCTGATAGTGGGTGACTTGCTTAATGGGTTCCACCATCTGCACCTACAGGTAGATACTTGACATATACTGGCCTCAAATTCCTGTGAAGTTGACTGTGGCACAGCAGGTGCCATGGAATAGCTTGTGCTCCTTAAATTCATAGCGTGTTCTGTGTTTAAGGAGTTAATTAAAAAATACTCTCCAGATTTACACATTTTCTCAGAGTAGATCAAAAGAGGGTTTGGAAATACAAGCCTCAAGTAAATAAGACCAACTGCTGATTTTTCAATTAGGTTATGTTTCAGGGATACAAAATTACATATTCCTTTCCTATGCACATCCCCTGCATTTTTTAAACACAGAGCAACCCATTATTAAGCTATTAATCACCTCTTCCAATTAATTGCTAGAAAATGACCCAGGTTTTAGTAGTAGAGTTGCAATTGAAAAGCTCTTTGATGTTTGGCAAGGTAAAGTTACAGGCAGTAGTAATTTGAGACAGTGAGGCTATTAGCTGCTGCTTAGAATCTCAATTACTCTAAAGATAGATAATTACAAATAAAACAAACTTGTTCTCCTACATTAGTAAGTACTTCTTTTTGTTTTACAAAATTTATGAGTGATTTTTTCAGCCACTAAATATAATTTCCCTGTGAAAAATTGACCCTAACATTATGAAGAATGGTCACAAGTAAAAGCTATGTTTTCATCGAAAAGAATAAATACATTTCCTGAACTGTGACTGTTAAAGCTAATTGATTTATTGGCCCTCTGCATAGTATACTATTGTCTTTATACTCTGACGACATGGGAGCTCTTCACAAAAGAGCTAAATTCTGCCACATCAATATGACAGTTGAAGCACATCTTCCCTTTCTTCAAGTGTAGGGTTTCTTGGAGCTTTTAAAAATAAGAAAGAAAGAAAATTCTTTCCCAGGATGGGTTGGAGTTAAGTGAAGGCTGCCGTATCCCTTGGCTTATGGAGTGTGTACTTTTACTGCTTTAATGTTCCTAAGAAGTTAATAGTGTGGGGCGTTCTTTTCTTTTTAATCATATTCCTTTCATAGTAAAATATTTATTCAAGCAAATGTAAAGTGCTTGTCAAAATATGAGAATATGAAATTCCCTTTTTTAGGTTTCTTAAACACAGCAGTGATACAAACTAAAAAGTGATGCATTTTTCCCCAGGGCTATTTTTTAAATTCATGAAATAACCAAGTATGTTTTTTTGTTTGTTTGTTTGTTTTTACCTTTTGGTTGCTATATAAATTAGTAAATATAATAGAAGTTTCTCAGGTGCAGTTGATCTCAGCATTGAACAATCATCTCCATAAAAACACATTGAAAACAGGAGAAAAACCCAAAGTCTGAAATGATGATATCTAGATTTTCCCCTTATCATGACATATAATCAACAGATTTGGTGATGCCTTTAAGATAAATTTCAGTTCAGAAACCACAAGAAGGTTTAACATTGTACAGCTGGTGTGCGTATATCAGACTGACACCAAAATGGGAGAGAATGTGGAGGAAGTGATTCACATTCAAGGTGTCTTATGCAACCTACAGACCTCCAGGTCTTCGATGAGAAACTCTCATCTTTCTTTGCTCCAGCCCTACTCTTTATACAGCTGTATAAAGACTTAAAAAGATAGTATAATGGTTGGTTAAAAAGATAGTATGATGAGTTTTAATTTTCTTTAATTTTAACCTCCAAAACATATGTACAATAGTATTGTGTATAAAGATGTAATGCATACAGAACATTTTTCCCCTCAGTTCAGTTCAGTTCAGTCGTTCAGTTGTGTCTGACTCTTTGCAACCCCATGGACTGCAGCACACCAGGACTCCCAAAGAATATTCAGGACTGATTTCCTCCAGGATGGACTGGTTGGATCTCCTTGCACTCCAAGGAGCTCTCAACACCCCAGTTTTTTCCCTCAAGGTAAGACCATTAGTTTGTGATTTGCCACTGTCTCCTCACTGTTTGATCCAAGTATATATTAACTCCATGTGCTGACTGCAATCTAAAACAGAAAAAGAAAGAGGAGCTTAGATGCTTTCAAAGGGAATTCATGAGGCAAATTTCTCTTATATATCCAAAAAACCTGGATATTATCTGGAAAAGAAGTTAATTGATATAAGAAAGTAGGATTTCTCCTCTTTCGGACACTTTTATTGTTTGAGTTATTTTGCTATTCTCCACTAATTTTCCCACACAAACTTCCATTCGTGTAATTGTTGTTGCCTCTTTCAAAGCAACACACCTTTAAAACAAATCAGCAGAATGCTTTTCTTTAAAAAGAAAAATATCAAAAAGTGATTCACAAATTAAAATTTTCTTTCTCAATGTAGAAAACTATGCAGTCTTATTCATTTGAAATTAACAACTTTAAAAGAGAGGACATTTGAAATTCTTAGTAAATTCAACTTTGTGAATGGAAGCAAAGATAAGATAAAGGTTCATCCTGAAGAAGACAGTTTTCATTAACAGGCTCTAAATAGTTTCTGAATGATCACTGGGAAGAGTGACTATGGGCATATGGGGTACCATTTAAGAATGAGTAAGTTTCCTACATTCAAAGCTTTTAGAATTTTATAGGGAATAATAGAGCAATAGGCAATCTATGCTAGCATATACCCATGCAACCATTTCCAAACAGCATGGCATGATGAGTGGTTAGAATTTTAGAGTAGCTTAAAAGAGAAAGTTTACAGTCAGCTATTCTACTTTCACAGATATTCTGCATTCTTTTATATGTTGGATCACATTGCAAGTAAACCCATCTCTTAATAGCTGTCATATGCTGGCTCAAAAAGTCAGAGATCAAGTGAGAGACCTGTCAGTGATGAATAACATTCAGTTCTCACTTTTCAGTATTTCCACACTTATTGATCCTACCATTCTATTGTATCCTTGTACCTTGCATTGTTTTAATTTGCACAGCATCCCACACGTTGCAGAAATGAAGTAAACAGTCAGTGGCTGAGTGAAGTGAAGAATGAGTAAGTGTGCATTTCCTTCAGATGAAATGAAGCACCAAGTGCCAACTGGGATGAATTATAAACACCTCTAAGAATAAGCCTTATTATCCCTAAGGGAATTTTCTGCTTTGCCCACCTTTATAGAATATTTATCTGCCAGACTGTAGAATCTGTGCTACCCTCTAACACTGCATTTGTGTATAAGTTTTTGTATATAAATATATTACAAAATGGAGAAGGCAATGGCACCCCACTCCAGTACTCTTGCCTGAAAAATCCCATGGACGGAGGAGCCTCGTGGTCTGCAGTTAATGGGGTCACTAAGAGTCCGACACGACTGAGCGACTTCACTTTCACTTTTCACTTTCATGCATTGGAGAAGGAAATGGCAACCCACTCCAATGTTCTTGCCTGGAAAATCCCAGGGACGGGGGAGCCTGGTGGGCTGCCGTCTATGGGGTCGCACAGAGTCGGACACGACTGAAGCAACTTAGCAGCAGCAGCATACTACAAAAAGCATCAAAGTTTGTAGAGGAAAAGCAGTCTCTATCCTGGGATTAGAATTCTCTGGATTTTCCTAGTCCCATAATGTTCTTGTTAACTGTTTGACATTGGGTATCTATACACATTGTATCAGAGCTTCCCCAGTGGCTCACTGGTAAAGAATCCACCTGCAATGCAGCAGTTGCAGGAGACACGAATTCAATCCATGGGTCAGGAAGAGTCCCTGGAGGATGGCATGGCAACCCACTTCAGTATTCTTGCCTAGAAAATACCTTGGACAGAGGGGCCAGGTGGGCTGCAGTTCACAGGGTTGCAAAGAGTCGGACACAATTGAAGCAATTTAGCAAGTAGCTGCATACATTGTATCTACCACATCCTGCCTTTCTAGCCCTGGACTCAGCTCTGGAATAAAACTCCATATTCCAGTATCTGTCAGATCATTTTTCCAACTTGGACCTCTATTTCTGATCTCTCCTAATAAACTGTACACTGTTTCTTCATATCTTACAGATTAATATTAATTTTGCCAGTGAAACAAAATAAATTGATCATAGTTTGCTAGTTGAGGTCTATATTAACCAGATGGATTATTCTGAACAAAATTATACTACTCTCTCTTTAAAAATGAATTAAACTAATCTGCTCACTAAAAGTCTAAGCTTGGCTGCATTCATACCTCTGCAGATAATATGAGAATAAAAGAAATATTTTTACTTATGAATTACACTAAAGTATGTAAATTATTATCCTCCACTGACAAATACTTGAGAAGGTATAGAACAAATGTTCCATGATATATCTATGGCAACCCAAACTTAACTCCACTTCCAGTGTTACTTTGCTTTTTCGGTAACTATTCATTTTTGGTGGGACAAAAACCACAGAGCATATGCAATTCCAAAATAATAATAGGTACTAAGAAGCACACAGAAGCCTGCAGATCAAGAGGAAGAAATATAGTATGGCTAACCAGAACACTTCAAATCTCCTAGTTCACTTCAGATCAGTTCAGTCACTCAGTCATGTCCAATTCTTTGTGACTCCATGGACTGCAGTATGTCAGGTTTCCCTGTCCATCATCAATCCCTGGAGCTTACTTAAACTCATGTCCGTCGAATCAGTGATGTCTTCCAACCATCTCATCCTCTGTCATCCCCTTCTCCTTCCACCTTCAATCTTTCCCAGCATTAGGGTCTTTTCTAATGAGACAGTTCTTTGCATCAGGTGGCCAAAGTATTGGAGTTTCAGCTTCAACATTAGTCCTTCCAATGAATAGTCAGGACTGATTTTCCTTTAGGATTGACTGGTTTGATCTCCTTGCTATCCAAGGGACTCTCAAGAGTCTTCTCCAACACCACAGTTTAAAAGCATCAATTCTTCAGTGCTCAACATTCTTTATAGTCCAACTCTCACATCCATACATGACTACTGGAAAAACTAGCTTTGACAAAATGGACCTTTGTTGGCAAAGTAACGTCTAGGCTTTTTAATATGCTGTCTAAGTTGGTCATAGGTTTTCTTCCAAGGAGCAAGCGTATTTTAATTTCACAGCTGCAGTCACCATCTGCAGTGATTTTGGAGCCCCCAAAAATAAAGTCTCACTGTTTCCATTGTTTTCCCATCTATTTGCCATGAAGTTATGGGACCAGATGCTATGATTCTAGTTTTCTGAATGTTGAATTTTAAGCCAACTTTTTCACTCTCCACTTTCACTTTCATCAAGAGGCTTTTGAGTTCCTCTTCACTTTCTGCCATAAGGGTGGTGTCATCTGCATATCTGAGGTTATTGATATTTCTCCCAGCAATCTTGATTCCAGTTTGCACTTCATCCAGTCTGGCATTTCACATGATGAACTCTGCATGTAAGTTAAATAAGCAGGGGTGACAGTATACAACCTTGACATACTCCTAAAATCTCCTAAAATAATATTTAAAGTTCATACATAATCATACTTTAAGTGACTGAACACCTTGAGCACATTGAGTAATCATACATGACCAAGACTTACGGTAACCTAATAACGTATAAAAATATGCATGTTTTTACCTAAATGTACATAGTCAAGTCCTCCTCTGATTAAAAAACGATATTGCTCAGGATATGCATAAACAACAAGTACAATTTTCAGGAAATATTGACTGAGGAGAAAGAACACTAATTATACTACTCTGAGATCAATGCAAAGAAATAGAGGAAAACAACAGAATGGGAAAGACTAGGGATCTCTTCAAGAAAATCAGATACCAAAGGAACATTTCATGCAAAGATGAGCTCGATAAAGGATAGAAATGGTATAGACCTAACAGAAGCAGAAGATATTAAGAAGAGATGGCAAGAATACACAAAAGAACTGTACAAAAAAGATCTTCATGACCCAGATAATCACGATGGTGTGATCACTGACCTAGAGCCACACATCCTGGAATGTGAAGTCAAGTGGGCCTTAGAAAGCATCACTATGAACAAAGCTAGTGGAGGTGATGGAATTCCAGTTGAGCTATTCCAAATCCTGAAAGATGATGCTGTGAAAGTGCTGCACTCAATATGCCAGCAAGTTTGGAAAACTCAGCAGTGGCCACAGGACTGGAAAAGGTCAGTTTTCATTCCAATCCCAAAGAAAGGCAATGCCAAAGAATGCTCAAACTACCGCACAATTGCACTCAACTCACACGCTAGTAAAGTAATGCTCAACATTCTCCAAGCCAGGCTTCAGCAATATGTGAACCGTGAACTTCCTGATGTTCAAGCTGGTTTTAGAAAAGGCAGAGGAACCAGAGATCAAATTGCCAACATCCGCTGGATCATAGAAAAAACAAGAGAGTTCCAGAAAAACATCTATTTCTGCTTTATTGACTATGCCAAAGCCTTTGACTGTGTGGATCACAATAAACTGTGGAAAATTCTTCAAGAGATGGGAATACGAGACCACCTGATCTGCCTCTTGAGAAATTTGTATGCAGTTCAGGAAGCAACAGTTAGAACTGGACATGGAACAACAGACTGGTTCCAAATAGGAAAAGGAGTTTGTCACAGCTGTATATTGTCACTCTGTTTATTTAACTTATATGCAGAGTACATCATGAGAAACGCTGGACTGGAAGAAACACAAGCTGGAATCAAGATTGCTGGAAGAAATATCAATAACCTCAGATATGCAGATGACACCACCCTTATGGCAGAAAGTGAAGAGGAACTCAAAAGCCTCTTGATGAAAGTGAAAGTGGAGAGTGAAAAAGTTGGCTTAAAGCTCTACATTCAGAAAACAAAGATCATGGCATCCGGTCCCACCACTTCATGGCAAATAGATGGGGAAACAGTCGAAACAGTGTCAGACTTTATTTTTTGGGGCTCCAAAATCACTGCAGATGGTGACTGCAGCCATTAAATTAAAAGACGATTACTCCTTGGAAAGAAAGTTATGACCAACCTAGACAGCATATTCAAAAGCAGAGACATTACTTTGCCAACAAATGTTCGTCTAGTCAAGGCTATGGTTTTTCCTGTGGTCATGTATGGATGTGAGAGTTGGACTGTGAAGAAGGCTGAGCGCTGAAGAATTGATGCTTTTGAACTATGGTGTTGGAGTAGACTCTTGAGAGTCCCTTGGACTGCAAGGAGATCCAACCAGTCCATTCTGAAGGAGGTGAGCCCTGGGATTTCTTTGGAAGGAATGATGCTAAAGCTGAAACTCAGTACTTTGGCCACTTCATGCGAAGAGTTGATTCATTGGAAAAGACCCTGATGCTGGGAGGGATTGAGGGCAGGAGGAGAAGGGGACGACTGAGGATGAGATGGCTGGATGGCATCACTGACTCGATGGATGTGAGTCTGAGTGAACTCCGGGAGTTGGTGATGGACAGGGAGGCCTGGCATGCTGCGACTCATGGGGTCACAAAGAGTCGGACACGACTGAGCGACTGATTTGATCTGATCTGAGTAGTGGTGACTATCCACTTTTGTCAGAATTTTAAAACAAATCTTAAAGTTGTCGTGTAGATACAGGGAGCCTGTTACTTGCTTTCTTCTCCCCTAGATCCTCCACTAGTTGGATAATGAGAGCTCTACCCATTGGTTCATAGAAAATGAACTGCTCAGCAAGGTGAATCTGAGTAAGATGTTCTATGAGCCTGAGAAGCTGTAGAATGGTGTCCCAAAGAAATGCTAATTTTCTAGTCATTTAACTGAATTTCCTTTTTTTTTTTACGTTGTCGTGTGTGTGCGTGCGTGCGTGTGTGTGCGCGCACATGCGCACAGTCGCTCAGTCGTGTCTGATACTTTGCGGCCCCATGGACTGTAGCCTGCCAGGCTCCCCTGTACATGGAATTCTCCAGGCAAGAATACTGGAACGGGTTCCATTTTCTACTCCAGAAGATCATCCGACCTAGGGATCAAAATCGTGTTTCTTATGTTTCCTCTACCGGCAGGCAGATTCTTTACCACTGCGCCACCTGGGAAGCATTTTTACTTTGTTAGGGAGAATGGAAGTGGTGTTAATATCCACGTCTTGTAGAAGAGAAAGAGGAAGAACCAGGTGCAAAATATCAGTGTCTTTCCTAGGGAAAGACCACAGATGACCAGGACTGAGTATCAAGTCTGTACATATCATGCATTGTTCTAGCTGATACTCTGTTAGTTCTGTGGTTTTAAAAACCCAACCTCATAACAGATTTTTTTAAAAAAATGAAAAATTAGAAAACGTAGAAACATCATAAAAATCAATTGTTTTATTTCACCAAATTTTACACATTTTTTGAATCTTAAGGATGGATAAAAGAGAATTTTAAAATTCTTTTTCATTTACCTTCTCCTTCAGTGCAAAGGGAAATAGCAATCTTGTGCTTAAATGGCTACTCCTGCCTTCCTAGAATCCTTATGTGTTATAAAATACTTTATAATATCTGATACCCAACTGAGTACTTCCTTTTACCATTAACTCCTTAAACCATGAATATTTAACAAAAACAAAGTTTAAACCTCTCTTTTCACAGTTAGTATCTATAATCCTTTTTTTTTTTTTTCCAGACTAGGTATTTCTAAATCATGTTAAATCTTTCATTTTCCTTCTGGTCAATTTCAAGGTTTTTATTAAATCAAATGAAATTTTTCTATACCAGCCTCCCTTTTGCTTTTAGACATTCTAGTGGCTTAGCAAAAGCTGTTCAAATTAGGTGATTATCTATATGTGGTACATTGAGTTAATCATTACTTATTTTTAGGCAATAACCTCTGAATGAATCATTTATCTGTTTATTTTTAATATATGGGATAATTAAAACTGGTCCTGAAAACTCAAGGCATTTTTTTTCTCTTTTAGACTTTGAAAAAAAATTTTTTAAACAGACATCCCAATAATTTACTTTAAATAATCCTAAAATAAATGTTAATAAGCAAATCTTTGATTAGATATTATACTTTCTTTTGATAAATTGCTAAATTAAATATTACAGTTTCTTTCCATAAATTAAAAATTATATAGTTGAACTATAAATGCAGTGATTATGTAATAGTGTTTTTCCCCCACCTTAAATAATTTTATGTCCTATGAACTTAAAACAATTGACTTTTTATTTATTCCCCTTAAATTGTAAAACCAAAGAAAAGGTAAGGAGGACAGTTAACCTCTGGTGACCAAAAGTGCACTTGATCTGTTATTTTGTATTCCATACTCTTCAAAAGAGCAATATAAACAGAATTATTTATGCCCAGCAAAATGTTGCTTAATTACTTATGCACCACTGTTTGCTTGTATTTTAAGCTCTCTCTACCACCCACAGGCAGACGTTAAACAGCTGCTAAAAGCTAGCTTTAGTCTTGCCTGTTTGAAATTAGCATACTTGAGCTTTGAAAAAACTTTGTTACCAATTTACATATGCATAGAGACTGATATTTAGACTCACCATATGATATGTCCCTCAAGAGCTTTTCTTATTGCCTCCATCCTCAGGTCTCAACCTAGAGACTGTAAATCTAGCAGGTGATTAATTCTATACCCTTGAGAAACTAGCAATTAGCACTTGCAACCAGTAAAAAATTGTCATTTCAAAACCCTGTTTACTATGCCCATGTATTTTCTATGAACTCACAGTTAACTCTAAATAGATGTGTGTGGCAATAGATTTGCAGACATTTCTGTCTCTTTATGTAAAATATAATATTGCTACCAGCTAATCAACCTATTAAATATATATAATTGACATTCCTTTTTAATATAAAATAGCGAGATGTAGCAAGCATGGAAACACTATACATGATGTTTCATGCTACTAAACCTTAATCAGTTCATTTCAACATGATGACTTTGTAGGGTTTACCTGTTCTGTGTCAATTCTTATCTCTGATAGCTGAAATTACCGTACTTCCAGATGTTCTTATGCATTATTGAGGTCTTCTGCAGTAGATGCTGGAAAAGGTAAGATAAGGTTTTATTTCTTTGTAGTAGTCGCAACACTGAGATCAAAGACAGCAAAGTGCAGTGCTTAGTATTGAAAACTATGATGAACCTAACATTTATTTTCAAGTCGCAAACCTATCATAAAAACTGCTCATCAATCTTTAGTTAACCATTTTATGTGTAATCTGTGAGTCAAGCAAGGAAATGTTTTGAAAGTTTTAAAAATACATATTTGACCACACAATAAACTAGCACTAATTATGTACGTGCATAGCATAAGTTTTAAATTGAAAATATATGTTGGAAGTTCTATCCCGTGAGACAAGTGAAAATAAAAAAAAAAAAAACCTATTAAAATTCTTTTATAGAGTAACTTGTATAGAAAAATGTACTTTGGTTAGATCTTTAAATCTGTTAAAGAAGAATTGATACACACACATATTTTTAAAAATGGTTTCTGATAAAATCTGCCAGTGCTCTGGAGTGTGCTAACAGAAGTGAAAACAGAGTAATTCCATTTTCTGAAATGTTTCCAGTTCAGTTCAAGGGAAAGAAGATAGGTGAACGTAGCTAATATGCATGTTACCCACAGGGTTAACTCACTATAACTAAAACATTTTATTTTGAATTACATGTTATGCATTTTTATGATTGCAAGAGTAAAACAGAAAAAAAGCCATTAGAGTATCTTAATTCCTAAATTCAGTGATCTTCAGTTAACAGACAGCCTTACTTCACAAATGCACATTGAAAATCTAGAAAACATATGCAAGAACAATTTAGTTCCCAGTATTAGAAAGCTAAGGGCAATGAATCCTTTTTATTCAGAAGTGCAAAGTGAGGAGCAAATGCAGAACAATCTTGTAGAAAAGTGGACCTTATTTTCTCCAGATGCACAGTCATTAGATGGTCTGCTATAAAAAAGCCTGCTAGACTTTTGACTAATTACATCATCGAATCATCATACTGTTAAAATCAGTTGCAGGGCACTGGTACACAACTAAATCCCTGCTTCTAATTACTATTTTAGTCTCTTTTTCCTTGTGACATGTTGGTGATAGATCATTATTTTTTCAGCAATTTGTTCGCATTTATATGCAATATAATTGGATCTGATTAATTATTATGATTAATGACTACAGAATTTCCTTGCGAAGCTATTAATACTGGTAGTATCAAATGAAAGACATGGACAAATGAAAGCCAATGGATTCCTGTTGCTCTTGCAGCGTCTGGGCTTAAGTAACCCTTTGCTGTTCCCCAGCAAATAGAAAGGGACTGCAAAGGAGAGTTTTTGGAATGGCCATCAGAAGCTCATAATGTATGAAGTGTTTTGAATGCCTTTTTAGCTTATTTAGGTGCATAGTAAATGAGAAATCTAGCAAGTCTCTGTTTAAAAAGAGCTTGTCGTGTTATTGATCTAAAGTAGTAAGGAATTGTGTAGCATTAAAAATATGTAGAAAGCTATTAAGAACTAATTGTCTTGAAGGATATTTATAATTTCTCCATTTTCCTCAACAAATATGATACAAGGCACTTAGTTAACTTCTATTAAATGTCAGATTACAAAATTTCCAAAGGACATATTTATGTAGAGTGTGTTTTGTATTTTAAATTATATTCTGGCTTAGAAGTAGGATATTACATGTAAAAAAAGCAAACAACGACTGAGTAGCTTAGGGGATCGACTTTCCTGTTACCTCTGGGACCTGACTTTAAATCTGGCTTTGAGCAAACTGAAGAAAAATCATTTCAATCTAATGGCAGCAGCAAATAAAAAAAATCAGATAATTTGAGTTCCTTGAAGGTGGCAGCAAGCTTTTTGCTTTATGAAGTGTCCAGAATTCTAGGCTTTAAAGGAAAGAATTGGATTTGGAGGATGCATGCTTGATTATAAATTGTAAAATACAAAAGATGTTGAGCATAATTTGCATCTGTCATAAACAGTACCAGCCCTGCTCATAGCCTGAGCCTTAACAGGGGGGCATGGAGTCTTGAATCTTGCTGGGAAAATACATTCATCTGTCTCACCCAGAATTGGTAGTGGTGCCTGCCTTAACATCCAGATTCTAAAAAAATTCTAAAGCTTTTTGCTTAGAAGTAGATGAAGGTTTCTGAGAATGTTCAACATGAAAATGTGAACAATTATTTTTTTAATGAAATAACACTGCAGAGCCAACCCAATATACAAATAAAGGAGATGAATTTACTTTATAGATAATTGCGATTATTCTTCAATGATTCATATTAAATTAAGCTCACCAAAAAGAGAAATTAAAAAGTAGACTAAAGAAATCATTGTATTTAGGTGAAGAGCAAAACAGTTAAATCACACTCTTCGTCCGTATAGTTTCAACAGACTGAATTCCTGTGAAGCTTTCACATGATTATTGATACTGACATGTAAAATTCTTCATTCAAATTCATACATTTTAGGAGATATTTGGGTCAGGACTGTAATTCTTATGGAAATGATTAAATAAATTTAGTAATGTTATTAAAAATCTTCTATCCCCTACAAGAAGAAGCAATTTGGCCTATCAGACTTCTTAGATAAGCCACCAGCCTCCCCCCACTCCCCTGCCAATGGCTTCATATAAATTATTTATATAAGGATAATGCTAGTTTTTCTTTTGAGAGTAGAAAAACGGGATTAATGTGAGGATCAACACTGAAGCCGTTTTCATGGGCTCCTTGTATATATAAACTATGTTCATGGCAATTATTCTAAAAATTAGAGCTGGCCTTTACCCCAGGGGACAGTAGGAGCTGTGAAAGGCAAGAATCCTGCTATAGGATCTCTTTTCTGTTCCTAAGTAAGCATCACTGCCCAGGAGAGACAGGGCACTCATATACCTCATAAGTAATGTTGGGTGTTCACAGTTGCTAATATGAGAAAGGTAATGAAACAATTAGTAACAGAGCAATTGATGAATATTAAATACACTGTGTATGAATTGCCGTTAAGAAAACTGGTTATAAAGTACATTTTGTTGGGAAATGCAACATAAAGCAAATAAAATCTAGTGCCATCCAGGGCATAAATAAAAATAGTCTAGGCGCAGGGTGTTTAGAGTTAGCGTAGATGATCTGTCTGCCACTGTAAGACATATTCCTTTAGCTCATAGCTTGATTTCAGGTGCTCACTTTGGATTTGGTAGGAAAAAACATAATATGTTAATGTCTGTACTGCCTTGTGGCACCATGCATCCAAGCATTTTACACACTTTTTTTATACTTGACATTTTTATTGTCATTACCCAGACACAAAGACCATAGAGTTGTGCCTGATATGTGTGTCCAAAGAAAGTGAAGTTGCTCAGTCGTGTACAACTCTCTCGATCCCATTGACTGTAGCCTAACAGGCTCCTCCATCCATGGCATTCTCCAGGCAAGAGTACCTGGGTTGGCAAGGGTTGCCATTTCCTTTTCCAGGGGATCTTCCTGACCCGGGGATCAAACCCAGGTCTCCAGCATTGCAGGCAGAAGTTTTGTTCATGTATAGCAAAATCAATATTTGTTTTCTGTTTGCTTTTAAACAGAGAAAATAAAAGGAGTTACAGCTCCAAAAAAAAAAAAAAAAAAAAAAAGTGTTATACACGTTTTACCAGGAAAGCCACCAGGGAAGTCCAAAGAAAGGGTTCCCCTAAAGGAGTCCATTTTTATTTTAATCAGACTATATAATAGAATGATCAAAATCATTTATTCCCATATTACCATTGTAAAGAACCAACTTATTAGATGCTGGGAAAGACTGAAGGCAAAAGGAAAAAAGGGTGGCAGAGATTGAGATAGTTAAGGACTCAATGAACATGAATCTGAGCAAATTCAGGGAGATAGTGAAGGACAGGGAAGCCTGGGCATTCCATGGGGTAGAAAAGAGTCGAACATGACTTAGTGACTGAACAACAGCAGTCAGTTCTTTATTTAATGATTCAAACAAGCCAAAAACAAATCATTTACTATATTAGTAGAAGAGGTGAGAGTAAATACTAGTGTTCCTAAATCAGTTCTCTGCCACTTGCAGAATCTCAAAGCTGCTGTTTGGCAAACTACACACTAAACAGACTGTCCTAATTAAATTCTAATGTCAAGAATCTACCTAGACAACAAAGGCTCTGAGAAAATCTGATCAATCAAGACAGACCAAGGATCAGAAACTCTTCCACTCAAAACTGAATTAATCTGCTGTGTCTGAGTATAGAACATCCCTCTTAGGAATATAAAGTCTAGATGTATCTGTAGTATAGTGTATAGGACAAGGAGTGTATCTGTAGTAGAGGCTATAAGACAAGGAATAGCTAAAATATAGGCATGCAAAGGTGTGCCATGACACCCATCAGCCTTTTCTACCACAAAATGAATAATCTAAAGTGATGAAGGACTGTTTATTTTTCTCTGAAATCTTCACCTTGCCTAGTGAGTGATGGTACATCATTTTTTTACAATAGCAACATTGAATCTTCCATTTAGAGTTCTTGGACTCTTTGTCCAAGGCTGAATGTGGAGCTCACAGGCTGAATTTTAAGGATGAATGTGGAGTTCACATTCATCATTTTGTAGATGAAAGCATGAGGTTCAGAGAAGTGAGATAGTTTGCCCAATGACATACAATTAATAAGTGACTGTATTTGAAAGACCCAGATTCCTTGACTCCAAATCTATAGTCCTTTCGAATACACTACATAGTTGGTGACTGGTATAAAAATGTAGTATAACATTTAGATCTCTATTTTTTCCTGTTTTGATTTTAGTCAGTGAGAATTCCCTAGGAGATTAGTACTCTTCATCTGAATAACTAATACTCTCACTCATAATTAAAGCATATCTTTTGCAACTATTGCCTTAGAAATGGAGTTAAAAGTGGAAATAATCTAAACATCACCCTATAAGTTTTTAATTCAATAAATGATGACATAGTCAGACAAGAAAATGCTATTAGGCCATTTGAAAGAATGAGATAACTCTTCATGTACTGGCACGAAAAGATATTCTGAAATATTAAAAAAGCAAGCAGCTAAAAAATATGCATGGAATGATCATTTTTAAATTTTACATTTGGTTATATGATGAAAGGACATCTGACATGATACACACCAAATGTTTACCAGTGGGCATTTCTGGGAATAGAAATAAAGGAGTTGGGAAGGAGAATTTCATAATATACTACATTTATTTCTGAGCTACTTGATTTTATTTCAAGAAGGATAGACTCGCTTTTGTAGTTAAAAATTAAAAGGTAAAACTAAAGTCCTTCCATAAAATAAAATCCTAATTTTTACAGGTTTGTTTATATTTATGAAGATCAATTCTATAAGAGCTTTTTTCCAAATTGTTTTCACATTTCTGAACTCCAGACAATTTTTGGTAAGCAAAATGTTAAGTGATTTTTTTTTTTTTTTACTATCTTGCTATATATTTGCTCCTTTTTCTTCAATATGGGTATAAGTAATTTTCTGTGGTCATAAAAAAAGTTATGGAGTATTACATTTGTATCAAATAAAAGGAAATCATTCTATTTTATTGCAACTAACATAGTGTTATTTTTATGAAGGGAAACAAGAAAAACCAACTGAGGGTGTTTTTGGTTTTTATGACTTTTTTTTTTGGTAAAATTTTTAATATCATTTCCAAGAATGTTGATGCATATTTCTTAGTAGAAATATTCAAAAGACAAAGCAATTTTGTTGTTTGTTAACTGTCAATGACTCTTCTATGTGATTTCAACATATAATATTTCAGGTCTTCAGTTTTCCAAACATACAGCATATTCTTGAAATTAAAATATGCAACCTCATGTGGATTTAGTAAAATCATATTTGTTAGGAATTTGGAACTCTCCAAAAGAAGACATTCTATAGATATTACATTTGAAGAACTCCAGAATTGCTTATTTAGTATGCAAAGCAGTGTTTATTAGAGCATCAATTTGTGAAATTCTTTCTCATCCAAACCTCTGATTTTAGCTAAGAGTTTTGGAAAATGTTAATGTCATATTACTTGCAAAATCTCTATTTAACAACAAAACAATATTCTCAACATTACAACTTAGAATACATAAATTTTTAAAACATAAAAATTTCTAAAGTAAAATGTATACCATCAAATAAATGAAAATACTGATGAGAGATGTTGTTTTCTATGTGATGAGTGCATCAGTTTTTTTCTCAATACTGAGAAGAAAAGGAAGGTGTTTTATACATTTGTTCTAGGAAAGGTACAATAATTTTAAATCTAACAATTTCATATTAACAATAGTTTTCTACTTGAATAGTTCTTAAATAAGAACTATTTAATGGAAAGGAGATCTTCTTTTTATTTCTGATAAAATTATGATGAAGAGGTCCGGTTGCTCCCCCAAATTATAAAGTAGGAAGTAGGGAATTCAAGAACCAAAAAACAGTTTTGTTATTCGCCAATACTTTTCAACCTTGATATACATATCATCTACATTCTTTGAAGTTTTAAATTCCAACATCTTAGATAAATACCTAGCAGAAAGGCTACAAGTCTGATCAAATTTTTCATAATGACGTATTTCATAGAAATTGTTTTGCTAAAAAATAGTTGTTCTTTTCAAATATTAATGATAGTATGTTACATAAATATGAGTCAGATCAGCAGCAATATTAACATCCAAAAATGTGTTGCTACACATTCTTGTTTCTCAAATCTTTTTAATTTCAGAAGTAAACGTATACCAAATGACAAACAAGCATTAGAAATTGAAGTTTGTGGGTAAAATGCATAGAAATGAAGAAGCTGAGTTTCAAAAAAAGGTCAAAAGACACACTATTTTAAAAGAGACCTACAACCATTAACTATGTGGAAAATCACACATTAAGATATGATAAATGCAATTCTCTAATGAGTATCTCTAGTGATTTGCAAGCACACTGCTTGTATTCATAGTCAGGAAAATAACAGTGATTTAACATTTTATTGCCTGTAGTTGCTCTGGATTCCAGTTCTATTGCTGTACAGATACTTCTTAAAATTGCTTTACAATAACATGAAAGCTGTTTATCTCCTGTTATTGAGCTGTAACACTCGTGCATGTTCTGTTAGATTAAAAACAGTGGAGGTCAGTATATTTATTAGTACCAGGAAAACCAAAGAAGTGGGAAAACCAGAAAGAAGGTTAAGTGAAGGCAACTGTAAAAGAGAGTGTTTGGAGAGGTAAAAAGTAAGAACAGGTTAACAATATCTAGTTGAATAAGAAGGAAAAGATCTTAATAATGGAAGGCCCAGGAATGAGAACTGTGTGATAATTGTATAAGGAACAATACAGTTTGCTCCTGCAATAAGCAATACTTGTCAAATGAAATCATACAGTTTGTGATCAGAACTACATTAATATACTTCATCTTTTTTTTTGCCAAAGATATGCATGAAATCCGTACAATCAGAGGCTGAGAATTTCTCACATCCCTGCTTTTCCAATGAATGATTTGCCTATTTACTAAACCAAGAATCTGTTGACTCTGATTGAATTCACAGCAAAAATATACCCAAAGTTAATGCAAGATTGTGTGTGTGGGTTAGTCACTCAGTTGTGTCCGACTCTTTGCAATCCCATGGACTATAGCCTACCAGGCTCTCTGTCTGTGGGATTCTCCGGGCAGGAATATTGGAGTGGGTTGCCATTTCTTTCTCCAAATGCAAGATCAGCTAGATGCAAAAAAACTGCTTGCTACTTTTTAAAGATTAGTAAAAGAATTAAGGATAAATGCTGATTTCTAGAGAGACAGACACTCAGCCTAATATACCTATCTGCTTGTATATATGTATGAAAAACAAGGCTCCTTACAACTAAGAGTCGTTGAAAAACAATGACCAAAACCACATTTGATCAGGTCATGCTAGGACCTTCTATAATTGCTCTAACCATCGTTTTTGTGTCAAAATACTGTTGGACAAATGGTGGGCTTCCCACGTGGTGCTAGTGGTAAAAAAAAAAAAAAAAAAAATCCACCTGCCAGTGCAGGAGACGCAAGAGATAAGGGTTTGATCCCTGAGTTGGGAAGATCCCCTGGAGAAGGAAACGGAAACCCACTCCAGTACCCTTGCCTGGAAAATTCCAGGGACTGAGGAGCCTGGTAGGCTACAGTCACATGGGGCCACAAAGAGTAGGACATGACTTAGCAACTGACCATGCACATTCTTGGACAAAGACCTTAAACATCTGTTATCAGTTTGTTAAAGCTGCCACAAACTGGGTGGCTAAAACAATGGACATTTATTTCTCACAGTTCTGGAGGCTTAAAGTCCAAGATCAAGGTGTTTGATTCTCCTGAGGTCTCTGTCCTTGGCTTCCAGATGTCTACCTTTTCCCTGTGTCCTTGTGATCTTTGCTCTGTGAGCATGCATCCTCAGTGACTCTTTGCATACCTAATTTTTTTTTCTTCTTTTAAAAACGTAAATCAAATTAAATTAGGGCCCATGCTGATGGCCTCATTATATTTAATCACCTCTTGAAAGGTCCTATCTCCAAGTACAGTCACATTCTGAGGCACCGGGTGTTAGGTCCAGTAGATCAGTCCTGGGTGTTCATTAGAAGGACTGATGTTGAAGCTGAAACTCCAATACTTTGGTCACCTGATGCGAAGAGCTGACCCATTGGAAAAGCCCCTGATGCTGGGAAAGATTGAGGGCAGGAGGAGAAGGGGACGACAGAGGATGAGATGGTTGGATGACATCACCAACTCAATGGACATGGGATTGAGTGGACTCCAGGAATTAGTGATGGACAGGGAGGCCTGGCGTGCTGTGGTTCATGGGGTCGCAAAGCGTCGGACATGACTAAGCGGCTGAACTGAACTGAAGTGATGTGAATTTTAAAGAGACAAAATTCAGCCCATTAACAGCATCACTTGTAGTCTATCCTAAACATCCATTGTAATATATCAAGATATGTTAATCTGCAGAAAATACCGAATCATCTCTCTGATCCCCTCAGTGTAACATGTAGATTACACTGAAGTATTACACTAGATTAATGTTTTTTTTTTTCATTTATGTTCCTCAGAGTACTTCCATTCCACACCCAGTACTCAGTGGCAGACTGGTAGATTTTTAACAATGGTGTTCTGGAAAAGAAAAAGAAGTACTGATCTGTAGCCTTTGCCAGTTTCCAGGATGTTAATACTCCCATATGACCAGTGACAAGCTGCCAATGTAATGTCACTGAATGCAAAGTTGGGAAAGGATGCCAGCAACTGGGTGTTGTGATCCAGGTGGGCTGAGCTGATTTTAGCACACCACTGTCAGATACAGTGGTGGTAGGGGGCAAAACTTTACTTTTTCAGAACAGTGAGCCTTTTTATTTGCTATATGTTCTTGATGCTCATTTTTCAAGTAGTTGGACTGACTCCACACACACAAAAAAAGTTTTAAAGTACCTAATTAATTAGTCTTAAGATTTTCTAATACTGTAAAATTTTTACTCTTGATTTTAGTATATTGAATTTCCATTTTATTTTTGATGGATACAAAAAGTCTTTAAAAAAAAACACACAGAATATTGTTTTTTATTATCTTTTGATTTGAGTAGAGATATGTGGTTCTTAAAACTCCCCTTGAACTTTTTTGCAAGATGTTTGATATAGTCTTTGTCTACAGGTAGCCAAAACAATTGATCAATGTCCCAAATAAGTCATTAATTCCTGTAAAGCTGTGACAGTCATTTGTCAGAGGCTGTTCAGGTCTTTGGAAAATATAGCATTTAATGTAAAACAACTTTGAGAAGAATGATGCAACTGCTGAATGAATTTCTTTCTTCTAATTTAATAGTCCTTCTCCTATGCTCCTACTAATTTCTGAAATACCTTCATTAAAGCAGCAATTGTTTTAATCATTATGTTTGCATTTCTATCTTTTCATTACCCCTCAGAGAAATCACTATGTCTTTGTCTTTATCTAGAATTTATTGTATACATTATAAATATTAGCAGTTGAAAAATTATTAATTACTAGAAAAATTACCAGTTAGTCTTCAGAAGAATGGACTTCCCAGGTGGCTCAGAGGTAAAAAATTCCTCTGCAAATGCAGGAGAGCAAGTTTGATCTCTGGATCAGGAAGATCCCTTGAGGAAGGAAATGACTACCTAATCCAGTATTCTTGCATGGGAAATCACCTGGACAGGAGCCTGGTGGGCTACAGTCCATGGGGTCTCAAAGAGCCAGACACAACTGAATGACTAAACAACAACATTTGGAAGAATTAATCATTATTAATAATAAATAATACATGATGTGCTACTCTTAGGAAATAAAAGGCTACAGTGACAAAGTTTGAATTAAGATAACTTTCAGACTGGAAGACTTTCTATATTTATATTAACGTGTTATTTTTAACTTTTGAAGAAATTTTTAGAAAATCTTCCCCAAGGAAATTCTTAAAAACAAGTAAATAATTTATGATTTTATTTATTTTCAGGAAGATGTTTTAATGAGCAAAGACTGCTGGGTAATTTAAAGAAAAGCATGGAATAACTAATGACAAAAATCTAATTTTACTAGAGAATAATTTGAATTATTTGGTGTAATAAATTTTTAATAACCACTCAAAAATTGACTGCAATAATTTCTTAACTAGTTTTGTCACTATTAGTATTTGAAAATATTTTAATTATTGGCCATTTTGAAACTCCTTGGTTCAACAATATTTTATTTTGAGGTTCCAAAATGTATAAACAATATAACTCAGAAATTCTGCACAATAATTTAGTCTCAAAAATCAGCCTCCCTTTACAACTCTCAAATTTATGCAATAATCCACATGTATTAACACCACCCTATTAATCTCTGAGTCTCAGTAACTTCAATGTACAAATAAAGAAAAATGATCATAAATGCACACACACATTTACAGTAAAACAGTGAGGTCACACAAAAGACATAGTTTTGGTAGCCACTGTGTCCTATGACTTAAATGACCGATTCTGACTTGTTTACTCTAAAATTATTCACTAATCATCTCTAATCTGTTATCTAAGGGCTTTTTAAAATTTTCTTTTTCTCCTTTTCTTTTGGGTCAAAATAGCACCTGCTAAAGTAAAGCTACCTTAAAAAACATAGCTGGATGAGCCTATTGTATTTCTAGACATATGAAGAGCCGATGCTTCAAATGCCGGCCATTACACAGTACACCCCAACCACAGGATTCCAGGAAAAACCAACAAACCAAGCAACACTAACAAAACTTAGCAAAAGAATTTTTTCTAATAGATGTAGCAGTTTTCCATATTTTTAAATTTGTTACCCTCCTTCAGATATAGCATATGTCAATCAACTTTTATGTGTTTATGTAATTTTCTCATCATCTCATCAAATGTGCAAAATATATCTGTGGAAAATTTGATCTGAAATGGCCAAATAGGATTAAAATAAAAACAACTGAAGATCAAACTAGCATTTTACATGCAACAAGAGGTAACCATCCTAAAAAAATATGTAAAGCAGTATTTATCTCTCCCTTTTTGAATAGATATATTTTGATACTATCAATGGCACAACATACTTCTTTAGAGGAAAAAAGCAAAGAATTATGTTTAAAACTTTGAAATTAAGTAGGATTCCATTAATAGCTTAGAGAAAAATAGAATCTGTGAGGCCTAAAGTTGAACTGACCCAAAGAAGTGGCCATTAAACATCATACCACTAACAGAATAAAGGAATTAGGATGTATGATTTAATAGAAGTTGCTTACCAGGTCTAATTGTATTCCATATAAATGTTCAGTCATCTTAAAGGTCACCTAACACTTAGGAATAAGAAAATGCCTAGCAACCTGTGGGAAACCTAAGAAAATCCACAACATCACACTTTTTGAGACAACAGTATGCAAAATTGTAACTTACAAGTAGTAAAATGAGTGGTACCCTCCTAAAATACTCTACTTTCCTTTGGCGTGACTTTTCATAGGACACCAGTGCTGTATATTGGTTCCCTTAAACTAGTGTTTCTTTGTCAAATGACCATACATTTAGGGGAAAATGTTTTATATTGAAGCATATGTATGTCAGATCTAATAAATGAGTATGTCTGAGGAGGTGGGAGAGATCCTTTATCCTTCAACCAAAGAAGTTTGAAGTATTGTTTTATTTACCCTTTTTTGCAATTTTTTTCCCAAGAAGATTTCTTTATAATTAAGGCAAATTCTGTAAATGAGAGAGCAGTGAAGACATCAGTTTGAAAATGTAATTTAGAAGGTACTAGTAGGAAAGGCAAGAATGAGGTTCATGATCTGTTAGTGCCTTGCATTGTATTAGCAAAATACCATATCATCAATCTCCTTTCTTTTTCTGTGTCTGAGTCTGCCACCTTCTTGGCTTGCACACCCGGAGGAGCATAATTATAGGCATGTAACATATGCATTGTGACTCTGAAGGTATGGAATTTAAATTACTTCAGTACATAAATCACCCTTAGCCTATAAGTCTGTATTACTGTGCAAATGAGGAAAACCTAGTGCTTGTTTACCATATGTTGGAAAACTTAAAAACAAAAACAAAAACAAAAAAACTGTACATTGCATAATTATTGGATTTGTAAAAACATGCTTTGATCAAATGAAATGGGCATTTAGTTTGTTCAAAGCTACTTTCCATAATCCATTAAACAGCATAAATTTCATATAACTGCTCACATAGCAACTTATAAATAAACTCATATATTTCCTTCACTTTAGCATTAAAGGAAAAAGTGATTAAAGATGTAGTATCCAAATCTCTTTCCTTTAGAGTGATTCATTTGTGACTCAGAGGGTAAAGCATCTGCCTGCAATGCGGGAGACCCAGGTTCAATCCCTAGGTGGGGAAGATTCCCCTGGAGAAGGAAATGGCAACCCTTTCCAGTATCCTTGCCTGGACAATCCCATAGACAGAGAAGCCTGGTAGGCTACAGTCCATGGAGTCACAAAGAGTCTGACACGACTGAGTGACTTCACTTTCACTTTCATTTGAGTTAAAAATCTCAAACTGTGATAATTAACCCTATTTGTCTGCATAAAATACATGTATTTCACACTATTTCCCTCCCTTTTTCTAAATTTTTCATGATAACAGACAAAAAGTTTAGTGGCTGGTAAATACTACAAATTCAACAACACTTAACTATATTACAGTATGCTTCCAAAACCTGGAATAGACATCCTCTATACTCCAAAAGCCAAACACAAACAGAAGCCCAAACCTTAATCCTACCTTAAATTAAGATAAGAAAAGCATTCATAACATCATTTTGGCTTTAATTATAATCTTTTAAAAAGCAGTATGGTGTTCTCTGGGTCATGGACAACTAAGAAAGATTAGAGTTCAGTGAATGGTTCCATTTGTTGTCTTCTACCAATTTAAGAGAGAAAAATGTGAGTTCTAAGAAAGAGAAAATAATCAAAATTAATTAATATATACCTTCTTTTTCAAACAATTCTGATGGAGCTGATCTCAGTCATTCTTTAAACACCAGGTCCTAAAGCATTTTTATTTTCAATCTCAAAATGCCTATGTAAATACTAAGTAGCTCATGCTAAAATGAATTCCTCTGTGAAATTCATTTTACACTTGAGAATAACATCCCTTTCCCCCACCCAAAAATTGTCAGTTTTCCTGCTTAATATGTGAATTCTTCTTCTATAAAATTCTCCCAAAGATCTATAATTTTTAGCTATTTAAATTTTTAAAAATATTTCCTGAAAAGAACTAAGATAAAAATGCAAAGTAAAATAGAAAAGATCAAGACCATATAGAGTAGCATTGGCCAATGAAAATATAATAAAAGTCATATGTGTAATTTTAAATTTTCTAAGCAATCAAAAAGTAAATATGCTCATTTAAAGTACTTTATTTAGCCCCATATATTCAAAATATCAGTTGATTATACAACACATATAAAACACTCTTAACAAGATATTTTACAATTTTTATACTAAATCTTGTAAATCCAGTGTATATTTTACACTTGTTTACATCATGATTTGGCCACTAAATTTTCACTGGAAATTCTTTTTCTATATTTAGCTTTCATGCAATTTACAGTTGAAAAAGTAGATTCACACACCCAGATTTTCCAAGCATACTTAAAACTTTTCCAATAACAAAATTAAATGTTTTAAAATTTAAATTAAGTTAAAACTTATTTCCATAGTCAGAATAGCATATTTAAATTGTTCCACATCCACAAATGGCCAGCAGGTGCCATAATGGACATTGCATAACAGGGAAATAATAAGGATAATTAAAACCTTAACAAAAAACACTAATGCTTTTATTACCTAATTGAATATCTTATACAGCTATCACAAAATTTTCTGTCATACTTGAAAGTAAGGTTTTGTTTGTTAGCGAAATTGCTATATATATAAACACTATATACATTCATTAACAATTTAAGTTTTCAATTAATTGGTAGGCACAGTATTTTTTACCCTTTATTTGTGTGTACCAGTGCGCTCAGTCGTGTCTGACTGTGCAACCCCATGAACTGTAGCCCAACAGGCTCCTCTGTCCATCGAATTTTCCAGGCAAGTAGACAGGAGTGGGGTGCCATTTCCTACTCAGCTATATACATTTTCGAGTTTGTGAATGTATTCCATATGATTTCATTGAAAACACCTGAGTACTGTGTCTTAGATGAGAATGGGGGGGGACTTTTAGAATGACTTACACCATCATCCAACTACCTAACCTCTTGGCTTACGTTGACTTTTAAAATATTTTGTTAAAAGTCTATTTTTAATTCAATAGATGTGGCCAGGTTCGTGTTTACTACCAAATTATGATGGCCAATGATGGAGTTTCTTTAACTGATTGTGAATACTACTTTCTTTGTATTTCTTGCTGTAACCTGAGGATTCTCTCAGCTTCTAAAAGCATCCTCTGGTCCTAGCCATATGGCCCTCTTACACGTGAGCAGTTTATTTCTTCAAGGCCAGCAGGAGAAACCCCCTTCCCCAATCCATTAACACTAAAATAGAGTCTTTTATAAAGTAATACATATATCACTCTTGCTTATATAATGTAACCTCATAAAAGGAGTAAGTGCCATATCATATTAATAAGTTCCTCCAACACTCAAGTCGGGGGGGGGAGGGGCTTTATACAGGATTGTATACCAGGGGCAGGAAACTTGGGTGCTACCTTAGAATTTTGCCTACCAAAAATAGGTATACTAAACAAATGAAAATAATAGAGGGTTATTAAGTTTGGACAAGTTAAAATTCAAGAAAAATATAATAGTCTCCAACCATGTGGAAATTTTCTCAGTAAAAATTGCAATTGTGTAGAATATAGTCTTGATGGTTTATGCACTAAAAATAATAGCACCAAAATTTTTACAGCAAGCACATTGCTAGAAATAAGAGAAATTAACAAAAATTTAAACATGGCTTAAATGTTTCCCATAATTTGACATAAAGAAGAAGGTAAAAGTTTTAAACAGGATAAATAGTGAATTTGTTTGGTGACTACAAACTACTTTGAATTACAATCCAAATTTAAATAGATTTGCATTTCACAGTAAAATAAATGAAGTCTATTTTTCAAATATTTAAGGAATTTGAACAAATTCAACCATAAAATGTCAAATTAGTTCAAAAAGTTAAAATATATATTCTAAACCCAAGCTGCCAGTTAGCAAACATAAGATGATGTAAACAAATAAAAAAGAAAATAAAAGTAATGAATAATCTTCATTAATCAAGCAGAAGTTTAAAGATACATATCCAACTCAATATTTTGGCCACCTGACGCAATGAACTGACTCATTGGAAAAGACCCTGATGCTGGGGAAGATTGAAGGTGGGAGGAGAAGGGGATGACAGAGTATAAGATGGTTGGATGACATCACCGACTCTATGGATATGAGTTTGAGCAAGATCCAGGAGTTGGTGATGGACACGGAAGCCTAGCGTGCTGAAGTCCATGGGGTTGCAAAGAGTCGGACACGACTGAGCGACTGAACTGAACTAATCTAACACCTTCTACCCACAAACAAATAATATAATTGACCAATACAACCAGAACCTGCATTTATCAGGGATATTAGCCTAAAGTTTTCTTGTGATGTTTTTATGCAGCTTTGATTATCAGGATAATGGCCTTGTAAAATGAGTTTGGTAGTGTTCTCTCCTGTTCAAATTTTTGGAAAAGATTAAGAAGGATTGGTGTTAATTCTTTAAATTATTGATAGAATTCACCAGTGCAACCATCTGGCACTGGACATCTCTTTGTTACAAGTTTTTTTGATTACTCATTCAATTTCCTTACTCATTATTGGTCTAATGAACTTTTCTTTTTCTTCATGAATCAATTTTGGAAGGTTTACACTTCTAGGAATTTATCCTTTTCTTCTAGGCTCTCCAATTTGTTATGAGTAGATCTTAAAAGTTCTCACCACGTGCATGCGCACGCACACACACACACACACACACACAATTAACTATGTAAGTATGTAAGTTGTGGATGTAGTAATCATTTTGCAATATATACATATATCCATTCTTTACATTGCACTCCTTAAACTGACACGTTTATATGTCATTTATATCAATTGTTAATGTTCAGTTGTTAAGTTGTGGCCGACTCTTTGTGACCCCTGGACTGCAGTACATCAGGCTTCCCTGTCCTTCATTATGTCCTTTGTGTAACTCAATGAAGCAATGAACCATGTCATACAGGGCCACCCAAGACAGATAGGTCATGGTGGAGAGTTCTGACAAAATGTGGTCCACTGTAGAGGAAATGGCAAACCACTTCAGTATCTCTGCCTCATTTATATAAATAAAATGGTAAAAATACTTAAAAAAAAAAAAGAAGTTAGTGTTACTAAAGCAAATAAAATAAACTGAATTTGAAATTCAGAACACTAAATATTGAAGGTTATGAATGAAAAAAGACAAAAAATTCCAGATGCAGAGAATTTCAAAAATTTAAAAGATAATTTTATGTTAACTAATAAAATCTGAGGGAAAGAGGTTATATTTTCAAGGAAAAGTTAAACAACACAGTTGACTTGAGTAGTGATAAAATCTGAATTAAATAAAAGGGAAATGATTGTCAATTACCTAAATTAAAAATTCATTAGAAGGGTATTATAGGAAAGCAAATAGATGGGGAAATAGTGGAAACAGTGACAGACTTATTTTGGGGGCACCAAAATCACTGCAGATGGTGACTGCAGCCATGAAATTAAAAGACGCTTACTCCTTGAAAGAAAAACTATGACCAACCTAGACAGCATATTAAAAAGCATAGACATAGCTTTGCCAACAAAGGTCCATCTAGTCAAAGCTATAGTTTTTCCAGTAGTCATGTATGGATGTGAAAGTTGAACTATAAAGAAAGCTGAGCGCTGAAGAATTGATGCTTTTGAACTGTGGTGTTGGAGAAGACACTCTCGAGAGTCCCTTGAACTGCAATGAGATCCAACCAGGCCATCCTAAAGGAAATCAGTCCTGAATATTCATTGGAAGGACTGATATTAAAGCTGAAACTCCAATACTTTGGCCACCTGATGCAAAGAACCGACTCATTTGAAGAGACCCTGATGCCGGGAAAGATGGAAGATGGGAGTAGAAGGGGATGACAGAGGATGAGATTGTTGGATGGCATCACTGACTCAATGGACGTGAGTTTGAGTAAACTCCGGGAGTTGGTGCTGGACAGGGAAGTCTGGCATACTGCAATCCATAGGGTCGCGAAGAGTCGAATACGACTGAGTGACTGAACTGAACTGATAGTAGAGTTTCATAAAATTCTCAGAGAACAAATAATTCTTTGATTTTGTAATCAATTCTAAAACTTTGTTCCCCACTTCTAATTTCAGATGATGAAATCTGGTTCTCAGCCTTGGACTCTCATTGAATTCTGCAGTTTCTTTATCTTAATGTGCAACACAGAGTCCTATACCCAAACTATTGACTTGCATATAGGCATCTATTTTTCATCTCATTTATTTTCTGATACAATTTTTGACCTTTGTATATGTATTTTATTTTTTTAATTGAGGTATACCTTAATACTACCAAATAGGATTCTTCAGCTGACATATTACTGGGTTATTTCCATCTTTTGGCCATTCTGAATAAACTGCAATCAACAATTACATACACATCTCTTTGCAAAAAGTATTTAATTCTCTTGGATAAACATCAGGAGTGAGAGTGCTGGGTATTATGACAAATATGTTTAATTTACAAGAGATTAACCATTTTCCAAGGTATTATATTCATTTGCATTCCTGTAAACTAGACTAAGATGTTCAGTTGTTTCACATCCTCACCAATACTTGGTATTGTCACTTTAATTTTTTTTATTTTTAGCCATTTTGGTTAAGTATGTAGTGATAAATCATTTTGGCTGTGTTTTGAATTTCCTCAATGTCTGCTCATGTTGAGCATCTTTTCATGTATCTTTTCCTCATTTTTATTTCTTCTTTATTAAGTATTGGTTCAAATATTTTTAATTAATTTTTAACAAAATTATCATGTTATTGTACTGTGAACACTCTTTATTAGGCATATGTTTTGGAGATATTTTCTCCTGGTTAGTTGCTTGCATTTTTATTTTCCTTAACATATTTGGAGAGCAATAGTTTTAATTTTAAAGTTTCTACTTATTTTTTTTCATAGGTCATGGTTTTGGTGTCTTTTAAAATAAGTCTTTGTCTAACCCAATATCACAAAGATCTCTATGATTTCTTTTAGAATTTTTCAACCTATTATCTATTTTGAATTAACTTTTGTGAGTAGCATGAGAGAGAAGTATATTGTATATATATGCATAAATATATGTGCTTGTATATATGTTGTGCATAGTTATCCAACTGTTGTACAATTTATCGAAAATATACTCACTGATCATTGATTCATCTCTGTACAGTTGTTACAATCAATATATGGGTTGGTTTAATTTTGAACATTATTCTGTTCCATCGATCTATTTGTTTATTATTATCCCAATCCCACATTATCTAAGTCTTGAAATCAGGAATCTAAATCCTCTAATTTTTTCCAGTTTTTCAGAATCATTTTTCCTCTTCTAGAATCTTGGCATTTCTATGTAAGTCTAAAACTTTAAACTGACAATTCCTACCAAAAATTCCACAGGAATTTTGATTCCTTTTACATAGAATCTACAGATCAATTTGTAATTTATATCTTAAAAATATTGAATCTGCTAATCAATGAATGGGTATATCTGTAATTATTTATTTCTTTAAGTTTTAGCTATGTTTTATCGTTTTCAAAATATGTTATTCATTTATTTTCTTATATTTTGGGCTTCCCTGGTGGCTCAGATGGTAAAGAATCCACCTACAATATTGGAGACCTGGGTTTGATCCCTGGGTTGTGAAGATCCCCTGAAGAAGGGAACGGCTACCCAGGAGAATTCCATGGCCTGGAGAATTCCATGGACAGAGGGGCTTGGCAGCTGAAGTCCATGGAGTCACAAAGAATCCGAACCCACTGAGCGACTTTCACGTTCTTTTTTTTTAATCTCTCGAAGGGGGAAGACAGAGGATAAGACATTTAGATAGCATCACAGACTCAGTGGATATGAATTTGAGCCAACTCTGGGAGATAGTGAAGGACGGGGGAGCCTGGCATGCTGCAATCCATGGTGTCGCAGAGTCAGACATGATTTTGCAACTGACTAGCAACATTTCCTATTTTTCATGATAGTGTGATTTTTTCCCACATTTTTATTGTTAGTATATAGAAGAAGTAATTGTTTTTTTATATACTGAATGTGTTTTTGTATCTAGATCTTCTGATTACTGGAAAAATATTGTTCATAGTATTTCCTTATTTTCCTTTTAACTTTTAAAAGATTTATAGTAGTGTCTCTTCTTTCAATGTTAATTTAGGTAATTTGTGTTGCCTCCATTTTTTCCTTATCACTTAAGTTAGAGTTACATGATTGATTATTTTTCTTTTTATGATTTTTTTTCTTTTCTTTGTTAGTTTTCTATTTCACTGATCTCTGCTGTCACCTTTATTGTGTTCTTCATTCTGCTTAGTTTTGGCTTAGTTCACTTTTCCATTTCTAGTTGCTTAAGTGTAAGTTTAGCTCATTGATTTAAGATATTTTTTTTTCCTTTTCTGGGAATCTATTCTGTCTGATATTAATGTAATCATTCTTAATTATGCTTACTGTTTACTTTGAGTATCTATTTCTAGCCTTTTACTTTTGGTCTATTTGTGTTTTAGTATTTAAAGAACACCTTATGTAGATTACAAATATTTAGCTCTTGCTTTTTAATACAGATTGACAATTTCTGCCTTCTTAAAAAGTGTTTAGCTATTTACATTTGCTATAATTATTGATATAATTATATTTGTCTATTATTGTACTGTATATTTTTGTTCATTTTCTTCCTTTTGTGATTAACATATTCATATATTTTGCAATATTCCATCTCAACACTACTGATTTTTAGCTGTTTCTTTCCTTTGTGATTTCAGTGGTACCTTTAAGAATAGGGGTATGTTTCTTAAACATGTATCAATCTACCTATAATTAATAATAAACTAATAAAACAGTAAATTAGTTCAGGAAAAATACAAGACAGTTAATAAAAGTTTATTTCCATTGTTCTCTCTAATTTTAGTGTCATGTTTGTCTGAGATAGATTATATACATAATAAACAATAAGTACTGTAATTTTTAGTCATTTTTCAAAATGAGAAGAAAAATAGTTATTGTATTTACCTTTTCTGATGGTCTTTATTTCTCCTTATATATCTAATTTGCTAACTAATACCATTTCCCTTCTGAACTGAAGACTTCTTTTGCCATTTCTTATAGTTCAGGTCTGGTGGCAACAAATTCTCTAAGTCTTAGCTTTCCTGAAAATGTGATTATTCTGCCTTCATTTTTTACAGATTTTTGAGGTTAAATAGATGCAACATAAGCTTCACATATTTAAAAGATATAAATTGATAAGTTTTTATCATGTCATCACATGCTATGCATGTGTGAGTGTATATTTCATCAGGTTTATATGTTGAGTTAGCCAAAAAGTTCATTCAGGTTTTTCTGCAATGTCTCACACAAAAAAACCCAAATGAACTTTTGGGCCAACCCGAATATATATAATCAAAATCAATAAATGAGGACAAAAAACATTCTCATGACTTCCAGAAGTTTCCTCTTACCTCAGTGTTTCACATCCTTCCCTCCACCTCAGTTCTCAGGCAATCACTGATCTGCTTTTTCTCTATACATTAGTTTGCATTTTGTAGAATTTTATTGCAATTAGAAACAGACAATCATCTTTACTCTTGAAGGATAACTTCACTGGATTCAGAAATCTTTTTTCTTCTTTTGTTCCTTCAGAATATTGAAAATGTCAAGACAACACATTTTGGGTTCCAGAATTTTTAATGATAAATGAGCCATTAAAATTATTAAAGTTATCATTTTCCTTCATTGTTTTCAAATTTTCTTTTTGATTGGCAATCTATATTGAAACCACATATATCTCAAACTGGATTTCTTCATTTTCAGTCAGCTTAAGTTTCCATGAGTATTGAATATTTAGTATTTT
This sequence comes from Bubalus bubalis, assembly GCF_019923935.1. Lineage (NCBI taxonomy): Eukaryota > Metazoa > Chordata > Mammalia > Artiodactyla > Bovidae > Bubalus > Bubalus bubalis. Next base: position 92,401,905 of record NC_059158.1, on the reverse strand, counting down.
CCATCAAATTTTAAGTTTTTGATTTTTTTCCAAATCATTTTTCTGTCATATTTTTCCTCCTATGATTTCAATTATGTGTGTGTTGAACTGCTTCATACATAAGCACAGATCTCTGAGGTTATACTCTTTATTCTTCTATCTTTTTCCATCTGATCTTTAGTATGTGTTCAGTCACTCAGCCATGTCTGACTCTCTGTGACCCCATGGACTGTGGCCCACCAAGCTCCTCTGCCCATGAAATTTTCCAAACAAGAATACTGGAATGGTGCCATTTCTTACTCCAAGAGAGCTTCCAGATCAAAGGATCAAACCTGTGTCCCTTACAACTCCTGCATTGGCAGGTGGCTTCTTCACCACTGGCACCACTTGGCAAACCTTGTCTGAACTTTGGACTGAGAAAATTATACTGGTCTATGAGGAAATGGCAACCCACTCCAGTGTTCTTGCCTGAAGAATCCCAGGGACAGGGGAGCCTGGTGGGCTGCTGTCAATGGGGTCGCATAAAGTTGGACACGACTGAAGTGACTTAGCAGCAGCAGCAACAGCAGCATGTTCAAATCACTGCATCTTTCTTCTACCATTTCTAATACAGTGTTCACCTTGTTGTGTTCACCTTGTTATTTCAGTAATTGTAATTTTTATTTCTAGAACGATTTTTTAATAGTTTACATTTCTCTGTTGAGATTGCTCATCTCTTCAATTATTGATGCCCTATTTGCCTTCTAATATTTGAAAACATTCTAATTTCATTCTATTAAGAATGAAATTCCTAATTTCATTCAGATATTTAGAATGTCTGCTTTGAAATCTTCCTCTGCTTATTTTAATATGATTTACTATGAATAGGATTTTATTGATTCCTTCTTTTATTTATTTTTTTAATTTTATTTTATTTTTAAACTTTACATAATTGTATTAGTTTTGCCAAATATCAAAATGAATCCACCACAGGTATACATGTGTTCCCCACCCTGAACCCTCCTCCCTCCCCATACCATCCCTCTGGGTCATCCCAGTGCACCAGCCCCAAGCATCCAGTATCGTGCATTGAACCTGGACTGGCAACTCGTTTCATACATGATATTTTACATGTTTCAATGCCATTCTCCCAAATCTTTCCACCCTCTCCCTCTCCCACAGAGTCCATAAGACTGTTCTATACATCAGTGTCTCTTTTGCTGTCTCGTACACAGGGTTATTGTTACCATCTTTCTAAATTCCATATATATGCGTTAGTATACTGTATTGGTGTTTTTCTTTCTGGCTTACTTCACTCTGGATAATAGGCTCCAGTTTCATCCACCTCATTAGAACTGATTCAAATGTATTCTTTTTAATGGCTGAGTAATACTCCATTGTGTATATGTACCATAGCTTTCTTATCCATTCATCTGCTGATGGACATCTAGGTTGCCTCCATGTCCTGGCTATTATAAACAGTGCTGCGATGAACATTGGGGTACACGTGTCTCTTTCCCTTCTGGTTTCCTCAGTGTGTATGCCCAGCAGTAAGATTGCTGGATCATAAGGCAGTTCTATTTCCAGTTTTTTAAGGAATCTCCACACTGTTCTCCATAGTGGCTGTACTAGATTTGCCTAGGTATGAGTTACACTTTTAGTGTCTGGTGGTTTGGCTGTTATTTGCCCATTTTAGATAATTTATTATAATAACAATGGATAATGTTCTCTTAATGGTTATCAGATTTTTTTCTAGTTGATAGTTAAGTTGCCCAGAATCAAATCCCAAATTATTTCTACTCCAAGTCATGCAGCTTGTACATCTGCCCTGTTCTTATGCTTTTCCATTGCTGCAATTTTATTTAACCTAATCCCCTGGGATTCTCTTTTACATACAGAATTTGGCAGGTTTCCTTGCTTTTTTTAGAATATCCTTAATTCCAGCAATCCTTGGCTTCAATTTTGCAATCGTACCCTTGAGGCTTTCTGCACCCAAAGATATTTACAATTAGAGAATGCACTTTTTTTAAAACAAGAAATTCATATTTCTGGTTCCCTATTGCTCTGTTTCAAGAGTATTTTTCTCTCTAGTCTCTGCCTTTCTTTTTGGTGTTCACTCTGTGGTGTCTTTTGCACATGCATAACTTGTCAACCAAGGACTTGACAATTTAGGCTCTGAAAGGATCTACTCTTTTGCTTTTTCACAGTTAGGGATTTCCCCTTTGAGTTTCTGGATGTTTTCCAAACAGGAATGCTTATCTCTGTTAACTTCAGTTGATAAAGCTATTGTTTTTCCACTATAATTTCTGTCTCTCCAATGTCATTTCCTTCACCCATAGCCTACGGAGGTTGGGCAGCACACTTGGATTATTGTTGTTCAGTTGCTCTGTCATGTATGACTCTTTGTGACCCAATGGACTTCAGCATGCCAGGTTTCCCTGACCTCTACCATCTCCCTGAGCTTGCTTAAATTCATGTCCATTGAGGCAGTGATGCCATCCAACCATCTCATCCTCTGTCATGCCCTTCTCCTCCTGCCTTCCTTCTCCTCCTGCCTTCCAAACATTTATATTAGGAAGCTAAAAACTCTCTTCTACTTCTGTCATTCAATGCATTGCACTGTCTTTAAATGTGTGTGTGTGTATGTGTGTGTTAACTTCTCAGTCATATCCAACTCTTTGCAATCCCATGGATTGTAGCCCCCCAGGATCCTCTGTCCATGGAATTTTTCAGGCAAGAACACTGGAGTGGGTAACCATTCCCTTCCTCAGGGGATCTGCAGTATGTAAGGATGCAAACCAGGTCTCCTGTACTGCAGGTGGATTATTTACTGTTGAACCACTGGGGAAGCCCCTTTAAATGTACATGTATGTTTATTTTATCTACATTTTATAGAATAGGAAAGACTAGAGATCTCCTCAAGACAATTAGAGATATCAAGGGAACATTTCCTGTAAAAATGGACACAATAAAGGACAGAAATGGTATGGACCTAACAAAAGCAGAAGATGCTAAGAAGAGGTGGCAAGAATACACTGAAGAACTATACAAAAAAGATCTTCATGACTCAGATAACCATGATGGTGTTATCACTCATCTAGAGCCAGACATCCTGGAATGTGAAGTCAAGTGGGCCTTAGGAAGCATCACTATGAACAAAGCTAGTAGAGGTGGTTGAATTTCAGCTGAGCTATTTCAAATTCTAAAAGATGATGCTGAGAAAGTGCTGCACTCAATATGCCAGCAAATTTGGAAAACTCAGCAGTAGCCACAGGACTGGAAAAGGTCAGTTTTCATTCCAATTCCAAAGAAAGACAATGCCAAAGAATGTTCAAACTACCACACACTTGCACTCATCTCACATGCTAGCAAAGTAATGCTCAAAATTCTCCAAGCCAGGCTTCAACAGTGCATGAACCATGAACTTCCAGATGTTCAAGCTGGACTTAGAAAAAGGCAGAAGAACCAGAGATCAGATTGCCAACATCTGTTGGATCATTGAAAAAGCAAGAGAGTTCCAGAAAGTGAAAGAGGAGAATAAAAAAGTTGGCTTAAAACCCAACATTCAGAAAGCTAAGATCATGGCATCTGGTCCCATCAGATCAGAGATCAGATCAGTCGCTCAGTCGTGTTCGACTCTTTGCGACCCCATGAATCGCAGCACGCCAGGCCTCCCTGTCCATCACCAACTCCCGGAGTTCACTCAGACTCACGTCCATCGAGTCAGTGATGCCATCCAGCCATCTCATCCTCTGTCGTCCCCTTCTCCTCTTGCCCCGAATCCCTCCCAGCATCAGAGTCTTTTCCAATGAATCAACTCTTCGCATGAGGTGGCCAAAGTACTGGAGTTTCAGCTTTAGCATCATTCCTTCCAAAGAAATCCCAGGGCTGATCTCCTTCAGTATGGACTGGTTGGATCTCCTTGCAGTCCAAGGGACTCTCAAGATCACTTCATGGCAAATAGATGGGGAAACAATGGAAACAGTGTCAGACTTTATTTTGGGGGCACCAAAATCACTGCAGATGGCAGCTGCAGTCATGAAATTAAAAAACACTTCCTCCTTGAAAGAAAAGCTATGACCAACCTAGACAGAATAATGAAAAGCAGAGACATTACTCTGCTGACAAGGGTCCGTCTAGTCAAAGCTATGGTTTTTCCAGTAGTCATGTATGACTATGAGATTTGGACTATAAAGAAAGCTGAGCACTGAAAAACGGATGCTTTTGAACTGTAGTGTTGGAGAAGACTCTTGAAAGTCCCCTGGACAGTAAGGAGATCAAACCAGTCAATCCTTAAGGAAATCAGTCCTGAATATTCATTGGAAGGATTGATGTTGAAGCTGAAACTCCAATACTTTGGCCACCTGATGCGAAGAACTGAGTTATTGGAAAAGCCCCTGATTCTGGGAAAGATGGAAGATGGGAGGAGAAGGGGATGACAGAGGATTAGATGGTTGGATGGCATCACCAATTTGATGGATATGAGTTTGAGCAAGCTCAGGGAGTTATTGATGGACAGGGAACCCTGGCATGCTGCAGTCCAAGGGGTTGCAGAGTCAGACACGACTGAGCCACTGAACTGAACTGATGGAGGCCTGTGTAACCCATTCACATCTCTCCCTCATCAGTAGCTGAGTCTGTGATACAGTTATTTTTTATAATTCACATTCAGTTCAGTTCAGTCTCTCAGTCTTGTCCATCTTTACCCATCTTTTCATGAAATGCAAAATCTTTATATAATTCATGCTAGACTAATCATGTTCTAGTAGTTCTAATAGTGTTCTCATTGAGCATAAAATTTGACCTAAAAAACAATGGTGTTAGACAGGTAATGTAAATATTTCTTAGTACTAACAATATAATGACATATTTATGGTTTTTTAAAAATTTCTGAAGTCTTTGTTGTTTAAAAGAAAATCCCTTAAGGTCAATATGTCTGTTGGTTTATTATTGTACTAATGAGAATTATAAGATAAAGGAAAACCACAGAGAAGAGTCAAATATTTAAATCAACTTTAGATTTAGTCACTAATCTATACACTCATGCATCAACATTTGAAAAGCATTTATTTCTTCTCAAAATACCTGTAAAACCAAAACATTAGACATAGGAAATCTCTGCAGAACTCAACTTTTTTTTTTTTTTTTTTTGTATGACTCAACATGCTGGAAAAAAGTTTCAACACATTTTGGTGAAATTTTCTATTACAAATTAAGATAAAATCACATGAAAAATTTTGTCAATGCAGAAAAATATAACAAAAGAGGAAACTGTGTTTTTCTTAACAGGGCGATTTATGGGACTTCCATCCCTCTGAGCATCAGAAAAGTGTATTGGTTCCTATTCTCCCACATTCGTAATGTTAGTCCCACTGGCAATATAGAAAGGTCACATTTAAAAAACATTTTTGGAATTATGGAATTCAGGTAAATACTTAAAATACATGAATTAGTTCTGTGTTTTATGTCCAGAGGAAAACAATGTAAAATTATTTTTTAGGGCCTAAAGAAAAAATATTAAATGACTTAATTTTTATTTCATGAGAATAAAAAATGTTTAAAAATATTTGATATTTTTTCACTATTTGTCATACTTAGCCAAATTTCTTGAATCTTGATTACTTACTTCTGTAGTCCTGAGCTATAAGTGACCTATTTTTTAACTGTAGATATGTTCTCCAGAAGTTTGTTTTACATTCAACACTTTCAATATTTTCACACCATTTTAACTTCGAGCTGGCATAAGGAGTGATGCTCTCACACCATTCTATCTTAGAACTGAAATTTCACAAAAGAAAAAAAAAACGTACAAGCTTCTTGTTTCTCTAAAGAAGTCTAAGAAAAAGAATTGATGGTATACTAAGCAGATGTTAAGATTATGGATAAAAGGGAAACTATTCATAAAGCAATAATCTACACATTTAAACAAATTATTAACTTCTTCCTGGATATGATAATCTCAATTTATTTCTAGAATAAATTTCAATATATCAAGTGGGCAGAGGACATTTTGACAGAGCTCATTTACACAATTACATAATGTCATAACTTGTGGCAAACTCAGTAGCACATGATGGTATCAAGCCTAGAAAGAGTTCCAGAGTAAGGAAAGCAAAAATCACTGATTATAGGTAGATAAGCTCTACATGTTATTATCAAGCAAGGGCATTTTTAAGAGAAAACAATGTTAATAATAACCCTAGACAACCAGTTAATCCAAGACTTTACTGTGCAGGGCAAACCATATGTATGCTCTTCTTAGCAATCAGAGAGAAGAAAGGCAAATGCTAATATAAAGGAGTCAGAATTTCAATCCCATCAAGTTGGAGCACCCAAGAAGAGTTGCTTAAAGTAACAAAGAGTGTTTCCTGAAAGATATTCTCTACTTTGATATCTGACCAAAATCTCAAATGTTCTGTGTCTCATCCTTTCAAGTCAGCTAGCAAAGTACTTGCTAGAGCTTAAAGAGCATGGACCAAAAGTGGCATTATACTGAGAGACTTAGATATAATTTTTCAATTCAAAGTTTGTGTCTTTTAGGCCTAAATAAAGAATCACATCTTCTAAGCCAGTTTTTTCCCAAGCATATCCTAAGAAACACCAGAATTGAGAGATATAACATCTTACTACAGGAAAAAAAAAAAACTATTCCATTGTTAAGGAATTAGAATATCATGTACAAAAGAAAACTATTAATATTTGCAACTGTGCTGCTAAGCTGCTAAGTCACTTCAGTCGTGTCCAACTCTGTGCGACCCCAAAGACGGCAGCCCACCAGGCTCCCCTGTTCCTGGGATTCTCCAGGCAAGAACACTGGAGTGGGTTGCCATTTCCTTCTCCAATGAAAGAAAGTGAAAAGTGAAAGTGAAGTCGCTCAGTCATGTCCGACTCTTAGCAACCCCATGGACTGCAGCCCACCAGGCTCCTCCGTCCATGGGATTTTCCAGGCAAGAGTACTGGAGTGGGGTGCCATTAAACATAATTTTAATATACAAAGTTTTCTGACTCTCCAAGAGAAGGCAGTAATAATAATAATAAACAGTAATAAGTAATAAACAATTTTTCTCCAAAATATATTTGTCTTAAGTCAAATTTCCCAGAGGCAGAACATGAGAAGCATAAGTGATTTACTGAGAGTGCTTTCAGAAACAAAATACCCATTTCAACTAGAGACTAACTTCAGTTTGATCCTCTCGAACAGCACAAAATTCATCTCACTTTGAGGCAAGGTGGCTAGCTTTTTTTGTACCCCTCTCAGTCATTGGCTATGCGTTGCCTGAATTTTGAGTGTAGAACAGATGCTACTGTTAAACAGCAAAATTCAGCTGAGTAAATCTGAAGATCCAATTGGCTTTATTCAATAATTCATGAATAGACTATCATCCCATCAAGTAAATGGAAAGGATCTTCTAAGAGCTACAGAAAATGAAACATTTTCCCTTTTCAGTAGCTCTTAGGAGAATGGATGGGACAAGGAAGTTGCAAATGAAAAAAAATAATAATTATTTTGAACAAGGTCACCTTCCTTTGGAAAACAAAGTGGTCTAATAGGTAGATCACTTCACTGGTGCTGACCAGGAAATTCCAGACTGACTAGTTAAGATTACATCCCTGAAGAAGATCAAACTGCAATCGAGTTAGGTAAGTCTTGGCTTGGTAATGTGGGCTTAGAAAAAATGACTATATTTGGTACCTGTTTCTTTCTTTCTTTTTTTAATACTACCTTCTACATTTGGCTCAGATGGTAAAGAATCTACCTGCAAAGCAGGAGGCCCAGATTCGATCCCTGGGTATGGAAGATCCCCTGGAGAAGGGAATGGCTACCCACTTCAGTATTCTTGCCTGGGAAACCCCATTGACAGAGGAGCCTGGTGGGCTACAGTCCATGAGATCGCAGAGTTGGACATGACTGAGCAACTAGCACACCCTTCTTCATTAGATAGCTAATATTTAATAAGACACTAAATCTCCAGGAAAAATTTAAAAACACAAAGAGTAATGGGGAATTATTAACAGCCAAGCGTCACAGAGGGTGGGAAATGACTACACCTGAAACTAAAGGCGATGTGGGCAGGGGCAGCCTGCACCTGACCAAGGAATTGTAGTTTTCACTAAGTATCTAATGAGAAAAGTGTCCTCTAAAATACTTGAAAAAACACCTCTGAGAAAATTTGCATCACATCATTTCTGTATCTATTTTACACATTGTTATGCTAAGCTCCGTGAAATCCATTTATATTCTGACAGGGAGATTTCAAACTCTTCATCATTACAGAGTCTTCCAATAAATACAACTACAAGCACTTGGAGCAAAAATCTTAATACCTGGAACACTGACAGCAAATTCATATAAGACACTAACCTTAAGTTGTAAAAGCCAAATTTTCACATAATACATCATCAGTACACGGATTTATTTATTTATTTATTTTTATTGAAAGGGAATATTGTCATTGTTGTTCAGTTGCTCAGTCATGTCTGACTCTCTGTGAGCCCATGGACTGCAGCACACCAGGCTTCCCTGTCCTTCACTGTCTCCCAGGGTTTGCTCAAACTTGTGCATTGAGTTGATAATGCAGTCCAACCATCTCATCCTCTGTCGCCCTCTTCTCCTCTTGCCCTCAATCTTTCCCAGCATCAGGGTGTTTACTGATAAGTTGGCTCTTCATATCAGGTGGCCAAAGAATTGGAGCTTCAGACCTTTGTTGGCAAAGTGATGTCTCTGCTTTTTAATATACCATCTAGGTTTGTCATAGCTATTGTTCCATGGACCAAGCAACTTTTAATTTCATGGCTGTAGTCTCTGTCCTCAGTTATTTTGGAGCCCAAGAAAATAGTCTGTCACTGTTTCCATTTTCCCCTATTTATTTGCCATGAAGTGATGGAACCAGATGCCATGATCTTTATTTTTTGAATGTGGAGTTTTAAGCCAGTTTTTTCACTCTCCTCTTTTATCTTTTTCAAGAGACTCTTTAGCTCCTCTACACTATCTGCCATTAGGGTTGTGTCATCTACATATCTGAGGTCATTGATACTTCTGACAATCTTGATTCCAGCTTTTGCTTCATTCAGCCTGGCATTTCTCATGATGTACTCTGCATATATGTTGAATAAGCAGGGTGGCAATATACAGCCTTCACAAATTCCTTTCTGAATTTTGAACCAGTCTGTTTTTCCATGTCCAGTTCTAACTGTTGTTTCTTGACCTCCATACAAGTTTCTCAGGAGGCAAGTCAGATGGTCTGGTATTCCCATCTCTTCAAGAATTTTCCACAGTTTGTTGTGATCCACACAAAGGCTTTAGCATAGTAAAAGAAGCAAAACTAGATGTTTTTATGGAATTCCCTTGCTTTTTCTCTAATCCAATGGATGTTGGCAATTTGGTCTCTAGTTCCTCTGCCTTTTCTAAATCTAGTTTGTGAATATGGAAATTGTCAGTTCACATACTATTGAAGCCTTGCTTGGAGAATTTTGAGCTTTGACTTGCTAGCATGTGAAATGAGTGCAGTTGTGCAGTAGTTTGAACATTCTTTGGCATTGCTCTTCTTTGGGATTGGAATGAAAACTGACCTTTTCCAGTCCTGTGGTCATTGCTGAGATTTCCAAATTTGCTGGCATATTGGGTGCAGCGCTTTAGCAGCAGTATCTTTTTGGATTTGAAATAGCTCAGCTGGAATTCCATTACCTCCACTATCTTTGTTTGTTGTAATGTTTCCTAAGGCCCACTTAACTTCACACCCCAGAATGTCCTGCTCTAGGTGAGTGATCACATCATCCTGGTCATATGGGTCATTAAGACCTTTTTTGTACAGTTCATCTGTTAATTTTTGCCATCTCTTCTTAATATTTTCTGCTTCTGTTAGATCCATACTGTTTCTGTCCTTTATTGTATCCATCTTTGCATGAAATGTTCTCTTGGTATCTCTAATTTTCTTGAAGAGATCTCTAGGCTTTGCCATTCTATTACTTTCCTCTATTTTTTGCATTGTTCACCTAAGAGGGTTTTCTCATCTCTCACTGCTATTTTCTGAAGCTCTGCATTCAGTTGGGTATATCTTTCTTTTTCTCCTTTGCCTTTCACTTTTCTTCTTTTTTCAGTTATTTTTAAGGCCTCTCAGACAACCACTTTGCCTTTGCATTTTTTTTTCCTTAGGAGTGATTTTGGTCACCACCTCCTGTACAATGTCATGAACCTCCATCCATAGTTCTTTAGGTACTCTATCTATCAGATCTAATCCCTTGAATCTATTTGTCACTTCTACTGTATAATCATAAGGGATTTGATTTAGGTCATACCTGAATGGGCTGATGGTTTTCCCTACTTTCTTCAATTAAAGTCTGAATTTTGCAATAAGGAGTTCCTGATCTGAGTCACAGTCAGCTCCCAGTCTTGTTTTTGCTGACTGTATAAAGCTTCTCCAATTCGGCCTCAAAGAATATAATCAATCTGATTTCAGTATTAGCTATCTGGTGATGTCCATGTGCAGAAAGGGGATATGGAAGTCTCAAAAATTCCAGGGCAACTTTTAGATTGAAAGACTTAGGGAGACACAATGTCTCGTAGTTTGAATATATGAGTAATTAGAAGTACAATTTGGGAAAAAAGAAATTATTCTTAAAAGAATGATAATATGTTTATGACGTATTAAGAAATATTTTCAATTTTAACCTAATTCACTTCCTAATAGTATTTTATCAGCTGAAATATTCAAATTAGTATTCAGTTTTTCATTAAATCTGTAATACCTATAACTCAAAGACTAATATTAATCTGCAGAATTTTTAGAAGACTGAAGTAATTAACTGAATCACATAATATAAAATTAATTAATCTATTAAGTCAGTTGTATTAAAAATAATTAAATAATGTTCAGTGTATATAAACATAATTTTATAATTTTTAGAAGTGCTACATTCTTTCACACTTACTACCCAAATAAGTTCACTTCAGAACATCAAGTCTGAGGGTTATCAGAGATACTGACTCTTTTGTTTTCTAGTTTTAAATAGTGTGTTGGGATTCATTAAAAAAAAAATTTACGAATTGAACTTGAGATCAAGTACTTCTGAGCTTCAGAAGCATGTTAAGAGAAGAAAACAATAAGACACAAATCTGAAGTAGATATGTATATATCATGCATCTGATAAAACTGGGAGAAAATATGTACCTGTCATATATCTGATAAAATAGATTATCCAGAAAATATAAAGAACCATAAAATTCTTTTTAATTAAAAAAAAGGCTGTCAAGCTTTGTTCATTAAGAAATGAATATCTTTCCATGAGAACACTCTAAGAAATAATAAATACTTATTCTAAGTATTCTTACATGAAAAACATTATATCTTAATAAATAGAAGTTAGTTAATAATATTTTTATTTTAGTAATACAATATAAATATTATCTATAAATATATGTAAATTTATGAATATTTATTATTTTAATAATATTTTATTATTTTAAGAAGTGAATCAAGATTTATTTTCAAAGAAAAAAGGAAAAACCTAAGAACTTAACTGAGCTACTTCTGTAAAATTCAGCTTGAATATTTCAAAAATTCCTTTATCAATTGAACTCCATATAAAGGAGAAAATCTGGAAGTGTCCCCAGAGAGTCCCAAATATACAAAATTATGTTTATATATACTGAACATTATTTCATTATGGTTCACAACCCTCTAGTATTCTGTTATAGTTTTATAAATGGGAAACCTTGTCATCTTATCATAGAGTTCCAGAAAATGGTAGCTAACTTTACCTGCTAAATGAACTTTAATAACCCTAACTATAACTTCAAGGAAATTACCCTTGCAAACATTTCAAACTCCTGCAGGTTGCTGAGGATATAAAATGTTTTCCTCTCTAAGAGTTATTAGGCCTCAGAACAGATTCCTTGAGACTTTAAACATTCAATTATAATAATCAAAATTTTTTCTGTTAAAAAACTAGTTCCTCCAAATTTTAAATGGTAAAACAAACTCAGTTCAAAAGCATTAATAATTTATTCACTTTGCAGCTGCCTAGTTCTTAACATGAAATTGCTGCTTTATTTACACTGTAGAGTACGTATCAACCCTCAGGAAATGTTTTACAGTGAACACCAGATTTTTAAAAAAAATCATTGTGAAAATGTTCTCTAGAATATCATGAATTCACATAGAAATAATAGAAGAAATGCTTGTCCAGAAGGCTAGGCTCCTTAAAACCAGTTACCCTCAAATAGCTTTTATTAGAGACACTTTTTTTTTTTAATTTGAACTTTGAGAATCTATTCTGGATATGTATCCGCTAAAGAGGAGTCACAACCATCTCTATAAACACTCCATCTAACTTCCAAGAGGCTGAAGCAAATTGTTTGACTTTAGGAAATGTAGAGCATTCTCATCCAATACCGACATGCATAATAACATTCAGACTTGTAACTAATATCAGTTTCACCATTCCAACCTTTTAATGAATTCCTTGCACTTAATAATCCAGGCAAAACCTTCCTTTTTACATGCCTTACTTTGCCATCTCTGTGCCTTTCCTCAAGTAATTCATGTGCTTTGAATGTCCTTCCTTCTTAATCCATCCAGCTCTTTGTGACTCCATGGACTGTAGCCCACCAGGTTTCTCTGTCCATGGGATTCTCCAGGCAAGAACACTGGAGTGGGTAGCCATTTCATTCTCCAGGGGATCTTTCCCGAGCCAGGGATAAAACCTGGGTCTTCTGCATTACAGGCAGATTCTTTGCCGTCTGAGCCACCAGGGAAGCCCTTTCCTATCTCAACCTGTCCAAATCCTACTCATTCTACAGAGGTCATATCAACTGTATATTCCTCTCTGAAGCTTTCCTCAACCACCCAACATTCAAGTAATTCAAGTAATTCATCAGATCATTCCTTCATTGGAATTCCTATAGCCCTTTATTTATACTTAAAGTCACAATTGTTTTGCATTATAATAGAACTATTACTATACAAGTGATCAATTCATTATTCATTTGCAATATCTTCAAGGATCACAACTTTTTTTTCATTACTTTTAATTCTCTCCCCCAGTTATGCCTTGGTTTGTTGTTGTTCAATCACTAAGTCTTGTCCAACTCTTTGCATTGCTTAACAACATCAAATTTTCAGTATCTGAAATGAAGAAAATGGGTAACTGTTCTCAGTACATTTCTTATTCAAATAAAAAGTTTTAGAAGCATGTATATTCTAAATTATTATTTTTAAAAAATCTCTTTTTCTATTATTTAAAAAAAGCATATGCTCCTCAAGAGAACAAGGAGAGACTAAAGAGCTAGAGCGAAGAATGATCATTTTCTTAACATTGACTCTTTATATTGATACTCATGAATACTCTTATTTATTCTTTTTTTATTCCTTTTAACTTTGGCCTAGTGGAGAAGGCAGTGGCACCCCACTCCAGCACTCTTGCCTGGAAAATCCCATAGATGGAGGAGCCTCGGGTGCTGCAGTCCATGGGGTCGCTAAGAGTCAGACATGACTGAGCGACTTCACTTTCACTTTTCACTTTCATGCATTGAAGAAGGAAATGGTAACCCACTCCAGTGTTCTTGCCTGGAGAATCCCAGGGACAGGGGAGCCCGGTGGGCTGCCGTCTATGGGGTCGCACAGAGTCAGACACAACTGACGTGACTTAGCAGCAGCAGCAGCAGTGATTCTCTGTATTATGCTTCTGTGTCCCTCTCAATCTGCTCCACTAACCCTGGCTGGTTTGCTCAGCCACATAAGGATACTAATGTTCCAGGAGGAAGGGGCCCTCCCCAAATGCCTCTAATACTGGGGAAACAACAGGGCTCCCACCCATTCCTACCAGTCACTCTTATTTATTCTTAAAGATTTTTATTAACTCAGAAAATATTTATTTTATCAGGTGCTTTAGATACAATGTTAAGAATATGCTTTCTCTCCTGAGGACAGATCAAGATAACAGAATAGAAATATCTTGAGTTCACCTCCTCTCAACACACCAAAAGAACAACTTTCTCTGAAAATGACCTGAAGACAACAGAATATAGCTCTTCTGCAACTAAGGATGTAAAGAATGAAAGAAAAAAAATGCATAATTTTGGATAGGAAAGGCAAAGACATGATCTAGTGAGGACCTCCACCACTGGCAGAGCAACCCACAAATGGGAGAGGGTTTCACAAACTCAGAAGTCTTCCCTAGGGGACAAAGTGCTCAAGCCCCAGATATGGCATCACAGCCCTGGGGAATAGTAGCAGAAAGATAAGTCTTCATAACTGGCTTTGAAAACCAACAGGACTTACATCCAGGAATGCTAGAGGTTTTTAGGAAACCAAGACCCTATTCTTAAGGGCTTGTACACAAAATGCCCTCCGAGTTCTAGCATAGAGGAAGCAGGTTGAAAAGTGCCTGGAACCCTAGTTATCCCACCAAGATTGCTCCAACATGCCACCTAATCCATGCTTGGCTTAGGTCCTTGGCATCTACATCCTATCCTCTTGCCAAGTGGCAATCTCCAGCAGACTCCAAGAAAACACTTGGCCCATGCCCAGCTCCGGATCCAGCATTGCCACCAAAGCCACAAGACACATGCAGTCTACATCAGAATATCCCTACATAAGAATGCTTCAAGAATGCTTTTGAAGATATGACCTTCAAGACCAGGAGAGGTAACCATTTAGCTTAGTTGATAGAAACAAACACAGAAAGCCAAACAAAACAAAAATAGATGTGAAAGAATAAAGCAAACTCCCAGAAAAAATCCTAATGAAACAGAGAGAAGTAATTTACCTGATATAGAGTTCAAAGCAACAGTCATAAACATTCTCATCAAACATGGAAGAAGAGTAGAGGAACACAGTGAGAACTTCAACAAGGAGTTATAAAATATTTAAAAAAAAAAAAAAGAAAAGGAAGCACGGGGAAAGAAACAGAAATCTAAGTTCAAGAAGCACAAGGAATCCCATACATAATGAACCCAAAAAGATGTGTTCAGTTCAGTTCAGTCACTCAGTCGTGTCCGACTCTTTACGACCCCATGAATTGCAGCATACCAGACCTCCCTGTCCATCACCAATTCCCGGAGTTCACCAAAACTCATGTGCATCAAGTCAGTGATGCCATCCAGCCATCTCATCCTCTGTCGTCCCCTTCTCCTCCTGCTCCCAATCCCTCCCAGCATCAGAGTCTTCTTCTCCAATGAATCAACTCTTCGAATGAGGTGGCCAAAGTATTGGAGTTTCAGCTTTAGCATAAGTCCTTCCAAAGAACACCCAGGACTGATCTCCTTTAGAATGGACTGGTTGGATCTCCTTGCAGTCCAAGGGACTCTCAAGAGTCTTCTCCAACACCACAGTTCAAAAGCATCAATTCTTCGGCACTCAGCTTTCTTCACAGTCCAACTCTCACATCCATACATGACCACTAGAAAAACCATAGCCTTGGCTAGACGGACCTTTGTTGGCAAAGTAATGTCTCTGCTTTTGAATATGCTATCTAGGTTGGTCATAACTTTCCTTCCAAGGAGTAAGCGTCTTTTAATTTCATGGCTGCAGTCACATTCTGCAGTGATTTTGGAGCCCCCAAAAATAAAGTCTGACACTGTTTCCACTGTTTCCCCATCTATTTCCCATGAAGTGATGTGTGCCTGCATGCTAAGTCACTTCAGTTGTGTTTGACTCTTTGTGACCCTATGGACTGTAGCTTACCAGGCTCCTCCATCCATGGGATTCTCCAGGCAAGAATACTGGAGTTGGTTGCCATGGCCTCCTCCTGGGGATCTTCCAAACCCAGGGATACAACCCTCATCTCTTAGATCTCCTGTATTGGCAGGCAGGTTCTTTATTACTAGTGCAACTGGGGAAGCCCCAAAGAGATGCACATCAAGACATATTATAATTAAAATGTTACAGATAAAGAGAGAATTTCAAAGACAGCAAGAAAAAAGAAAGAAAGAAAGAAAGAAACCCCTCTGTAAGGCTATCAGTTGATTTTCCAGCAAAGATTTTTCAGGACAAGAGGGAGTAGACTAATTAAAGTCTTGAAAGAAGAAAATCTGCAACCAAGAATACTCTATGCAGTAAGGTTATCATTCAGTATTGAAGGAGAAATAAAGAGTTTCCCAGACAGACAAAAATTTAGAAGAATGCATTACCACTAAAATGGTCTTACAAAAATGTTAAATGGTCTTCATTAAGCTAAAAAGAAAAGATCAAAATGAAAGAAAACAAATGAGAGAAAAAAATCTTGCTGGTAAAGACAAACATAAATGTGGTAAGTCAGTCACTTAAAAAGATAGGATGAAGGTTTAAGGACTAAAGAGGTAAAATCAATTATAATAAGTAGTTATGGGTGTGTGTGTGCTAGTTGCTCAGTCATGTCCTATTCTTTGTGACCCCATGGACTGTAGCCCACCGGCCTCCTCTGTCTATTGGATTCTCCAGGCAAGAATACTGGCGTGGGTTCCATTCCCTTCTCCAGGGGATCTTCACGACCCAGGGATCAAACTCAGGTCTCCTGCATTGCAAGAGGATTCTTTACCATCTGAGCCATCAGGGAAAAGGATATGCAAAGTAAAAAGATGTAAAATATGATGTCAGCAACATAAAATATGATGGAGGAGAGTCAAAAATGTAGAAAATTTAAAATGTGGTTAAACTTAAGCAAAAAATAGCTATATGTATAAATTGTTATACATGAACCAGCAACATAGATGAACTTGGAGGGAATTATGCTAAGTGAAACAGGTCAGACAGAGAAAGACAAATACTACATGATATCACTTGTATGTAGAATTTTAAAAATACATAAACTAATGAATATAACAAAGACAAAGCAAAGTCACAGAAATCGAGAACAAGCTA
Source organism: Bubalus bubalis (assembly GCF_019923935.1). Classification (NCBI taxonomy): domain Eukaryota; kingdom Metazoa; phylum Chordata; class Mammalia; order Artiodactyla; family Bovidae; genus Bubalus; species Bubalus bubalis. Next base: position 92,385,109 of record NC_059158.1, on the reverse strand, counting down.
GTGATTATCAGCAGGAGGAGGAGCAGTGCAGTGTTGGGGGATTGGAAAATAAAAACTATTGGTTGTAAGCTAGTTAGAAGGATGTATTGTACAACATGGGGAACATAGTCAATATTTTTTTAGTAACTTTAAATGGAAAATACCTTTAAAATTATATTAAAGAATTTTTTTTAAAAAGAAAGGGATTCCTTAATAGCTCAGTTGGTAAAGAATCTGCCTGCAATGAAGCAGACCCCTGTTCAATTCCTGGGTCCGGAAGATCTGCTGGAGAAGGGATAGGCTACCCACTCCAGTATTCTTGGGCTTCCCTTGTGGTTCAGCTGGTAAACAATCTGCCTGCAATGCGAGAGACCTGGGTTTGATCCCTAGGTTGGGAAGATCCCCTGGAGAAGGGAAAGGCTACCCACTCCAGTATTCTGGCCTGGAGAATTCCATGGACTTTAAAGTCCATGGGCTCACAAAGAGTAGGACACTACTGAGCCACTTGCACTTGCACTTTCAAAAAAATAAAATAGAAAAAACATAAATATGTGGATACTAAACAGTATTACTAAACAGCAAACATGTCAGTGAAGAAGTCAGAAAGAAAATTTTAAAATATTTTGAGATGAATTAAAGTAGAAAGAAAACGTTCCAAAATCTGTGGAATGGATCAAAAGCAGTGCTAAAAGAGAAACTAATAGTGGTACAGGCCTACCACAAAAAAAAAAAAAAAAAAAAAAAATCTCAAATGAACAACCTCAATTTACACCCAAGAAATTAGATTAAGATGAGTAAAAATAAAGCCCAAAGCTAATAGAAAGAAGGAAAAATACAGATCAGAATGGAAATGAAATATAAACTAAAAAAGAAAAACAATAGAAGAGGTCAATGAAGCTGAGAGCTGACTTTTTAAAAAGATAAACAGAACTTACAGATCCTTTAGCCAGACTCATTAAGAAAAAAAGAGCCCAGTAAATAAAATTAAAATGAAAGAGAAGTTGCAAAGTCACAGAAATATAAACAAATCATAAGAGCAATTGTATGCCTACAAATTGAACAACCTAGAAGAAATTGACAGATTATTTCTAGAATCATACAACCTCTCAAGATTGAATCAGAAATAATAGAAAATCTGAGCAAATTATTAATGAAATTAAAGTAGTAATCAAAAAAATCCCAACAAACAAAAGTGCAGGATAATATGGATATATTCAAAGGAGAATTCTGCTAAACAGTTAGAAAGCATTCCCCCTCTTCAGTTTCTGTGGAAGTTTCTTTAAAAAAAAAAAAAAAGAAAGGTATTTACTAAACATTTAAAAAGTAAATAAATTTTCTTTAAAAAAAAGAAAGAAAGAAAGAAACTTCCAAAGAAACTGAAGAGGGGGGAATGCTTTCTAACTCATTCTAAAAGGCCAGTATTACCTTGATGTCAAACATAATGGTTAGATTACAACAAAAAATGTATGCAAAAATCTTTAACAGAATACTGGGGAACTGAATTTGACAATACATTAAAAGGATCATACACCATGATGAAATGAGGGAGGCAGGGATAGTTCAATATTTTGCAAATCAATCAATATGAAACATTACAGTAACAAAAAAAAGGATAAAAATTAAATGATCATCTCAATAAAAGTAGAAAAAGAATTTGATAAAATTCAACATTCACTCATGATAAAAACTCTCAATAATGTAAATAGAGAGAACAAGCTTCTACATAATAAAGGTCATATATGGTAAACCCACAGCTAACATATACACAATGATGAGAAGCTGAACACTTTTCCTTTAAGACTGGGAACAAAACAAGGATGTCTACTCTTGCCACAGCATAACTGGAAATTCTAGCAAAAGTAATTAGAAAAATGAAAATAAATTAAATGTATCTGAAAAAAATTAAAAAGGAAGTAAAACTGTCACTATTTACATATGGCATGATACTATATACAGAAAATCCTAAACACTCCACCAAAAAACTATTAGAATAAATTAATTCAATAGAGTTGCAGGATACAAAGTTAATAGATAGAAATATGTAGCATCTCTACAAACTAAGAACTATCAGAAAGAGAAATTTAGAATAATTCCATTTATAACTGCATCAAAAGAATAAAAAATTTAACCAAAAACTGTACTCTATATAAAACATTCATGAAAGAAACTGAAGACAACAAAAGAAAATTGACATATATGCCATGCTCATTGCTGGAAGAATTAATACTGTTGAAATGCCAATAATACTTAAAGAAATCTACAGATTTAATGCAATCTCTAACAAAATATCCATGATATTTTTCATAGAGCTAGAACAAATAATCTTAAAATTTGTATGGATCCACAACATACCCCAAATAGCAAAAGCAATCTCAAGAAAGAACAAATCTGGAGATACCACACTCCCTGATTTCATATTATACGACAAAGCTATAGTAATCAAAACAGCATAGTACTGGCCCAAAACAACAGACATGTTGAAAATAGAGAACCCAGGAATAAACTTACACACATATGGTCAATTAACCTATATACAATTGGGAAAAGACAATTTCTTCAACATTGTTTGAGGATAAATTGTTGACCATATTCTTACACCATATACAAAAATAGACTCAAAACAGATTAAAAACATAAATCTAAAACTTGAAACCATAAAACTCCTACAAGAAAACATACGCAGTAAGCTCTTTGACATAGATCTTAGCAATATTTTTTTGGAGTTTGCCCTCAGGCAAGGGCAATCAAATATATACAAAAATATACAAATGAAGCTGTATGAAACTAAAAAGCTTTTGCACAACAAAGGAATAATTAACAAAACAAAAAGGCAACCTAATGAATAGGAGATTTTGCAAATGATATATTTAACAAGGATTATAACCAAAATATATAAAGAACTCACATATCTCAATGTCCAAAAAAAAACCCCAAAATCAAACATACAATTCAATGCATGAAAAGGTAGAGGATCTGAATAGGCATCTTTCTGAAGAAGACATACGGATGGACAACAGACATATGAAGATACTCAACATCACTAATCATCAGGAAAATGTAAATCAAAACCTCAATGAGTTATTATCTCACTCCTGTCAGAAGAGCTATTATCTAAACAATAACAAGTCTTAGTGAGGATGTGGAGAAAAGGTAACCCTCATGCACTCCTAGTAGAAATGTAAATTTGTACATTTGTACAGTGTATGGAGTTCACTCAAAAAAAATTTTAAATAAAGCTACCATTTGATTCAGAAATCTCACTTCTGATCATTTATTGAAAGAAAATGAAAACACTAATTTGAAAAGGTATATGCACCCCAAAGTTTGTTGCAATATTAATCATTATAGCAAAGATATGGAAGCAACCTAAGTGTTCATCAACAGGTGAATGGATGAAGACTATGTGAGATATGTATAGATATAGATATTTAGCCGACAACAACAAAATATTATGCTAGGCATAAGCATAAGGTATTTTGAAAAGACATAGGAGTATCACAATTTTTAGCTGACAAGGTTATCTTCCCAATGAAGTGGATATATAATCTATTTCCTCAAAAATAATATATTACCCAGGCAAAAATTGAGAGTAAGTACAATGCTGTGTACATTGCAAACATCTAGAAGTCAAATAGAGTATGACTCCTTGAGAGTCTGTAAATATTTCTGCTAGAGAAAGGCACTAATGATAAGATAGTGAAATTATCTAAAATAGTCTAGTGCCATTTGAAAATTACTTGACACATACTTTATTTTATCCAGCATGTGGCCTATTTTGATGAAAATGCTATGTGCTTGTGTATTTTACATGGTTGGGCACAGTGTTCTATTAATATAAATATTTATTAGCTCAACTAGGTCCATTTCACATTTTCTACGGTTTCTATAACCAACTGTTTGTATGTCTGTTCTCAGAGTTACTAGAAGAGGGGTTATATCTTCAGATATGATTAAGATTTTTCTATTTCTCCTTTTTTGTTTATTTTTGTTTTGCATTCAGATACTTTGTAGGTATGTGATTAGTTGCATATATGTTTACTACTGTTAGGTCTTCCTGCTGAACTATTCCATTTGCCACTTTGAAATGTCCCCTGTCATCTCTGACAATTCTTTTTGACTTAAAGTCTACTCTACCCAATATCAAAATAGTGAAATATAGGGTTTTTTTTTTTTCCATCCATTTACCTTGATATAGGTAACTATATATTGCATCCAGGTCTTATTTAATACGATCTGACAATGTCTCTTAACTGGGGTTTTTAATAAAACTTGATGTTATAACTTGTATGTACATGCATGCATGCTCAGTCACTTATCTTGTATAGTTGAGTTTAAATACCTTCTGCTATTTTTTTTTTTTTTTCTGTTTGCCCATGTACTCTTAATTTCTTCTCCTTTCCTTGTTTTCGTTTGAGTTAGACAAGAATTTTTTTAAATTCCATTTTACATTGCCTACAGGCTTTTTAGTTACAACTTTTTGCATTTTTAATTAGCTACCGTGGAGATCACAATATGCATCTTTAACTAATTAGAATCTACATCAATTTAGTATTTTATCACTTCATGAATAATTTAAGAACCTAGTAATAGCATGTTTCTATTTATTTTCTCCTCTCATTTTGTGCTGTTGGGTGCTGGATTTTATCTCTATAAATATTATGCACCATACGTCATTACTTGTGTTACTTTATACCGTTAGCTTATGTTAAAAGTTTTTTTTAATATTTGTATATTTACCCAAATATTTACTCTATTTCTTCTTTCAGTCCTATAGTTTTATCTAAAAATTTCCTTTCACCCTGAAAACCTTATTAGTCCCTACAATTTGGGTATTTTTGGTGGTGAACTCTCTCATTTTCATCTTTATAAAATTTTCTTTATTTAACTTCAGTTTTCAGGAATGTCTTCAATAAACATAGAATTCTAAGTTTGCAGTTATTTGTCCTCGAACTTTAGAGCTAGTATTCCATTGTAATTTTGGCTTCCATAGTCTGAATTTAAATCTTATGACTGCTTCCCAAACATGTTGTGTCCTTTTCCCCCTAGCTGCTTTTAAGATTTTTTTCTTCATTTCTGATTTTTAGCAATTTGACTGATATGCCTAGGTGTGGCTTTCTGTGTATTTACCCTACTTGGGGTTTACTGAACTTCTTGAACATGTATGTTAAATCTTATTATCAGTTTCAAAGAAGGCTCCTGACCTCTTTAATCTCTTCTTCTTATGGGTCTCTACACATATGCTAGATAACTTGACAGTTTCATACATCTCTCACACTCTGTTCTCCCAGCTTTTAGTTGTTTTCTCTCTGTACTTCAGATTGTACTTCACTGAACATTTCTTCTGCCTCATTCAGCTTTTAAAAGCCTATGCAACTGATTCTTCATTTCAGATGTTCTATCTTCTCTTCTAGAATGCCCACGTTTGTTTGTTTGTTTTTAATTTATCTTTTTATTGAGGGTAATTGCTTTACAGAATTTTGTTGTTTTCTGTCAAACATCAACATGAATCAGCCATAGGTATACATATATTCCCTCCCTTTTGAACTTCCCTCTCATCCCCCTCCCCCCCATCCAACTCATCCAGGTTGATATAGAGCCCCTGTTTGAGTTTCCTGAGCCATACAGCAAATTCCCACTGGCTATCTAATTTACATATGGTAATGTAAGGTTCCATTTACTCTTTCCATACATCTCACCCTCTCCTCCCATCTCCCTTGTCCATAAATCTATTCTCTATGTCTGTATCTCCATTGCTGCCCTGTTAATACATTCTTCAGAACCATCTTTCTAGATTTCATATATGTGCATTAGAACGTGATATTTATCTTTCTGTTTTTGATTCACTTCACTGTGTATAATAGGTTCTAGGTTCATCCGCCTTAGCAGAACTGACTCAAATGTATTCCTTTTTATGGCTGAGTAATAGTCCATTGTATATATGTACCACAACTTCTTTATCCATTCATCTGTTGATAGGCATCTAGGTTGCTTCCATGTTCCAGCTATTGTAAATAATCCTGCAATGAACAATGGGATACTTGTGTCTTTATCAACCCTGGTTTACTCAGGATATATGCTTAGGAGTGGGATTGTTGTGTCATATGGTGGTTTTATTCCTAGTTTTTTAAGGAATCGCCATACCGTCTTCCATAGTGGCTGTATCAATTTACATTCCTACTAACAGTGCAAGAGCGTTCCCTTTCCTCCTCACCCTTTCCAGCACTTATTGTTTGTAGACTTTTTGATGATGGCCAGTCTGACCAGTGTGAGGTGATATCTCATTGTGGTTTTAATTTGCATTTCTCTAATAATGAGCGATATTGAGCATCTTTTCATGTGTTTGTTAGCTATCTGCATGTCTCCTTTGGAGAAATGTCTGTTTAGGTCTTTTTCTCACTTTTTGATTGGGTTGTTTGTTTTCTTGGTATTGAGTTGTATGAGCTGCTTGTATATTTTGGAAATTAATTCTTTGTCAATTGTTTCATTTGCTATTAGTTTCTCCCGTTCTGAGGGTTGTCTTTTCACCTTGCTTATAGTTCCCTTTGTGCAAAAGCTTTTAAGTTTAATCAGGCCCCATTGTTTACTTTTGTTTTTTATTTCCATTACTCTAGGAGGTGGGTCATAGAGGATCTTGCTTTGAATCTCAATGGTAAGAAACTGAAAGCATTCCCACTAAGATCAGGAACAAGACAATGATGTTCACTTTCACCACTGTTATTCAACATAGTTCTGGAACTCCTAGATACAGCAATCAGACAAGAAAAAGAAATAAAAGGAATCCAGATCAGAAAAGAAGTAAAGTTCTCACTGTTTGCAGATGACATGATACTGTACATAGAAAACCCTAAAGATAGTATTGGAAAATTACTAATGCTAATCAATGAATTCAGCAAAATTGCAAGATACAAAATGAATGCATAGAAATCACTTGTGTTTCTATATACTAACAAAGAAAAAATCAGAAACAGAAATCAAGGAATCAATTCCATTCACCATTGTAATAAAAAAGAATTAAATATCTAAGAATAAACTTACCTAAGGAGACAAAAGAACTGTACACAGAAAATCATGACACTAATGAAAGAAATCAAGATGACATAAACAGAGTGATATTCCATGTTCCTGGCTAGGAAGAATCAATATTGTGAAAATGACTATACTACCAAATGCAATCTACAGATTCAGTGTGATCCCTATCAAATTACCAATGGAATTTTGCACAGAACCAGGACAAAAAAATTTCACAACTGATATGGAAACACAAAAGACCCTGAATAGCCAAAGCAGTCTTGAGAAAGAATAATGGAGATGGAGGAATCAACCTTCCTGACTTCAGATTATACATCAAGACAGTATGGTACTGGCACAAAAACAGAAATATAGACCAATGGAACAAGATAGAGAGCCCATAAATAAACCCATGCACCTATAGCTACCTTATTTTTCACAATGGGGCAAAGACAGCCTCTTCAATAAATGGTGTTGGGAAAACTGGATAGCTACATGTAAAAGAATAAAATTAGAACACTTCCTAACACCATACACAAAGATAAACTAAAAATGGAATAAAGACTTTTTTTTAAATTTCAGTACTGTTTTGAATGTTTCCATCATTCCTCCATTTTCCATTTTTTTCTTTATCTTCTGTAAGATATTTATGATAGTTATTTCAAAATACTTTTCTCCTTATCACATTTGTTTGATGTGTATTCCTGCTGCCATTGAATTATTTTTCTTTCCATTATATGGGTTATATTTTTTCTGCAACTTTCCATATCTCATAATTTTGAGTATATGCTATGAATTCTGTATTTTAAAATGATAGATAATTTGAAATATATTTTCCATGTTCTTTTCTCATAAGGCAGATAGTGCAAAGGGCTGATTGCTTAGGTTTAGTTGTAAACTGAGCTGTGTTGAGGCTGTTTTGTGACTTTATTTAGCACCATTTTAATTCATGTTAAAGTGTCTTGAGAATAAGAACACTGTTGTGTTTATTATTTGTTCCTTTCACCGGAAGAACTCTCTCCCAACCCTCATGACTCTCTGGGAGAGTTTTTAATCTGTCTTGCTAGCCAAGGCCTTCAGCTTCTCAGTTCAGCCAAGTCCTTCAGGAGAAAATGATGATGAGGAGTGGAGCATTAATGATTAAAATTTTTGGTGTTCCAGTAGGTCACACTAGCCTGTATACTTATTAAAATATTATCAGTTTCTTTTTACAGATAATCACTCAGCTAAAAGGAGTCTCATCTTCTTTCAATTTATACCACTTTTGCCCAGTATGACAAATGCAATCAGCAACTTAAAATAGCTACTGATAATCAATGAGGAGAAACTTGTTTCTTCAAGGAATTCAATTTTTTTAGATTTCTTATAACCAAACCTTTTCTATGTCTTCTAATATAAATGGTATTATAGTTTAACTGTTTTTTTCTATTTGGTAAAGTATAAGTTTCTTGTAACTTTCTAAATTTTAACTAGAAGTGAACCTAGCTTCAGTTCATTTCAGGCGCTCAGTTGTGTCCGACTCTGTGACCCCGTGAATCGCAGCACGCCAGACCTCCCTGTCCATCACCATCTCCCGGAGTTCACTCAAACTCACGAATCTAGCTTACTTATAATCAAAATATAATTTTAATAATTCAGAGTGAATAAGCATATTTGAAGAGCAAACATACATGTATATGTATGTATACGCATGAATGTATTCCCTTTCCAATCTGCCCATCTATCTTCAGTTCAGTCAGTCATGTCCAGCTCTTTGTGATCCCATGAACTGCAGCACACCAGGCCTCCATGTCCATCATCAACTCCCAAAGTCCACCCAAACCCATGTCCATTGAGTCGGTGATGCCATCCAACCATCTCATCCTCTGTCGTCCCTTTCTCCTCTTGCCTTCAGTCTTTCCCAACATCAGGGTCTTTTCAAATGAGTCAGCTCTTGGCATCAGGTGGCCAAAGTATTGGAGTTTCAGCTTTTGTATCAGTCTTTCCAATGAACACCCATCCTTTAGGATGGACTGGCTGGACCTCCTTGCAGTCCAAGGGACTCTCAAGAGTTTTCTCCAACACCATAGTTCAAAAACATCAATCCTTTGGCGCTCAGCTTTCTTCACAGTCCAACTCTCACATCCATACATGACTACTGGAAAAACCATAGCCTTGACTAGATGGCCCTTTGTTGACAAAGTAATGTCTCTGCTTTTCAATATGCTATCTAAGTTGGTCATAACTTTCCTTCTAAGGAGTAAGCGTCTTTTAATTTCATGGCTGCAATCACCATCTTCAGTGATTTTGGAGCCCAGAAAAAAAAATTCTGACACTGTGTCCACTGTTTCCCCATCTATTTGCCATGAAGTGATCAGACTAGATGCCATGATCTTAGTTTTCTGAATGTTGAGCTTTAAGCCAACTTTTTCACTCTCCTCTTTCACTTTCATCAAGAGGTTCTTTAGTTCTTTTTCACTTTCTGCCATAAGGGTGGTGTCATCTGTATATCTGAAGTTATTGATATTTGTCCTGGAAATCTTGATTCCAACTTGTGCTTCTTCCAGCCCAGGGTTTCTCATTATGTACTCTGCATATAAGTTAAAAAAGCAGAGTGACAATATACAGCCTTGATGTATTCCTTTTCCTGTTTGGGACCAGTCTGTTGTTCCATGTCCAGTTCTAATTGTTGCTTCCTGAACTGTATACAAGTTTCTCAAGAGGCAGATCAGGTGGTCTGATATTGCCATCTCTTTCAGAATTGTCCACATAAAACTTCCACATAAAAGGAACATAAATAGTTAATGTTCCTTGATTAGAAAATATGACAAAGAATAGCCAATTAATAGAATGAATAGGGTGAATACAAATTTATTCACCAAGTCCTAGAAAAATTCTTAAAATTTAGAAATGTAAATTTAAAGAAAATATTTCTTGAAGAAGACCATTACTGCTGTCTTTTCTATATTCACAAATAATAAAGAAAATATGCTGCCTTATGATCCAGCAATCCCACTGCTGGGCATACACACTGAGGAAACCAGAAGGGAAAGAGACACGTGTACCCCAATGTTCATCACAGCACTGTTTATAATAGCCAGAACATGGAAGCAACCTAGATGTCCATCAGCAGATGAATGGATAAGAAAGCTATGGTACATATACACAATGGAGTATTACTCAGCCATTAAAAAGAATACATTTGAATCGGTTCTAATGAGGTGGATGAAACTGGAGCCTATTATACAGAGTGAAGTAAGTCAGAAAGAAAAACACCAGTACAGTATACTAACGCATATATATGGAATTTAGAAAGATGGTAACAATAACCCTATATACAAGACAGCAAAAGAGACACTGATGTATAAAAAAAAAAAGAAAGAAAATATAATAAATATACTTTTAATGAATCTTAAGGAAATGATGGTTTCAGTTGCATTTCTAACTTTTGAAGTTGGGATTATAAACAACCATGTTCTCTCACATGTGGCAGCTTGATACAATGGTCAGTGACAAAACACTGCACTGGGCCTCTGCTTTGGAGTCAGGATCAGCATGGCAATATTCTTTCTCCATCCTATTGAGGCAAAAATTGCTAGGCAGTCAGTGTAGGATTCTGAGACCTTGGCCCTATTTTCAATAAACATCTCTCTCCATTAACCTAAAACTGTACCCTTTGTCCTGAATTCCTGAAATGTGTCCTTGATCTGATAAATTATCAGCACTCAGATCCAGGGAAGGGCAGTAATTAACTTCTGTTCCATATGTCCGAGGGAAAAACAACTGGTGATCATTAATCTTTAGCCCATACATCTGGTCCATTGTAAAATGGCTAGGGAGCATGAAAAAGGGGGTCAATTTAATCCAAGGATCAAAAGAAGCCATAAGGATGTTAACCTAAACATTTTGACCTTTAAACTGATTGGTTAGAAATGACATATTTTAAGGACAGGAGCCAATTAAAAACGTACAGAGCAGTACTGATAAGGATATAAACTGCTGTAAGTCCTGCCTTTGGGGGACTCTTTACCCTCTTTCAGTGCCTATGCTGAGAGCTTTGTACTTTCCTTCTCTTTAATAAATCCTATCCTCTTGCTACCATGAGTGTTTGTGTGTTCGTGAAGTTCATTCTTTGGCTCCACAAACAAGAACTTGGATTCCTGTTTCACTGTGGCATCAGGTATTATTTTTATGTGTCTAGGTATTTTTCTGGGAAATGGAAATGATCATATTCACCATTAATCAATGCATGCAAAGAATATGGCTCAGCTAAGAGGCAGCATTTTCACTACTATTAAATAAATAAAAACGTCTTTTAAAATAATTCAAAAACAATCAAACTCTACAAATTCAAAGCATGGATACTAATATTTGAAAAGGTTTTATCAAGTAAGTCAAGAATATTTAACTAGATGCACAAATGGATGAAAGGTATAGCTAAATTTACTATAGTAAAGAGGACTTGTTGAATAGCTACTGACTGGGGGGTACTGACAGACAAAATTCCAGAATTATTGTAAGTAAAATCTTGATATTCTTATAAAACTGGAAAAGTAGCATGATATTTACTTTCTTTTCTAACATTTGTGTGTCTGTTTGTGTCTATATGTATACATATATATGTTTTTTAAAAAAAACCTCCATTCCCTCAAATTACTAAATTATTGATGAATGATCACTTTCATTCAGGTCAAACTAAAGCTTTTTTTCCCTAAGCACAAGATTTTCAGTCTTCATCCTCTATTCCAAAGAATGAAATCTTTTCTCATATGTCTGAGACTAAAGTTTTTTTTTTTTTATCTTATTTAAAAAGTAAAATTTTCCTTTAAATTTACATTAAATTATCAATTGATTCAATTTCAAGGAAAAGTTCAGCTAAAGTAGAATTTAATATTTCTTCTCTTTTTGAGGGGAGAATTATATAAGTTTCCTTTTTCAATCAGAAGTTTTAAATAACAATTTTCACAAAAGTTTTTAAAAATCTCAGTTTTTTTGGATAGGAATTCTGTATAAAATATAATGCAAAAATAACTCATTTCTAAATGTGCACTGGAAGAACTTTCCAGGAAAAATAGATTCCCTTATTAAGTTTAACATCCTGGCAATTGAAAAATCAAACATATGACTCAAAACAGAAAAGAAATTCCTCTAAAGTACACTTTGGTTTAAATTCCTATTTCCCATAAAGCATTTTGAAGAATACAGATATTAACTTAGTATTTGAAAGATAATAAAATAATAATGATTGGTTGTCAAATATGATATGACAAAATGAGATGAAGAGAAAGTTTACAATTTGATCTGTCAAATAAATTCACTTTTTGTCACAAATAAGTGCACAAATAGATCTGACTACATTGAAGGTCAATATAGTCTATTTGGACCCTATAAAACATAATATCAAATAATGGCATGTGAAATATTCACTTTTTATACTGTATTTTTATATTTTATATGCAAATTGACACTATAAAAATAATTAACAAGAATAAAGACTTACTGACTTAAAAAAAAAGTATATTCCACTCTTGCTTCTTAATCCAAAGGATTAAGTTTGCACTGCAAAAGATACATCAAGATATTTCACCTTTTAAACTCTAAGACGTGATTCTCAAAATGTAACTACAGTCATTTAATGATGATATGCCACTAACTAGATACTTTAATTTAGAATTTCAAAGGTAATCTCAGAGAGAAATTATATTACTTTTTCTCATAACTCATTGTTACCTTTATTTAATCTTTCTAAAATTTTAAATATATGGTACAGTAAATGAATATTTTCTCATATAAAGTAATCATGTGGCATAAAAACCTAAAAATATAGTACCACTGGTCAGCACATAAAGTACTTTTCTCTGATGATAATTCAAGGAAATTTATGGATAATCCAAGGAAATCTTAATGTCTAACTACTTCCTGTGAAGTTCACCCATTTCAATATTTCTGAAACTGTGCTGCCCAAAACTATGTTGCCAATTACATATAATTTAATACATAATTATACTTCAGACCTTCTGCACCATATAGTTTAATTCTATACCACTTCTTAACATTACAAGCCTATAACCATCCTGTACAAACATGGTGAGTGGAAATTACACCAACTAGTATCAACTAGTTATGCCATTTAGCTTCCTAACCTATTTTTCATTATTTGTAAATAAGATGGCTTGTAAGCTAAAAAATATCTATGGGACTGAGTCCTTCTAACTCCACCTGTAGAAATGTGGGTGTTATCCTGCTATTGGGTTTCTAGCCACAAAATAATGTATTACTTGTGTTCCAACTGCCAGTGCCATGTTTTTTCTCTATTTCAGCATTTCCATATCTGCATAAACTATTATACCTTTGTCTGAAAGTGAAAGTTGCTCAGTAGTGTCCGACACTTTGCAAGACCCCATGAACTATACAGTCCATGGAATTGTCCAGGCCAGAATACTGGAGTGGGTAGCCTTTCCCTTCTCCAGGGGATCTTCCCAACCCAGGGATCGAACTCAGGTCTCCTGCATTGCAGGTTAGATTCTTTACCAGCTGAACCACAAGGGATGCCCACCTTTGTCTGAAGCCAAGCTTTTCACTGGTTCCTGCTTCAAAATTCATCTTTCACCAAACATTTGGTGATTTTAAATTTGACTGACTTTGGAAGGGCACACAGCATACTCATCCTGCAGCCCCTCTTTCTAATAGTGGTATTTTCCCATTGGCTCCCTTCCTCCACCTCCCCAGAAAACCACATCTTCTCCTTCCCTTCTAATCTCCACTCTCAACTCTGATATCTTATCAAATATTTCTCCCTTAATTTAACTGAGGCCCTCTTTTACTCTCCACTTTAAGAGCCTATATGAAAGTATTTAAAAAAAAAATGCAGCTCACTTCCTAAGAGGAATTACAGTAATAAACATTTTTTCTATTTTATTATTTGTTTTGACATTAAAATTCTCGTAAAAGAACCTTAGTTTTAATTTTCAGGGATTTTGTAAAATAATCACCATAATCATCTCTTCCTTTTTTTAAAATCTTTTTTTAAATTTTAAATTGGCATCTCTTCTTTCTTACACTGTCATGATTTTCATAAAATCTGGTCATTGCTCCTCCTAATCTTCATTTTACCAAACTCTATCTTTTCTTTAATATGATTTTAAAAAATGTCTTATTGTTCTTTTTTCAGGATTGAAGTTTTATTAAATAATTTTTATGTCATTATGAGAACCTAATAGCATTTGATCGTCATGGTTCCAGTTACTTTGGAGAAAATAGACTCCTTAGTCCTTCCTGAATATAGCCAATACTGATAAATAAAAATGTGAAGACATCATTTACCTTAATCAGGACTTGGAAGAAAATATGTCGTAAAAATCAGTACATTTCTAAGTCACTACTGTGAAGCAAATATGCTGCAATGTTAAAGTCAGGTCACTGATAGTTCAAGACTTGCAAATTTAGACAAATAAAATATTTTGCAGCCTATCTTGCGTCCTTTCTTTTTTTTTTTTTTTTGCAAATGATTTTTTGAGCACTTAACACGGGCCAGGAAAATTTATTTCATGAAATGAGCTTGTATTTCAAAATAAAACATGCAATAAATGTAACTTTGAACAAAATATAATCTAGAAAAATGCATGTTGAAATATAAACTATTGGACAAGATTAAAACAACCATAATTCATTGTTTTAGGCAAAGATAGATTAAGGTTTGTTGTATGAACCCTTGATGTAATCATCCAAATACAATAAACACAATACCTCTTTTTTAAATTTTTTTGCTCAGAAACAAACAGGTATAAATTCACAGTATAATGTTTGCATAGGCATCTGTAAAGCTTTTAAATTGTTCCTCCAAAGCTGGTCTACTAGATATAGATTGAAAGAATCCATTATTAAAAGAGGGATCAAAACAGGCTGCAATTATGCCCAGTTAATCCCCTCAAAACAGTGTGGTATTTCTTCACTAAAGTAATTATTTGCACCGGAGAGAAAATAACAACCATATAGAACAAATTAAAACTTTACCTTCAGATGCTACCTCAATTGTTATGCAAATTTTACTT